>NC_141761.1:0-1200000 GCF_982258835.1 Parasteatoda tepidariorum
GACGCATAGAAAAATAAATTTTTAAAAATAAAACGAAGTAAATAGAAAAATAAATTTAAAAATACTCCGTGACCAGGACCGAACCCCAGACCACCCAGTCTACAAACTTCTTTTTCCTTTGCGTTAACAACCACACCACGACTCGCACGTTGCTTCCACGAATATATAGCTAAAAGAGCTTCTTTCCGGTTAATTAACAAAATCTATTTTGGCTCTTTATGTGCCCCCTCATTTGTGTATAAATATTCCCTTTGGTACGATTGTTTGGTATATAAAACTCTAATTTCTGGCAGAGTTTGAAAATTATAAGTTAATATTAAAGGGAGTTACGGAGTTAGTCGTGTGCTTAGCTCCGGAGTCGAAATTTATCCGTTTTTTAGCTATTATTCCCTCTTTCCCGAAGAAAAATAATTTTTCTGATATATACAGCGCTTTAATCACGTTGACATATAGAAAAATAAATTTTTAAAAATAAAACGAAGTAAATAGAAAAAAAAATTAAAAAATACTCCGTGACCAGGACCGAACCCCAGACCACCCAGTCTACAAACTTCTTTTTCCTTTGCGTTAACAACCACACCACGACTCGCACGTTGCTTCCACGAATATATAGCTAAAAGAGCTTCTTTCCGGTTAATTAACAAAATCTATTTTGGCTCTTTATGTGCCCCCTAATTAGTGTATAAATATTCCCTTTGGTACGATTGTTTGGTATATAAAACTCTAATTTCTGGCAGAGTTTGAAAATTATAAGTTAATATTACAGGGAGTTACGGAGTGAATCGGGTGCTTAGCTCCGGAGTCGAAATTTATCCGTTTTTCAGCTATTATTCTCTCTTTCCCGAAGAAAAATAATTTTTCTGATATATACAGCGCTTTAATCACGTTGAAATATAGAAAAATAAATTTTTAAAAATAAAACGAAGTAAATAGAAAGAAAATTAAAAAATACTCCGTGACCAGGACCGAACCCCTGACCACCCAGTCTACAAACTTCTTTACCCTTTGCCTTAACAACCACACAACGCCTTGCACGTTGCTTCCACGAATATATAGCTAAAAGAGCTTCTTTCCAGTTAATTAACAAAATCTATTTTGGCTCTTTATGTGTCCCCTAATTAGTGTATAAATATTCCCTTTGGTACGATTGTTTGGTATATAAATCTCTAATTTCTGGCAGAGTTTGAAAATTATAAGTTAATATTAAAGGGAGTTACGGAGTGAGTCGTGTGCTTAGCTCCGGAGTCGAAATTTATCCGTTTTTCAGCTATTATTCCCTCTTTCCCGAAGAAAAATAATTTTTCTGATATATACAGCGCTTTTATCACGTTGAAATTTAGAAAAATAAATTTTTAAAAATAAAACGAAGTAAATAGAAAAAAAAATTAAAAAATACTCCGTGACCAGGACCGAACCCCTGACCACCCAGTCTACAAACTTCTTTACCCTTTGCGTTAACAACCACACCACGACTCGCACGTAGCTTCCACGAATATATAGCTAAAAGAGCTTCTTTCCGGTTAATTAACAAAATCTATTTTGGCTCTTTATGTACCAACTAATTAGTGTATAAATATTCCCTTTGGTACGATTGTTTGGTATATAAAACTCTAATTTCTGGCAGAGTTTGAAAATTATAAGTTAATATTAAAGGGAGTTACGGAGTTAGTCGTGTGCTTAGCTCCGGAGTCGAAATTTATCCGTTTTTTAGCTATTATTCCCTCTTTCCCGAAGAAAAATAATTTTTCTGATATATACAGCGCTTTAATCACGTTGACATATAGAAAAATAAATTTTTAAAAATAAAACGAAGTAAATAGAAAAAAAAATTAAAAAATACTCCGTGACCAGGACCGAACCCCAGACCACCCAGTCTACAAACTTCTTTTTCCTTTGCGTTAACAACCACACCACGACTCGCACGTTGCTTCCACGAATATATAGCTAAAAGAGCTTCTTTCCGGTTAATTAACAAAATCTATTTTGGCTCTTTATGTGCCCCCTAATTAGTGTATAAATATTCCCTTTGGTACGATTGTTTGGTATATAAAACTCTAATTTCTGGCAGAGTTTGAAAATTATAAGTTAATATTACAGGGAGTTACGGAGTGAGTCGGGTGCTTAGCTCCGGAGTCGAAATTTATCCGTTTTTCAGCTATTATTCTCTCTTTCCCGAAGAAAAATAATTTTTCTGATATATACAGCGCTTTAATCACGTTGAAATATAGAAAAATAAATTTTTAAAAATAAAACGAAGTAAATAGAAAGAAAATTAACTCCGTGACCAGGACCGAACCCCTGACCACCCAGTCTACAAACTTCTTTACCCTTTGCCTTAACAACCACACAACGACTTGCACGTTGCTTCCACGAATATATAGCTAAAAGAGCTTCTTTCCAGTTAATTAACAAAATCTATTTTGGCTCTTTATGTGTCCCCTAATTAGTGTATAAATATTCCCTTTGGTACGATTGTTTGGTATATAAATCTCTAATTTCTGGCAGAGTTTGAAAATTATAAGTTAATATTAAAGGGAGTTACGGAGTGAGTCGTGTGCTTAGCTCCGGAGTCGAAAATTATCCGTTTTTCAGCTATTATTCCCTCTTTCCCGAAGAAAAATAATTTTTCTGATATATACAGTGCTTTAATCACGTTGAAATA
Source organism: Parasteatoda tepidariorum (assembly GCF_982258835.1). Lineage (NCBI taxonomy): Eukaryota > Metazoa > Arthropoda > Arachnida > Araneae > Theridiidae > Parasteatoda > Parasteatoda tepidariorum. The sequence goes on from NC_141761.1 coordinate 2,663, forward strand.
TAGAAAAAGAAATTTTTAAAAATAAAACGAAGTAAATAGAAAAAAAAATTAAAAAATACTCCGTGACCAGGACCGAACCCCTGACCACCCAGTCTACAAACTTCTTTATCCTTTGCGTTAACAACCACACCACGACTCGCACGTTGCTTCCACGAATATATAGCTAAAAGAGCTTCTTTCCAGTTAATTAACAAAATCTATTTTGGCTCTTTATGTGCCCCCTAATTAGTGTATAAATATTCGCTTTGGTACGATTGCTTGGTATATAAATCTCTAATTTCTGGCAGAGTTTGAAAATTATAAGTTAATATTAAAGGGAGTTACGGAGTGAGTCGTGTGCTTAGCTCCGGAGTCGAAATTTATCCGTTTTTCAGCTATTATTCCCTCTTTCCCGAAGAAAAATAATTTTTCTGATATATACAGCGCTTTAATCACGTTGAAATATAGATAAATAAATTTTTAAAAATAAAACGAAGTAAATAGAAAAAAAAATTAAAAAATACTCCGTGACCAGGACCGAACTCCTGACCATGCAGTCTACAAACTTCTTTACCCTTTGCGTTAACAACCACACCACGACTCGCACGTTGCTTCCACGAATACATAGCTAAAAGAGCTTCTTTCCAGTTAATTAACAAAATCTATTTTGGCTCTTTATGTGCCCCCTAATTAGTGTATAAATATTCCCTTTGGTACGATTGCTTGGTATATAAATCTCTAATTTCTGGCAGAGTTTGAAAATTATAAGTTAATATTAAAGGGAGTTACGGAGTGAGTCGTGTGCTTAGCTCCGGAGTCGAAATTTATCCGTTTTTCAGCTATTATTCCCTCTTTCCCGAAGAAAAATAATTTTTCTGATATATACAGCGCTTTAATCACGTTGAAATATAGATAAATAAATTTTTAAAAATAAAACGAAGTAAATAGAAAAAAAAATTAAAAAATACTCCGTTACCAGGACCGAACCCCTGACCACCCAGTCTAAAAACTTCTTTACCCTTTGCGTTAACAACCACACCACGACTCGCACGTTGCTTCCACGAATACATAGCTAAAAGAGCTTCTTTCCAGTTAATTAACAAAATCTATTTTGGCTCTTTATGTGCCCCCTAATTAGTGTATAAATATTCCCTTTGGTACGATTGCTTGGTATATAAATCTCTAATTTCTGGCAGAGTTTGAAAATTATAAGTTAATATTAAAGGGAGTTACGGAGTGAGTCGTGTGCTTAGCTCCGGAGTCGAAATTTATCCGTTTTTCAGCTATTATTCCCTCTTTCCCGAAGAAAAATAATTTTTCTGATATATACAGCGCTTTAATCACGTTGAAATATAGATAAATAAATTTTTAAAAATAAAACGAAGTAAATAGAAAAAAAAATTAAAAAATACTCCGTGACCAGGACCGAACCCCTGACCACCCAGTCTACAAACTTCTTTACCCTTTGCGTTAACAACCACACCACGACTCGCACGTTGCTTCCACGAATATATAGCTAAAAGAGCTTCTTTCCGGTTAATTAACAAAATCTATTTTGGCTCTTTATGTGCCAACCAATTAGTGTATAAATATTCCCTTTGGTACGATTGTTTGGTATATAAAACTCTAATTTCTGGCAGAGTTTGAAAATTATAAGTTAATATTAAAGGGAGTTACGGAGTCAGTCGTGTGCTTAGCTCCGGAGTCGAAATTTATCCGTTTTTTAGCTATTATTCCCTCTTTCCCGAAGAAAAATAATTTTTCTGATATATACAGCGCTTAAATCACGTTGACGCATAGAAAAATAAATTTTTAAAAATAAAACGAAGTAAATAGAAAAATAAATTAAAAAATACTCCGTGACCAGGACCGAACCCCAGACCACCCAGTCTACAAACTTCTTTTTCCTTTGCGTTAACAACCACACCACGACTCGCACGTTGCTTCCACGAATATATAGCTAAAAGAGCTTCTTTCCGGTTAATTAACAAAATCTATTTTGGCTCTTTATGTGCCCCCTCATTTGTGTATAAATATTCCCTTTGGTACGATTGTTTGGTATATAAAACTCTAATTTCTGGCAGAGTTTGAAAATTATAAGTTAATATTAAAGGGAGTTACGGAGTTAGTCGTGTGCTTAGCTCCGGAGTCGAAATTTATCCGTTTTTTAGCTATTATTCCCTCTTTCCCGAAGAAAAATAATTTTTCTGATATATACAGCGCTTTAATCACGTTGACATATAGAAAAATAAATTTTTAAAAATAAAACGAAGTAAATAGAAAAAAAAATTAAAAAATACTCCGTGACCAGGACCGAACCCCAGACCACCCAGTCTACAAACTTCTTTTTCCTTTGCGTTAACAACCACACCACGACTCGCACGTTGCTTCCACGAATATATAGCTAAAAGAGCTTCTTTCCGGTTAATTAACAAAATCTATTTTGGCTCTTTATGTGCCCCCTAATTAGTGTATAAATATTCCCTTTGGTACGATTGTTTGGTATATAAAACTCTAATTTCTGGCAGAGTTTGAAAATTATAAGTTAATATTACAGGGAGTTACGGAGTGAGTCGGGTGCTTAGCTCCGGAGTCGAAATTTATCCGTTTTTCAGCTATTATTCTCTCTTTCCCGAAGAAAAATAATTTTTCTGATATATACAGCGCTTTAATCACGTTGAAATATAGAAAAATAAATTTTTAAAAATAAAACGAAGTAAATAGAAAGAAAATTAAAAAATACTCCGTGACCAGGACCGAACCCCTGACCACCCAGTCTACAAACTTCTTTACCCTTTGCCTTAACAACCACACAACGCCTTGCACGTTGCTTCCACGAATATATAGCTAAAAGAGCTTCTTTCCAGTTAATTAACAAAATCTATTTTGGCTCTTTATGTGTCCCCTAATTAGTGTATAAATATTCCCTTTGGTACGATTGTTTGGTATATAAATCTCTAATTTCTGGCAGAGTTTGAAAATTATAAGTTAATATTAAAGGGAGTTACGGAGTGAGTCGTGTGCTTAGCTCCGGAGTCGAAATTTATCCGTTTTTCAGCTATTATTCCCTCTTTCCCGAAGAAAAATAATTTTTCTGATATATACAGCGCTTTTATCACGTTGAAATTTAGAAAAATAAATTTTTAAAAATAAAACGAAGTAAATAGAAAAAAAAATTAAAAAATACTCCGTGACCAGGACCGAACCCCTGACCACCCAGTCTACAAACTTCTTTACCCTTTGCGTTAACAACCACACCACGACTCGCACGTAGCTTCAACGAATATATAGCTAAAAGAGCTTCTTTCCGGTTAATTAACAAAATCTATTTTGGCTCTTTATGTACCAACTAATTAGTGTATAAATATTCCCTTTGGTACGATTGTTTGGTATATAAAACTCTAATTTCTGGCAGAGTTTGAAAATTATAAGTTAATATTAAAGGGAGTTACGGAGTTAGTCGTGTGCTTAGCTCCGGAGTCGAAATTTATCCGTTTTTTAGCTATTATTCCCTCTTTCCCGAAGAAAAATAATTTTTCTGATATATACACCGCTTTAATCACGTTGACATATAGAAAAATAAATTTTTAAAAATAAAACGAAGTAAATAGAAAAAAAAAATAAAAAATACTCCGTGACCAGGACCGAACCCCAGACCACCCAGTCTACAAACTTCTTTTTCCTTTGCGTTAACAACCACACCACGACTCGCACGTTGCTTCCACGAATATATAGCTAAAAGAGCTTCTTTCCGGTTAATTAACAAAATCTATTTTGGCTCTTTATGTGCCCCCTAATTAGTGTATAAATATTCCCTTTGGTACGATTGTTTGGTATATAAAACTCTAATTTCTGGCAGAGTTTGAAAATTATAAGTTAATATTACAGGGAGTTACGGAGTGAGTCGGGTGCTTAGCTCCGGAGTCGAAATTTATCCGTTTTTCAGCTATTATTCTCTCTTTCCCGAAGAAAAATAATTTTTCTGATATATACAGCGCTTTAATCACGTTGAAATATAGAAAAATAAATTTTTAAAAATAAAACGAAGTAAATAGAAAGAAAATTAACTCCGTGACCAGGACCGAACCCCTGACCACCCAGTCTACAAACTTCTTTACCCTTTGCCTTAACAACCACACAACGACTTGCACGTTGCTTCCACGAATATATAGCTAAAAGAGCTTCTTTCCAGTTAATTAACAAAATCTATTTTGGCTCTTTATGTGTCCCCTAATTAGTGTATAAATATTCCCTTTGGTACGATTGTTTGGTATATAAATCTCTAATTTCTGGCAGAGTTTGAAAATTATAAGTTAATATTAAAGGGAGTTACGGAGTGAGTCGTGTGCTTAGCTCCGGAGTCGAAAATTATCCGTTTTTCAGCTATTATTCCCTCTTTCCCGAAGAAAAATAATTTTTCTGATATATACAGTGCTTTAATCACGTTGAAATATAGAAAAAGAAATTTTTAAAAATAAAACGAAGTAAATAGAAAAAAAAATTAAAAAATACTCCGTGACCAGGACCGAACCCCTGACCACCCAGTCTACAAACTTCTTTATCCTTTGCGTTAACAACCACACCACGACTCGCACGTTGCTTCCACGAATATATAGCTAAAAGAGCTTCTTCCCAGTTAATTAACAAAATCTATTTTGGCTCTTTATGTGCCCCCTAATTAGTGTATAAATATTCGCTTTGGTACGATTGCTTGGTATATAAATCTCTAATTTCTGGCAGAGTTTGAAAATTATAAGTTAATATTAAAGGGAGTTACGGAGTGAGTCGTGTGCTTAGCTCCGGAGTCGAAATTTATCCGTTTTTCAGCTATTATTCCCTCTTTCCCGAAGAAAAATAATTTTTCTGATATATACAGCGCTTTAATCACGTTGAAATATAGATAAATAAATTTTTAAAAATAAAACGAAGTAAATAGAAAAAAAAATTAAAAAATACTCCGTGACCAGGACCGATCCCCTGACTACCCACTCTACAAACTTCTTTATCCTTTGCGTTAACAACCACACCACGACTCGCACGTTGCTTCCACGAATATATAGCTAAAAGAGCTTCTTTCCAGTTAATTAACAAAATCTATTTTGGCTCTTTATGTGTCCCCTAATTAGTGTATAAATATTCCCTTTGTTACGATTGTTTGGTATATAAATCTCTAATTTCTGGCAGAGTTTGAAAATTATAAGTTAATATTAAAGGGAGTTACGGAGTGAGTCGTGTGCTTAGCTCCGGAGTCGAAAATTATCCGTTTTTCAGCTATTATTCCCTCTTTCCCGAAGAAAAATAATTTTTCTGATATATACAGTGCTTTAATCACGTTGAAATATAGAAAAAGAAATTTTTAAAAATAAAACGAAGTAAATAGAAAAAAAATTAAAAAATACTCCGTGACCAGGACCGAACCCCTGACCACCCAGTCTACAAACTTCTTTATCCTTTGCGTTAACAACCACACCACGACTCGCACGTTGCTTCCACGAATGTATAGCTAAAAGAGCTTCTTTCCAGTTAATTAACAAAATCTATTTTGGCTCTTTATGTGCCCCCTAATTAGTGTATAAATATTCCCTTTGGTACGATTGCTTGGTATATAAATCTCTAATTTCTGGCAGAGTTTGAAAATTATAAGTTAATATTAAAGGGAGTTACGGAGTGAGTCGTGTGCTTAGCTCCGGAGTCGAAATTTTTCCGTTTTTCAGCTATTATTCCCTCTTTCCCGAAGAAAAATAATTTTTCTGATATATACAGCGCTTTAATCACGTTGAAATATAGATAAATAAATTTTTAAAAATAAAAAGAAGTAAATAGAAAAAAAAATTAAAAAATACTCCGTGACCAGGACCGAACCCCTGACCACGCAGTCTACAAACTTCTTTACCCTTTGCGTTAACAACCACACCACGACTCGCACGTTGCTTCCACGAATATATAGCTAAAAGAGCTTCTTTCCAGTTAATTAACAAAATCTATTTTGGCTCTTTATGTGCCCCCTAATCAGTGTATAAATATTCCCTTTGGTACGATTGCTTGGTATATAAATCTCTAATTTCTGGCAGAGTTTGAAAATTATAAGTTAATATTAAAGGGGGTTACGGAGTGAGTCGTGTGCTTAGCTCCGGAGTCGAAATTTATCCGTTTTTCAGCTATTATTCCCTCTTTCCCGAAGAAAAATAATTTTTCTGATATATACAGCCCTTTAATCACGTTGAAATATAGATAAATAAATTTTTAAAAATAAAACGAAGTAAATAGAAAAAAAAATTAAAAAATACTCCGTGACCAGGACCGAACCCCTGACCACCCAGTCTACAAACTTCTTTATCCTTTGCGTTAACAACCACACCACGACTCGCACGTTGCTTCCACGAATATATAGCTAAAAGAGCTTCTTTCCAGTTAATTAACAAAATCTATTTTGGCTCTTTATGTGCCCCCTAATTAGTGTATAAATATTCCCTTTGGTACGATTGCTTGGTATATAAATCTCTAATTTCTGGCAGAGTTTGAAAATTATAAGTTAATATTAAAGGGAGTTACGGAGTGAGTCGTGTGCTTAGCTCCGGAGTCGAAATTTATCCGTTTTTCAGCTATTATTCCCTCTTTCCCGAAGAAAAATAATTTTTCTGATATATACAGCGCTTTAATCACGTTGAAATATAGATAAATAAATTTTTAAAAATAAAACGAAGTAAATAGAAAAAAAAATTAAAAAATACTCCGTGACCAGGACCGAACCCCTGACCACCCAGTCTACAAACTTCTTTATCCTTTGCGTTAACAACCACACCACGACTCGCACGTTGCTTCCACGAATATATAGCTAAAAGAGCTTCTTTCCAGTTAATTAACAAAATCTATTTTGGCTCTTTATGTGCCCCCTAATTAGTGTATAAATATTCCCTTTGGTACGATTGCTTGGTATATAAATCTCTAATTTCTGGCAGAGTTTGAAAATTATAAGTTAATATTAAAGGGAGTTACGGAGTGAGTCGTGTGCTTAGCTCCGGAGTCGAAATTTATCCGTTTTTCAGCTATTATTCCCTCTTTCCCGAAGAAAAATAATTTTTCTGATATATACAGCGCTTTAATCACGTTGAAATATAGATAAATAAATTTTTAAAAATAAAACGAAGTAAATAGAAAAAAAAATTAAAAAATACTCCGTGACCAGGACCGAACACCTGACTACCCACTCTACAAACTTCTTTATACTTTGCGTTAACAACCACACCACGACTCGCACGTTGCTTCCACGAATATATAGCTAAAAGAGCTTCTTTCCAGTTAATTAACAAAATCTATTTTGGCTCTTTATGTGTCCCCTAATTAGTGTATAAATATTCCCTTTGGTACGATTGTTTGGTATATAAATCTCTAATTTCTGGCAGAGTTTGAAAATTATAAGTTAATATTAAAGGGAGTTACGGAGTGAGTCGTGTGCTTAGCTCCGGAGTCGAAAATTATCCGTTTTTCAGCTATTATTCCCTCTTTCCCGAAGAAAAATAATTTTTCTGATATATACAGTGCTTTAATCACGTTGAAATATAGAAAAAGAAATTTTTAAAAATAAAACGAAGTAAATAGAAAAAAAAATTAAAAAATACTCCGTGACCAGGACCGAACCCCTGACCACCCAGTCTACAAACTTCTTTATCCTTTGCGTTAACAACCACACCACGACTCGCACGTTGCTTCCACGAATATATAGCTAAAAGAGCTTCTTTCCAGTTAATTAACAAAATCTATTTTGGCTCTTTATGTGTCCCCTAATTAGTGTATAAATATTCCCTTTGGTACGATTGTTTGGTATATAAATCTCTAATTTCTGGCAGAGTTTGAAAATTATAAGTTAATATTAAAGGGAGTTACGGAGTGAGTCGTGTGCTTAGCTCCGGAGTCGAAAATTATCCGTTTTTCAGCTATTATTCCCTCTTTCCCGAAGAAAAATAATTTTTCTGATATATACAGTGCTTTAATCACGTTGAAATATAGAAAAAGAAATTTTTAAAAATAAAACGAAGTAAATAGAAAAAAAAATTAAAAAATACTCTGTGACCAGGACCGAACCCCTGACCACCCAGTCTACAAACTTCTTTATCCTTTGCGTTAACAACCACACCACGACTCGCACGTTGCTTCCACGAATATATAGCTAAAAGAGCTTCTTTCCAGTTAATTAACAAAATCTATTTTGGCTCTTTATGTGCCCCCTAATTAAAGTATAAATATTCCCTTTGGTACGATTGCTTGGTATATAAATCTCTAATTTCTGGCAGAGTTTGAAAATTATAAGTTAATATTAAAGGGAGTTACGGAGTGAGTCGTGTGCTTAGCTCCGGAGTCGAAATTTATCCGTTTTTCAGCTATTATTCCCTCTTTCCCGAAGAAAAATAATTTTTCTGATATATACAGCGCTTTAATCACGTTGAAATATAGATAAATAAATTTTTAAAAATAAAACGAAGTAAATAGAAAAAAAAATTAAAAAATACTCCGTGACCAGGACCGAACCCCTGACCATGCAGTCTACAAACTTCTTTACCCTTTGCGTTAACAACCACACCACGACTCGCACGTTGCTTCCACGAATACATAGCTAAAAAAGCTTCTTTCCAGTTAATTAACAAAATCTATTTTGGCTCTTTATGTGCCCCCTAATTAGTGTATAAATATTCCCTTTGGTACGATTGCTTGGTATATAAATCTCTAATTTCTGGCAGAGTTTGAAAATTATAAGTTAATATTAAAGGGAGTTACGGAGTGAGTCGTGTGCTTAGCTCCGGAGTCGAAATTTATCCGTTTTTCAGCTATTATTCCCTCTTTCCCGAAGAAAAATAATTTTTCTGATATATACAGCCCTTTAATCACGTTGAAATATAGATAAATAAATTTTTAAAAATAAAACGAAGTAAATAGAAAAAAAAATTAAAAAATACTCCGTGACCAGGACCGAACCCCTGTCTACCCACTCTACAAACTTCTTTATCCTTTGCGTTAACAACCACACCACGACTCGCACGTTGCTTCCACGAATATATAGCTAAAAGAGCTTCTTTCCAGTTAATTAACAAAATCTATTTTGGCTCTTTATGTGTCCCCTAATTAGTGTATAAATATTCCCTTTGGTACGATTGTTTGGTATATAAATCTCTAATTTCTGGCAGAGTTTGAAAATTATAAGTTAATATTAAAGGGAGTTACGGAGTGAGTCGTGTGCTTAGCTCCGGAGTCGAAATTTATCCGTTTTTCAGCTATTATTCCCTCTTTCCCGAAGAAAAACAATTTTTCTGATATATACAGTGCTTTAATCACGTTGAAATATAGAAAAAGAAATTTTTAAAAATAAAACGAAGTAAATAGAAAAAAAAATTAAAAAATACTCCGTGACCAGGACCGAACCCCTGACCACCCAGTCTACAAACTTCTTTATCCTTTGCGTTAATAACCACACTACGACTCGCACGTTGCTTCCACGAATATATAGCTAAAAGAGCTTCTTTCCAGTTAATTAACAAAATCTATTTTAGCTCTTTATGTGCCCCCTAATCAGTGTATAAATATTCCCTTTGGTACGATTGCTTGGTATATAAATCTCTAATTTCTGGCAGAGTTTGAAAATTATAAGTTAATATTAAAGGGAGTTACGGAGTGAGTCGTGTGCTTAGCTCCGGAGTCGACATTTATCCGTTTTTCAGCTATTATTCCCTCTTTCTCGAAGAAAAATAATTTTTCTGATATATACAGCCCTTTAATCACGTTGAAATATAGATAAATAAATTTTTAAAAATAAAACGAAGTAAATAGAAAAAAAAATTAAAAAATACTCCGTGACCAGGACCGAACCCCTGACTACCCACTCTACAAACTTCTTTATCCTTTGCGTTAACAACCACACCACGACTCGCACGTTGCTTCCACGAATATATAGCTAAAAGAGCTTCTTTCCAGTTAATTAACAAAATCTATTTTGGCTCTTTATGTGTCCCCTAATTAGTGTATAAATATTCCCTTTGGTACGATTGTTTGGTATATAAATCTCTAATTTCTGGCAGAGTTTGAAAATTATAAGTTAATATTAAAGGGAGTTACGGAGTGAGTCGTGTGCTTAGCTCCGGAGTCGAAATTTATCCGTTTTTCAGCTATTATTCCCTCTTTCCCGAAGAAAAATAATTTTTCTGATATATACAGTGCTTTAATCACGTTGAAATATAGAAAAAGAAATTTTTAAAAATAAAACGAAGTAAATAGAAAAAAAAATTAAAAAATACTCCGTGACCAGGACCGAACCCCTGACCACCCAGTCTACAAACTTCTTTATCCTTTGCGTTAACAACCACACCACGACTCGCACGTTGCTTCCACGAATATATAGCTAAAAGAGCTTCTTTCCAGTTAATTAACAAAATCTATTTTGGCTCTTTATGTGCCCCCTAATTAGTGTATAAATATTCCCTTTGGTACGATTGCTTGGTATATCAATCTCTAATTTCTGGCAGAATTTGAAAATTATAAGTTAATATTAAAGGGAGTTACGGAGTGAGTCGTGTGCTTAGCTCCGGAGTCGAAATTTATCCGTTTTTCAGCTATTATTCCCTCTTTCCCGAAGAAAAATAATTTTTCTGATATATACAGCGCTTTAATCACGTTGAAATATAGATAAATAAATTTTTAAAAATAAAACGAAGTAAATAGAAAAAAAAATTAAAAAATACTCCGTGACCAGGACCGAACCCCTGACCACCCAGTCTACAAACTTCTTTATCCTTTGCGTTAACAACCACACCACGACTTGCACGTTGCTTCCACGAATATATAGCTAAAAGAGCTTCTTTCCTGTTAATTAACAAAATCTATTTTGGCTCTTTATGTGCCCCCTAATTAGTGTATAAATATTCCCTTTGGTACGATTGTTTGGTATATAAATCTCTAATTTCTGGCAGAGTTTGAAAATTATAAGTTAATATTAAAGGGAGTTACGGAGTGAGTCGTGTGCTTAGCTCCGGAGTCGAAATTTATCCGTTTTTCAGCTATTATTCCCTCTTTCCCGAAGAAAAATAATTTTTCTGATATATACAGCGCTTTAATCACGTTGAAATATAGATAAATAAATTTTTAAAAATAAAACGAAGTAAATAGAAAAAAAAATTAAAAAATACTCCGTGACCAGGACCGAACCCCTGACCATGCAGTCTACAAACTTCTTTACCCTTTGCGTTAACAACCACACCACGACTCGCACGTTGCTTCCACGAATACATAGCTAAAAAAGCTTCTTTCCAGTTAATTAACAAACTCTATTTTGGCTCTTTATGTGCCCCCTAATTAGTGTATAAATATTCCCTTTGGTACGATTGCTTGGTATATAAATCTCTAATTTCTGGCAGAGTTTGAAAATTATAAGTTAATATTAAAGGGAGTTACGGAGTGAGTCGTGTGCTTAGCTCCGGAGTCGAAATTTATCCGTTTTTCAGCTATTATTCCCTCTTTCCCGAATAAAAATAATTTTTCTGATATATACAGCCCTTTAATCACGTTGAAATATAGATAAATAAATTTTTAAAAATAAAACGAAGTAAATAGAAAAAAAAATTAAAAAATACTCCGTGACCAGGACCGAACCCCTGTCTACCCACTCTACAAACTTCTTTATCCTTTGCGTTAACAACCACACCACGACTCGCACGTTGCTTCCACGAATATATAGCTAAAAGAGCTTCTTTCCAGTTAATTAACAAAATCTATTTTGGCTCTTTATGTGTCCCCTAATTAGTGTATAAATATTCCCTTTGGTACGATTGTTTGGTATATAAATCTCTAATTTCTGGCAGAGTTTGAAAATTATAAGTTAATATTAAAGGGAGTTACGGAGTGAGTCGTGTGCTTAGCTCCGGAGTCGAAATTTATCCGTTTTTCAGCTATTATTCCCTCTTTCCCGAAGAAAAACAATTTTTCTGATATATACAGTGCTTTAATCACGTTGAAATATAGAAAAAGAAATTTTTAAAAATAAAACGAAGTAAATAGAAAAAAAAATTAAAAAATACTCCGTGACCAGGACCGAACCCCTGACCACCCAGTCTACAAACTTCTTTATCCTTTGCGTTAATAACCACACTACGACTCGCACGTTGCTTCCACGAATATATAGCTAAAAGAGCTTCTTTCCAGTTAATTAACAAAATCTATTTTAGCTCTTTATGTGCCCCCTAATCAGTGTATAAATATTCCCTTTGGTACGATTGCTTGGTATATAAATCTCTAATTTCTGGCAGAGTTTGAAAATTATAAGTTAATATTAAAGGGAGTTACGGAGTGAGTCGTGTGCTTAGCTCCGGAGTCGACATTTATCCGTTTTTCAGCTATTATTCCCTCTTTCTCGAAGAAAAATAATTTTTCTGATATATACAGCCCTTTAATCACGTTGAAATATAGATAAATAAATTTTTAAAAATAAAACGAAGTAAATAGAAAAAAAAATTAAAAAATACTCCGTGACCAGGACCGAACCCCTGACTACCCACTCTACAAACTTCTTTATCCTTTGCGTTAACAACCACACCACGACTCGCACGTTGCTTCCACGAATATATAGCTAAAAGAGCTTCTTTCCAGTTAATTAACAAAATCTATTTTGGCTCTTTATGTGTCCCCTAATTAGTGTATAAATATTCCCTTTGGTACGATTGTTTGGTATATAAATCTCTAATTTCTGGCAGAGTTTGAAAATTATAAGTTAATATTAAAGGGAGTTACGGAGTGAGTCGTGTGCTTAGCTCCGGAGTCGAAATTTATCCGTTTTTCAGCTATTATTCCCTCTTTCCCGAAGAAAAATAATTTTTCTGATATATACAGTGCTTTAATCACGTTGAAATATAGAAAAAGAAATTTTTAAAAATAAAACGAAGTAAATAGAAAAAAAAATTAAAAAATACTCCGTGACCAGGACCGAACCCCTGACCACCCAGTCTACAAACTTCTTTATCCTTTGCGTTAACAACCACACCACGACTCGCACGTTGCTTCCACGAATATATAGCTAAAAGAGCTTCTTTCCAGTTAATTAACAAAATCTATTTTGGCTCTTTATGTGCCCCCTAATTAGTGTATAAATATTCCCTTTGGTACGATTGCTTGGTATATCAATCTCTAATTTCTGGCAGAATTTGAAAATTATAAGTTAATATTACAGGGAGTTACGGAGTGAGTCGTGTGCTTAGCTCCGGAGTCGAAATTTATCCGTTTTTCAGCTATTATTCTCTCTTTCCCGAAGAAAAATAATTTTTCTGATATATACAGCGCTTTAATCACGTTGAAATATAGAAAAATAAATTTTTAAAAATAAAACGAAGTAAATAGAAAAAAAATTAAAAAATACTCCGTGACCAGGACCGAACCCCTGACCACCCAGTCTACAAACTTCTTTACCCTTTGCCTTAACAACCACACAACGACTTGCACGTTGCTTCCACGAATATATAGCTAAAAGAGCTTCTTTCCAGTTAATTAACAAAATCTATTTTGGCTCTTTTTGTGTCCCCTAATTAGTGTATAAATATTCCCTTTGGTACGATTGTTTGGTATATAAATCTCTAATTTCTGGCAGAGTTTGAAAATTATAAGTTAATATTAAAGGGAGTTACGGAGTGAGTCGTGTGCTTAGCTCCGGAGTCGAAAATTATCCGTTTTTCAGCTATTATTCCCTCTTTCCCCAAGAAAAATAATTTTTCTGATATATACAGTGCTTTAATCACGTTGAAATATAGAAAAAGAAATTTTTAAAAATAAAACGAAGTAAATAGAAAAAAAAATTAAAAAATACTCCGTGACCAGGACCGAACCCCTGACCACCCAGTCTACAAACTTCTTTATCCTTTGCGTTAACAACCACACCACGACTCGCACGTTGCTTCCACGAATATATAGCTAAAAGAGCTTCTTTCCAGTTAATTATCAAAATCTATTTTGGCTCTTTATGTGCCCCCTAATTAGTGTATAAATATTCCCTTTGGTACGATTGCTTGGTATATAAATCTCTAATTTCTGGCAGAGTTTGAAAATTATAAGTTAATATTAAAGGGAGTTACGGAGTGAGTCGTGTGCTTAGCTCCGGAGTCGAAATTTATCCGTTTTTCAGCTATTATTCCCTCTTTCCCGAAGAAAAATAATTTTTCTGATATATACAGCGCTTTAATCACGTTGAAATATAGATAAATAAATTTTTAAAAATAAAACGAAGTAAATAGAAAAAAAAATTAAAAAATACTCCGTGACCAGGACCGAACCCCTGACCACCCAGTCTACAAACTTCTTTACCCTTTGCGTTAACAACCACACCACGACTCGCACGTTGCTTCCACGAATACATAGCTAAAAGAGCTTCTTTCCAGTTAATTAACAAAATCTATTTTGGCTCTTTATGTGCCCCCTAATTAGTGTATAAATATTCCCTTTGGTACGATTGCTTGGTATATAAATCTCTAATTTCTGGCAGAGTTTGAAAATTATAAGTTAATATTAAAGGGAGTTACGGAGTGAGTCGTGTGCTTAGCTCCGGAGTCGAAAATTATCCGTTTTTCAGCTATTATTCCCTCTTTCCACAAGAAAAATAATTTTTCTGATATATACAGTGCTTTAATCACGTTGAAATATAGAAAAAGAAATTTTTAAAAATAAAACGAAGTAAATAGAAAAAAAAATTAAAAAATACTCCGTGACCAGGACCGAACCCCTGACCACCCAGTCTACAAACTTCTTTATCCTTTGCGTTAACAACCACACCACGACTCGCACGTTGCTTCCACGAATATATAGCTAAAAGAGCTTCTTTCCAGTTAATTATCAAAATCTATTTTGGCTCTTTATGTGCCCCCTAATTAGTGTATAAATATTCCCTTTGGTACGATTGCTTGGTATATAAATCTCTAATTTCTGGCAGAGTTTTAAAATTATAAGTTAATATTAAAGGGAGTTACGGAGTGAGTCGTGTGCTTAGCTCCGGAGTCGAAATTTATCCGTTTTTCAGCTATTATTCCCTCTTTCCCGAAGAAAAATAATTTTTCTGATATATACAGCGCTTTAATCACGTTGAAATATAGATAAATAAATTTTTAAAAATAAAACGAAGTAAATAGAAAAAAAAATTAAAAAATACTCCGTGACCAGGACCGAACCCCTGACCACCCAGTCTACAAACTTCTTTACCCTTTGCGTTAACAACCACACCACGACTCGCACGTTGCTTCCACGAATACATAGCTAAAAGAGCTTCTTTCCAGTTAATTAACAAAATCTATTTTGGCTCTTTATGTGCCCCCTAATTAGTGTATAAATATTCCCTTTGGTACGATTGCTTGGTATATAAATCTCTAATTTCTGGCAGAGTTTGAAAATTATAAGTTAATATTAAAGGGAGTTACGGAGTGAGTCGTGTGCTTAGCTCCGGAGACGAAATTTATCCGTTTTTCAGCTATTATTCCCTCTT
Organism: Parasteatoda tepidariorum; assembly: GCF_982258835.1. Lineage (NCBI taxonomy): Eukaryota > Metazoa > Arthropoda > Arachnida > Araneae > Theridiidae > Parasteatoda > Parasteatoda tepidariorum. The sequence goes on from NC_141761.1 coordinate 18,138, forward strand.
TCCCGAAGAAAAATAATTTTTCTGATATATACAGCGCTTTAATCACTTTGAAATATAGATAAATAAATTTTTAAAAATAAAACGAAGTAAATAGAAAAAAAAATTAAAAAATACTCCGTGACCAGGACCGAACCCCTGACCACCCAGTCTACAAACTTCTTTACCCTTTGCGTTAACAACCACACCACGACTCGCACGTTGCTTCCACGAATACATAGCTCAAACAGCTTCTTTCCAGTTAATTAACAAAATCTATTTTGGCTCTTTATGTGCCCCCTAATTAGTGTATTAATATTCCCTTTGGTACGATTGCTTGGTATATAAATCTCTAATTTCTGGCAGAGTTTGAAAATTATAAGTTAATATTAAAGGGAGTTACGGAGTGAGTCGTGTGCTTAGCTCCGGAGTCGAAATTTATCCGTTTTTCAGCTATTATTCCCTCTTTCCCGAAGAAAAATAATTTTTCTGATATATACAGCCCTTTAATCACGTTGAAATATAGATAAATAAATTTTTAAAAATAAAACGAAGTAAATACAAAAAAAAATTAAAAAATACTCCGTGACCAGGACCGAACCCCTGACTACCCAGTCTACAAACTTCTTTATCCTTTGCCTTAACAACCACACCACGACTCGCACGTTGCTTCCACGAATATATAGCTAAAAGAGCTTCTTTCCTGTTAATTAACAAAATCTATTTTGGCTCTTTATGTGCCCCCTAATTAGTGTATAAATATTCCCTTTGGTACGATTGTTTGGTATATAAATCTCTAATTTCAGGCAGAGTTTGAAAATTATAAGTTAATATTAAAGGGAGTTACGGAGTGAGTCGTGTGCTTAGCTCCGGAGTCGAAATTTATCCGTTTTTCAGCTATTATTCCCTCTTTCCCGAAGAAAAATAATTTTTCTGATATATACAGTGCTTTAATCACGTTGAAATATAGAAAAAGAAATTTTTAAAAATAAAACGAAGTAAATAGAAAAAAAAATTAAAAAATACTCCGTGACCAGGACCGAACCCCTGACCACCCAGTCTACAAACTTCTTTATCTTTTGCGTTAACAACCACACCACGACTCGCACGTTGCTTCCACGAATATATAGCTAAAAGAGCTTCTTTCCAGTTAATTAACAAAATCTATTTTGGCTCTTTATGTGCCCCCTAATTAGTGTATAAATATTCCCTTTGGTACGATTGCTTGGTATATAAATCTCTAATTTCTGGCAGAGTTTGAAAATTATAAGTTAATATTAAAGGGAGTTACGGAGTGAGTCGTGTGCTTAGCTCCGGAGTCGAAATTTATCCGTTTTTCAGTTATTATTCCCTCTTTCCCGAAGAAAAATAATTTTTCTGATATATACAGCGCTTTAATCACGTTGAAATATAGATAAATAAATTTTTAAAAATAAAACGAAGTAAATAGAAAAAAAAATTAAAAAATACTCCGTGACCAGGACCGAACCCCTGACCACCCAGTCTACAAACTTCTTTACCCTTTGCGTTAACAACCACACCACGACTCGCACGTTGCTTCCACGAATATATAGCTAAAAGAGCTTCTTTTCTGTTAATTAACAAAATCTATTTTGGCTCTTTATGTGCCCCCTAATTAGTGTATAAATATTCCCTTTGGTACGATTGCTTGGTATATAAATCTCTAATTTCTGGCAGAGTTTGAAAATTCTAAGTTAATATTAAAGGGGGTTACGGAGTGAGTCGTGTGCTTAGCTCCGGAGTCGAAATTTATCCGTTTTTCAGCTATTATTCCCTCTTTCCCGAAGAAAAATAATTTTTCTGATATATACAGCGCTTTAATCACGTTGAAATATAGATAAATAAATTTTTAAAAATAAAACGAAGTAAATACAAAAAAAAATTAAAAAATACTCCGTGACCAGGACCGAACCCCTGACTACCCAGTCTACAAACTTCTTTACCCTTTGCCTTAACAACCACACAACGACTTGCACGTTGCTTCCACGAATATATAGCTAAAAGAGCTTCTTTCCAGTTAATTAACAAAATCTATTTTGGCTCTTTATGTGCCCCCTAATTAGTGTATAAATATTCCCTTTGGTACGATTGTTTGGTATATAAATCTCTAATTTCAGGCAGAGTTTGAAAATTATAAGTTAATATTAAAGGGAGTTACGGAGTGAGTCGTGTGCTTAGCTCCGGAGTCGAAATTTATCCGTTTTTCAGCTATTATTCCCTCTTTCCCGAAGAAAAATAATTTTTCTGATATATACAGTGCTTTAATCACGTTGAAATATAGAAAAAGAAATTTTTAAAAATAAAACGAAGTAAATAGAAAAAAAAATTAAAAAATACTCCGTGACCAGGACCGAACCCCTGACCACCCAGTCTACAAACTTCTTTATCTTTTGCGTTAACAACCACACCACGACTCGCACGTTGCTTCCACGAATATATAGCTAAAAGAGCTTCTTTCCAGTTAATTAACAAAATCTATTTTGGCTCTTTATGTGCCCCCTAATTAGTGTATAAATATTCCCTTTGGTACGATTGCTTGGTATATAAATCTCTAATTTCTGGCAGAGTTTGAAAATTCTAAGTTAATATTAAAGGGAGTTACGGAGTGAGTCGTGTGCTTAGCTCCGGAGTCGAAATTTATCCGTTTTTCAGCTATTATTCCCTCTTTCCCGAAGAAAAATAATTTTTCTGATATATACAGCGCTTTAATCACGTTGAAATATAGATAAATAAATTTTTAAAAATAAAACGAAGTAAATAGAAAAAAAAATTAAAAAATACTCCGTGACCAGGACCGAACCCCTGACCACCCAGTCTACAAACTTCTTTACCCTTTGCGTTAACAACCACACCACGACTCGCACGTTGCTTCCACGAATATATAGCTAAAAGAGCTTCTTTTCTGTTAATTAACAAAATCTATTTTGGCTCTTTATGTGCCCCCTAATTAGTGTATAAATATTCCCTTTGGTACGATTGCTTGGTATATAAATCTCTAATTTCTGGCAGAGTTTGAAAATTATAAGTTAATATTAAAGGGAGTTACGGAGTGAGTCGTGTGCTTAGCTCCGGAGTCGAAATTTATCCGTTTTTCAGCTATTATTCCCTCTTTCCCGAAGAAAAATAATTTTTCTGATATATACAGCGCTTTAATCACGTTGAAATATAGATAAATAAATTTTTAAAAATAAAACGAAGTAAATAGAAAAAAAAATTAAAAAATACTCCGTGACCAGGACCGAACCCCTGACCACCCAGTCTACAAACTTCTTTACCCTTTGCGTTAACAACCACACCACGACTCGCACGTTGCTTCCACGAATATATAGCTAAAAGAGCTTCTTTTCTGTTAATTAACAAAATCTATTTTGGCTCTTTATGTGCCCCCTAATTAGTGTATAAATATTCCCTTTGGTACGATTGCTTGGTATATAAATCTCTAATTTCTGGCAGAGTTTGAAAATTATAAGTTAATATTAAAGGGGGTTACGGAGTGAGTCGTGTGCTTAGCTCCGGAGTCGAAATTTATCCGTTTTTCAGCTATTATTCCCTCTTTCCCGAAGAAAAATAATTTTTCTGATATATACAGCGCTTTAATCACGTTGAAATATAGATAAATAAATTTTTAAAAATAAAACGAAGTAAATACAAAAAAAAATTAAAAAATACTCCGTGACCAGGACCGAACCCCTGACTACCCAGTCTACAAACTTCTTTACCCTTTGCCTTAACAACCACACAACGACTTGCACGTTGCTTCCACGAATATATAGCTAAAAGAGCTTCTTTCCAGTTAATTAACAAAATCTATTTTGGCTCTTTATGTGCCCCCTAATTAGTGTATAAATATTCCCTTTGGTACGATTGTTTGGTATATAAATCTCTAATTTCAGGCAGAGTTTGAAAATTATAAGTTAATATTAAAGGGAGTTACGGAGTGAGTCGTGTGCTTAGCTCCGGAGTCGAAATTTATCCGTTTTTCAGCTATTATTCCCTCTTTCCCGAAGAAAAATAATTTTTCTGATATATACAGTGCTTTAATCACGTTGAAATATAGAAAAAGAAATTTTTAAAAATAAAACGAAGTAAATAGAAAAAAAAATTAAAAAATACTCCGTGACCAGGACCGAACCCCTGACCACCCAGTCTACAAACTTCTTTATCTTTTGCGTTAACAACCACACCACGACTCGCACGTTGCTTCCACGAATATATAGCTAAAAGAGCTTCTTTCCAGTTAATTAACAAAATCTATTTTGGCTCTTTATGTGCCCCCTAATTAGTGTATAAATATTCCCTTTGGTACGATTGCTTGGTATATAAATCTCTAATTTCTGGCAGAGTTTGAAAATTCTAAGTTAATATTAAAGGGAGTTACGGAGTGAGTCGTGTGCTTAGCTCCGGAGTCGAAATTTATCCGTTTTTCAGCTATTATTCCCTCTTTCCCGAAGAAAAATAATTTTTCTGATATATACAGCGCTTTAATCACGTTGAAATATAGATAAATAAATTTTTAAAAATAAAACGAAGTAAATAGAAAAAAAAATTAAAAAATACTCCGTGACCAGGACCGAACCCCTGACCACCCAGTCTACAAACTTCTTTACCCTTTGCGTTAACAACCACACCACGACTCGCACGTTGCTTCCACGAATATATAGCTAAAAGAGCTTCTTTTCTGTTAATTAACAAAATCTATTTTGGCTCTTTATGTGCCCCCTAATTAGTGTATAAATATTCCCTTTGGTACGATTGCTTGGTATATAAATCTCTAATTTCTGGCAGAGTTTGAAAATTATAAGTTAATATTAAAGGGAGTTACGGAGTGAGTCGTGTGCTTAGCTCCGGAGTCGAAATTTATCCGTTTTTCAGCTATTATTCCCTCTTTCCCGAAGAAAAATAATTTTTCTGATATATACAGCGCTTTAATCACGTTGAAATATAGATAAATAAATTTTTAAAAATAAAACGAAGTAAATAGAAAAAAAAATTAAAAAATACTCCGTGACCAGGACCGAACCCCTGACCACCCAGTCTACAAACTTCTTTACCCTTTGCGTTAACAACCACACCACGACTCGCACGTTGCTTCCACGAATATATAGCTAAAAGAGCTTCTTTTCTGTTAATTAACAAAATCTATTTTGGCTCTTTATGTGCCCCCTAATTAGTGTATAAATATTCCCTTTGGTACGATTGCTTGGTATATAAATCTCTAATTTCTGGCAGAGTTTGAAAATTATAAGTTAATATTAAAGGGGGTTACGGAGTGAGTCGTGTGCTTAGCTCCGGAGTCGAAATTTATCCGTTTTTCAGCTATTATTCCCTCTTTCCCGAAGAAAAATAATTTTTCTGATATATACAGCGCTTTAATCACGTTGAAATATAGATAAATAAATTTTTAAAAATAAAACGAAGTAAATACAAAAAAAAATTAAAAAATACTCCGTGACCAGGACCGAACCCCTGACTACCCAGTCTACAAACTTCTTTATCCTTTGCGTTAACAACCACACCACGACTCGCTCGTTGCTTCCACGAATATATAGCTAAAAGAGCTTCTTTCCTGTTAATTAACAAAATCTATTTTGGCTCTTTATGTGCCCCCTAATTAGTGTATAAATATTCCCTTTGGTACGATTGTTTGGTATAAAAATCTCTAATTTCTGGCAGAGTTTGAAAATTATAAGTTAATATTAAAGGGAGTTACGGAGTGAGTCGTGTGCTTAGCTCCGGAGTCGAAATTTATCCGTTTTTCAGCTATCATTCCCTCTTTCCCGAAGAAAAATAATTTTTCTGATATATACAGCGCTTTTATCACGTTGAAATATAGAAAAATAAATTTTTAAAAATAAAACGAAGTAAATAGAAAAAAAAATTAAAAAATACTCCGTGACCAGGACCGAACCCCTGACCACCCAGTCTACAAACTTCTTTATCTTTTGCGTTAACAACCACACCACGACTCGCACGTTGCTTCCACGAATATATAGCTAAAAGAGCTTCTTTCCAGTTAATTAACAAAATATATTTTGGCTCTTTATGTGCCCCCTAATTAGTGTATAAATATTCCCTTTGGTACGATTGCTTGGTATATAAATCTCTAATTTCTGGCAGAGTTTGAAAATTCTAAGTTAATATTAAAGGGAGTTACGGAGTGAGTCGTGTGCTTAGCTCCGGAGTCGAAATTTATCCGTTTTTCAGCTATTATTCCCTCTTTCCCGAAGAAAAATAATTTTTCTGATATATACAGCGCTTTAATCACGTTGAAATATAGATAAATAAATTTTTAAAAATAAAACGAAGTAAATAGAAAAAAAAATTAAAAAATACTCCGTGACCAGGACCGAACCCCTGACCACCCAGTCTACAAACTTCTTTACCCTTTGCGTTAACAACCACACCACGACTCGCACGTTGCTTCCACGAATATATAGCTAAAAGAGCTTCTTTTCTGTTAATTAACAAAATCTATTTTGGCTCTTTATGTGCCCCCTAATTAGTGTATAAATATTCCCTTTGGTACGATTGCTTGGTATATAAATCTCTAATTTCTGGCAGAGTTTGAAAATTATAAGTTAATATTAAAGGGAGTTACGGAGTGAGTCGTGTGCTTAGCTCCGGAGTCGAAATTTATCCGTTTTTCAGCTATTATTCCCTCTTTCCCGAAGAAAAATAATTTTTCTGATATATACAGCGCTTTTATCACGTTGAAATATAGAAAAATAAATTTTTAAAAATAAAACGAAGTAAATAGAAAAAAAAGTTAAAAAATACTCCGCGACCAGGACCGAACCCCTGACCACCCAGTCTACAAACTTCTTTACCCTTTGCGTTAACAACCACACCACGACTCGCACGTTGCTTCCACGAATATATAGCTAAAAGAGCTTCTTTCCGGTTAATTAACAAAATCTATTTTGGCTCTTTATGTGCCAACTAATTAGTGTATAAATATTCCCTTTGGTACGATTGTTTGGTATATAAAACTCTAATTTCTGGCATAGTTTGAAAATTATAAGTTAATATTAAAGGGAGTTACGGAGTTAGTCGTGTGCTTAGCTCCGGAGTCGAAATTTATCCGTTTTTTAGCTATTATTCCCTCTTTCCCGAAGAAAAATAATTTTTCTGATATATACAGCGCTTTAATCACGTTGACATATAGAAAAATAAATTTTTAAAAATAAAACGACGTAAATAGAAAAAAAATTAAAAAATACTCCGAGACCAGGACCGAACCCCTGACCACCCAGTCTACAAACTTCTTTACCCTTTGCCTTAACAACCACACAACGACTTGCACGTTGCTTCCACGAATATATAGCTAAAAGAGCTTCTTTCCAGTTAATTAACAAAATCTATTTTGGCTCTTTATGTGCCCCCTAATTAGTGTATAAATATTCCCTTTGGTACGATTGTTTGGTATATAAATCTCTAATTTCTGGCAGAGTTTGAAAATTATAAGTTAATATTAAAGGGAGTTACGGAGTGAGTCGTGTGCTTAGCTCCGGAGTCGAAATTTATCCGTTTTTCAGCTATTATTCCCTCTTTCCCGAAGAAAAATAATTTTTCTGATATATACAGTGCTTTAATCACGTTGAAATATAGAAAAAGAAATTTTTAAAAATAAAACGAAGTAAATAGAAAAAAAAATTAAAAAATACTCCGTGACCAGGACCGAACCCCTGACCACCCAGTCTACAAACTTCTTTATATTTTGCGTTAACAACCACACCACGACTCGCACGTTGCTTCCACGAATATATAGCTAAAAGAGCTTCTTTCCAGTTAATTAACAAAATCTATTTTGGCTCTTTATGTGCCCCCTAATTAGTGTATAAATATTCCCTTTGGTACGATTGTTTGGTATATAAATATCTAATTTCTGGCAGAGTTTGAAAATTATAAGTTAATATTAAAGGGAGTTACGCAGTGAGTCGTGTGCTTAGCTCCGGAGTCGAAATTTATCAGTTTTTCAGCTATTATTCCCTCTTTCCCGAAGAAAAATAATTTTTCTGATATATACAGCGCTTTTATCACGTTGAAATATAGAAAAATAAATTTTTAAAAATAAAACGAAGTAAATAGAAAAAAAAATTAAAAAATACTCCGTGACCAGGACCGAACCCCTGACCACCCAGTCTACAAACTTCTTTACCCTTTGCGTTAACAACCACACCACGACTCGCACGTTGCTTCCACGAATATATAGCTAAAAGAGCTTCTTTCCGGTTAATTAACAAAATCTATTTTGGCTCTTTATGTGCCAACTAATTGGTGTATAAATATTCCCTTTGGTACGATTGTTTGGTATATAAAACTCTAATTTCTGGCAGAGTTTGAAAATTATAAGTTAATATTAAAGGGAGTTACGGAGTGAGTCGTGTGCTTAGCTCCGGAGTCGAAATTTATCCGTTTTTTAGCTATTGTTCCCTCTTTCCCGAAGAAAAATAATTTTTCTGATATATACAGCGCTTTAATCACGTTGAAATATCGAAAAATAAATTTTTAAAAATAAAACGAAGTAAATAGAAAAAAAATTAAAAGATACTCCGTGACCAGGACCGAACCCCTGACCACCCAGTCTACAAACTGCTTTCCCCTTAGCGCTAACAACCACACCACTACTCGCACGTTGCTTCCACGAATATATAGCTAAAAGAGCTTCTTTCCGGTTAATTAACAAAATCTATTTTGGCTCTTTATGAGCCCCCTAATTAGTGTATAATTATTCCCTTTGGTACGATTGTTTGGTATATAAAACTCTAATTTCTGGCAGAGTTTGAAAATTATAAGTTAATATTAAAGGGAGTTACGGAGTGAGTCGTGTGCTTAGCTCCGGAGTCGAAATTTATCCGTTTTTTAGCTATTGTTCCCTCTTTCCCGAAGAAAAATAATTTTTCTGATATATACAGCGCTTTAATCACGTTGAAATATCGAAAAATAAATTTTTAAAAATAAAACGAAGTAAATAGAAAAAAAATTAAAAGATACTCCGTGACCAGGACCGAACCCCTGACCACCCAGTCTACAAACTGCTTTCCCCTTAGCGTTAACAACCACACCACTACTCGCACGTTGCTTCCACGAATATATAGCTAAAAGAGCTTCTTTCCGGTTAATTAACAAAATCTAATTTGGCTCTTTATGAGCCCCCTAATAAGTGTATAATTATTCCCTTTGGTACGATTGTTTGGTATATAAAACACTAATTTCTGGCAGAGTTTGAAAATTATAAGTAAATATTAAAGGGAGTTACGGAGTGAGTCGTGTGCTTAGCTCCGGAGTCGAAATTTATCCGTTTTTTAGCTATTGTTCCCTCTTTCCCGAAAAAAAATAATTTTTCTGATATATACAGCGCTTTAATCACGTTGAAATATAGAAAAATAAATTTTTAAAAATAAAACGAAGTAAATAGAAAAAAATTTAAAAAACACTCCGTGACCAGGACCGAACCCCTGACCACCCAGTCTACAAACTTCTTTACCCTTTGCGTTAACAACCACACAACGACTTGCACGTTGCTTCCACGAATATATAGCTAAAAGAGCTTCTTTCCAGTTAATTAACAAAATCTATTTTGGCTCTTTATGTGCCCCCTAATTAGTGTATAAATATTCCCTTTGGTACGATTGTTTGGTATATAAATCTCTAATTTCTGGCAGAGTTTGAAAATTATAAGTTAATATTAAAGGGAGTTACGGAGTGAGTCGTGTGCTTAGCTCCGGAGTCGAAATTTATCCGTATTTCAGCTATTATTCCCTCTTTCCCGAAGAAAAATAATTTTTCTGATATATACAGTGCTTTAATCACGTTGAAATATCGAAAAATAAATTTTTAAAAATAAAACGAAGTAAATAGAAAAAAAAATTAAAAAATACTCCGTGACCAGGACCGAACCCCAGACCACCCAGTCTACAAACTTCCTTATCCTTTGCGTTAACAACCACACCACGACTCGCACGTTGCTTCCACGAATATATAGCTAAAAGAGCTTCTTTCCGGTTAATTAACAAAATCTATTTTGGCTCTTTATGTTCCCCCTAATTAGTGTATAAATATTCCCTTTGGTACGATTGTTTGGTATATAAAACTCTAATTTCTGGCAGAGTTTGAAAATTATAAGTTAATATTAAAGGGAGTTACGGAGTGAGTCGTGTGCTTAGCTCCGGAGTCGAAATTTATCCGTTTTTCAGCTATTATTCCCTCTTTCCCGAAGAAAAATAATTTTTCTGATATATACAGCGCTTTAATCACGTTGAAATATCGAAAAATAAATTTTTAAAAATAAAACGAAGTAAATAGAAAAAAAAATTAAAAAATACTCCGTGACCAGGACCGAACCCCTGACCACCCAGTCTACAAACTTCTTTACCCTTTGCGTTAACAACCACACCACGACTCGCACGTTGCTTCCACGAATATATAGCTAAAAGAGCTTCTTTCCGGTTAATTAACAAAATCTTATTTGGCTCTTTATGTGCCAACTAATTAGTGTATAAATATTCCCTTCGGTACGATTGTTTGGTATATAAAACTCTAATTTCTGGCAGAGTTTGAAAATTATAAGTTAATATTAAAGGGAGTTACGGAGTGAGTCGTGTGCTTAGCTCCGGAGTCGAAATTTATCCGTTTTTTAGCTATTGTTCCCTCTTTCCCGAAGAAAAATAATTTTTCATATATATGCAGCGCTTTAATCACGTTGAAATATCGAAAAATAAATTTTTAAAAATAAAACGAAGTAAATAGAAAAAAAATTAAAAGATACTCCGTGACCAGGAACGAACCCCTGACCACCCAGTCTACAAACTGCTTTCCCCTTAGCGTTAACAACCACACCACTACTCGCACGTTGCTTCCACGAATATATAGCTAAAAGAGCTTCTTTCCGGTTAATTAACAAAATCTATTTTGGCTCTTCATGAGCCCCCTAATTAGTGTATAATTATTCCCTTTGGTACGATTGTTTGGTATATAAAACTCTAATTTCTGGCAGAGTTTGAAAATTATAAGTTAATATTAAAGGGAGTTACGGAGTGAGTCGTGTGCTTAGCTCCGGAGTCGAAATTTATCCGTTTTTTAGCTATTGTTCCCTCTTTCCCGAAGAAAAATAATTTTTCTGATATATACAGCGCTTTAATCACGTTGAAATATCGAAAAATAAATTTTTAAAAATAAAACGAAGTAAATAGAAAAAAAATTAAAAGATACTCCGTGACCAGGACCGAACCCCTGACCACCCAGTCTACAAACTGCTTTCCCCTTAGCGTTAACAACCACACCACTACTCGCACGTTGCTTCCACGAATATATAGCTAAAAGAGCTTCTTTCCGGTTAATTAACAAAATCTAATTTGGCTCTTTATGAGCCCCCTAATTAGTGTATAATTATTCCCTTTGGTACGATTGTTTGGTATATAAAACACTAATTTCTGGCAGAGTTTGAAAATTATAAGTAAATATTAAAGGGAGTTACGGAGTGAGTCGTGTGCTTAGCTCCGGAGTCGAAATTTATCCGTTTTTTAGCTATTATTCCCTCTTTCCCGAAAAAAAATAATTTTTCTGATATATACAGCGCTTTAATCACGTTGAAATATAGAAAAATAAATTTTTAAAAATAAAACGAAGTAAATAGAAAAAAAATTAAAAAACACTCCGTGACCAGGACCGAACCCCTGACCACCCAGTCTACAAACTTCTTTACCCTTTGCGTTAACAACCACACAACGACTTGCACGTTGCTTCCACGAATATATAGCTAAAAGAGCTTCTTTCCAGTTAATTAACAAAATCTATTTTGGCTCTTTATGTGCCCCCTAATTAGTGTATAAATATTCCCTTTGGTACGATTGTTTGGTATATAAATCTCTAATTTCTGGCAGAGTTTGAAAATTATAAGTTAATATTAAAGGGAGTTACGGAGTGAGTCGTGTGCTTAGCTCCGGAGTCGAAATTTATCCGTTTTTCAGCTATTATTCCCTCTTTCCCGAAGAAAAATAATTTTTCTGATATATACAGCGCTTTAATCACGTTGAAATATCGAAAAATAAATTTTTAAAAATAAAACGAAGTAAATAGAAAAAAAAATTAAAAAATACTCCGTGACCAGGACCGAACCCCAGACCACCCAGTCTACAAACTTCCTTATCCTTTGCGTTAACAACCACACCACGACTCGCACGTTGCTTCCACGAATATATAGCTAAAAGAGCTTCTTTCCGGTTAATTAACAAAATCTATTTTGGCTCTTTATGTTCCCCCTAATTAGTGTATAAATATTCCCTTTGGTACGATTGTTTGGTATATAAAACTCTAATTTCTGGCAGAGTTTGAAAATTATAAGTTAATATTAAAGGGAGTTACGGAGTGAGTCGTGTGCTTAGCTCCGGAGTCGAAATTTATCCGTTTTTCAGCTATTATTCCCTCTTTCCCGAAGAAAAATAATTTTTCTGATATATACAGCGCTTTAATCACGTTGAAATATCGAAAAATAAATTTTTAAAAATAAAACGAAGTAAATAGAAAAAAAAATTAAAAAATACTCCGTGACCAGGACCGAACCCCTGACCACCCAGTCTACAAACTTCTTTACCCTTTGCGTTAACAACCACACCACGACTCGCACGTTGCTTCCACGAATATATAGCTAAAAGAGCTTCTTTCCGGTTAATTAACAAAATCTTATTTGGCTCTTTATGTGCCAACTAATTAGTGTATAAATATTCCCTTCGGTACGATTGTTTGGTATATAAAACTCTAATTTCTGGCAGAGTTTGAAAATTATAAGTTAATATTAAAGGGAGTTACGGAGTGAGTCGTGTGCTTAGCTCCGGAGTCGAAATTTATCCGTTTTTCAGCTATTATTCCCTCTTTCCCGAAGAAAAATAATTTTTCTGATATATACAGCGCTTTAATCACGTTGAAATATAGATAAATAAATTTTTAAAAATAAAACGAAGTAAATAGAAAAAAAAAATTAAGAAATTCTCCGTCACCAGGACCGAACCCCTGACCACCCAGTCTACAAACTTCTTTATCCTTTGCGTTAACAACCACACCACGACTCGCACGTTGCTTCCACGAATATATAGCTAAAAGAGCTTCTTTCCTGTTAATTAACAAAATCTATTTTGGCTCTTTATGTGCCCCCTAATTAGTGTATAAATATTCCCTTTGGTACGATTGTTTGGTATATAAATTTCTAATTTCTGGCAGAGTTTGAAAATTATAAGTTAATATTAAAGGGAGTTACGGAGTGAGTCGTGTGCTTAGCTCCGGAGTCGAAATTTATCCGTTTTTCAGCTATTATTCCCTCTTTCAGGAAAAAAAAATAATTTTTCTGATATATACAGCGCTTTTATCACGTTGAAATATAGAAAAATAAATTTTTAAAAATAAAACGAAGTAAATAGAAAAAAAAATTAAAAAATACTCCGTGACCAGGACCGAACCCCTGACCACCCAGTCTACAAACTTCTTTACCCTTTGCGTTAACAACCACACCACGACTCGCACGTTGCTTCCACGAATATATAGCTAAAAGAGCTTCTTTCCGGTTAATTAACAAAATCTATTTTGGCTCTTTATGTGACAACTAATTAATGTATAAATATTCCCTTTGGTACGATTGTTTGGTATATAAAACTCTAATTTCTGGCAGAGTTTGAAAATTATAAGTTAATATTAAAGGGAGTTACGGAGTTAGTCGTGTGCTTAGCTCCGGAGACGAAATTTATCCGTTTTTCAGCTATTATTCCCTCTTTCCCGAAGAAAAATAATTTTTCTGATATATACAGCGCTTTAATCACGTTGACATATAGAAAAATAAATGTTTAAAAATAAAACGAAGTAAATAGAAAAAAAAATTAAAAAATACTCCAAGACCAGGACCGAACCCCAGACCACCCAGTCTACAAACTTCTTTTTCCTTTGCGTTAACAACCACACCACGACTCGCACGTTGCTTCCACGAATATATAGCTAAAAGAGCTTCTTTCCGGTTAATTAACAAAATCTATTTTGGCTCTTTATGTGCCCCCTAATTAGTGTATAAATATTCCCTTTGGTACGATTGTTTGGTATATAAAACTCTAATTTCTGGCAGAGTTTGAAAAGTATAAGTTAATATTAAAGGGAGTTACGGAGTGAGTCGTGTGCTTAGCTCCGGAGTCGAAATTTATCCGTTTTTCAGCTATTATTCCCTCTTTATCGAAGAAAAATAATTTTTCTTATATATACAGCGCTTTAATCACGTTGAAATATAGAAAAATAAATTTTTAAAAATAAAACGAAGTAAATAGAAAAAAAGTTAAAAAATACTCCGTGACCAGGACCGAACCCCTGACCACCCAGTCTTCAAACTTCTTTAACCTGTGCGTTAACAACCACACCACGACTCGCACGTTGCTTCCACGAATATATAGCTAAAAGAGCTTCTTTCCGGTTAATTAACAAAATCTATTTTGGCTCTTTATGTGCCCCCTAATTAGTGTATAAATATTCCCTTTGGTGCGATTGTTTGGTATATAAATCTCTAATTTCTGGCAGAGTTTGAAAATTATAAGTTAATATTAAAGGGAGTTACGGAGTGAGTCGTGTGCTTAGCTCCGGAGTCGAAATTTATCCGTTTTTCAACTATTATTCCCTTTTTCCCGAAGAAAAATAATTTTTCTGATATATACAGCGCTTTAATCACGCTGAAATATCGAAAAATAAATTTTAAAAAATAAAACGAAGTAAATAGAAAAAAAATTTAAAAAATACTCCGTGACCAGGACCGAACCCCTGACCACCCAGTCTACAAACTTCTTTACTCCTAGCGTTAACAACCACACCACGACACGCACGTTGCTTCCACGAATATATAGCTAAAAGAGCTTTCTTCCGGTTAATTAACAAATTCTATTTTGGCTCTTTATGTGCCCCGTAATTAGTGTATAAATATTCCCTTTGGTACGATTGTTCGGTATATAAAACTCTAATTTCTGGCAGAGTTTGAAAATTATAAGTTAATATTAAAGGGAGTTACGGAGTGAGTCGTGTGCTTAGCTCCGGAGTCGAAATTTATCCTTTTTTCAGCTATTATTCCCTCTTTCCCGAAGAAAAACAATTTTTCAGATATATACAGCGCTTTAATCACGTTGAAATATAGAAAAATAAATTTTTACAAATAAATCGAAGTAAATAGAAAAAAAAAATTTAAAAAGACTCCGTGACCAGGACCGAACCCCTAACCACCCAGTCTACAAACTTCTTTACCCTTTGCGTTAACAACCACACCACGACTCGCACGTTGCTTCCACGAATATATAGCTGCAAGAGCTCTCTTCCGGTTAATTAACAAAATCTATTTTGGCTCTTTATGTGCCCCGTAATTAGAGAATAAATATTCCCTTTGGTACGATTGTTTGGTATATAAAACTCTAATTTCTGGCAGAGTTTGAAAATTATAAGTTAATATTAAAGGGAGTTATGGAGTTAGTCGTTTGCGTAGCTCCGGAGTCGAAATTTATCCGTTTTTCAGATATTATTCCCTCTTTCCCGAAGAAAAATAATTTTTCTGATATATACAGCGCTTTAATCACGCTGAAATATCGAAAAATAAATTTTAAAAAATAAAACGAAGTAAATAGAAAAAAAATTTAAAAAATACTCAGTGACCAGGACCGAACCCCTGACCACCCAATCTACAAACTTCTTTACCCTTTGCGTTAACAACAACACCACGACTCGCACGTTGCTTCCACGAATATATAGCTAAAAGAGCTTTCTTCCGGTTAATTAACAAAATCTATTTTGGCTCTTTATGTGCCCCGTAATTAGTGTATAAATATTCCCTTTGATACGATTGTTTGGTATATTAAGCTCTAATTTCTGGCAGAGTTTGAAAACTATAAGTTAATATTAAAGGGAGTTACGGAGTGAGTCGTGTGCGTAGCTCCGGAGTCGAAATTTATCCGTTTTTCAGATATTATTCCCTCTTTCCCGAAGAAAAATAATTTTTCTGATATATACAGCGCTTTAATCACGTTGAAATATCAAAAAATAAATTTTAAAAAATAAAACGAAGTAAATAGAAAAAAAATTTAAAACATACTCCGTGACCAGGACCGAACCCCTGACCACCCAGTCTACAAACTTCTATACTCCTAGCGTTAACAACCACACCACGACTCGCACGTTGCTACCACGAATATATACCTAAAAGAGCTTTCTTCCGGTTAATTAACAAAATCTATTTTGGCTCTTTATGAGCCCCCTAATTAGTGTATAAATATTCTCTTTGGTACGATTGTTTGGTATATAAATCTCTAATTTCTGGCAGAGTTTGAAAATTATAAGTTAATATTAAAGGGAGTTACGGAGTGAGTCGTGTGCTTAGCTCCGGAGTCGAAATTTATCCATTTTTCAGCTATTATTCCCTCTTTCCCGAAGAAAAAATAATTTTTCTGATATATACAGCGCTTTAATCACGTTGAAATATCGAAAAATAAATTTTAAAAAATAAAACGAAGTAAATAGAAAAAAAAATTAAAAAATACTCCATGGCCAGGACCGAACCCCTGACCACCCAGTCTACAAACTTCTTTACCCTTTGCGTTAACAACCACACCACGACTCGCTCGTTGCTTCCACGAATATATAGCTAAAAAAGCTTCTTTCCGGTTAATTAACAAAATCTATTTTGGCTCTTTATGTGCCCCCTAATTAGTGTATAAATATTCCCTTTGATACGATTGTTTGGTATATTAAGCTCTAATTTCTGGCAGAGTTTGAAAACTATAAGTTAATATTAAAGGGAGTTACGGAGTGAGTCGTGTGCGTAGCTCCGGAGTCGAAATTTATCCGTTTTTCAGATATTATTCCCTCTTTCCCGAAGAAAAATAATTTTTCTGATATATACAGCGCTTTAATCACGTTGAAATATCAAAAAATAAATTTTAAAAAATAAAACGAAGTAAATAGAAAAAAAATTTAAAACATACTCCGTGACCAGGACCGAACCCCTGACCACCCAGTCTACAAACTTCTATACTCCTAGCGTTAACAACCACACCACGACTCGCACGTTGCTACCACGAATATATACCTAAAAGAGCTTTCTTCCGGTTAATTAACAAAATCTATTTTGGCTCTTTATGAGCCCCCTAATTAGTGTATAAATATTCTCTTTGGTACGATTGTTTGGTATATAAATCTCTAATTTCTGGCAGAGTTTGAAAATTATAAGTTAATATTAAAGGGAGTTACGGAGTGAGTCGTGTGCTTAGCTCCGGAGTCGAAATTTATCCATTTTTCAGCTATTATTCCCTCTTTCCCGAAGAAAAAATAATTTTTCTGATATATACAGCGCTTTAATCACGTTGAAATATCGAAAAATAAATTTTAAAAAATAAAACGAAGTAAATAGAAAAAAAAATTAAAAAATACTCCGTGGCCAGGACCGAACCCCTGACCACCCAGTCTACAAACTTCTTTACCCTTTGCGTTAACAACCACACCACGACTCGCTCGTTGCTTCCACGAATATATAGCTAAAAAAGCTTCTTTCCGGTTAATTAACAAAATCTATTTTGGCTCTTTATGTGCCCCCTAATTAGTGTATAAATATTCCCTTCGGTACGATTGTTTGGTATATAAAACTCTATTTTCTGGCAGAGTTTGAAAATTATAAGTAATTATTAAAGGGAGTTACGGAGTGAGTCGTGTGCTTAGCTCCGGAGTCGAAATTTATCCGTTTTTCAGCTATTATTCCCTCTTTCCCGAAGAAAAATAATTTTTCTGATATATACAGCGCTTTAATCACGTTGAAATATAGAAAAATAAATTTTTAAAAATAAAACGAAGTAAATAGAAAAAAAATTAAAAAAATACTCCGTGACCAGGACCGAACCCCTGACCACCCAGTCTACAAACTTCTCTACCCTTTGTGTTAACAACCACACCACGACTCGCACGTTGCTTCCACGAATATATAGCTAAAAGAGCTTCTTTCCGTTTAATTAACAAAATCTATTTTGGCTCTTTATGTGCCCCCTAATTAGTGTATAAATATTCCCTTTGGTACGATTGTTTGGTATATAAAACTCTAATTTCTGGCAGAGTTTGAAAATTATAAGTTAATATTAAAGGGAGTTACGGAGTGAGTCGTGTGCTTAGCTCCGGAGTCGAAATTTATCCGTTTTTCAGCTATTATTCCCTCTTTCCCGAAGAAAAATAATTTTTCTGATATATACAGCGCTTTAATCACGTTGAAATATCGAAAAATAAATTTTTAAAAATAAAACGAAGTAAATAGAAAAAAAAATTAAAAGATACTCCGTGACCAGGACCGAACCCCTGACCACCCAGTCTACAAACTGCTTTCCCCTTAGCGTTAACAACCACACCACTACTCGCACGTTGCTTCCACGAATATATAGCTAAAAGAGCTTCTTTCCGGTTAATTAACATAATCTATTTTGGCTCTTTATGAGCCCCCTAATTAGTGTATAATTATTCCCTTTGGTACGATTGTTTGGTATATAAAACTCCAATTTCTGGCAGAGTTTGAAAATTATAAGTTAATATTAAAGGCAGTTACGGAGTGAGTCGTGTGCTTAGCTCCGGAGTCGAAATTTATCCGTTTTTCAGCTATTATTCCCTCTTTCCCGAAGAAAAATAATTTTTCTGATATATACAGCGCTTTAATCACGCTGAAATATTGAAAAATAAATTTTTAAAAATAAAACGAAGTAAATAGAAAAAAAAATTAAAAGATACTCCGTGACCAGGACCGATCCCCTGACCACCCAGTCTACAAACTGCTTTCCCCTTAGCGTTAACAACCACACCACTACTCGCACGTTGCTTCCACGAATATATAGCTAAAAGAGCTTCTTTCCGGTTAATTAACAAGATCTATTTTGGCTCTTTATGAGCCCCCTAATTAGTGTATAATTATTCCCTTTGGTGCGATTGTTTGGTATATAAAACTCCAATTTCTGGCAGAGTTTGAAAATTATAAGTAAATATTAAAGGGAGTTACGGAGTGAGTCGTGTGCTTAGCTCCGGAGTCGAAATTTATCCGTTTTTTAGCTATTATTCCCTCTTTCCCGAAGAAAAATAATTTTTCTGATATATACAGCGCTTTAATCACGTTGAAATGAAGAAAAATAAATTTTTAAAAATAAAACGAAGTAAATAGAAAAAAAATTAAAAAATACTCCGTGACCAGGACCGAACCCCTGACCACCCAGTCTACAAACTTCTTAACCCTTTGCGTTAACAACCACACCACTACTCGCACGTTGCTTCAAGGAATATATAGCTAAAAGAGCTTCTTTCCGGTTAATTAACAAAATCTATTTTGGCTCTTTATGAGCCCCCTAATTAGTGTATAAATATTCCCTTTGGTACGATTGTTTGGTATATAAAACTCTAATTTCTGGCAGAGTTTGAAAATTATAAGTTAATATTAAAGGGAGTTACGGAGTGAGTCGTGTGCTTAGCTCCGGAGTCGAAATTTATCCGTTTTTCTGCTATTATTCCCTCTTTCCCGAAGAAAAATAATTTTTCTGATATATACAGCGCTTTAATCACGTTGAAATATCGAAAAATTAATTTTAAAAAATAAAACGAAGTAAATAGAAAAAAAAATTAAAAAATACTCCGTGACCAGGACCGAACCCCTGACCACCCAGTCTACAAACTGCTTTCCCCTTAGCGTTAACAACCACACCACTACTCGCACGTTGCTTCCACGAATATATAGCTAAAAGAGCTTCTTTCCGGTTAATTAACAAAATCTATTTTGGCTCTTTATGAGCCCCCTAATTAGTGTATAATTATTCCCTTTGGTACGATTGTTTGGTATATAAAACTCCAATTTCTGGCAGAGTTTGAAAATTATAAGTTAATATTAAAGGCAGTTACGGAGTGAGTCGTGTGCTTAGCTCCGGAGTCGAAATTTATCCGTTTTTCAGCTATTATTCCCTCTTTCCCGAAGAAAAATAATTTTTCTGATATATACAGCGCTTTAATCACGTTGAAATATCGAAAAATAAATTTTTAAAAATAAAACGAAGTAAATAGAAAAAAAAATTAAAAAATACTCCGTGACCAGGACCGAACCCCTGACCACCCAGTCTACAAACTTCTTTACCCTTTGCGTTAACAACCACACCACTACTCGCAAGTTGCTTCAAGGAATATATAGCTAAAAGAGCTTCTTTCCGGTTAATTAACAAAATCTATTTTGGCTCTTTATGAGCCCCCTAATTAGTGTATAAATATTCCCTTTGGTACGATTGTTTGGTATATAAAACTCTAATTTCTGGCAGAGTTTGAAAATTATAAGTTAATATTAAAGGGAGTTACGGAGTGAGTCGTGTGCTTAGCTCCGGAGTCGAAATTTATCCGTTTTTCTGCTATTATTCCCTCTTTCCCGAAGAAAAATAATTTTTCTGATATATACAGCGCTTTAATCACGTTGAAATATCGAAAAATTAATTTTAAAAAATAAAACGAAGTAAATAGAAAAAAAAATTAAAACATACTCCGTGACCAGGACCGAACCCCTGACCACCCAGTCTACAAACTTCTTTACCCTTTGCGTTAACAACCACACCAAGACTCGCTCGTTGCTTCCACGAATATATAGCTAAAAGAGCTTCTTTCCGGTTAATTAACAAAATCTATTTTGGCTCTTTATGTGCCCCCTAATTAGTGTATAAATATTCCCTTTGGTACGATTGTTTGGTATATAAAACTCTAATTTCTGGCAGAGTTTGAAAATTATAAGTTAATATTAAAGGGAGTTACGGAGTGAGTCGTGTGCTTAGCTCCGGAGTCGAAATTTATCCGTTTTTCAGCTATTATTCCCTCTTTCCCGAAGAAAAATAATTTTTCTGATATATACAGCGCTTTAATCACGTTGAAATATCGAAAAATAAATTTTAAAAAATAAAACGAAGTAAATAGAAAAAAAATTAAAAAATACTCCGTGACCAGGACCGAACACCTGACTACCCAGTCTACAAACTTCTTTACCCTTTGCGTTAACAACCACACCACGACTCGCACGTTGCTTCCACTTCTTTCCGGTTAATTAACAAAATCTATTTTGGCTCTTTATGTGCCCCCTAATTAGTGTATAAATATTCCCTTTGGTACGATTGTTTGGTATATAAAACTCTAATTTCTGGCAGAGTTTGAAAATTATAAGTTAATATTAAAGGGAGTTACGGAGTGAGTCGTGTGCTTAGCTCCGGAGTCGAAATTTATCCGTTTTTCAGCTATTATTCCCTCTTTATCGAAGAAAAATAATTTTTCTTATATATACAGCGCTTTAATCACGTTGAAATATAGAAAAATAAATTTTTAAAAATAAAACGAAGTAAATAGAAAAAAAATTAAAAAATACTCCGTGACCAGGACCGAACCCCTGACCACCCAGTTTTCAAACTTCTTTACCCTGTGCGTTAACAACCACACCACGACTCGCACGTTGCTTCCACGAATATATAGCTAAAAGAGCTTTCTTCCGGTTAATTAACAAAATCTATTTTGGCTCTTTATGTGCCCCGTAATTAGTGTATAAATATTCCCTTTGATACGATTGTTTGGTATATTAAGCTCTAATTTCTGGCAGAGTTTGAAAACTATAAGTTAATATTAAAGGGAGTTACGGAGTGAGTCGTGTTCGTAGCTCCGGAGTCGAAATTTATCCGTTTTTCAGATATTATTCCCTCTTTCCCGAAGAAAAATAATTTTTCTGATATATACAGCGCTTTAATCACGTTGAAATATCAAAAAATAAATTTTAAAAAATAAAACGAAGTAAATAGAAAAAAAATTTAAAACATACTCCGTGACCAGGACCGAACCCCTGACCACCCAGTCTACAAACTTCTATACTCCTAGCGTTAACAACCACACCACGACTCGCACGTTGCTACCACGAATATATACCTAAAAGAGCTTTCTTCCGGTTAATTAACAAAATCTATTTTGGCTCTTTGTGAGCCCCCTAATTAGTGTATAAATATTCTCTTTGGTACGATTGTTTGGTATATAAAACTCTAATTTCTGGCAGAGTTTGAAAATTATAAGTTAATATTAAAGGGAGTTACGGAGTGAGTCGTGTGCTTAGCTCCGGAGTTGAAATTTATCCGTTTTTCTGCTATTATTCCCTCTTTCCCGAAGAAAAATAATTTTTCTGATATATACAGCGCTTTAATCACGTTGAAATATCGAAAAATTAATTTTAAAAAATAAAACGAAGTAAATAGAAAAAAAAATTACAAAATACTCCGTGACCAGGACCGAACCCCTGACCACCCAGTCTACAAACTTCTTTACCCTTTGCGTTAACAACCACACCAAGACTCGCTCGTTGCTTCCACGAATATATAGCTAAAAGAGCTTCTTTCCGGTTAATTAACAAAATCTATTTTGGCTCTTTATGTGCCCCCTAATTAGTGTATAAATATTCCCTTTGGTACGATTGTTTGGTATATAAAACTCTAATTTCTGGCAGAGTTTGAAAACTATAAGTTAATATTAAAGGGAGTTACGGAGTGAGTCGTGTGCTTAGCTCCGGAGTCGAAAATTATCCGTTTTTCAGCTATTATTCCCTCTTTCCCGAAGAAAAATAATTTTTCGGATATATACAGCGCTTTAATCACGTTGAAATATCGAAAAATAAATTTTAAAAAATAAAACGAAGTAAATAGAAAAAAAATTAAAAAATACTCCGTGACCAGGACCGAACACCTGACTACCCAGTCTACAAACTTCTTTACCCTTTGCGTTAACAACCACACCACGACTCGCACGTTGCTTCCACTTCTTTCCGGTTAATTAACAAAATCTATTTTGGCTCTTTATGTGCCCCCTAATTAGTGTATAAATATTCCCTTTGGTACGATTGTTTGGTATATAAAACTCTAATTTCTGGCAGAGTTTGAAAATTATAAGTTAATATTAAAGGGAGTTACGGAGTGAGTCGTGTGCTTAGCTCCGGAGTCGAAATTTATCCGTTTTTCAGCTATTATTCCCTCTTTATCGAAGAAAAATAATTTTTCTTATATATACAGCGCTTTAATCACGTTGAAATATAGAAAAATAAATTTTTAAAAATAAAACGAAGTAAATAGAAAAAAAATTAAAAAATACTCCGTGACCAGGACCGAACCCCTGACCACCCAGTCTTCAAACTTCTTTACCCTGTGCGTTAACAACCACACCACGACTCGCACGTTGCTTCCACGAATATATAGCTAAAAGAGCTTTCTTCCGGTTAATTAACAAAATCTATTTTGGCTCTTTATGTGCCCCGTAATTAGTGTATAAATATTCCCTTTGATACGATTGTTTGGTATATTAAGCTCTAATTTCTGGCAGAGTTTGAAAACTATAAGTTAATATTAAAGGGAGTTACGGAGTGAGTCGTGTGCTTAGCTCCGGAGTCGAAATTTATCCGTTTTTCAGCTATTATTCCCTCTTTATCGAAGAAAAATAATTTTTCTTATATATACAGCGCTTTAATCACGTTGAAATATAGAAAAATAAATTTTTAAAAATAAAACGAAGTAAATAGAAAAAAAATTAAAAAATACTCCGTGACCAGGACCGAACCCCTGACCACCCAGTCTTCAAACTTCTTTACCCTGTGCGTTAACAACCACACCACGACTCGCACGTTGCTTCCATGAATATATAGCTAAAAGAGCTTTCTTCCGGTTAATTAACAAAATCTATTTTGGCTCTTTATGTGCCCCGTAATTAGTGTATAAATATTCCCTTTGATACGATTGTTTGGTATATTAAGCTCTAATTTCTGGCAGAGTTTGAAAACTATAAGTTAATATTAAAGGGAGTTACGGAGTGAGTCGTGTGCGTAGCTCCGGAGTCGAAATTTATCCGTTTTTCAGATATTATTCCCTCTTTCCCGAAGAAAAATAATTTTTCTGATATATACAGCGCTTTAATCACGTTGAAATATCAAAAAATAAATTTTAAAAAATAAAACGAAGTAAATAGAAAAAAAATTTAAAACATACTCCGTGACCAGGACCGAACCCCTGACCACCCAGTCTACAAACTTCTATACTCCTAGCGTTAACAACCACACCACGACTCGCACGTTGCTACCACGAATATATACCTAAAAGAGCTTTCTTCCGGTTAATTAACAAAATCTATTTTGGCTCTTTATGAGCCCCCTAATTAGTGTATAAATATTCTCTTTGGTACGATTGTTTGGTATATAAAACTCTAATTTCTGGCAGAGTTTGAAAATTATAAGTTAATATTAAAGGTAGTTACGGAGTGAGTCGTGTGCTTAGCTACGGAGTCGAAATTTATCCGTTTTTCAGGTATTATTCCCTCTTTCCCGAAGAAAAATAATTTTTCTGCTATATACAGCGCTTTAATCACGTTGAAATATCGAAAAATAAATTTTTAAAAATAAAACGAAGCAAATAGAAAAAAAAATTAAAAAATACTCCGTGACCAGGACCGAACCCCTGACCACCCTGTCTACAAACTTCTTTACCCTTTGCGTTAACAACCACACCACGACTCGCACGTTGCTTCCACGAATATATAGCTAAAAGAGCTTCTTTCCGGTTAATTAACAAAATCTATTTTGGCTCTTTATGTGCCCCCTAATTAGTGTATAAATATTCCCTTTTATACGATTGTTTAGTATATAAAACTCTAATTTCTGGCAGAGTTTGAAAATTATAAGTTAATATTAAAGGGAGTTACGGAATGAGTCGTGTGCTTAGCTCCGGAGTCGAAATTTATCCGTTTTTCAGCTATTATTCCCTCTTTCCCGAAGAAAAATAATTTTTCTGATATATACAGCGCTTTAATCACGTTGAAATATCGAAAAATAAATTTTAAAAAATAAAACGAAGTAAATAGAAAAAAAAATTAAAAAATACTCCGTGACCAGGACCGAACCCCTGACCACCCAGTCTTCAAACTTCTTTACCTTTTGCGTTAACAACCACACCACGACTCGCACGTTGCTACCAGGAATATATAGCTAAAATAGCTTCTTTCCGGTTAATTAACAAAATCTATTTTGGCTCTTTATGTGCCCCCTAATTAGTGTATAAATATTCCCTTTGGTACGATTGTTTGGTATATAAAGCTCTAATTTCTGGCAGAGTTCGAAAATTATAAGTTAATATTGAAGGGAGTTACGGAGTGAGTCGTGTGCGTAGCTCCGGAATCGAAATTTATCCGTTTTTCAGATATTATTCCCTCTTTCCCGAAGAAAAATAATTTTTCTGATATATACAGCGCTTTAATCACGTTGAAATATCGAAAAATAAATTTTTAAAAATAAAACGAAGTAAATAGAAAAAAAAATTAAAAGATACTCCGTGACCAGGACCGAACCCCTGACCACCCAGTCTACAAACTGCTTCCCCTTAGCGTTAACAACCACACCACTACTCGCACGTTGCTTCCACGAATATATAGCTAAAAGAGCTTCTTTCCGGTTAATTAACAAAATCTATTTTGGCTCTTTATGAGCCCCCTAATTAGTGTATAATTATTCCCTTTGGTACGATTGTTTGGTATATAAAACTCCAATTTCTGGCAGAGTTTGAAAATTATAAGTTAATATTAAAGGCAGTTACGGAGTGAGTCGTGTGCTTAGCTCCGGAGTCGAAATTTATCCGTTTTTCAGCTATTATTCCCTCTTTCCCGAAGAAAAATAATTTTTCTGATATATACAGCGCTTTAATCACGTTGAAATATCGAAAAATAAATTTTTAAAAATAAAACGAAGTAAATAGAAAAAAAAATTAAAAGATACAACGTGACCAGGACCGAACCCCTGACCACCCAGTCTACAAACTGCTTTCCCCTTAGCGTTAACAACCACACCACTACTCGCACGTTGCTTCCACGAATATATAGCTAAAAGAGCTTCTTTCCGGTTAATTAACAAAATCTATTTTGGCTCTTTATGAGCCCCCTAATTAGTGTATAATTATTCCCTTTGGTGCGATTGTTTGGTATATAAAACTCCAATTTCTGGCAGAGTTTGAAAATTATAAGTAAATATTAAAGGGAGTTACGGAGTGAGTCGTGTGCTTAGCTCCGGAGTCGAAATTTATCCGTTTTTTAGCTATTATTCCCTCTTTCCCGAAGAAAAATAATTTTTCTGATATATACAGCGCTTTAATCACGTTGAAATATCGAAAAATAAATTTTTAAAAATAAAACGAAGTAAATAGAAAAAAAATTAAAAAATACTCCGTGACCAGGACCGAACCCCTGACCACCCAGTCTACAAACTTCTTTACCCTTTGCGTTAACAACCACACCACTACTCGCACGTTCCTTCAAGGAATATATAGCTAAAACAGCTTCTTTCCGGTTAATTAACAAAATCTATTTTGGCTCTTTATGAGCCCCCTAATTAGTGTATAAATATTCCCTTTGGTACGATTGTTTGGTATATAAAACTCTAATTTCTGGCAGAGTTTGAAAATTATAAGTTAATATTAAAGGGAGTTACGGAGTGAGTCGTGTGCTTAGCTCCGGAGTCGAAATTTATCCGTTTTTCTGCTATTATTCCCTCTTTCCCGAAGAAAAATAATTTTTCTGATATATACAGCGCTTTAATCACGTTGAAATATCGAAAAATTTATTTTAAAAAATAAAACGAAGTAAATAGAATAAAAAATTAAAAAATACTCCGTGACCAGGACCGAACCCCTGACCACCCAGTCTACAAACTTCTTTACCCTTTGCGTTAACAACCACACCAAGACTCGCTCGTTGCTTCCACGAATATATAGCTAAAAGAGCTTCTTTCCGGTTAATTAACAAAATCTATTTTGGCTCTTTATGTGCCCCCTAATTAGTGTATAAATATTCCCTTTGGTACGATTGTTTGGTATATAAAACTCTAATTTCTGGCAGAGTTTGAAAATTATAAGTTAATATTAAAGGGAGTTACGGAGTGAGTCGTGTGCTTAGCTCCGGAGTCGAAATTTATCCGTTTTTCAGCTATTATTCCCTCTTTCCCGAAGAAAAATAATTTTTCTGATATATACAGCGCTTTAATCACGTTGAAATATCGAAAAATAAATTTTAAAAAATAAAACGAAGTAAATAGAAAAAAAATTAAAAAATACTCCGTGACCAGGACCGAACACCTGACTACCCAGTCTACAAACTTCTTTACCCTTTGCGTTAACAACCACACCACGACTCGCACGTTGCTTCCACTTCTTTCCGGTTAATTAACAAAATCTATTTTGGCTCTTTATGTGCCCCCTAATTAGTGTATAAATATTCCCTTTGGTACGATTGTTTGGTATATAAAACTCTAATTTCTGGCAGAGTTTGAAAATTATAAGTTAATATTAAAGGGAGTTACGGAGTGAGTCGTGTGCTTAGCTCCGGAGTCGAAATTTATCCGTTTTTCAGCTATTATTCCCTCTTTATCGAAGAAAAATAATTTTTCTTATATATACAGTGCTTTAATCACGTTGAAATATAGAAAAATAAATTTTTAAAAATAAAACGAAGTAAATAGAAAAAAAATTAAAAAATACTCCGTGACCAGGACCGAACCCCTGACCACCCAGTCTTCAAACTTCTTTACCCTGTGCGTTAACAACCACACCACGACTCGCACGTTGCTTCCACGAATATATAGCTAAAAGAGCTTCTTTCCGGTTAATTAACAAAATCTATTTTGGCTTTTTATGTGCCCCCTAATTAGTGTATAAATATTCCCTTTGGTACGATTGTTTGGTATATAAATCTCTAATTTCTGGCAGAGTTTGAAAATTATAAGTTAATATTAAAGGGAGTTACGGAGTGAGTCGTGTGCTTAGCTCCGGAGTCGAAATTTATCCTTTTTTCAGCTATTATTCCCTTTTTCCCGAAGAAAAACAATTTTTCAGATATATACAGCGCTTTAATCAGGTTGAAATATAGAAAAATAAATTTTTACAAATAAATCGAAGTAAATAGAAAAAAAAAATTTAAAAAGAGTCCGTGACCAGGACCGAACCCCTGACCACCCAGTCTACAAACTTCTTTACCCTTTGCGTTAACAACCACACCACGACTTGCACGTTGCTTCCACGAATATATAGCTGAAAGAGCTCTCTTCCGGTTACTTAACAAAATCTATTTTGGCTCTTTATGTGCCCCGTAATTAGAGTATAAATATTCCCTTTGGTACGATTGTTTGGTATATAAAACTCTAATTTCTGGCAGAGTTTGAAAACTATAAGTTAATATTAAAGGGAGTTATGGAGTTAGTCGTTTGCGTATCTCCGGAGTCGAAATTTATCCGTTTTTCAGATATTATTCCCTCTTTCCCGAAGAAAAATAATTTTTCTGATATATACAGCGCTTTAATCACGCTGAAATATCGAAAAATAAATTTTAAAAAATAAAACGAAGTAAATAGAAAAAAAATTTAAAAAATACTCAGTGACCAGGACCGAACCCCTGACCACCCAATCTACAAACTTCTTTACCCTTTGCGTTAACAACAACACCACGACTCGCACGTTGCTTCCACGAATATATAGCTAAAAGAGCTTTCTTCCGGTTAATTAACAAAATCTATTTTGGCTCTTTATGTGCCCCGTAATTAGTGTATAAATATTCCCTTTGATACGATTGTTTGGTATATTAAGCTCTAATTTCTGGCAGAGTTTGAAAACTATAAGTTAATATTAAAGGGAGTTACGGAGTGAGTCGTGTGCGTAGGTCCGGAGTCGAAATTTATCCGTTTTTCAGATATTATTCCCTCTTTCCCGAAGAAAAATAATTTTTCTGATATATACAGCGCTTTAATGACGTTGAAATATCAAAAAAAAAAATTTAAAAAATAAAACGAAGTAAATAGAAAAAAAATTTAAAACATACTCCGTGACCAGGACCGAACCCCTGACCACCCAGTCTTCAAACTTCTATACTCCTAGCGTTAACAACCACACCACGACTCGCACGTTGCTACCACGAATATATACCTAAAAGAGCTTTCTTCCGGTTAATTAACAAAATCTATTTTGGCTCTTTATGAGCCCCCTAATTAGTGTATAAATATTCTCTTTGGTACGATTGTTTGGTATATAAAACTCTAATTTCTGGCAGAGTTTGAAAATTATAAGTTAATATTAAAGGTAGTTACGGAGTGAGTCGTGTGCTTAGCTACGGAGTCGAAATTTATCCGTTTTTCAGCTATTATTCCCTCTTTCCCGAAGAAAAATAATTTTTCTGATATATACAGCGCTTTAATCACGTTGAAATATCGAAAAATAAATTTTTAAAAATAAAACGAAGCAAATAGAAAAAAAAATTAAAAAATACTCCGTGACCAGGACCGAACCCCTGACCACCCAGTCTACAAACTTCTTTACCCTTTGCGTTAACAACCACACCACTACTCGCACGTTGCTTCAACGAATATATAGCTAAAAGAGCTTCTTTCCGGTTAATTAACAAAATCTATTTTGGCTCTTTATGAGCCCCCTAATTAGTGTATAAATATTCCCTTTGGTACGATTGTTTGGTATATAAAACTCTAATTTCTGGCAGAGTTTGAAAATTATAAGTTAATATTAAAGGGAGTTACGGAGTGAGTCGTGTGCTTAGCTCCGGAGTCGAAATTTATCCGTTTTTTAGCTATTATTCCCTCTTTCCCGAAGAAAAATAATTTTTCTGATATATACAGCGCTTTAATCACGTTGAAATATCGAAAAATAAATTTTAAAAAATAAAACGAAGTAAATAGAAAAAAAATTAAAAAATACTCCGTGACCAGGACCGAACACCTGACTACCCAGTCTACAAACTTCTTTACCCTTTGCGTTAACAACCACACCACGACTCGCACGTTGCTTCCACTTCTTTCCGGTTAATTAACAAAATCTATTTTGGCTCTTTATGTGCCCCCTAATTAGTGTATAAATATTCCCTTTGGTACGATTGTTTGGTATATAAAACTCTAATTTCTGGCAGAGTTTGAAAATTATAAGTTAATATTAAAGGGAGTTACGGAGTGAGTCGTGTGCTTAGCTCCGGAGTCGAAATTTATCCGTTTTTCAGCTATTATTCCCTCTTTATCGAAGAAAAATAATTTTTCTTATATATACAGTGCTTTAATCACGTTGAAATATAGAAAAATAAATTTTTAAAAATAAAACGAAGTAAATAGAAAAAAAATTAAACAATACTCCGTGACCAGGACCGAACCCCTGACCACCCAGTCTTCAAACTTCTTTACCCTGTGCGTTAACAACCACACCACGACTCGCACGTTGCTTCCACGAATATATAGCTAAAAGAGCTTCTTTCCGGTTAATTAACAAAATCTATTTTGGCTTTTTATGTGCCCCCTAATTAGTGTATAAATATTCCCTTTGGTACGATTGTTTGGTATATAAAACTCTAATTTCTGGCAGAGTTTGAAAATTATAAGTTAATATTAAAGGGAGTTACGGAGTGAGTCGTGTGCTTAGCTCCGGAGTCGAAATTTATCCGTTTTTCAACTATTATTCCCTTTTTCCCGAAGAAAAATAATTTTTCTGATATATACAGCGCTTTAATCACGCTGAAATATCGAAAAATAAATTTTAAAAAATAAAACGAAGTAAATAGAAAAAAAATTTAAAAAATACTCCGTGACCAGGACCGAACCCCTGACCACCCAGTCTACAAACTTCTTTACTCCTAGCGTTAACAACCACACCACGACACGCACGTTGCTTCCACGAATATATAGCTAAAAGAGCTTTCTTCCGGTTAATTAACAAATTCTATTTTGGCTCTTTATGTGCCCCGTAATTAGTGTATAAATATTCCCTTTGGTACGATTGTTCGGTATATAAAACTCTAATTTCTGGCAGAGTTTGAAAATTATAAGTTAATATTAAAGGGAGTTACGGAGTGAGTCGTGTGCTTAGCTCCGGAGTCGAAATTTATCCTTTTTTCAGCTATTATTCCCTTTTTCCCGAAGAAAAACAATTTTTCAGATATATACAGCGCTTTAATCAGGTTGAAATATAGAAAAATAAATTTTTACAAATAAATCGAAGTAAATAGAAAAAAAAAATTTAAAAAGAGTCCGTGACCAGGACCGAACCCCTGACCACCCAGTCTACAAACTTCTTTACCCTTTGCGTTAACAACCACACCACGACTTGCACGTTGCTTCCACGAATATATAGCTGAAAGAGCTCTCTTCCGGTTACTTAACAAAATCTATTTTGGCTCTTTATGTGCCCCGTAATTAGAGTATAAATATTCCCTTTGGTACGATTGTTTGGTATATAAAACTCTAATTTCTGGCAGAGTTTGAAAACTATAAGTTAATATTAAAGGGAGTTATGGAGTTAGTCGTTTGCGTATCTCCGGAGTCGAAATTTATCCGTTTTTCAGATATTATTCCCTCTTTCCCGAAGAAAAATAATTTTTCTGATATATACAGCGCTTTAATCACGCTGAAATATCGAAAAATAAATTTTAAAAAATAAAACGAAGTAAATAGAAAAAAAATTTAAAAAATACTCAGTGACCAGGACCGAACCCCTGACCACCCAATCTACAAACTTCTTTACCCTTTGCGTTAACAACAACACCACGACTCGCACGTTGCTTCCACGAATATATAGCTAAAAGAGCTTTCTTCCGGTTAATTAACAAAATCTATTTTGGCTCTTTATGTGCCCCGTAATTAGTGTATAAATATTCCCTTTGATACGATTGTTTGGTATATTAAGCTCTAATTTCTGGCAGAGTTTGAAAACTATAAGTTAATATTAAAGGGAGTTACGGAGTGAGTCGTGTGCGTAGGTCCGGAGTCGAAATTTATCCGTTTTTCAGATATTATTCCCTCTTTCCCGAAGAAAAATAATTTTTCTGATATATACAGCGCTTTAATGACGTTGAAATATCAAAAAAAAAATTTTAAAAAATAAAACGAAGTAAATAGAAAAAAAATTTAAAACATACTCCGTGACCAGGACCGAACCCCTGACCACCCAGTCTTCAAACTTCTATACTCCTAGCGTTAACAACCACACCACGACTCGCACGTTGCTACCACGAATATATACCTAAAAGAGCTTTCTTCCGGTTAATTAACAAAATCTATTTTGGCTCTTTATGAGCCCCCTAATTAGTGTATAAATATTCTCTTTGGTACGATTGTTTGGTATATAAAACTCTAATTTCTGGCAGAGTTTGAAAATTATAAGTTAATATTAAAGGTAGTTACGGAGTGAGTCGTGTGCTTAGCTACGGAGTCGAAATTTATCCGTTTTTCAGCTATTATTCCCTCTTTCCCGAAGAAAAATAATTTTTCTGATATATACAGCGCTTTAATCACGTTGAAATATCGAAAAATAAATTTTTAAAAATAAAACGAAGCAAATAGAAAAAAAAATTAAAAAATACTCCGTGACCAGGACCGAACCCCTGACCACCCAGTCTACAAACTTCTTTACCCTTTGCGTTAACAACCACACCACTACTCGCACGTTGCTTCAACGAATATATAGCTAAAAGAGCTTCTTTCCGGTTAATTAACAAAATCTATTTTGGCTCTTTATGAGCCCCCTAATTAGTGTATAAATATTCCCTTTGGTACGATTGTTTGGTATATAAAACTCTAATTTCTGGCAGAGTTTGAAAATTATAAGTTAATATTAAAGGGAGTTACGGAGTGAGTCGTGTGCTTAGCTCCGGAGTCGAAATTTATCCGTTTTTTAGCTATTATTCCCTCTTTCCCGAAGAAAAATAATTTTTCTGATATATACAGCACTTTAATCACGTTGAAATATAGAAAAATAAATTTTTAAAAATAAAACGAAGTAAATAGAAAAAAAATTAAAAAATACTCCGTGACCAGGACCGAACCCCTGACCACCCAGTCTTCAAACTTCTTTACCTTTTGCGTTAACAACCACACCACGACTCGCACGTTGCTACCAGGAATATATAGCTAAAATAGCTTCTTTCCGGTTAATTAACAAAATCTATTTTGGCTCTTTATGTGCCCCCTAATTAGTGTATAAATATTCCCTTTTATACGATTGTTTAGTATATAAAACTCTAATTTCTGGCAGAGTTTGAAAATTATAAGTTAATATTAAAGGGAGTTACGGAGTGAGTCGTGTGCTTAGCTCCGGAGTCGAAATTTATCCGTTTTTTAGCTATTATTCCCTCTTTCCCGAAGAAAAATAATTTTTCTGATATATACAGCGCTTTAATCACGTTGAAATATCGAAAAATAAATTTTTAAAAATAAAACGAAGCAAATAGAAAAAAAAATTAAAAAATACTCCGTGACCAGGACCGAACCCCTGACCACCCTGTCTACAAACTTCTTTACCCTTTGCGTTAACAACCACACCACGACTCGCACGTTGCTTCCACGAATATATAGCTAAAAGAGCTTCTTTCCGGTTAATTAACAAAATCTATTTTGGCTCTTTATGTGCCCCCTAATTAGTGTATAAATATTCCCTTTTATACGATTGTTTAGTATATAAAACTCTAATTTCTGGCAGAGTTTGAAAATTATAAGTTAATATTAAAGGGAGTTACGGAATGAGTCGTGTGCTTAGCTCCGGAGTCGAAATTTATCCGTTTTTCAGCTATTATTCCCTCTTTCCCGAAGAAAAATAATTTTTCTGATATATACAGCGCTTTAATCACGTTGAAATATCGAAAAATAAATTTTAAAAAATAAAACGAAGTAAATAGAAAAAAAAATTAAAAAATACTCCGTGACCAGGACCGAACCCCTGACCACCCAGTCTTCAAACTTCTTTACCTTTTGCGTTAACAACCACACCACGACTCGCATGTTGCTACCAGGAATATATAGCTAAAATAGCTTCTTTCCGGTTAATTAACAAAATCTATTTTGGCTCTTTATGTGCCCCCTAATTAGTGTATAAATATTCCCTTTGGTACGATTGTTTGGTATATAAAGCTCTAATTTCTGGCAGAGTTCGAAAATTATAAGTTAATATTGAAGGGAGTTACGGAGTGAGTCGTGTGCGTAGCTCCGGAATCGAAATTTATCCGTTTTTCAGATATTATTCCCTCTTTCCCGAAGAAAAATAATTTTTCTGATATATACAGCGCTTTAATCCCGTTGAAATATCGAAAAATAAATTTTTAAAAATAAAACGAAGTAAATAGAAAAAAAAATTAAAAGATACTCCGTGACCAGGACCGAACCCCTGACCACCCAGTCTACAAACTGCTTCCCCTTAGCGTTAACAACCACACCACTACTCGCACGTTGCTTCCACGAATATATAGCTAAAAGAGCTTCTTTCCGGTTAATTAACAAAATCTATTTTGGCTCTTTATGAGCCCCCTAATTAGTGTATAATTATTCCCTTTGGTACGATTGTTTGGTATATAAAACTCCAATTTCTGGCAGAGTTTGAAAATTATAAGTTAATATTAAAGGCAGTTACGGAGTGAGTCGTGTGCTTAGCTCCGGAGTCGAAATTTATCCGTTTTTCAGCTATTATTCCCTCTTTCCCGAAGAAAAATAATTTTTCTGATATATACAGCGCTTTAATCACGTTGAAATATCGAAAAATAAATTTTTAAAAATAAAACGAAGTAAATAGAAAAAAAAATTAAAAGATACAACGTGACCAGGACCGAACCCCTGACCACCCAGTCTACAAACTGCTTTCCCCTTAGCGTTAACAACCACACCACTACTCGCACGTTGCTTCCACGAATATATAGCTAAAAGAGCTTCTTTCCGGTTAATTAACAAAATCTATTTTGGCTCTTTATGAGCCCCCTAATTAGTGTATAATTATTCCCTTTGGTGCGATTGTTTGGTATATAAAACTCCAATTTCTGGCAGAGTTTGAAAATTATAAGTAAATATTAAAGGGAGTTACGGAGTGAGTCGTGTGCTTAGCTCCGGAGTCGAAATTTATCCGTTTTTTAGCTATTATTCCCTCTTTCCCGAAGAAAAATAATTTTTCTGATATATACAGCGCTTTAATCACGTTGAAATATCGAAAAATAAATTTTTAAAAATAAAACGAAGTAAATAGAAAAAAAATTAAAAAATACTCCGTGACCAGGACCGAACCCCTGACCACCCAGTCTACAAACTTCTTTACCCTTTGCGTTAACAACCACACCACTACTCGCACGTTCCTTCAAGGAATATATAGCTAAAACAGCTTCTTTCCGGTTAATTAACAAAATCTATTTTGGCTCTTTATGAGCCCCCTAATTAGTGTATAAATATTCCCTTTGGTACGATTGTTTGGTATATAAAACTCTAATTTCTATCAGAGTTTGAAAATTATAAGTTAATATTAAAGGGAGTTACGGAGTGAGTCGTGTGCTTAGCTCCGGAGTCGAAATTTATCCGTTTTTCTGCTATTATTCCCTCTTTCCCGAAGAAAAATAATTTTTCTGATATATACAGCGCTTTAATCACGTTGAAATATCGAAAAATTTATTTTAAAAAATAAAACGAAGTAAATAGAATAAAAAATTAAAAAATACTCCGTGACCAGGACCGAACCCCTGACCACCCAGTCTACAAACTTCTTTACCCTTTGCGTTAACAACCACACCAAGACTCGCTCGTTGCTTCCACGAATATATAGCTAAAAGAGCTTCTTTCCGGTTAATTAACAAAATCTATTTTGGCTCTTTATGTGCCCCCTAATTAGTGTATAAATATTCCCTTTGGTACGATTGTTTGGTATATAAAACTCTAATTTCTGGCAGAGTTTGAAAATTATAAGTTAATATTAAAGGGAGTTACGGAGTGAGTCGTGTGCTTAGCTCCGGAGTCGAAATTTATCCGTTTTTCAGCTATTATTCCCTCTTTCCCGAAGAAAAATAATTTTTCTGATATATACAGCGCTTTAATCACGTTGAAATATCGAAAAATAAATTTTAAAAAATAAAACGAAGTAAATAGAAAAAAAATTAAAAAATACTCCGTGACCAGGACCGAACACCTGACTACCCAGTCTACAAACTTCTTTACCCTTTGCGTTAACAACCACACCACGACTCGCAAGTTGCTTCCACTTCTTTCCGGTTAATTAACAAAATCTATTTTGGCTCTTTATGTGCCCCCTAATTAGTGTATAAATATTCCCTTTGGTACGATTGTTTGGTATATAAAACTCTAATTTCTGGCAGAGTTTGAAAATTATAAGTTAATATTAAAGGGAGTTACGGAGTGAGTCGTGTGCTTAGCTCCGGAGTCGAAATTTATCCGTTTTTCAGCTATTATTCCCTCTTTATCGAAGAAAAATAATTTTTCTTATATATACAGTGCTTTAATCACGTTGAAATATAGAAAAATAAATTTTTAAAAATAAAACGAAGTAAATAGAAAAAAAATTAAACAATACTCCGTGACCAGGACCGAACCCCTGACCACCCAGTCTTCAAACTTCTTTACCCTGTGCGTTAACAACCACACCACGACTCGCACGTTGCTTCCACGAATATATAGCTAAAAGAGCTTCTTTCCGGTTAATTAACAAAATCTATTTTGGCTTTTTATGTGCCCCCTAATTAGTGTATAAATATTCCCTTTGGTACGATTGTTTGGAATATAAATCTCTAATTTCTGGCAGAGTTTGAAAATTATAAGTTAATATTAAAGGGAGTTACGGAGTGAGTCGTGTGCTTAGCTCCGGAGTCGAAATTTATCCGTTTTTCAACTATTATTCCCTTTTTCCCGAAGAAAAATAATTTTTCTGATATATACAGCGCTTTAATCACGCTGAAATATCGAAAAATAAATTTTAAAAAATAAAACGAAGTAAATAGAAAAAAAATTTAAAAAATACTCCGTGACCAGGACCGAACCCCTGACCACCCAGTCTACAAACTTCTTTACTCCTATCGTTAACAACCACACCACGACACGCACGTTGCTTCCACGAATATATAGCTAAAAGAGCTTTCTTCCGGTTAATTAACAAATTCTATTTTGGCTCTTTATGTGCCCCGTAATTAGTGTATAAATATTCCCTTTGGTACGATTGTTCGGTATATAAAACTCTAATTTCTGGCAGAGTTTGAAAATTATAAGTTAATATTAAAGGGAGTTACGGAGTGAGTCGTGTGCTTAGCTCCGGAGTCGAAATTTATCCTTTTTTCAGCTATTATTCCCTTTTTCCCGAAGAAAAACAATTTTTCAGATATATACAGCGCTTTAATCAGGTTGAAATATAGAAAAATAAATTTTTACAAATAAATCGAAGTAAATAGAAAAAAAAAATTTAAAAAGAGTCCGTGACCAGGACCGAACCCCTGACCACCCAGTCTACAAACTTCTTTACCCTTTGCGTTAACAACCACACCACGACTTGCACGTTGCTTCCACGAATATATAGCTGAAAGAGCTCTCTTCCGGTTAATTAACAAAATCTATTTTGGCTCTTTATGTGCCCCGTAATTAGAGTATAAATATTCCCTTTGGTACGATTGTTTGGTATATAAAACTCTAATTTCTGGCAGAGTTTGAAAACTATAAGTTAATATTAAAGGGAGTTATGGAGTTAGTCGTTTGCGTATCTCCGGAGTCGAAATTTATCCGTTTTTCAGATATTATTCCCTCTTTCCCGAAGAAAAATAATTTTTCTGATATATACAGCGCTTTAATCACGCTGAAATATCGAAAAATAAATTTTAAAAAATAAAACGAAGTAAATAGAAAAAAAATTTAAAAAATACTCAGTGACCAGGACCGAACCCCTGACCACCCAATCTACAAACTTCTTTACCCTTTGCGTTAACAACAACACCACGACTCGCACGTTGCTTCCACGAATATATAGCTAAAAGAGCTTTCTTCCGGTTAATTAACAAAATCTATTTTGGCTCTTTATGTGCCCCGTAATTAGTGTATAAATATTCCCTTTGATACGATTGTTTGGTATATTAAGCTCTAATTTCTGGCAGAGTTTGAAAACTATAAGTTAATATTAAAGGGAGTTACGGAGTGAGTCGTGTGCGTAGGTCCGGAGTCGAAATTTATCCGTTTTTCAGATATTATTCCCTCTTTCCCGAAGAAAAATAATTTTTCTGATATATACAGCGCTTTAATGACGTTGAAATATCAAAAAAAAAATTTTAAAAAATAAAACGAAGTAAATAGAAAAAAAATTTAAAACATACTCCGTGACCAGGACCGAACCCCTGACCACCCAGTCTTCAAACTTCTATACTCCTAGCGTTAACAACCACACCACGACTCGCACGTTGCTACCACGAATATATACCTAAAAGAGCTTTCTTCCGGTTAATTAACAAAATCTATTTTGGCTCTTTATGAGCCCCCTAATTAGTGTATAAATATTCTCTTTGGTACGATTGTTTGGTATATAAAACTCTAATTTCTGGCAGAGTTTGAAAATTATAAGTTAATATTAAAGGTAGTTACGGAGTGAGTCGTGTGCTTAGCTACGGAGTCGAAATTTATCCGTTTTTCAGCTATTATTCCCTCTTTCCCGAAGAAAAATAATTTTTCTGATATATACAGCGCTTTAATCACGTTGAAATATCGAAAAATAAATTTTTAAAAATAAAACGAAGCAAATAGAAAAAAAAATTAAAAAATACTCCGTGACCAGGACCGAACCCCTGACCACCCAGTCTACAAACTTCTTTACCCTTTGCGTTAACAACCACACCACTACTCGCACGTTGCTTCAACGAATATATAGCTAAAAGAGCTTCTTTCCGGTTAATTAACAAAATCTATTTTGGCTCTTTATGAGCCCCCTAATTAGTGTATAAATATTCCCTTTGGTACGATTGTTTGGTATATAAAACTCTAATTTCTGGCAGAGTTTGAAAATTATAAGTTAATATTAAAGGGAGTTACGGAGTGAGTCGTGTGCTTAGCTCCGGAGTCGAAATTTATCCGTTTTTTAGCTATTATTCCCTCTTTCCCGAAGAAAAATAATTTTTCTGATATATACAGCACTTTAATCACGTTGAAATATAGAAAAATAAATTTTTAAAAATAAAACGAAGTAAATAGAAAAAAAATTAAAAAATACTCCGTGAGCAGGACCGAACCCCTGACCACCCTGTCTACAAACTTCTTTACCCTTTGCGTTAACAACCACACCACGACTCGCACGTTGCTTCCACGAATATATAGCTAAAAGAGCTTCTTTCCGGTTAATTAACAAAATCTATTTTGGCTCTTTATGTGCCCCCTAATTAGTGTATAAATATTCCCTTTTATACGATTGTTTAGTATATAAAACTCTAATTTCTGGCAAAGTTTGAAAATTATAAGTTAATATTAAAGGGAGTTACGGAATGAGTCGTGTGCTTAGCTCCGGAGTCGAAATTTATCCGTTTTTCAGCTATTATTCCCTCTTTCCCGAAGAAAAATAATTTTTCTGATATATACAGCGCTTTAATCACGTTGAAATATCGAAAAATAAATTTTAAAAAATTAAACGAAGTAAATAGAAAAAAAATTTAAAAAATACTCCGTGACCAGGCCCGAACCCCTGACCACCCAGTCTACAAACTTCTTTACCCTTTGCGTTAACAACCACACCACTACTCGCACGTTGCTTCAACGAATATATAGCTAAAAGAGCTTCTTTCCGGTTAATTAACAAAATCTATTTTGGCTCTTTATGAGCCCCCTAATTAGTGTATAAATATTCCCTTTGGTACGATTGTTTGGTATATAAAACTCTAATTTCTGGCAGAGTTTGAAAATTATAAGTTAATATTAAAGGGAGTTACGGAGTGAGTCGTGTGCTTAGCTCCGGAGTCGAAATTTATCCGTTTTTTAGCTATTATTCCCTCTTTCAAGAAGAAAAATAATTTTTCTGATATATACAGCACTTTAATCACGTTGAAATATAGAAAAATAAATTTTTAAAAATAAAACGAAGTAAATAGAAAAAAAATTAAAAAATACTCCGTGACCAGGACCGAACCCCTGACCACCCTGTCTACAAACTTCTTTACCCTTTGCGTTAACAATCACACCACGACTCGCACGTTGCTTCCACGAATATATAGCTGAAAGAGCTTCTTTCCGGTTAATTAACAAAATCTATTTTGGCTCTTTATGAGCCCCCTAATTAGTGTTTAAATATTCCCTTTGGTACGATTGTTTGGTATATAAAACTCTAATTTCTGGCAGAGTTTGAAAATTATAAGTTAATATTAAAGGGAGTTACGGAGTGAGTCGTGTGCTTAGCTCCGGAGTCGAAATTTATCCGTTTTTTAGCTATTATTCCCTCTTTCCCGAAGAAAAATAATTTTTCTGATATATACAGCACTTTAATCACGTTGAAATATAGAAAAATAAATTTTTAAAAATAAAACGAAGTAAATAGAAAAAAAATTAAAAAATATTCCGTGACCAGGACCGAACCCCTGACCTCCCTGTCTACAAACTTCTTTACCCTTTGCGTTAAAAACCACACCACGACTGGCACGCTGCTTCCACGAATATATAGCTAAAAGAGCTTCTTTCCGGTTAATTAACAAAATCTATTTTGGCTCTTTATGTGCCCCCTAATTAGTGTATAAATATTCCCTTTTATACGATTGTTTAGTATATAAAACTCTAATTTCTGGCAGAGTTTGAAAATTATAAGTAAATATTAAAGAGAGTTACGGAGTGAGTCGTGTGCTTAGCTCCGGAGTCGAAATTTATCCGTTTTTCAGCTATTATTCCCTCTTTCCCGAAGAAAAATAATTTTTCCGATATATACAGCGCTTTAATCACGCTGAAATATCGAAAAATTAATTTTAAAAAATAAAACGAAGTAAATAGAAAAAAAATTTAAAAAATACTCAGTGACCAGGACCGACCCCCTGACCACCCTGTCTACAAACTTCTTTACTCTTAGCGTTAACACCCACACCACGACTCGCATGTTGCTTTCACGAATATATAGCTAAAAGAGCTTCCTTCCGGTTAATTAACAAAATCTATTTTGGCTCTTTATGTGCCCCCTAATTAGTGTATAAATATTCCCTTTGGAACGATTGTTTGGTATATAAAACTCTAATTTCTGGCAGAGTTTAAAAATTATAAGTTAATATTAAAGGGAGTTACGGAGTGAGTCGTGTGCTTAGCTCCGGAGTCGAAATTTATCCGTTTTTCAGCTATTATTCCCTCTTTCCCGAAGAAAAATAATTTTTCTGATATATACAGCGCTTTAATCGCGTTGAAATATAGAAAAATAAATTTTTAAATGTAAAACGAAGTAAATAGATAAAAAAATTAAAAAATACTCCGTGACCAGTACCGAACCCCTGACCACCCAGTCTACAAACTTCTTTACCCTTTGCGTTAACAACCACACCACGACTGGCACGTTGCTTCCACGAATATATAGCTGAAAGAGCTTCTTTCCGGTTAATTAACAAAATCTATTTTGGCTCTTTATGTGCCCCCTAATTAGTGTATAAATATTCCCTTTGGTACGATTGTTTGGTATATAAATCTCTAATTTCTGGCAGAGTTTGAAAATTATAAGTTAATATTAAAGGGAGTTACGGAGTGAGTCGTGTGCTTAGCTCCGGAGTCGAAATTTGTCCATTTTTCAGCTATTATTCCCTCTTTCCCGAAAAAAAATAATTTTTCTGATATATACAGCGCTTTAATCACGTTGAAATATCGAAAAATAAATTTTTAAAAATAAAACGAAGCAAATAGAAAAAAAAATTAAAAAATACTCCATGACCAGGACCGAACCCCTGACCACCCAGTCTACAAACTTCTTTACCCTTTGCGTTAACAACCACACCACTACTCGCACGTTGCTTCAACGAATATATAGCTAAAAGAGCTTCTTTCCGGTTAATTAACAAAATCTATTTTG
The DNA here is from genome assembly GCF_982258835.1 of Parasteatoda tepidariorum. Classification (NCBI taxonomy): domain Eukaryota; kingdom Metazoa; phylum Arthropoda; class Arachnida; order Araneae; family Theridiidae; genus Parasteatoda; species Parasteatoda tepidariorum. The sequence goes on from NC_141761.1 coordinate 60,014, forward strand.
GCTCTTTATGAGCCCCCTAATTAGTGTTTAAATATTCCCTTTGGTACGATTGTTTGGTATATAAAACTCTAATTTCTGGCAGAGTTTGAAAATTATAAGTTAATATTAAAGGGAGTTACGGAGTGAGTCGTGTGCTTAGCTCCGGAGTCGAAATTTATCCGTTTTTTAGCTATTATTCCCTCTTTCCCGAAGAAAAATATTTTTTCTGATATATACAGCACTTTAATCACGTTGAAATATAGAAAAATAAATTTTTAAAAATAAAACGAAGTAAATAGAAAAAAAATTAAAAAATACTCCGTGACCAGGACCGAACCCCTGACCTCCCTGTCTACAAACTTCTTTACCCTTTGCGTTAACAACCACACCACGACTCGCACGTTGCTTCCACGAATATATAGCTAAAAGAGCTTCTTTCCGGTTAATTAACAAAATCTATTTTGGCTCTTTATGTTCCCCCTAATTAGTGTATAAATATTCCCTTTTATACGATTGTTTAGTATATAAAACTCTAATTTCTGGCAGAGTTTGAAAATTATAAGTAAATATTAAAGAGAGTTACGGAGTGAGTCGTGTGCTTAGCTCCGGAGTCGAAATTTATCCGTTTTTCAGCTATTATTCCCTCTTTCCCGAAGAAAAATAATTTTTCCGATATATACAGCGCTTTAATCACGATGAAATATCGAAAAATTAATTTTAAAAAATAAAACGAAGTAAATAGAAAAAAAATTTAAAAAATACTCAGTGACCAGGACCGACCCCCTGACCACCCTGTCTACAAACTTCTTTACTCTTAGCGTTAACACCCACACCACGACTCGCATGTTGCTTTCACGAATATATAGCTAAAAGAGCTTCCTTCCGGTTAATTAACAAAATCTATTTTGGCTCTTTATGTGCCCCCTAATTAGTGTATAAATATTCCCTTTGGAACGATTGTTTGGTATATAAAACTCTAATTTCTGGCAGAGTTTAAAAATTATAAGTTAATATTAAAGGGAGTTACGGAGTGAGTCGTGTGCTTAGCTCCGGAGTCGAAATTTATCCGTTTTTCAGCTATTATTCCCTCTTTCCCGAAGAAAAATAATTTTTCTGATATATACAGCGCTTTAATCGCGTTGAAATATAGAAAAATAAATTTTTAAATGTAAAACGAAGTAAATAGATAAAAAAATTAAAAAATACTCCGTGACCAGTACCGAACCCCTGACCACCCAGTCTACAAACTTCTTTACCCTTTGCGTTAACAACCACACCACGACTGGCACGTTGCTTCCACGAATATATAGCTGAAAGAGCTTCTTTCCGGTTAATTAACAAAATCTATTTTGGCTCTTTATGTGCCCCCTAATTAGTGTATAAATATTCCCTTTGGTACGATTGTTTGGTATATAAATCTCTAATTTCTGGCAGAGTTTGAAAATTATAAGTTAATATTAAAGGGAGTTACGGAGTGAGTCGTGTGCTTAGCTCCGGAGTCGAAATTTGTCCATTTTTCAGCTATTATTCCCTCTTTCCCGAAAAAAAATAATTTTTCTGATATATACAGCGCTTTAATCACGTTGAAATATCGAAAAATAAATTTTTAAAAATAAAACGAAGCAAATAGAAAAAAAAATTAAAAAATACTCCATGACCAGGACCGAACCCCTGACCACCCAGTCTACAAACTTCTTTACCCTTTGCGTTAACAACCACACCACTACTCGCACGTTGCTTCAACGAATATATAGCTAAAAGAGCTTCTTTCCGGTTAATTAACAAAATCTATTTTGGCTCTTTATGAGCCCCCTAATTAGTGTTTAAATATTCCCTTTGGTACGATTGTTTGGTATATAAAACTCTAATTTCTGGCAGAGTTTGAAAATTATAAGTTAATATTAAAGGGAGTTACGGAGTGAGTCGTGTGCTTAGCTCCGGAGTCGAAATTTATCCGTTTTTTAGCTATTATTCCCTCTTTCCCGAAGAAAAATATTTTTTCTGATATATACAGCACTTTAATCACGTTGAAATATAGAAAAATAAATTTTTAAAAATAAAACGAAGTAAATAGAAAAAAAATTAAAAAATACTCCGTGACCAGGACCGAACCCCTGACCTCCCTGTCTACAAACTTCTTTACCCTTTGCGTTAACAACCACACCACGACTCGCACGTTGCTTCCACGAATATATAGCTAAAAGAGCTTCTTTCCGGTTAATTAACAAAATCTATTTTGGCTCTTTATGTTCCCCCTAATTAGTGTATAAATATTCCCTTTTATACGATTGTTTAGTATATAAAACTCTAATTTCTGGCAGAGTTTGAAAATTATAAGTAAATATTAAAGAGAGTTACGGAGTGAGTCGTGTGCTTAGCTCCGGAGTCGAAATTTATCCGTTTTTCAGCTATTATTCCCTCTTTCCCGAAGAAAAATAATTTTTCCGATATATACAGCGCTTTAATCACGATGAAATATCGAAAAATTAATTTTAAAAAATAAAACGAAGTAAATAGAAAAAAAATTTAAAAAATACTCAGTGACCAGGACCGACCCCCTGACCACCCTGTCTACAAACTTCTTTACTCTTAGCGTTAACACCCACACCACGACTCGCATGTTGCTTTCACGAATATATAGCTGAAAGAGCTTCTTTCCGGTTAATTAACAAAATCTATTTAGGCTCTTTATGTGCCCCCTAATTAGTGTATAAATATTCCCTTTGGTACGATTGTTTGGTATATAAATCTCTAATTTCTGGCAGAGTTTGAAAATTATAAGTTAATATTAAAGGGAGGTACGGAGTGAGTCGTGTGCTTAGCTCCGGAGTCGAAATTTATCCATTTTTCAGCTATTATTCCCTCTTTCCCGAAGAAAAATAATTTTTCTGATATATACAGCGCTTTAATCACGTTGAAATATCGAAAAATAAATTTTTAAAAATAAAACGAAGCAAATAGAAAAAAAAATTAAAAAATACTCCATGACCAGGACCGAACCCCTGACCACCCAGTCTACAAACTTCTTTACCCTTTGCGCTAACAACCACACCACTACTCGCACGTTGCTTCAACGAATATATAGCTAAAAGAGCTTCTTTCCGGTTAATTAACAAAATCTATTTTGGCTCTTTATGAGCCCCCTAATTAGTGTATAAATATTCCCTTTGGTACGATTGTTTGGTATATAAAACTCTAATTTCTGGCAGAGTTTGAAAATTATAAGTTAATATTAAAGGGAGTTACGGAGTGAGTCGTGTGCTTAGCTCCGGAGTCGAAATTTATCCGTTTTTCAGCTATTATTCCCTCTTTCCCGAAGAAAAATAATTTTTCTGATATATACAGCACTTTAATCACGTTGAAATATAGAAAAATAATTTTTTAAAAATAAAGCGAAGTAAATAGAAAAAAAATTAAAAAATACTCCGTGACCAGGACCGAACCCCTGACCACCCTGTCTACAAACTTCTTTACCCTTTGCGTTAACAACCACACGACGACTCGCACGTTGCTTCCACGAATATATAGCTAAAAGAGCTTCTTTCCGGTTAATTAACAAAATCTATTTTGGCTCTTTATGTGCCCCCTAATTAGTGTATAAATATTCCCTTTTATACGATTGTTTAGTATATAAAACTCTAATTTCTGGCAGAGTTTGAAAATTATAAGTTAATATTAAAGGGAGTTACGGAATGAGTCGTGTGCTTAGCTCCGGAGTCGAAATTTATCCGTTTTTCAGCTATTATTCCCTCTTTCCCGAAGAAAAATAATTTTTCTGATATATACAGCGCTTTAATCACGTTGAAATATCGAAAAATAAATTTTAAAAAATAAAACGAAGTAAATAGAAAAAAAAATTAAAAAATACTCCGTGACCAGGACCGAACCCCTGTCCACCCAGTCTTCAAACTTCTTTACCTTTTGCGTTAACAACCACACCACGACTCGCACGTTGCTACCAGGAATATATAGCTAAAACAGCTTCTTTCCGGTTAATTAACAAAATCTATTTTGGCTCTTTATGTGCCCCCTAATTAGTGTATAAATATTCGCTTTGGTACGATTGTTTGGTATATAAAACTCTAATTTCTGGCAGAGTTTGAAAATTATAAGTTAATATTAAAGGGAGTTACGGAGTGAGTCGTGTGCTTAGCTCCGGAGTCGAAATTTATCCGTTTTTCAGCTATTATTCCCTCTTTCCCGAAGAAAAATAATTTTTCTGATATATACAGCGCTTTAATCACGTTGAAATATCGAAAAATAAATTTTAAAAAATAAAACGAAGTAAATAGAAAAAAAATTTAAAAAATACTCCGTGACCAGGCCCGAACCCCTGACCACCCAGTCTACAAACTTCTTTACTCCTAGCGTTAACAACCGCACCACGACTCGCACGTTGCTTCCACGAATATATAGCTAAAAGAGCCTTCTTCCGGTTAATTAACAAAATCTATTTTGGCTCTTTATGTGCCCCCTAATTAGTGTATAAATATTCCCTTTGGAACGATTGTTTGGTATATAAAACTCTAATTTCTGGCAGAGTTTGAAAATTATAAGTTAATATTAAAGGGAGTTACGGAGTGAGTCGTGTGCTTAGCTCCGGAGTCGAAATTTATCCGTTTTTCAGCTATTATTCCCTCTTTCAAGAAGAAAAATAATTTTTCTGATATATACAGCGCTTTAATCACGCTGAAATATCGAAAAATAAATTTTAAAAAATAAAACGAAGTAAATAGAAAAAAAATTTAAAAAATACTCAGTGACCATGACCGACCCCCTGACCACCCTGTCTACAAACTTCTTTACTCTTAGCGTTAACACCCACACCACGACTCGCATGTTGCTTTCACGAATATATAGCTGAAAGAGCTTCTTTCCGGTTAATTAACAAAATCTATTTTGGCTCTTTATGTGCCCCCTAATTAGTGTATAAATATTCCCTTTGGTACGATTGTTTGGTATATAAATCTCTAATTTCTGGCAGAGTTTGAAAATTATAAGTTAATATTAAAGGGAGGTACGGAGTGAGTCGTGTGCTTAGCTCCGGAGTCGAAATTTATCCATTTTTCAGCTATTATTCCCTCTTTCCCGAAGAAAAATAATTTTTCTGATATATACAGCGCTTTAATCACGTTGAAATATCGAAAAATAAATTTTTAAAAATAAAACGAAGCAAATAGAAAAAAAAATTAAAAAATACTCCATGACCAGGACCGAACCCCTGACCACCCAGTCTACAAACTTCTTTACCCTTTGCGCTAACAACCACACCACTACTCGCACGTTGCTTCAACGAATATATAGCTAAAAGAGCTTCTTTCCGGTTAATTAACAAAATCTATTTTGGCTCTTTATGAGCCCCCTAATTAGTGTATAAATATTCCCTTTGGTACGATTGTTTGGTATATAAAACTCTAATTTCTGGCAGAGTTTGAAAATTATAAGTTAATATTAAAGGGAGTTACGGAGTGAGTCGTGTGCTTAGCTCCGGAGTCGAAATTTATCCGTTTTTCAGCTATTATTCCCTCTTTCCCGAAGAAAAATAATTTTTCTGATATATACAGCACTTTAATCACGTTGAAATATAGAAAAATAATTTTTTAAAAATAAAGCGAAGTAAATAGAAAAAAAATTAAAAAATACTCCGTGACCAGGACCGAACCCCTGACCACCCTGTCTACAAACTTCTTTACCCTTTGCGTTAACAACCACACGACGACTCGCACGTTGCTTCCACGAATATATAGCTAAAAGAGCTTCTTTCCGGTTAGTTAACAAAATCTATTTTGGCTCTTTATGTGCCCCCTAATTAGTGTATAAATATTCCCTTTTATACGATTGTTTAGTATATAAAACTCTAATTTCTGGCAGAGTTTGAAAATTATAAGTTAATATTAAAGGGAGTTACGGAATGAGTCGTGTGCTTAGCTCCGGAGTCGAAATTTATCCGTTTTTCAGCTATTATTCCCTCTTTCCCGAAGAAAAATAATTTTTCTGATATATACAGCGCTTTAATCACGTTGAAATATCGAAAAATAAATTTTAAAAAATAAAACGAAGTAAAAAGAAAAAAAATTTAAAAAATACTCCGTGACCAGGCCCGAACCCCTGACCACCCAGTCTACAAACTTCTTTACTCCTAGCGTTAACAACCGCACCACGACTCGCACGTTGCTTCCACGAATATATAGCTAAAAGAGCTTCCTTCCCGTTAATTAACAAAATCTATTTTGGCTCTTTATGTGCCCCCTAATTAGTGTATAAATATTCCCTTTGGAACGATTGTTTGGTATATAAAACTCTAATTTCTGGCAGAGTTTGAAAATTATAAGTTAATATTAAAGGGAGTTACGGAGTGAGTCGTGTGCTTAGCTCCGGAGTCGAAATTTATCCGTTTTTCAGCTATTATTCCCTCTTTCCCGAAGAAAAATAATTTTTCTGATATATACAGCGCTTTAATCACGTTGAAATATCGAAAAATAAATTTTAAAAAATAAAACGAAGTAAATAGAAAAAAAAATTAAAAAATACTCCGTGACCAAGACCGAACCCCTGACCACCCAGTCTACAAACTTCTTTACTCTTTGCGTTAACAACCACACCACGACTCGCACGTTGCTTCCACTTCTTTCCGGTTAATTAACAAAATCTATTTTGGCTCTTTATGTGCCCCCTAATTAGTGTATAAATATTCCCTTTGGTACGATTGTTTGGTATATAAAACTCTAATTTCTGGCAGAGTTTGAAAATTATAAGTTAATATTAAAGGGAGTTACGGAGTGAATCGTGTGCTTAGCTCCGGAGTCGAAATTTATCCGTTTTTCAGCTATTATTGCCTCTTTCCCGAAGAAAAATAATTTTTCTGATATATACAGCGCTTTAATCACGCTGAAATATCGAAAAATAAATTTTAAAAAATAAAACGAAGTAAAAAGAAAAAAAATTTAAAAAATACTCCGTGACCAGGCCCGAACCCCTGACCACCCAGTCTACAAACTTCTTTACTCCTAGCGTTAACAACCGCACCACGACTCGCACGTTGCTTCCACGAATATATAGCTAAAAGAGCCTTCTTCCGGTTAATTAACAAAATCTATTTTGGCTCTTTATGTGCCCCCTAATTAGTGTATAAATATTCCCTTTGGAACGATTGTTTGGTATATAAAACTCTAATTTCTGGCAGAGTTTGAAAATTATAAGTTAATATTAAAGGAAGTTACGGAGTGAGTCGTGTGCTTAGCTCCGGAGTCGAAATTTATCCGTTTTTCAGCTATTATTCCCTCTTTCCCGAAGAAAAATAATTTTTCTGATATATACAGCGCTTTAATCACGCTGAAATATCGAAAAATAAATTTTAAAAAATAAAACGAAGTAAATAGAAAAAAAATTTAAAAAATACTCAGTGACCATGACCGACCCCCTGACCACCCTGTCTACAAACTTCTTTACTCTTAGCGTTAACAACCACACCACGACTCGCATGTTGCTTTCACGAATATATAGCTAAAAGAGCTTCCTTCCGGTTAATTAACAAAATCTATTTTGGCTCTTTAGGTACCACCTAATTAGTGTATAAATATTCCCTTTGATACGATTGTTTGGTATATAAAGCTCTAATTTCTGGCAGAGTTCGAAAATTATAAGTTAATATTAAAGGGAGTTACGGAGTGAGTCGTGTGCTTAGCTCCGGAGTCGAAATTTATCCGTTTTTCAGCTATTATTCCCTCTTTCCCGAAGAAAAATAATTTTTCCGATATATACAGCGCTTTAATCACGCTGAAATATCAAAAAATAAATTTTAAAAAATAAAACGAAGTAAATAGAAAAAAAATTTAAAAAATACTCAGTGACCAGGACCGACCCCCTGACCACCCTGTCTATAAACTTCTTTACTCTTAGCGTTAACACCCACACCACGACTCGCATGTTGCTTTCACGAATATATAGCTAAAAGAGCTTCCTTCCCGTTAATTAACAAAATCTATTTTGGCTCTTTATGTGCCCCCTAATTAGTGTATAAATATTCCCTTTGGAACGATTGTTTGGTATATAAAACTCTAATTTCTGGCAGAGTTTAAAAATTATAAGTTAATATTAAAGGGAGTTACGGAGTGAGTCGAGTGCTTAGCTCCGGAGTCGAAATTTATCCGTTTTTCAGCTATTATTCCCTCTTTCCCGAAGAAAAATAATTTTTCTGATATATACAGCGCTTTAATCGCGTTGAAATATAGAAAAATAAATTTTTAAATATAAAACGAAGTAAATAGATAAAAAAATTAAAAAATACGCCGTGACCAGTACCGAACCCCTGACCACCCAGTCTACAAACTTCTTTACCCTTTGCGTTAACAACCACACCACGACTCGCACGTTGCTTCCACGAATATATAGCTGAAAGCGCTTCTTTCCGGTTAATTAACAAAATCTATTTTGGCTCTTTATGTGCCCCCTAATTAGTGTATAAATGGTCCCTTTGGTAGTGTATAAGTATTCCCTTGTTTGGTATATAAATCTCTAATTTCTGGCAGAGTTTGAAAATTATAAGTTAATATTAAAGGGAGTTTCGCAGTGAGTCGTGTGCTTAGCTCCGGAGTCGAAATTTATTCATTTTTCAGCTATTATTCCCTCTTTCCCGAAGAAAAATAATTTTTCTGATATATACAGCGCTTTAATCACGGTGAAATATCGAAAAATAAATTTTAAAAAATAAAACGAAGTAAATAGAAAAAAAAATTAAAAAATACTCCGTGGCCAGGACCGAACCCCTGACCACCCAGTCTACAAACTTCTTTACCCTTTGCGTTAACAACCACACCACGACTCGCTCGTTGCTTCCACGAATATATAGCTAAAAAAGCTTCTTTCCGGTTAATTAACAAAATCTATTTTGGCTCTTTATGTGCCCCCTAATTAGTGTATAAATATTCCCTTTGGTACGATTGTTTGGTATATAAATCTCTAATTTCTGGCAGAGTTTAAAAATTATAAGTTAATATTAAATGGAGTTACGGAGTGAGTCGTGTGCTTAGCTCCGGAGTCGAAATTTATCCGTTTTTCAGCTATTATTCCCTCTTTCCCGAAGAAAAATAATTTTTCTGATATATACAGCGCTTTAATCGCGTTGAAATATATAAAAATAAATTTTTAAATATAAAACGAAGTAAATAGAAAAAAAAATTAAAAAATACTCCGTGACCAGTACCGAACCCCTGACCACCCAGTCTACAAACTTCTTCACCCTTTGCGTTAACAACCACACCACGACTCGCACGTTGCTTTCACGAATATATAGCTGAAAGAGCTTCTTTCCGGTTAATTAACAAAATCTATTTTGGCTCTTTATGTGCCCCCTAATTAGCGTATAAATATTCCCTTTGGTACGATTGTTTGGTATATAAATCTCTAATTTCTGGCAGAGTTTGAAAATTATAAGTTAATATTAAAGGGAGTTACGGAGTGAGTCGTGTGCTTAGCTCCGGAGTCGAAATTTATCCATTTTTCAGCTATTATTCCCTCTTTCCCGAAGAAAAATAATTTTTCTGATATATACAGCGCTTTAATCACGTTGAAATATCGAAAAAGAAATTTTTAAAAATAAAACGAAGTAAATAGAAAAAAAAATTAAAAAATACTCCGTGACCAGGACCGAACCCCTGACCACCCAGTCTACAAACTTCTTTATCCTTTGCGTTAACAACCACACCACGACTCGCACGTTGCTTCCACGAATATATAGCTAAAAGAGCTTCTTTCCAGTTAATTAACAAAATCTATTTTGGCTCTTTATGTGCCCCCTAATTAGTGTATAAATATTCCCTTTGGTACGATTGTTTGGTATATAAAACTCTAATTTCTGGCAGAGTTTGAAAATTATAAGTTAATATTAAAGGGAGTTACGGAGTGAATCGTGTGCTTAGCTCCGGAGTCGAAATTTATCCGTTTTTCAGCTATTATTGCCTCTTTCCCGAAGAAAAATAATTTTTCTGATATATACAGCGCTTTAATCACGCTGAAATATCGAAAAATAAATTTTAAAAAATAAAACGAAGTAAAAAGAAAAAAAATTTAAAAAATACTCCGTGACCAGGCCCGAACCCCTGACCACCCAGTCTACAAACTTCTTTACTCCTAGCGTTAACAACCGCACCACGACTCGCACGTTGCTTCCACGAATATATAGCTAAAAGAGCCTTCTTCCGGTTAATTAACAAAATCTATTTTGGCTCTTTATGTGCCCCCTAATTAGTGTATAAATATTCCCTTTGGAACGATTGTTTGGTATATAAAACTCTAATTTCTGGCAGAGTTTGAAAATTATAAGTTAATATTAAAGGGAGTTACGGAGTGAGTCGTGTGCTTAGCTCCGGAGTCGAAATTTATCCGTTTTTCAGCTATTATTCCCTCTTTCCCGAAGAAAAATAATTTTTCTGATATATACAGCGCTTTAATCACGCTGAAATATCGAAAAATAAATTTTAAAAAATAAAACGAAGTAAATAGAAAAAAAATTTAAAAAATACTCAGTGACCATGACCGACCCCCTGACCACCCTGTCTACAAACTTCTTTACTCTTAGCGTTAACAACCACACCACGACTCGCATGTTGCTTTCACGAATATATAGCTAAAAGAGCTTCCGTCCGGTTAATTAACAAAATCTATTTTGGCTCTTTAGGTACCACCTAATTAGTGTATAAATATTCCCTTTGATACGATTGTTTGGTATATAAAGCTCTAATTTCTGGCAGAGTTCGAAAATTATAAGTTAATATTAAAGGGAGTTACGGAGTGAGTCGTGTGCTTAGCTCCGGAGTCGAAATTTATCCGTTTTTCAGCTATTATTCCCTCTTTCCCGAAGAAAAATAATTTTTCCGATATATACAGCGCTTTAATCACGCTGAAATATCAAAAAATAAATTTTAAAAAATAAAACGAAGTAAATAGAAAAAAAATTTAAAAAATACTCAGTGACCAGGACCGACCCCCTGACCACCCTGTCTATAAACTTCTTTACTCTTAGCGTTAACACCCACACCACGACTCGCATGTTGCTTTCACGAATATATAGCTAAAAGAGCTTCCTTCCCGTTAATTAACAAAATCTATTTTGGCTCTTTATGTGCCCCCTAATTAGTGTATAAATATTCCCTTTGGAACGATTGTTTGGTATATAAAACTCTAATTTCTGGCAGAGTTTAAAAATTATAAGTTAATATTAAAGGGAGTTACGGAGTGAGTCGAGTGCTTAGCTCCGGAGTCGAAATTTATCCGTTTTTCAGCTATTATTCCCTCTTTCCCGAAGAAAAATAATTTTTCTGATATATACAGCGCTTTAATCGCGTTGAAATATAGAAAAATAAATTTTTAAATATAAAACGAAGTAAATAGATAAAAAAATTAAAAAATACGCCGTGACCAGTACCGAACCCCTGACCACCCAGTCTACAAACTTCTTTACCCTTTGCGTTAACAACCACACCACGACTCGCACGTTGCTTCCACGAATATATAGCTGAAAGCGCTTCTTTCCGGTTAATTAACAAAATCTATTTTGGCTCTTTATGTGCCCCCTAATTAGTGTATAAATGGTCCCTTTGGTAGTGTATAAGTATTCCCTTGTTTGGTATATAAATCTCTAATTTCTGGCAGAGTTTGAAAATTATAAGTTAATATTAAAGGGAGTTTCGGAGTGAGTCGTGTGCTTAGCTCCGGAGTCGAAATTTATTCATTTTTCAGCTATTATTCCCTCTTTCCCGAAGAAAAATAATTTTTCTGATATATACAGCGCTTTAATCACGGTGAAATATCGAAAAATAAATTTTAAAAAATAAAACGAAGTAAATAGAAAAAAAAATTAAAAAATACTCCGTGGCCAGGACCGAACCCCTGACCACCCAGTCTACAAACTTCTTTACCCTTTGCGTTAACAACCACACCACGACTCGCTCGTTGCTTCCACGAATATATAGCTAAAAAAGCTTCTTTCCGGTTAATTAACAAAATCTATTTTGGCTCTTTATGTGCCCCCTAATTAGTGTATAAATATTCCCTTTGGTACGATTGTTTGGTATATAAATCTCTAATTTCTGGCAGAGTTTAAAAATTATAAGTTAATATTAAATGGAGTTACGGAGTGAGTCGTGTGCTTAGCTCCGGAGTCGAAATTTATCCGTTTTTCAGCTATTATTCCCTCTTTCCCGAAGAAAAATAATTTTTCTGATATATACAGCGCTTTAATCGCGTTGAAATATATAAAAATAAATTTTTAAATATAAAACGAAGTAAATAGAAAAAAAAATTAAAAAATACTCCGTGACCAGTACCGAACCCCTGACCACCCAGTCTACAAACTTCTTCACCCTTTGCGTTAACAACCACACCACGACTCGCACGTTGCTTTCACGAATATATAGCTGAAAGAGCTTCTTTCCGGTTAATTAACAAAATCTATTTTGGCTCTTTATGTGCCCCCTAATTAGTGTATAAATATTCCCTTTGGTACGATTGTTTGGTATATAAATCTCTAATTTCTGGCAGAGTTTGAAAATTATAAGTTAATATTAAAGGGAGTTACGGAGTGAGTCGTGTGCTTAGCTCCGGAGTCGAAATTTATCCATTTTTCAGCTATTATTCCCTCTTTCCCGAAGAAAAATAATTTTTCTGATATATACAGCGCTTTAATCACGTTGAAATATCGAAAAAAAAATTTTAAAAAATAAAACGAAGTAAATAGAAAAAAAAATTAAAAAATACTCCGTGGCCAGGACCGAACCCCTGACCACCCAGTCTACAAACTTCTTTACCCTTTGCGTTAACAACCACACCACGACTCGCTCGTTGCTTCCACGAATATATAGCTAAAAAAGCTTCTTTCCGGTTAATTAACAAAATCTATTTTGGCTCTTTATGTGCCCCCTAATTAGTGTATAAATATTCCCTTTGGTACGATTGTTTGGTATATAAATCTCTAATTTCTGGCAGAGTTTAAAAATTATAAGTTAATATTAAAGGGAGTTACGGAGTGAGTCGTGTGCTTAGCTCCGGAGTCGAAATTTATCCATTTTTCAGCTATTATTCCCTCTTTCCCGAAGAAAAATAATTTTTCTGATATATACAGCGCTTTAATCACGTTGAAATATCGAAAAATAAATTTTAAAAAATAAAACGAAGTAAATAGAAAAAAAAATTAAACAATACTCCGTGACCAGGACCGAACCCCTGACCACCCAGTCTACAAACTTCTTTACCCTTTGCGTTAACAACCACACCACGACTCGCTCGTTGCTTCCACGAATATATAGCTAAAAAAGCTTCTTTCCGGTTAATTAACAAAATCTATTTTGGCTCTTTATGTGCCCCCTAATTAGTGTATAAATATTCCCTTTGGTACGATTGTTTGGTATATAAAACTCTAATTTCTGGCAGAGTTTGAAAATTATAAGTTAATATTAAAGGGAGTTACGGAGTGAGTCGTGTGCTTAGCTCCGGAGTCGAAATTTATCCGTTTTTTAGCTATTATTCCCTCTTTCCCGAAGAAAAATATTTTTTCTGATATATACAGCGCTTTAATCACGTTGAAATATCGAAAAATAAATTTTAAAAAATAAAACGAAGTAAATAGAAAAAAAAATTAAAAAATACTCCGTGACCAGTACCGAACCCCTGACCACCCAGTCTTCAAACTTCTTTACCTTTTGCGTTAACAACCACACCACGACTCGCACGTTGCTACCAGGAATATATAGCTAAAAGAGCTTCTTTCCGGTTAATTAACAAAATCTATTTTGGCTCTTTATGTGCCCCCTAATTAGTGTATAAATATTCCCTTTGGTACGATTGTTTGGTATATAAATCTCTAATTTCTGGCAGAGTTTAAAAATTATAAGTTAATATTAAATGGAGTTACGGAGTGAGTCGTGTGCTTAGCTCCGGAGTCGAAATTTATCCGTTTTTCAGCTATTATTCCCTCTTTCCGAAGAAAAATAATTTTTCTGATATATACAGCGCTTTAATCGCGTTGAAATATATAAAAATAAATTTTTAAATATAAAACGAAGTAAATAGAAAAAAAAATTAAAAAATACTCCGTGACCAGTACCGAACCCCTGACCACCCAGTCTACAAACTTCTTCACCCTTTGCGTTAACAACCACACCACGACTCGCACGTTGCTTTCACGAATATATAGCTGAAAGAGCTTCTTTCCGGTTAATTAACAAAATCTATTTTGGCTCTTTATGTGCCCCCTAATTAGTGTATAAATATTCCCTTTGGTACGATTGTTTGGTATAGAAATCTCTAATTTCTGGCAGAGTTTGAAAATTATAAGTTAATATTAAAGGGAGTTACGGAGTGAGTCGTGTGCTTAGCTCCGGAGTCGAAATTTATCCATTTTTCAGCTATTATTCCCTCTTTCCCGAAGAAAAATAATTTTTCTGATATATACAGCGCTTTAATCACGTTGAAATATCGAAAAAAAAATTTTAAAAAATAAAACGAAGTAAATAGAAAAAAAAATTAAAAAATACTCCGTGGCCAGGACCGAACCCCTGACCACCCAGTCTACAAACTTCTTTACCCTTTGCGTTAACAACCACACCACGACTCGCTCGTTGCTTCCTCGAATATATAGCTAAAAAAGCTTCTTTCCGGTTAATTAACAAAATCTATTTTGGCTCTTTATGTGCCCCCTAATTAGTGTATAAATATTCCCTTTGGTACGATTGTTTGGTATATAAATCTCTAATTTCTGGCAGAGTTTAAAAATTATAAGTTAATATTAAAGGGAGTTACGGAGTGAGTCGTGTGCTTAGCTCCGGAGTCGAAATTTATCCATTTTTCAGCTATTATTCCCTCTTTCCCGAAGAAAAATAATTTTTCTGATATATACAGCGCTTTAATCACGTTGAAATATCGAAAAATAAATTTTAAAAAATAAAACGAAGTAAATAGAAAAAGAAATTAAAAAATACTCCGTGGCCAGGACCGAACCCCTGACCACCCAGTCTACAAACTTCTTTACCCTTTGCGTTAACAACCACACCACGACTCGCTCGTTGCTTCCACGAATATATAGCTAAAAAAGCTTCTTTCCGGTTAATTAACAAAATCTATTTTGGCTCTTTATGTGCCCCCTAATTAGTGTATAAATATTCCCTTTGGTACGATTGTTTGGTATATAAAACTCTAATTTCTGGCAGAGTTTGAAAATTATAAGTTAATATTAAAGGGAGTTACGGAGTGAGTCGTGTGCTTAGCTCCGGAGTCGAAATTTATCCGTTTTTTAGCTATTATTCCCTCTTTCCCGAAGAAAAATATTTTTTCTGATATATACAGCGCTTTAATCACGTTGAAATATCGAAAAATAAATTTTAAAAAATAAAACGAAGTAAATAGAAAAAAAAATTAAAAAATACTCCGTGACCAGTACCGAACCCCTGACCACCCAGTCTTCAAACTTCTTTACCTTTTGCGTTAACAACCACACCACGACTCGCACGTTGCTACCAGGAATATATAGCTAAAAGAGCTTCTTTCCGGTTAATTAACAAAATCTATTTTGGCTCTTTATGTGCCCCCTAATTAGTGTATAAATATTCCCTTTGGTACGATTGTTTGGTATATAAATCTCTAATTTCTGGCAGAGTTTGAAAATTATAAGTTAATATTAAAGGGAGTTACGGAGTGAGTCGTGTGCTTAGCTCCGGAGTCGAAATTTATCCATTTTTCAGCTATTATTCCCTCTTTCCCGAAGAAAAATAATTTTTCTGATATATACAGCGCTTTAATCACGTTGAAATATCGAAAAATAAATTTTAAAAAATAAAACGAAGTAAATAGAAAAAAAAATTAAAAAATACTCCGTGGCCAGGACAGAACCCCTGACCACCCAGTCTACAAACTTCTTTACCCTTTGCGTTAACAACCACACCACGACTCGCTCGTTGCTTCCACGAATATATAGCTAAAAAAGCTTCTTTCCGGTTAATTAACAAAATCTATTTTGGCTCTTTATGTGCCCCCTAATTAGTGTATAAATATTCCCTTTGGTACGATTGTTTGGTATATAAATCTCTAATTTCTGGCAGAGTTTAAAAATTATAAGTTAATATTAAATGGAGTTACGGAGTGAGTCGTGTGCTTAGCTCCGGAGTCGAAATTTATCCGTTTTTCAGCTATTATTCCCTCTTTCCCGAAGAAAAATAATTTTTCTGATATATACAGCGCTTTAATCGCGTTGAAATATATAAAAATAAATTTTTAAATATAAAACGAAGTAAATAGAAAAAAAAATTAAAAAATACTCCGTGACCAGTACCGAACCCCTGACCACCCAGTCTACAAACTTCTTCACCCTTTGCGTTAACAACCACACCACGACTCGCACGTTGCTTTCACGAATATATAGCTGAAAGAGCTTCTTTCCGGTTAATTAACAAAATCTATTTTGGCTCTTTATGTGCCCCCTAATTAGTGTATAAATATTCCCTTTGGTACGATTGTTTTATATATAAATCTCTAATTTCTGGCAGAGTTTGAAAATTATAAGTTAATATTAAAGTTAGTTACGGAGTGAGTCGTGTGCTTAGCTCCGGAGTCGAAATTTATCCATTTTTCAGCTATTATTCCCTCTTTCCCGAAGAAAAATAATTTTTCTGATATATACAGCGCTTTAATCACGTTGAAATATCGAAAAAAAAATTTTAAAAAATAAAACGAAGTAAATAGAAAAAAAAATTAAAAAATACTCCGTCGCCAGGACCGAACCCCTGACCACCCAGTCTACAAACTTCTTTACCCTTTGCGTTAACAACCACACCACGACTCGCTCGTTGCTTCCACGAATATATAGCTAAAAAAGCTTCTTTCCGGTTAATTAACAAAATCTATTTTGGCTCTTTATGTGCCCCCTAATTAGTGTATAAATATTCCCTTTGGTACGATTGTTTGGTATATAAATCTCTAATTTCTGGCAGAGTTTAAAAATTATAAGTTAATATTAAAGGGAGTTACGGAGTGAGTCGTGTGCTTAGCTCCGGAGTCGAAATTTATCCATTTTTCAGCTATTATTCCCTCTTTCCCGAAGAAAAATAATTTTTCTGATATATACAGCGCTTTAATCACGTTGAAATATCGAAAAATAAATTTTAAAAAATAAAACGAAGTAAATAGAAAAAAAAATTAAAAAATACTCCGTGGCCAGGACCGAACCCCTGACCACCCAGTCTACAAACTTCTTTACCCTTTGCGTTAACAACCACACCACGACTCGCTCGTTGCTTCCACGAATATATAGCTAAAAAAGCTTCTTTCCGGTTAATTAACAAAATCTATTTTGGCTCTTTATGTGCCCCCTAATTAGTGTATAAATATTCCCTTTGGTACGATTGTTTGGTATATAAAACTCTAATTTCTGGCAGAGTTTGAAAATTATAAGTTAATATTAAAGGGAGTTACGGAGTGAGTCGTGAGCTTAGCTCCGGAGTCGAAATTTATCCGTTTTTTAGCTATTATTCCCTCTTTCCCGAAGAAAAATATTTTTTCTGATATATACAGCGCTTTAATCACGTTGAAATATCGAAAAATAAATTTTAAAAAATAAAACGAAGTAAATAGAAAAAAAAATTAAAAAATACTCCGTGACCAGTACCGAACCCCTGACCACCCAGTCTTCAAACTTCTTTACCTTTTGCGTTAACAACCACACCACGACTCGCACGTTGCTACCAGGAATATATAGCTAAAAGAGCTTCTTTCCGGTTAATTAACAAAATCTATTTTGGCTCTTTATGTGCCCCCTAATTAGTGTATAAATATTCCCTTTGGTACGATTGTTTGGTATATAAATCTCTAATTTCTGGCAGAGTTTGAAAATTATAAGTTAATATTAAAGGGAGTTACGGAGTGAGTCGTGTGCTTAGCTCCGGAGTCGAAATTTATCCATTTTTCAGCTATTATTCCCTCTTTCCCGAAGAAAAATAATTTTTCTGATATATACAGCGCTTTAATCACGTTGAAATATCGAAAAATAAATTTTAAAAAATAAAACGAAGTAAATAGAAAAAAAAATTAAAAAATACTCCGTGGCCAGGACCGAACCCCTGACCACCCAGTCTACAAACTTCTTTACCCTTTGCGTTAACAACCACACCACGACTCGCTCGTTGCTTCCACGAATATATAGCTAAAAAAGCTTCTTTCCGGTTAATTAACAAAATCTATTTTGGCTCTTTATGTGCCCCCTAATTAGTGTATAAATATTCCCTTTGGTACGATTGTTTGGTATATAAATCTCTAATTTCTGGCAGAGTTTAAAAATTATAAGTTAATATTAAATGGAGTTACGGAGTGAGTCGTGTGCTTAGCTCCGGAGTCGAAATTTATCCGTTTTTCAGCTATTATTCCCTCTTTCCCGAAGAAAAATAATTTTTCTGATATATACAGCGCTTTAATCACGTTGAAATATCGAAAAAAAAATTTTAAAAAATAAAACGAAGTAAATAGAAAAAAAAATTAAAAAATACTCCGTGGCCAGGACCGAACCCCTGACCACCCAGTCTACAAACTTCTTTACCCTTTGCGTTAACAACCACACCACGACTCGCTCGTTGCTTCCACGAATATATAGCTAAAAATGCTTCTTTCCGGTTAATTAACAAAATCTATTTTGGCTCTTTATGTGCCCCCTAATTAGTGTATAAATATTCCCTTTGGTACGATTGTTTGGTATATAAATCTCTAATTTCTGGCAGAGTTTAAAAATTATAAGTTAATATTAAAGGGAGTTACGGAGTGAGTCGTGTGCTTAGCTCCGGAGTCGAAATTTATCCATTTTTCAGCTATTATTCCCTCTTTCCCGAAGAAAAATAATTTTTCTGATATTTACAGCGCTTTAATCACGTTGAAATATCGAAAAATAAATTTTAAAAAATAAAACGAAGTAAATAGAAAAAAAAATTAAAAAATACTCCGTGGCCAGGACCGAACCCCTGACCACCCAGTCTACAAACTTCTTTACCCTTTGCGTTAACAACCACACCACGACTCGCTCGTTGCTTCCACGAATATATAGCTAAAAAAGCTTCTTTCCGGTTAATTAACAAAATCTATTTTGGCTCTTTATGTGCCCCCTAATTAGTGTATAAATATTCCCTTTGGTACGATTGTTTGGTATATAAATCTCTAATTTCTGGCAGAGTTTAAAAATTATAAGTTAATATTAAATGGAGTTACGGAGTGAGTCGTGTGCTTAGCTCCGGAGTCGAAATTTATCCGTTTTTCAGCTATTATTCCCTCTTTCCCGAAGAAAAATAATTTTTCTGATATATACAGCGCTTTAATCACGTTGAAATATCGAAAAAAAAATTTTAAAAAATAAAACGAAGTAAATAGAAAAAAAAATTAAAAAATACTCCGTGGCCAGGACCGAACCCCTGACCACCCAGTCTACAAACTTCTTTACCCTTTGCGTTAACAACCACACCACGACTCGCTCGTTGCTTCCACGAATATATAGCCAAAAAAAGCTTCTTTCCGGTTAATTAACAAAATCTATTTTGGCTCTTTATGTGCCCCCTAATTAGTGTATAAATATTCCCTTTGGTACGATTGTTTGGTATATAAATCTCTAATTTCTGGCAGAGTTTAAAAATTATAAGTTAATATTAAAGGGAGTTACGGAGTGAGTCGTGTGCTTAGCTCCGGAGTCGAAATTTATCCATTTTTCAGCTATTATTCCCTCTTTCCCGAAGAAAAATAATTTTTCTGATATATACAGCGCTTTAATCACGTTGAAATATCGAAAAATAAATTTTAAAAAATAAAACGAAGTAAATAGAAAAAAAAATTAAAAAATACTCCGTGGCCAGGACCGAACCCCTGACCACCCAGTCTACAAACTTCTTTACCCTTTGCGTTAACAACCACACCACGACTCGCTCGTTGCTTCCACGAATATATAGCTAAAAATGCTTCTTTCCGGTTAATTAACAAAATCTATTTTGGCTCTTTATGTGCCCCCTAATTAGTGTATAAATATTCCCTTTGGTACGATTGTTTGGTATATAAATCTCTAATTTCTGGCAGAGTTTAAAAATTATAAGTTAATATTAAAGGGAGTTACGGAGTGAGTCGTGTGCTTAGCTCCGGAGTCGAAATTTATCCATTTTTCAGCTATTATTCCCTCTTTCCCGAAGAAAAATAATTTTTCTGATATTTACAGCGCTTTAATCACGTTGAAATATCGAAAAATAAATTTTAAAAAATAAAACGAAGTAAATAGAAAAAAAAATTAAAAAATACTCCGTGGCCAGGACCGAACCCCTGACCACCCAGTCTACAAACTTCTTTACCCTTTGCGTTAACAACCACACCACGACTCGCTCGTTGCTTCCACGAATATATAGCTAAAAAAGCTTCTTTCCGGTTAATTAACAAAATCTATTTTGGCTCTTTATGTGCCCCCTAATTAGTGTATAAATATTCCCTTTGGTACGATTGTTTGGTATATAAATCTCTAATTTCTGGCAGAGTTTAAAAATTATAAGTTAATATTAAATGGAGTTACGGAGTGAGTCGTGTGCTTAGCTCCGGAGTCGAAATTTATCCGTTTTTCAGCTATTATTCCCTCTTTCCCGAAGAAAAATAATTTTTCTGATATATACAGCGCTTTAATCACGTTGAAATATCGAAAAAAAATTTTAAAAAATAAAACGAAGTAAATAGAAAAAAAAATTAAAAAATACTCCGTGGCCAGGACCGAACCCCTGACCACCCAGTCTACAAACTTCTTTACCCTTTGCGTTAACAACCACACCACGACTCGCTCGTTGCTTCCACGAATATATAGCCAAAAAAAGCTTCTTTCCGGTTAATTAACAAAATCTATTTTGGCTCTTTATGTGCCCCCTAATTAGTGTATAAATATTCCCTTTGGTACGATTGTTTGGTATATAAATCTCTAATTTCTGGCAGAGTTTAAAAATTATAAGTTAATATTAAAGGGAGTTACGGAGTGAGTCGTGTGCTTAGCTCCGGAGTCGAAATTTATCCATTTTTCAGCTATTATTCCCTCTTTCCCGAAGAAAAATAATTTTTCTGATATATACAGCGCTTTAATCACGTTGAAATATCGAAAAATAAATTTTAAAAAATAAAACGAAGTAAATAGAAAAAAAAATTAAAAAATACTCCGTGGCCAGGACCGAACCCCTGACCACCCAGTCTACAAACTTCTTTACCCTTTGCGTTAACAACCACACCACGACTCGCTCGTTGCTTCCACGAATATATAGCTAAAAAAGCTTCTTTCCGGTTAATTAACAAAATCTATTTTGGCTCTTTATGTGCCCCCTAATTAGTGTATAAATATTCCCTTTGGTACGATTGTTTGGTATATAAATCTCTAATTTCTGGCAGAGTTTGAAAATTATAAGTTAATATTAAAGGGAGTTACGGAGTGAGTCGTGTGCTTAGCTCCGGAGTCGAAATTTATCAATTTTTCAGCTATTATTCCCTCTTTCCCGAAGAAAAATAATTTTTCTGATATATACAGCGCTTTAATCACGTTGAAATATCGAAAAATAAATTTTAAAAAATAAAACGAAGTAAATAGAAAAAAAAATTAAAAAATACTCCGTGGCCAGGACCGAACCCCTGACCACCCAGTCTACAAACTTCTTTACCCTTTGCGTTAACAACCACACCACGACTCGCTCGTTGCTTCCACGAATATATAGCTAAAAAAGCTTCTTTCCGGTTAATTAACAAAATCTATTTTGGCTCTTTATGTGCCCCCTAATTAGTGTATAAATATTCCCTTTGGTACGATTGTTTGGTATATAAATCTCTAATTTCTGGCAGAGTTTAAAAATTATAAGTTAATATTAAATGGAGTTACGGAGTGAGTCGTGTGCTTAGCTCCGGAGTCGAAATTTATCCGTTTTTCAGCTATTATTCCCTCTTTCCCGAAGAAAAATAATTTTTCTGATATATACAGCGCTTTAATCGCGTTGAAATATATAAAAATAAATTTTTAAATATAAAACGAAGTAAATAGAAAAAAAAATTAAAAAATACTCCGTGACCAGTACCGAACCCCTGACCACCCAGTCTACAAACTTCTTC
Organism: Parasteatoda tepidariorum; assembly: GCF_982258835.1. Classification (NCBI taxonomy): domain Eukaryota; kingdom Metazoa; phylum Arthropoda; class Arachnida; order Araneae; family Theridiidae; genus Parasteatoda; species Parasteatoda tepidariorum. Next base: position 82,118 of record NC_141761.1, read on the forward strand.
ACCCTTTGCGTTAACAACCACACCACGACTCGCACGTTGCTTTCACGAATATATAGCTGAAAGAGCTTCTTTCCGGTTAATTAACAAAATCTATTTTGGCTCTTTATGTGCCCCCTAATTAGTGTATAAATATTCCCTTTGGTACGATTGTTTGGTATATAAATCTCTAATTTCTGGCAGAGTTTGAAAATTATAAGTTAATATTAAAGGGAGTTACGGAGTGAGTCGTGTGCTTAGCTCCGGAGTCGAAATTTATCCATTTTTCAGCTATTATTCCCTCTTTCCCGAAGAAAAATAATTTTTCTGATATATACAGCGCTTTAATCACGTTGAAATATCGAAAAAAAAATTTTAAAAAATAAAACGAAGTAAATAGAAAAAAAAATTAAAAAATACTCCGTGGCCAGGACCGAACCCCTGACCACCCAGTCTACAAACTTCTTTACCCTTTGCGTTAACAACCACACCACGACTCGCTCGTTGCTTCCACGAATATATAGCTAAAAAAGCTTCTTTCCGGTTAATTAACAAAATCTATTTTGGCTCTTTATGTGCCCCCTAATTAGTGTATAAATATTCCCTTTGGTACGATTGTTTGGTATATAAATCTCTAATTTCTGGCAGAGTTTAAAAATTATAAGTTAATATTAAAGGGAGTTACGGAGTGAGTCGTGTGCTTAGCTCCGGAGTCGAAATTTATCCATTTTTCAGCTATTATTCCCTCTTTCCCGAAGAAAAATAATTTTTCTGATATATACAGCGCTTTAATCACGTTGAAATATCGAAAAATAAATTTTAAAAAATAAAACGAAGTAAATAGAAAAAAAAATTAAAAAATACTCCGTGGCCAGGACCGAACCCCTGACCACCCAGTCTACAAACTTCTTTACCCTTTGCGTTAACAACCACACCACGACTCGCTCGTTGCTTCCACGAATATATAGCTAAAAAAGCTTCTTTCCGGTTAATTAACAAAATCTATTTTGGCTCTTTATGTGCCCCCTAATTAGTGTATAAATATTCCCTTTGGTACGATTGTTTGGTATATAAAACTCTAATTTCTGGCAGAGTTTGAAAATTATAAGTTAATATTAAAGGGAGTTACGGAGTGAGTCGTGTGCTTAGCTCCGGAGTCGAAATTTATCCGTTTTTTAGCTATTATTCCCTCTTTCCCGAAGAAAAATATTTTTTCTGATATATACAGCGCTTTAATCACGTTGAAATATCGAAAAATAAATTTTAAAAAATAAAACGAAGTAAATAGAAAAAAAAATTAAAAAATACTCTGTGACCAGTACCGAACCCCTGACCACCCAGTCTTCAAACTTCTTTACCTTTTGCGTTAACAACCACACCACGACTCGCACGTTGCTACCAGGAATATATAGCTAAAAGAGCTTCTTTCCGGTTAATTAACAAAATCTATTTTGGCTCTTTATGTGCCCCCTAATTAGTGTATAAATATTCCCTTTGGTACGATTGTTTGGTATATAAATCTCTAATTTCTGGCAGAGTTTGAAAATTATAAGTTAATATTAAAGGGAGTTACGGAGTGAGTCGTGTGCTTAGCTCCGGAGTCGAAATTTATCCATTTTTCAGCTATTATTCCCTCTTTCCCGAAGAAAAATAATTTTTCTGATATATACAGCGCTTTAATCACGTTGAAATATCGAAAAATAAATTTTAAAAAATAAAACGAAGTAAATAGAAAAAAAAATTAAAAAATACTCCGTGGCCAGGACCGAACCCCTGACCACCCAGTCTACAAACTTCTTTACCCTTTGCGTTAACAACCACACCACGACTCGCTCGTTGCTTCCACGAATATATAGCTAAAAAAGCTTCTTTCCGGTTAATTAACAAAATCTATTTTGGCTCTTTATGTGCCCCCTAATTAGTGTATAAATATTCCCTTTGGTACGATTGTTTGGTATATAAATCTCTAATTTCTGGCAGAGTTTGAAAATTATAAGTTAATATTAAAGGGAGTTACGGAGTGAGTCGTGTGCTTAGCTCCGGAGTCGAAATTTATCCATTTTTCAGCTATTATTCCCTCTTTCCCGAAGAAAAATAATTTTTCTGATATATACAGCGCTTTAATCACGTTGAAATATCGAAAAATAAATTTTAAAAAATAAAACGAAGTAAATAGAAAAAAAAATTAAAAAATACTCCGTGACCAGGACCGAACCCCTGACCACCCAGTCTACAAACTTCTTTACCCTTTGCGTTAACAACCACACCACGACTCGCTCGTTGCTTCCACGAATATATAGCTAAAAAAGCTTCTTTCCGGTTAATTAACAAAATCTATTTTGGCTCTTTATGTGCCCCCTAATTAGTGTATAAATATTCCCTTTGGTACGATTGTTTGGTATATAAAACTCTAATTTCTGGCAGAGTTTGAAAATTATAAGTTAATATTAAAGGGAGTTACGGAGTGAGTCGTGTGCTTAGCTCCGGAGTCGAAATTTATCCGTTTTTTAGCTATTATTCCCTCTTTCCCGAAGAAAAATAATTTTTCTGATATATACAGCGCTTTAATCACGTTGAAATATCGAAAAATAAATTTTAAAAAATAAAACGAAGTAAATAGAAAAAAAAATTAAAAAATACTCCGTGACCAGGACCGAACCCCTGACCACCCAGTCTTCAAACTTCTTTACCTTTTGCGTTAACAACCACACCACGACTCGCACGTTGCTACCAGGAATATATAGCTAAAAGAGCTTCTTTCCGGTTAATTAACAAAATCTGTTTTGGCTCTTTATGTGCCCCCTAATTAGTGTATAAATATTCGCTTTGGTACGATTGTTTGGTATATAAAACTCTAATTTCTGGCAGAGTTCGAAAATTATAAGTTAATATTAAAGGGAGTTACGGAGTGAGTCGTGTGCTTAGCTCCGGAGTCGAAATTTATCCGTTTTTCAGCTATTATTCCCTCTTTCCCGAAGAAAAATAATTTTTCTGATATATACAGCGCTTTAATCACGTTGAAATATCGAAAAATAAATTTTAAAAAATAAAACGAATTAAATAGAAAAAAAAATTAAAAAATACTCCGTGACCAAGACCGAACCCCTGACCACCCAGTCTACAAACTTCTTTACTCTTTGCGTTAACAACCACACCACGACTCGCACGTTGCTTCCACTTCTTTCCGGTTAATTAACAAAATCTATTTTGGCTCTTTATGTGCCCCCTAATTAGTGTATAAATATTCCCTTTGGTACGATTGTTTGGTATATAAAACTCTAATTTCTGGCAGAGTTTGAATTTTATAAGTTAATGTTAAAGGGAGTTACGGAGTGAGTCGTGTGCTTAGCTCCGGAGTCGAAATTTATCCGTTTTTTAGCTATTATTCCCTCTTTCCCGAAGAAAAATAATTTTTCTTATATATACAGCGCTTTAATCACGTTGAAATATCGAAAAATAAATTTTAAAAAATAAAACGAAGTAAATAGAAAAAAAAATTAAAAAATACTCCGTGACCAGGACCGAACCCCTGACCACCCAGTCTTCAAACTTCTTTACCTTTTGCGTTAACAACCACACCACGACTCGCACGTTGCTACCAGGAATATATAGCTAAAAGAGCTTCTTTCCGGTTAATTAACAAAATCTATTTTGGCTCTTTATGTGCCCCCTAATTAGTGTATAAATATTCGCTTTGGTACGATTGTTTGGTATATAAAACTCTAATTTCTGGCAGAGTTTGAAAATTATAAGTTAATATTAAAGGGAGTTACGGAGTGAGTCGTGTGCTTAGCTCCGGAGTCGAAATTTATCCGTTTTTCAGCTATTATTCCCTCTTTCCCGAAGAAAAATAATTTTTCTGATATATACAGCGCTTTAATCACGTTGAAATATCGAAAAATAAATTTTAAAAAATAAAACGAAGTAAATAGAAAAAAAAAATTAAAAAATACTCCGTGACCAAGACCGAACCCCTGACCACCCAGTCTACAAACTTCTTTACTCTTTGCGTTAACAACCACACCACGACTCGCACGTTGCTTCCACTTCTTTCCGGTTAATTAACAAAATCTATTTTGGCTCTTTATGTGCCCCCTAATTAGTGTATAAATATTCCCTTTGGTACGATTGTTTGGTATATAAAACTCTAATTTCTGGCAGAGTTTGAAAATTATAAGTTAATATTAAAGGGAGTTACGGAGTGAGTCGTGTGCTTAGCTCCGGAGTCGAAATTTATCCGTTTTTTAGCTATTATTCCCTCTTTCCCGAAGAAAAATAATTTTTCTGATATATACAGCGCTTTAATCACGTTGAAATATCGAAAAATAAATTTTAAAAAATAAAACGAAGTAAATAGAAAAAAAAATTAAAAAATACTCCGTGACCAGGACCGAACCCCTGACCACCCAGTCTTCAAACTTCTTTACCTTTTGCGTTAACAACCACACCACGACTCGCACGTTGCTACCAGGAATATATAGCTAAAAGAGCTTCTTTCCGGTTAATTAACAAAATCTGTTTTGGCTCTTTATGTGCCCCCTAATTAGTGTATAAATATTCGCTTTGGTACGATTGTTTGGTATATAAAACTCTAATTTCTGGCAGAGTTCGAAAATTATAAGTTAATATTAAAGGGAGTTACGGAGTGAGTCGTGTGCTTAGCTCCGGAGTCGAAATTTATCCGTTTTTCAGCTATTATTCCCTCTTTCCCGAAGAAAAATAATTTTTCTGATATATACAGCGCTTTAATCACGTTGAAATATCGAAAACTAAATTTTAAAAAATAAAACGAATTAAATAGAAAAAAAAATTAAAAAATACTCCGTGACCAAGACCGAACCCCTGACCACCCAGTCTACAAACTTCTTTACTCTTTGCGTTAACAACCACACCACGACTCGCACGTTGCTTCCACTTCTTTCCGGTTAATTAACAAAATCTATTTTGGCTCTTTATGTGCCCCCTAATTAGTGTATAAATATTCCCTTTGGTACGATTGTTTGGTATATAAAACTCTAATTTCTGGCAGAGTTTGAATTTTATAAGTTAATGTTAAAGGGAGTTACGGAGTGAGTCGTGTGCTTAGCTCCGGAGTCGAAATTTATCCGTTTTTTAGCTATTATTCCCTCTTTCCCGAAGAAAAATAATTTTTCTTATATATACAGCGCTTTAATCACGTTGAAATATCGAAAAATAAATTTTAAAAAATAAAACGAAGTAAATAGAAAAAAAAATTAAAAAATACTCCGTGACCAGGACCGAACCCCTGACCACCCAGTCTTCAAACTTCTTTACCTTTTGCGTTAACAACCACACCACGACTCGCACGTTGCTACCAGGAATATATAGCTAAAAGAGCTTCTTTCCGGTTAATTAACAAAATCTATTTTGGCTCTTTATGTGCCCCCTAATTAGTGTATAAATATTCCCTTTGGTACGATTGTTTGGTATATAAAACTCTAATTTCTGGCAGAGTTTGAAAATTATAAGTTAATATTAAAGGGAGTTACGGAGTGAGTCGTGTGCTTAGCTCCGGAGTCGAAATTTATCCGTTTTTCAGCTATTATTCCCTCTTTCCCGAAGAAAAATAATTTTTCCGATATATACAGCGCTTTAATCACGCTGAAATATCGAAAAATAAATTTTAAAAAATAAAACGAAGTAAATAGAAAAAAAATTTAAAAAATACTCAGTGACCAGGACCGACCCCCTGACCACCCTGTCTACAAACTTCTTTACTCTTAGCGTTAACACCCACACCACGACTCGCATGTTGCTTTCACGAATATATAGCTAAAAGAGCTTCCTTCCGGTTAATTAACAAAATCTATTTTGGCTCTTTATGTGCCCCCTAATTAGTGTATAAATATTCCCTTTGGAACGATTGTTTGGTATATAAAACTCTAATTTCTGGCAGAGTTTAAAAATTATAAGTTAATATTAAAGGGAGTTACGGAGTGAGTCGTGTGCTTAGCTCCGGAGTCGAAATTTATCCGTTTTTCAGCTATTATTCCCTCTTTCCCGAAGAAAAATAATTTTTCTGATATATACAGCGCTTTAATCGCGTTGAAATATAGAAAAATAAATTTTTAAATATAAAACGAAGTAAATAGATAAAAAAACTAAAAAATACGCCGTGACCAGTACCGAACCCCTGACCACCCAGTCTACAAACTTCTTTACCCTTTGCGTTAACAACCACACCACGACTCGCACGTTGCTTCCACGAATATATAGCTGAAAGAGCTTCTTTCCGGTTAATTAACAAAATTTATTTTGGCTCTTTACGTGCCCCCTAATTAGTGTATAAATATTCCCTTTGGTACGATTGTTTGGTATATAAATCTCTAATTTCTGGCAGAGTTTGAAAATTATAAGTTAATATTAAAGGGAGTTACGGAGTGAGTCGTGTGCTTAGCTCCGGAGTCGAAATTTATCCATTTTTCAGCTATTATTCCCTCTTTCCCGAAGAAAAATAATTTTTCTGATATATACAGCGCTTTAATCACGTTGAAATATCGAAAAATAAATTTTAAAAAATAAAACGAAGTAAATAGAAAAAAAAATTAAAAAATACTCCGTGGCCAGGACCGAACCCCTGACCACCCAGTCTACAAACTTCTTTACCCTTTGCGTTAACAACCACACCACGACTCGCTCGTTGCTTCCACGAATATATAGCTAAAAAAGCTTCTTTCCGGTTAATTAACAAAATCTATTTTGGCTCTTTATGTGCCCCCTAATTAGTGTATAAATATTCCCTTTGGTACGATTGTTTGGTATATAAATCTCTAATTTCTGGCAGAGTTTGAAAATTATAAGTTAATATTAAAGGGAGTTACGGAGTGAGTCGTGTGCTTAGCTCCGGAGTCGAAATTTATCCATTTTTCAGCTATTATTCCCTCTTTCCCGAAGAAAAATAATTTTTCTGATATATACAGCGCTTTAATCACGTTGAAATATCGAAAAATAAATTTTAAAAAATAAAACGAAGTAAATAGAAAAAAAAAATTAAAAAATACTCCGTGACCAGGACCGAACCCCTGACCACCCAGTCTACAAACTTCTTTACCCTTTGCGTTAACAACCACACCACGACTCGCTCGTTGCTTCCTCGAATATATAGCTAAAAAAGCTTCTTTCCGGTTAATTAACAAAATCTATTTTGGCTCTTTATGTGCCCCCTAATTAGTGTATAAATATTCCCTTTGGTACGATTGTTTGGTATATAAAACTCTAATTTCTGGCAGAGTTTGAAAATTATAAGTTAATATTAAAGGGAGTTACGGAGTGAGTCGTGTGCTTAGCTCCGGAGTCGAAATTTATCCGTTTTTTAGCTATTATTCCCTCTTTCCCGAAGAAAAATAATTTTTCTGATATATACAGCGCTTTAATCACGTTGAAATATCGAAAAATAAATTTTAAAAAATAAAACGAAGTAAATAGAAAAAAAAATTAAAAAATACTCCGTGACCAGGACCGAACCCCTGACCACCCAGTCTTCAAACTTCTTTACCTTTTGCGTTAACAACCACACCACGACTCGCACGTTGCTACCAGGAATATATAGCTAAAAGAGCTTCTTTCCGGTTAATTAACAAAATCTGTTTTGGCTCTTTATGTGCCCCCTAATTAGTGTATAAATATTCGCTTTGGTACGATTGTTTGGTATATAAAACTCTAATTTCTGGCAGAGTTCGAAAATTATAAGTTAATATTAAAGGGAGTTACGGAGTGAGTCGTGTGCTTAGCTCCGGAGTCGAAATTTATCCGTTTTTCAGCTATTATTCCCTCTTTCCCGAAGAAAAATAATTTTTCTGATATATACAGCGCTTTAATCACGTTGAAATATCGAAAAATAAATTTTAAAAAATAAAACGAATTAAATAGAAAAAAAAATTAAAAAATACTCCGTGACCAAGACCGAACCCCTGACCACCCAGTCTACAAACTTCTTTACTCTTTGCGTTAACAACCACACCACGACTCGCACGTTGCTTCCACTTCTTTCCGGTTAATTAACAAAATCTATTTTGGCTCTTTATGTGCCCCCTAATTAGTGTATAAATATTCCCTTTGGTACGATTGTTTGGTATATAAAACTCTAATTTCTGGCAGAGTTTGAATTTTATAAGTTAATGTTAAAGGGAGTTACGGAGTGAGTCGTGTGCTTAGCTCCGGAGTCGAAATTTATCCGTTTTTTAGCTATTATTCCCTCTTTCCCGAAGAAAAATAATTTTTCTTATATATACAGCGCTTTAATCACGTTGAAATATCGAAAAATAAATTTTAAAAAATAAAACGAAGTAAATAGAAAAAAAAATTAAAAAATACTCCGTGACCAGGACCGAACCCCTGACCACCCAGTCTTCAAACTTCTTTACCTTTTGCGTTAACAACCACACCACGACTCGCACGTTGCTACCAGGAATATATAGCTAAAAGAGCTTCTTTCCGGTTAATTAACAAAATCTATTTTGGCTCTTTATGTGCCCCCTAATTAGTGTATAAATATTCGCTTTGGTACGATTGTTTGGTATATAAAACTCTAATTTCTGGCAGAGTTTGAAAATTATAAGTTAATATTAAAGGGAGTTACGGAGTGAGTCGTGTGCTTAGCTCCGGAGTCGAAATTTATCCGTTTTTCAGCTATTATTCCCTCTTTCCCGAAGAAAAATAATTTTTCTGATATATACAGCGCTTTAATCACGTTGAAATATCGAAAAATAAATTTTAAAAAATAAAACGAAGTAAATAGAAAAAAAAAATTAAAAAATACTCCGTGACCAAGACCGAACCCCTGACCACCCAGTCTACAAACTTCTTTACTCTTTGCGTTAACAACCACACCACGACTCGCACGTTGCTTCCACTTCTTTCCGGTTAATTAACAAAATCTATTTTGGCTCTTTATGTGCCCCCTAATTAGTGTATAAATATTCCCTTTGGTACGATTGTTTGGTATATAAAACTCTAATTTCTGGCAGAGTTTGAAAATTATAAGTTAATATTAAAGGGAGTTACGGAGTGAGTCGTGTGCTTAGCTCCGGAGTCGAAATTTATCCGTTTTTTAGCTATTATTCCCTCTTTCCCGAAGAAAAATAATTTTTCTGATATATACAGCGCTTTAATCACGTTGAAATATCGAAAAATAAATTTTAAAAAATAAAACGAAGTAAATAGAAAAAAAAATTAAAAAATACTCCGTGACCAGGACCGAACCCCTGACCACCCAGTCTTCAAACTTCTTTACCTTTTGCGTTAACAACCACACCACGACTCGCACGTTGCTACCAGGAATATATAGCTAAAAGAGCTTCTTTCCGGTTAATTAACAAAATCTGTTTTGGCTCTTTATGTGCCCCCTAATTAGTGTATAAATATTCGCTTTGGTACGATTGTTTGGTATATAAAACTCTAATTTCTGGCAGAGTTCGAAAATTATAGGTTAATATTAAAGGGAGTTACGGAGTGAGTCGTGTGCTTAGCTCCGGAGTCGAAATTTATCCGTTTTTCAGCTATTATTCCCTCTTTCCCGAAGAAAAATAATTTTTCTGATATATACAGCGCTTTAATCACGTTGAAATATCGAAAAATAAATTTTAAAAAATAAAACGAATTAAATAGAAAAAAAAATTAAAAAATACTCCGTGACCAAGACCGAACCCCTGACCACCCAGTCTACAAACTTCTTTACTCTTTGCGTTAACAACCACACCACGACTCGCACGTTGCTTCCACTTCTTTCCGGTTAATTAACAAAATCTATTTTGGCTCTTTATGTGCCCCCTAATTAGTGTATAAATATTCCCTTTGGTACGATTGTTTGGTATATAAAACTCTAATTTCTGGCAGAGTTTGAATTTTATAAGTTAATGTTAAAGGGAGTTACGGAGTGAGTCGTGTGCTTAGCTCCGGAGTCGAAATTTATCCGTTTTTTAGCTATTATTCCCTCTTTCCCGAAGAAAAATAATTTTTCTTATATATACAGCGCTTTAATCACGTTGAAATATCGAAAAATAAATTTTAAAAAATAAAACGAAGTAAATAGAAAAAAAAATTAAAAAATACTCCGTGACCAGGACCGAACCCCTGACCACCCAGTCTTCAAACTTCTTTACCTTTTGCGTTAACAACCACACCACGACTCGCACGTTGCTACCAGGAATATATAGCTAAAAGAGCTTCTTTCCGGTTAATTAACAAAATCTATTTTGGCTCTTTATGTGCCCCCTAATTAGTGTATAAATATTCGCTTTGGTACGATTGTTTGGTATATAAAACTCTAATTTCTGGCAGAGTTTGAAAATTATAAGTTAATATTAAAGGGAGTTACGGAGTGAGTCGTGTGCTTAGCTCCGGAGTCGAAATTTATCCGTTTTTCAGCTATTATTCCCTCTTTCCCGAAGAAAAATAATTTTTCTGATATATACAGCGCTTTAATCACGTTGAAATATCGAAAAATAAATTTTAAAAAATAAAACGAAGTAAATAGAAAAAAAAAATTAAAAAATACTCCGTGACCAAGACCGAACCCCTGACCACCCAGTCTACAAACTTCTTTACTCTTTGCGTTAACAACCACACCACGACTCGCACGTTGCTTCCACTTCTTTCCGGTTAATTAACAAAATCTATTTTGGCTCTTTATGTGCCCCCTAATTAGTGTATAAATATTCCCTTTGGTACGATTGTTTGGTATATAAAACTCTAATTTCTGGCAGAGTTTGAAAATTATAAGTTAATATTAAAGGGAGTTACGGAGTGAGTCGTGTGCTTAGCTCCGGAGTCGAAATTTATCCGTTTTTCAGCTATTATTCCCTCTTTCCCGAAGAAAAATAATTTTTCCGATATATACAGCGCTTTAATCACGCTGAAATATCGAAAAATAAATTTTAAAAAATAAAACGAAGTAAATAGAAAAAAAATTTAAAAAATACTCAGTGACCAGGACCGACCCCCTGACCACCCTGTCTACAAACTTCTTTACTCTTAGCGTTAACACCCACACCACGACTCGCATGTTGCTTTCACGAATATATAGCTAAAAGAGCTTCCTTCCGGTTAATTAACAAAATCTATTTTGGCTCTTTATGTGCCCCCTAATTAGTGTATAAATATTCCCTTTGGAACGATTGTTTGGTATATAAAACTCTAATTTCTGGCAGAGTTTAAAAATTATAAGTTAATATTAAAGGGAGTTACGGAGTGAGTCGTGTGCTTAGCTCCGGAGTCGAAATTTATCCGTTTTTCAGCTATTATTCCCTCTTTCCCGAAGAAAAATAATTTTTCTGATATATACAGCGCTTTAATCGCGTTGAAATATAGAAAAATAAATTTTTAAATATAAAACGAAGTAAATAGATAAAAAAACTAAAAAATACGCCGTGACCAGTACCGAACCCCTGACCACCCAGTCTACAAACTTCTTTACCCTTTGCGTTAACAACCACACCACGACTCGCACGTTGCTTCCACGAATATATAGCTGAAAGAGCTTCTTTCCGGTTAATTAACAAAATTTATTTTGGCTCTTTACGTGCCCCCTAATTAGTGTATAAATATTCCCTTTGGTACGATTGTTTGGTATATAAATCTCTAATTTCTGGCAGAGTTTGAAAATTATAAGTTAATATTAAAGGGAGTTACGGAGTGAGTCGTGTGCTTAGCTCCGGAGTCGAAATTTATCCATTTTTCAGCTATTATTCCCTCTTTCCCGAAGAAAAATAATTTTTCTGATATATACAGCGCTTTAATCACGTTGAAATATCGAAAAATAAATTTTAAAAAATAAAACGAAGTAAATAGAAAAAAAAATTAAAAAATACTCCGTGACCAGGACCGAACCCCTGACCACCCAGTCTACAAACTTCTTTACCCTTTGCGTTAACAACCACACCACGACTCGCTCGTTGCTTCCACGAATATATAGCTAAAAAAGCTTCTTTCCGGTTAATTAACAAAATCTATTTTGGCTCTTTATGTGCCCCCTAATTAGTGTATAAATATTCCCTTTGGTACGATTGTTTGGTATATAAAACTCTAATTTCTGGCAGAGTTTGAAAATTATAAGTTAATATTAAAGGGGGTTACGGAGTGAGTCGTGTGCTTAGCTCCGGAGTCGAAATTTATCCGTTTTTCAGCTATTATTGCCTCTTTCCCGTAGAAAAATAATTTTTCTGATATATACAGCGCTTTAATCACGCTGAAATATCGAAAAATAAATTTTAAAAAATAAAACGAAGTAAATAGAAAAAAAATTTAAAAAATACTCAGTGACCAGGACCGACCCCCTGACCACCCTGTCTACAAACTTCTTTACTCTTAGCGTTAACAACCACACCACGACTCGCATGTTGCTTTCACGAATATATAGCTAAAAGAGCTTCCTTCCGGTTAATTAACAAAATCTATTTTGGCTCTTTATGTACCACCTAATTAGTGTATAAATATTCCCTTTGATACGATTGTTTGGTATATAAAGCTCTAATTTCTGGCAGAGTTCGAAAATTATAAGTTAATATTGAAGGGAGTTACGGAGTGAGTCGTGTGCGTAGCTCCGGAATCGAAATTTATCCGTTTTTCAGATATTATTCAGTCTTTCCCGAAGAAAAATAATTTTTCTGATATATTCAGCGCTTTAATCACGTTGAAATATCGAAAAATAAATTTTAAAAAATAAAACGAAGTAAATAGAAAAAAAATTTAAAAAATACTCCGTGACCAGGCCCGAACCCCTGACCACCCAGTCTACAAACTTGTTTACCCTTTGCGTTAACAACCACACCACGACTCGCACGTTGCTTCCACGAATATATAGCTAAAAGAGCTTTCTTCCGGTTAATTAACAAAATCTATTTTGGCTCTTTATGTGCCCCCTAATTAGTGTATAAATATTCCCTTTGGTACGATTGTTTGGTATATAAAACTCTAATTTCTGGCAGAGTTTGAATTTTATAAGTTAATGTTAAAGGGAGTTACGGAGTGAGTCGTGTGCTTAGCTCCGGAGTCGAAATTTATCCGTTTTTTAGCTATTATTCCCTCTTTCAAGAAGAAAAATAATTTTTCTTATATATACAGCGCTTTAATCACGTTGAAAAATCGAAAAATAAATTTTAAAAAATAAAACGAAGTAAATAGAAAAAAAAATTAAAAAATACTCCGTGACCAGGACCGAACCCCTGACCACCCAGTCTTCAAACTTCTTTACCTTTTGCGTTAACAACCACACCACGACTCGCACGTTGCTACCAGGAATATATAGCTAAAAGAGCTTCTTTCCGGTTAATTAACAAAATCTATTTTGGCTCTTTATGTGCCCCCTAATTAGTGTATAAATATTCGCTTTGGTACGATTGTTTGGTATATAAAACTCTAATTTCTGGCAGAGTTTGAAAATTATAAGTTAATATTAAAGGGAGTTACGGAGTGAGTCGTGTGCTTAGCTCCGGAGTCGAAATTTATCCGTTTTTCAGCTATTATTCCCTCTTTCCCGAAGAAAAATAATTTTTCTGATATATACAGCGCTTTAATCACGTTGAAATATCGAAAAATAAATTTTAAAAAATAAAACGAAGTAAATAGAAAAAAAAAATTAAAAAATACTCCGTGACCAAGACCGAACCCCTGACCACCCAGTCTACAAACTTCTTTACTCTTTGCGTTAACAACCACACCACGACTCGCACGTTGCTTCCACTTCTTTCCGGTTAATTAACAAAATCTATTTTGGCTCTTTATGTGCCCCCTAATTAGTGTATAAATATTCCCTTTGGTACGATTGTTTGGTATATAAAACTCTAATTTCTGGCAGAGTTTGAAAATTATAAGTTAATATTAAAGGGAGTTAAGGAGTGAGTCGTGTGCTTAGCTCCGGAGTCGAAATTTATCCGTTTTTCAGCTATTATTGCCTCTTTCCCGTAGAAAAATAATTTTTCTGATATATACAGCGCTTTAATCACGCTGAAATATCGAAAAATAAATTTTAAAAAATAAAACGAAGTAAATAGAAAAAAAATTTAAAAAATACTCAGTGACCAGGACCGTCCCCCTGACCACCCTGTCTACAAACTTCTTTACTCTTAGCGTTAACAACCACACCACGACTCGCATGTTGCTTTCACGAATATATAGCTAAAAGAGCTTCCTTCCGGTTAATTAACAAAATCTATTTTGGCTCTTTATGTACCACCTAATTAGTGTATAAATATTCCCTTTGATACGATTGTTTGGTATATAAAGCTCTAATTTCTGGCAGAGTTCGAAAATTATAAGTTAATATTGAAGGGAGTTACGGAGTGAGTCGTGTGCGTAGCTCCGGAATCGAAATTTATCCGTTTTTCAGATATTATTCAGTCTTTCCCGAAGAAAAATAATTTTTCTGATATATTCAGCGCTTTAATCACGTTGAAATATCGAAAAATAAATTTTAAAAAATAAAACGAAGTAAATAGAAAAAAAATTTAAAAAATACTCCGTGACCAGGCCCGAACCCCTGACCACCCAGTCTACAAACTTGTTTACCCTTTGCGTTAACAACCACACCACGACTCGCACGTTGCTTCCACGAATATATAGCTAAAAGAGCTTTCTTCCGGTTAATTAACAAAATATATTTTGGCTCTTTATGTGCCCCCTAATTAGTGTATAAATATTCCCTTTGGTACGATTGTTTGGTATATAAAACTCTAATTTCTGGCAGAGTTTGAAAATTATAAGTTAATATTAAAGGGAGTTACGGAGTGAGTCGTGTGCTTAGCTCCGGAGTCGAAATTTATCCGTTTTTCAGCTATTATTCCCTCTTTCCCGAAGAAAAATAATTTTTCCGATATATACAGCGCTTTAATCACGCTGAAATATCGAAAAATAAATTTTAAAAAATAAAACGAAGTAAATAGAAAAAAAATTTAAAAAATACACAGTGACCAGGACCGACACCCTGACCACCCTGTCTACAAACTTCTTAACTCTTAGCGTTAACACCCACACCACGACTCGCATGTTGCTTTCACGAATATATAGCTAAAAGAGCTTCCTTCCGGTTAATTAACAAAATCTATTTTGGCTCTTTATGTGCCCCCTAATTAGTGTATAAATATTCCCTTTGGAACGATTGTTTGGTATATAAAACTCTAATTTCTGGCAGAGTTTGAAAATTATAAGTTAATATTAAAGGGAGTTACGGAGTGAGTCGTGTGCTTAGCTCCGGAGTCGAAATTTATCCATTTTTCAGCTATTATTCCCTCTTTCCCGAAGAAAAATAATTTTTCTGATATATACAGCGCTTTAATCGCGTTGAAATATAGAAAAATAAATTTTTAAATATAAAACGAAGTAAATAGAAAAAAAAATTAAAAAATACTCCGTGACCAGTACCGAACCCCTGACCACCCAGTCTACAAACTTCTTTACCCTTTGCGTTAACAACCACACCACGACTCGCACGTTGCATCCACGAATATATAGCTGAAAGAGCTTCTTTCCGGTTAATTAACAAAATCTATTTTTGCTCTTTATGTGCCCCCTAATTAGTGTATAAATATTCCCTTTGGTACGATTGTTTGGTATATAAATCTCTAATTTCTGGCAGAGTTTAAAAATTATAAGTTAATATTAAAGGGAGTTACGGAGTGAGTCGTGTGCTTAGCTCCGGAGTCGAAATTTATCCGTTTTTCAGCTATTATTCCCTCTTTCCCGAAGAAAAATAATTTTTCTGATATATACAGCGCTGAAATCGCGTTGAAATATAGAAAAATAAATTTTTAAATATAAAACGAAGTAAATAGATAAAAAAATTAAAAAATACTCCGTGACCAGTACCGAACCCCTGACCACCCAGTCTACAAACTTCTTTACCCTTTGCGTTAACAACCATACCACGACTCGCACGTTGCTTCCACGAATATATAGCTGAAAGAGCTTCTTTCCGGTTAATTAACAAAATCTATTTTGGCACTTTATGTGCCCCCTAATTAGTGTATAAATATTCCCTTTGGTACGATTGTTTGGTATATAAATCTCTAATTTCTGGCAGAGTTTAAAAATTATAAGTTAATATTAAAGGGAGTTACGGAGTGAGTCGTGTGCTTAGCTCCGGAGTCGAAATTTATCCGTTTTTCAGCTATTATTCCCTCTTTCCCGAAGAAAAATAATTTTTCTGATATATACAGCGCTTTAATCGCGTTGAAATATAGAAAAATAAATTTTTAAATATAAAACGAAGTAAATAGAAAAAAAAATTAAAAAATACTCCGTGACCAGTACCGAACCCCTGACCACCCAGTCTACAAACTTCTTTACCCTTTGCGTTAACAACCACACCACGACTCGCACGTTGCTTCCACGAATATATAGCTGAAAGAGCTTCTTTCCGGTTAATTAACAAAATCTATTTTGGCTCTTTATGTGCCCCCTAATTAGTGTATAAATATTCCCTTTGGTACGATTGTTTGGTATATAAATCTCTAATTTCTGGCAGAGTTTGAAAATTATAAGTTAATATTAAAGGGAGTTACGGAGTGAGTCGTGTGCTTAGCTCCGGAGTCGAAATTTATCCGTTTTTCAGCTATTATTCCCTCTTTCCCGAAGAAAAATAATTTTTCTGATATATACAGCGCTTTAATCGCGTTGAAATATAGAAAAATAAATTTTTAAATATAAAACGAAGTAAATAGAAAAAAAAATTCAAAAATACTCCGTGACCAGTACCGAACCCCTGACCACCCAGTCTACAAACTTCTTTACCCTTTGCGTTAACAACCACACCACGACTCGCACGTTGCTTCCACGAATATATAGCTAAAAAAGCTTCTTTCCGGTTAATTAACAAAATCTATTTTGGCTCTTTATGTGCCCCCTAATTAGTGTATAAATATTCCCTTTGGTACGATTGTTTGGTATATAAATCTCTAATTTCTGGCAGAGTTTGAAAATTATAAGTTAATATTAAAGGGAGTTACGGAGTGAGTCGTGTGCTTAGCTCCGGAGTCGAAATTTATCCATTTTTCAGCTATTATTCCCTCTTTCCCGAAGAAAAATAATTTTTCTGATGTATACAGCGCTTTAATCACGTTGAAATATCGAAAAATAAATTTTAAAAAATAAAACGAAGTAAATAGAAAAAAAAATTAAAAAATACTCCGTGACCAGGACCGAACACCTGACCACCAAGTCTTCAAACTTCTTTACCTCTTGCGTTAACAACCACACCACGACTCGCACGTTGCTACTAGGAATATATAGCTAAAAGAGCTTCTTTCCGGTTAATTAACAAAATCTATTTTGGCTCTTTATGTGCCCCCTAATTAGTGTATAAATATTCGCTTTGGTACGATTGTTTGGTATATAAAACTCTAATTTCTGGCAGAGTTTGTAAATTATAAGTTAATATTAAAGGGAGTTACGGAGTGAGTCGTGTGCTTAGCTCCGGAGTCGAAATTTATCCGTTTTTTAGTTATTATTCCCTCTTTCCCGAAGAAAAATAATTTTTCTGATATATACAGCGCTTTAATCACGTTGAAATATCGAAAAATAAATTTTAAAAAATAAAACGAAGTAAATAGAAAAAAAAATTAAAAAATACTCCGTGACCAGGACCGAACACCTGACCACCCAGTCTTCAAACTTCTTTACCTTTTGCGTTAACAACCACACCACGACTCGCACGTTGCTACCAGGAATATATAGCTAAAAGAGTTTCTTTCCGGTTAATTAACAAAATCTATTTTGGCTCTTTATGTGCCCCCTAATTAGTGTATAAATATTCGCTTTGGTACGATTGTTTGGTATATAAAACTCTAATTTCTGGCAGAGTTTGAAAATTATAAGTTAATATTAAAGGGAGTTACGGAGTGAGTCGTGTGCTTAGCTCCGGAGTCGAAATTTATCCGTTTTTCAGCTATTATTCCCTCTTTCCCGAAGAAAAATAATTTTTCTGATATATACAGCGCTTTAATCACGTTGAAATATCGAAAAATAAATTTTAAAAAATAAAACGAAGTAAATAGAAAAAAAAATTTAAAAATACTCCGTGACCAAGACCGAACCCCTGACCACCCAGTCTACAAACTTCTTTACTCTTTGCGTTAACAACCACACCACGACTCGCACGTTGCTTCCACTTCTTTCCGGTTAATTAACAAAATCTATTTTGGCTCTTTATGTGCCCCCTAATTAGTGTATAAATATTCCCTTTGGTACGATTGTTTGGTATATAAAACTCTAATTTCTGGCAGAGTTTGAAAATTATAAGTTAATATTAAAGGGCGTTACGGAGTGAATCGTGTGCTTAGCTCCGGAGTCGAAATTTATCCGTTTTTCAGCTATTATTGCCTCTTTCCCGAAAAAAAATAATTTTTCTGATATATACAGCGCTTTAATCACGCTGAAATATCGAAAAATAAATTTTTAAATATAAAACGAAGTAAATAGAAAAAAAAATTAAAAAATACTCCGTGACCAGTACCGAACCCCTGACCACCCAGTCTACAAACTTCTTTACCCTTTGCGTTAACAACCACACCACGACTCGCAAGTTGCTTCCACGAATATATAGCTGAAAGAGCTTCTTTCCGGTTAATTAACAAAATCTATTTTGGCTCTTTATGTGCCCCCTAATTAGTGTATAAATATTCCCTTTGGTACGATTGTTTGGTATATAAATCTCTAATTTCTGGCAGAGTTTGAAAATTATAAGTTAATATTAAAGGGAGTTACGGAGTGAGTCGTGTGCTTAGCTCCGGAGTCGAAATTTATCCATTTTTCAGCTATTATTCCCTCTTTCCCGAAGAAAAATAATTTTTCTGATATATACAGCGCTTTAATCACGTTGAAATATCGAAAAATAAATTTTAAAAAATAAAACGAAGTAAATAGAAAAAAAAATTAAAAAATACTCCGTGACCAGTACCGAACCCCTGACCACCCAGTCTACAAACTTCTTTACCCTTTGCGTTAACAACCACACCACGACTCGCACGTTGCTTCCACGAATATATAGCTGAAAGAGCTTCTTTCCGGTTAATTAACAAAATCTATTTTGGCTCTTTATGTGCCCCCTAATTAGTGTATAAATATTCCCTTTGGTACGATTGTTTGGTATATAAATCTCTAATTTCTGGCAGAGTTTGAAAATTATAAGTTAATATTAAAGGGAGTTACGGAGTGAGTCGTGTGCTTAGCTCCGGAGTCGAAATTTATCCATTTTTCAGCTATTATTCCCTCTTTCCCGAAGAAAAATAATTTTTCTGATATATACAGCGCTTTAATCACGTTGAAATATCGAAAAATAAATTTTAAAAAATAAAACGAAGTAAATAGAAAAAAAAATTAAAAAATACTCCGTGGCCAGGACCGAACCCCTGACCACCCAGTCTACAAACTTCTTTACCCTTTGCGTTAACAACCACACCACGACTCGCTCGTTGCTTCCACGAATATATAGCTAAAAAAGCTTCTTTCCGGTTAATTAACAAAATCTATTTTGGCTCTTTATGTGCCCCCTAATTAGTGTATAAATATTCCCTTTGGTACGATTGTTTGGTATATAAAACTCTAATTTCTGGCAGAGTTTGAAAATTATAAGTTAATATTAAAGGGAGTTACGGAGTGAGTCGTGTGCTTAGCTCCGGAGTCGAAATTTATCCGTTTTTCAGCTATTATTCCCTCTTTCCCGAAGAAAAATAATTTTTCTGATATATACAGCGCTTTAATCGCGTTGAAATATAGAAAAATAAATTTTTAAATATAAAACGAAGTAAATAGAAAAAAAAATTAAAAAATACTCCGTGACCAGTACCGAACCCCTGACCACCCAGTCTACAAACTTCTTTACCCTTTGCGTTAACAACCACACCACGACTCGCACGTTGCTTCCACGAATATATAGCTGAAAGAGCTTCTTTCCGGTTAATTAACAAAATCTATTTTGGCTCTTTATGTGCCCCCTAATTAGTGTATAAATATTCCCTTTGGTACGATTGTTTGGTATATAAATCTCTAATTTCTGGCAGAGTTTGAAAATTATAAGTTAATATTAAAGGGAGTTACGGAGTGAGTCGTGTGCTTAGCTCCGGAGTCGAAATTTAACCATTTTTCAGCTATTATTCCCTCTTTCCCGAAGAAAAATAATTTTTCTGATATATACAGCGCTTTAATCACGTTGAAATATCGAAAAATAAATTTTAAAAAATAAAACGAAGTAAATAGAAAAAAAAATTAAAAAATACTCCGTGACCAGTACCGAACCCCTGACCACCCAGTCTACAAACTTCTTTACCCTTTGCGTTAACAACCACACCACGACTCGCACGTTGCTTCCACGAATATATAGCTGAAAGAGCTTCTTTCCGGTTAATTAACAAAATCTATTTTGGCTCTTTATGTGCCCCCTAATTAGTGTATAAATATTCCCTTTGGTACGATTGTTTGGTATATAAATCTCTAATTTCTGGCAGAGTTTGAAAATTATAAGTTAATATTAAAGGGAG
Organism: Parasteatoda tepidariorum; assembly: GCF_982258835.1. Classification (NCBI taxonomy): domain Eukaryota; kingdom Metazoa; phylum Arthropoda; class Arachnida; order Araneae; family Theridiidae; genus Parasteatoda; species Parasteatoda tepidariorum. The sequence continues at coordinate 102,580 of NC_141761.1, forward strand.
TTACGGAGTGAGTCGTGTGCTTAGCTCCGGAGTCGAAATTTATCCATTTTTCAGCTATTATTCCCTCTTTCCCGAAGAAAAATAATTTTTCTGATATATACAGCGCTTTAATCACGTTGAAATATCGAAAAATAAATTTTAAAAAATAAAACGAAGTAAATAGAAAAAAAAATTAAAAAATACTCCGTGGCCAGGACCGAACCCCTGACCACCCAGTCTACAAACTTCTTTACCCTTTGCGTTAACAACCACACCACGACTCGCTCGTTGCTTCTACGAATATATAGCTAAAAAAGCTTCTTTCCGGTTAATTAACAAAATCTATTTTGGCTCTTTATGTGCCCCCTAATTAGTGTATAAATATTCCCTTTGGTACGATTGTTTGGTATATAAAACTCTAATTTCTGGCAGAGTTTGAAAATTATAAGTTAATATTAAAGGGAGTTACGGAGTGAGTCGTGTGCTTAGCTCCGGAGTCGAAATTTATCCGTTTTTCAGCTATTATTCCCTCTTTCCCGAAGAAAAATAATTTTTCTGATATATACAGCGCTTTAATCGCGTTGAAATATAGAAAAATAAATTTTTAAATATAAAACGAAGTAAATAGAAAAAAAAATTAAAAAATACTCCGTGACCAGTACCGAACCCCTGACCACCCAGTCTACAAACTTCTTTACCCTTTGCGTTAACAACCACACCACGACTCGCACGTTGCTTCCACGAATATATAGCTGAAAGAGCTTCTTTCCGGTTAATTAACAAAATCTATTTTGGCTCTTTATGTGCCCCCTAATTAGTGTATAAATATTCCCTTTGGTACGATTGTTTGGTATATAAATCTCTAATTTCTGGCAGAGTTTGAAAATTATAAGTTAATATTAAAGGGAGTTACGGAGTGAGTCGTGTGCTTAGCTCCGGAGTCGAAATTTATCCATTTTTCAGCTATTATTCCCTCTTTCCCGAAGAAAAATAATTTTTCTGATATATACAGCGCTTTAATCACGTTGAAATATCGAAAAATAAATTTTAAAAAATAAAACGAAGTAAATAGAAAAAAAATTAAAAAATACTCCGTGGCCAGGACCGAACCCCTGACCACCCAGACTACAAACTTCTTTACCCTTTGCGTTAACAACCACACCACGACTCGCTCGTTGCTTCCACGAATATATAGCTAAAAAAGCTTCTTTCCGGTTAATTAACAAAATCTATTTTGGCTCTTTATGTGCCCCCTAATTAGTGTATAAATATTCCCTTTGGTACGATTGTTTGGTATATAAATCTCTAATTTCTGGCAGAGTTTGAAAATTATAAGTTAATATTAAAGGGAGTTACGGAGTGAGTCGTGTGCTTAGCTCCGGAGTCGAAATTTATCCATTTTTCAGCTATTATTCCCTCTTTCCCGAAGAAAAATAATTTTTCTGATATATACAGCGCTTTAATCACGTTGAAATATCGAAAAATAAATTTTAAAAAATAAAACGAAGTAAATAGAAAAAAAAAATTAAAAAATACTCCGTGACCAGGACCGAACACCTGACCACCCAGTCTTCAAACTTCTTTACCTTTTGCGTTAACAACCACACCACGACTCGCACGTTGCTACCAGGAATATATAGCTAAAAGAGCTTCTTTCCGGTTAATTAACAAAATCTATTTTGGCTCTTTATGTGCCCCCTAATTAGTGTATAAATATTCGCTTTGGTACGATTGTTTGGTATATAAAACTCTAATTTCTGGCAGAGTTTGAAAATTATAAGTTAATATTAAAGGGAGTTACGGAGTGAGTCGTGTGCTTAGCTCCGGAGTCGAAATTTATCCGTTTTTTAGCTATTATTCCCTCTTTCCCGAAGAAAAATAATTTTTCTGATATATACAGCGCTTTAATCACGTTGAAATATCGAAAAATAAATTTTAAAAAATAAAACGAAGTAAATAGAAAAAAAAATTAAAAAATACTCCGTGACCAGGACCGAACACCTGACCACCCAGTCTTCAAACTTCTTTACCTTTTGCGTTAACAACCACACCACGACTCGCACGTTGCTACCAGGAATATATAGCTAAAAGAGCTTCTTTCCGGTTAATTAACAAAATCTATTTTGGCTCTTTATGTGCCCCCTAATTAGTGTATAAATATTCGCTTTGGTACGATTGTTTGGTATATAAAACTCTAATTTCTGGCAGAGTTTGAAAATTATAAGTTAATATTAAAGGGAGTTACGGAGTGAGTCGTGTGCTTAGCTCCGGAGTCGAAATTTATCCGTTTTTCAGCTATTATTCCCTCTTTCCCGAAGAAAAATAATTTTTCTGATATATACAGCGCTTTAATCACGTTGAAATATCGAAAAATAAATTTTAAAAAATAAAACGAAGTAAATAGAAAAAAAAATTAAAAAATACTCCGTGACCAAGACCGAACCCCTGACCACCCAGTCTACAAACTTCTTTACTCTTTGCGTTAACAACCACACCACGACTCGCACGTTGCGCTTCCACTTCTTTCCGGTTAATTAACAAAATCTATTTTGGCTCTTTATGTGCCCCCTAATTAGTGTATAAATATTCCCTTTGGTACGATTGTTTGGTATATAAAACTCTAATTTCTGGCAGAGTTTGAAAATTATAAGTTAATATTAAAGGGAGTTACGGAGTGAATCGTGTGCTTAGCTCCGGAGTCGAAATTTATCCGTTTTTCAGCTATTATTGCCTCTTTCCCGAAGAAAAATAATTTTTCTGATATATACAGCGCTTTAATCACGCTGAAATATCGAAAAATAAATTTTAAAAAATAAAACGAAGTAAAAAGAAAAAAAATTTAAAAAATACTCCGTGACCAGGCCCGAACCCCTGACCACACAGTCTACAAACTTTTTTACTCCTAGCGTTAACAACCGCACCACGACTCGCACGTTGCTTCCACGAATATATAGCTAAAAGAGCCTTCTTCCGGTTAATTAACAAAATCTATTTTGGCTCTTTATGTGCCCCCTAATTAGTGTATAAATATTCCCTTTGGAACGATTGTTTGGTATATAAATCTCTAATTTCTGGCAGAGTTTGAAAATTATAAGTTAATATTAAAGGGAGTTACGGAGTGAGTCGTGTGCTTAGCTCCGGAGTCGAAATTTTTCCATTTTTCAGCTATTATTCCCTCTTTCCCGAAGAAAAATAATTTTTCTGATATATACAGCGCTTTAATCACGTTGAAATATCGAAAAATAAATTTTAAAAAATAAAACGAAGTAAATAGAAAAAAAAATTAAAAAATACTCCGAGGCAGGGACCGAACCCCTGACCACCCAGTCTACAAACTTCTTTACCCTTTGCGTTAACAACCACACCACGACTCGCTCGTTGCTTCCACGAATATATAGCTAAAAAAGCTTCTTTCCGGTTAATTAACAAAATCTATTTTGGCTCTTTATGTGCCCCCTAATTAGTGTATAAATATTCCCTTTGGTACGATTGTTTGGTATATAAATCTCTAATTTCTGGCAGAGTTTAAAAATTATAAGTTAATATTAAAGGGAGTTACGGAATGAGTCGTGTGCTTAGCTCCGGAGTCGAAATTTATCCGTTTTTCAGCTATTATTCCCTCTTTCCCGAAGAAAAATAATTTTTCTGATATATACAGCGCTTTAATCGCGTTGAAATATAGAAAAATAAATTTTTAAATATAAAACGAAGTAAATAGAAAAAAAAATTAAAAAATACTCCGTGACCAGTACCGAACCCCTGACCACCCAGTCTACAAACTTCTTTACCCTTTGCGTTAACAACCACACCACGACTCGCACGTTGCTTCCACGAATATATAGCTGAAAGAGCTTCTTTCCGGTTAATTAACAAAATCTATTTTGGCTCTTTATGTGCCCCCTAATTAGTGTATAAATATTCCCTTTGGTACGATTGTTTGGTATATAAATCTCTAATTTCTGGCAGAGTTTGAAAATTATAAGTTAATATTAAAGGGAGTTACGGAGTGAGTCGTGTGCTTAGCTCCGGAGTCGAAATTTATCCGTTTTTTAGCTATTATTCCCTCTTTCCCGAAGAAAAATAATTTTTCTGATATATACAGCGCTTTAATCACGTTGAAATATCGAAAAATAAATTTTAAAAAATAAAACGAAGTAAATAGAAAAAAAAATTAAAAAATACTCCGTGGCCAGGACCGAACCCCTGACCACCCAGTCTACAAACTTCTTTACCCTTTGCGATAACAACCACACCACGACTCGCTCGTTGCTTCCACGAATATATAGCTAAAAAAGCTTCTTTCCGGTTAATTAACAAAATCTATTTTGGCTCTTTACGTGCCCCCTAATTAGTGTATAAATATTCCCTTTGGTACGATTGTTTGGTATATAAAACTCTAATTTCTGGCAGAGTTTGAAAATTATAAGTTAATATTAAAGGGAGTTACGGAGTGAGTCGTGTGCTTAGCTCCGGAGTCGAAATTTATCCGTTTTTCAGCTATTATTCCCTCTTTCCCGAAGAAAAATAATTTTTCTGATATTTACAGCGCTTTAATCACGTTGAAATATCGAAAAATAAATTTTAAAAAATAAAACGAAGTAAATAGAAAAAAAAATTAAAAAATACTCCGTGACCAAGACCGAACCCCTGACCACCCAGTCTACAAACTTCTTTACCCTTTGCGTTAACAACCACACCACGACTCGCACGTTGCTTCCACGAATATATAGCTGAAAGAGCTTCTTTCCGGTTAATTAACAAAATCTATTTTGGCTCTTTATGTGCCCCCTAATTAGTGTATAAATATTCCCTTTGGTACGATTGTTTGGTATATAAATCTCTAATTTCTGGCAGAGTTTGAAAATTATAAGTTAATATTAAAGGGAGTTACGGAGTGAGTCGTGTGCTTAGCTCCGGAGTCGAAATTTATCCATTTTTCAGCTATTATTCCCTCTTTCCCGAAGAAAAATAATTTTTCTGATATATACAGCGCTTTAATCACGTTGAAATATCGAAAAATAAATTTTAAAAAATAAAACGAAGTAAATAGAAAAAAAATTAAAAAATACTCCGTGGCCAGGACCGAACCCCTGACCACCCAGTCTACAAACTTCTTTACCCTTTGCGTTAACAACCACACCACGACTCGCTCGTTGCTTCCACGAATATATAGCTAAAAAAGCTTCTTTCCGGTTAATTAACAAAATCTATTTTGGCTCTTTATGTGCCCCCTAATTAGTGTATAAATATTCCCTTTGGTACGATTGTTTGGTATACAAATCTCTAATTTCTGGCAGAGTTTGAAAATTATAAGTTAATATTAAAGGGAGTTACGGAGTGAGTCGTGTGCTTAGCTCCGGAGTCGAAATTTATCCATTTTTCAGCTATTATTCCCTCTTTCCCGAAAAAAAATAATTTTTCTGATATATACAGCGCTTTAATCACGTTGAAATATCGAAAAATAAATTTTAAAAAATAAAACGAAGTAAATAGAAAAAAAAATTAAAAAATACTCCGTGACCAGGACCGAACACCTGATCACCCAGTCTTCAAACTTCTTTACCTTTTGCGTTAACAACCACACCACGACTCGCACGTTGCTACCAGGAATATATAGCTAAAAGAGCTTCTTTCCGGTTAATTAACAAAATCTATTTTGGCTCTTTATGTGCCCCCTAATTAGTGTATAAATATTCGCTTTGGTACGATTGTTTGGTATATAAAACTCTAATTTCTGGCAGAGTTTGAAAATTATAAGTTAATATTAAAGGGAGTTACGGAGTGAGTCGTGTGCTTAGCTCCGGAGTCGAAATTTATCCGTTTTTTAGCTATTATTCCCTCTTTCCCGAAGAAAAATAATTTTTCTGATATATACAGCGCTTTAATCACGTTGAAATATCGAAAAATAAATTTTAAAAAATAAAACGAAGTAAATAGAAAAAAAAATTAAAAAATACTCCGTGACCAGGACCGAACACCTGACCACCCAGTCTTCAAACTTCTTTACCTTTTGCGTTAACAACCACACCACGACTCGCACGTTGCTACCAGGAATATATAGCTAAAAGAGCTTCTTTCCGGTTAATTTACAAAATCTATTTTGGCTCTTTATGTGCCCCCTAATTAGTGTATAAATATTCGGTTTGGTACGATTGTTTGGTATATAAAACTCTAATTTCTGGCAGAGTTTGAAAATTATAAGTTAATATTAAAGGGAGTTACGGAGTGAGTCGTGTGCTTAGCTCCGGAGTCGAAATTTATCCGTTTTTCAGCTATTATTCCCTCTTTCCCGAAGAAAAATAATTTTTCTGATATATACAGCGCTTTAATCACGTTGAAATATCGAAAAATAAATTTTAAAAAATAAAACGAAGTAAATAGAAAAAAAAATTAAAAAATACTCCGTGACCAAGACCGAACCCCTGACCACCCAGTCTACAAACTTCTTTACTCTTTGCGTTAACAACCACACCACGACTCGCACGTTGCTTCCACTTCTTTCCGGTTAATTAACAAAATCTATTTTGGCTCTTTATGTGCCCCCTAATTAGTGTATAAATATTCCCTTTGGTACGATTGTTTGGTATATAAAACTCTAATTTCTGGCAGAGTTTGAAAATTATAAGTTAATATTAAAGGGAGTTACGGAGTGAATCGTGTGCTTAGCTCCGGAGTCGAAATTTATCCGTTTTTCAGCTATTATTGCCTCTTTCCCGAAGAAAAATAATTTTTCTGATATATACAGCGCTTTAATCACGCTTAAATATCGAAAAATAAATTTTAAAAAATAAAACGAAGTAAAAAGAAAAAAAATTTAAAAAATACTCCGTGACCAGGCCCGAACCCCTGACCACACAGTCTACAAACTTTTTTACTCCTAGCGTTAACAACCGCACCACGACTCGCACGTTGCTTCCACGAATATATAGCTAAAAGAGCCTTCTTCCGGTTAATTAACAAAATCTATTTTGGCTCTTTATGTGCCCCCTAATTAGTGTATAAATATTCCCTTTGGAACGATTGTTTGGTATATAAATCTCTAATTTCTGGCAGAGTTTGAAAATTATAAGTTAATATTAAAGGGAGTTACGGAGTGAGTCGTGTGCTTAGCTCCGGAGTCGAAATTTATCCGTTTTTCAGCTATTATTCCCTCTTTCCCGAAGAAAAATAATTTTTCTGATATATACAGCGCTTTAATCACGTTGAAATATCGAAAAATAAATTTTAAAAAATAAAACGAAGTAAATAGAAAAAAAAATTAAAAAATACTCCGTGGCAGGGACCGAACCCCTGACCACCCAGTCTACAAACTTCTTTACCCTTTGCGTTAACAACCACACCACGACTCGCTCGTTGCTTCCACGAATATATAGCTAAAAAAGCTTCTTTCCGGTTAATTAACAAAATCTATTTTGGCTCTTTATGTGCCCCCTAATTAGTGTATAAATATTCCCTTTGGTACGATTGTTTGGTATATAAATCTCTAATTTCTGGCAGAGTTTAAAAATTATAAGTTAATATTAAAGGGAGTTACGGAGTGAGTCGTGTGCTTAGCTCCGGAGTCGAAATTTATCCGTTTTTCAGCTATTATTCCCTCTTTCCCGAAGAAAAATAATTTTTCTGATATATACAGCGCTTTAATCGCGTTGAAATATAGAAAAATAAATTTTTAAATATAAAATGAAGTAAATAGAAAAAAAAATTAAAAAATACTCCGTGACCAGTACCGAACCCCTGACCACCCAGTCTACAAACTTCTTTACCCTTTGCGTTAACAACCACACCACGACTCGCACGTTGCTTCCACGAATATATAGCTGAAAGAGCTTCTTTCCGGTTAATTAACAAAATCTATTTTGGCTCTTTATGTGCCCCCTAATTAGTGTATAAATATTCCCTTTGGTACGATTGTTTGGTATATAAATCTCTAATTTCTGGCAGAGTTTGAAAATTATAAGTTAATATTAAAGGGAGTTACGGAGTGAGTCGTGTGCTTAGCTCCGGAGTCGAAATTTATCCGTTTTTCAGCTATTATTCCCTCTTTCCCGAAGAAAAATAATTTTTCCGATATATACAGCGCTTTAATCACGTTGAAATATCGAAAAATAAATTTTAAAAAATAAAACGAAGTAAATAGAAAAAAAATTTAAAAAATACTCAGTGACCAGGACCGAACCCCTGACCACCCAGTCTACAAACTTCTTTACCCTTTGCGTTAACAACCACACCACGACTCGCTCGTTGCTTCCACGAATATATAGCTAAAAAAGCTTCTTTCCGGTTAATTAACAAAATCTATTTTGGCTCTTTATGTGCCCCCTAATTAGTGTATAAATATTCCCTTTGGTACGATTGTTTGGTATATAAATCTCTAATTTCTGGCAGAGTTTAAAAATTATAAGTTAATATTAAAGGGAGTTACGGAGTGAGTCGTGTGCTTAGCTCCGGAGTCGAAATTTATCCGTTTTTCAGCTATTATTCCCTCTTTCCCGAAGAAAAAAAATTTTTCTGATATATACAGCGCTTTAATCGCGTTGAAATATAGAAAAATAAATTTTTAAATATAAAACGAAGTAAATAGATAAAAAAATTAAAAAATACTCCGTGACCAGTACCGAACCCCTGACCACCCAGTCTACAAACTTCTTTACCCTTTGCGTTAACAACCACACCACGACTCGCACGTTGCTTCCACGAATATATAGCTGAAAGAGCTTCTTTCCGGTTAATTAACAAAATCTATTTTGGCTCTTTATGTGCCCCCTAATTAGTGTATAAATATTCCCTTTGGTACGATTGTTTTGTATATAAATCTCTAATTTCTGGCAGAGTTTGAAAATTATAAGTTAATATTAAAGGGAGTTACGGAGTGAGTCGTGTGCTTAGCTCCGGAGTCGAAATTTATCCGTTTTTCAGCTATTATTCCCTCTTTCCCGAAGAAAAATAATTTTTCTGATATATACAGCGCTTTAATCACGCTGAAATATCGAAAAATAAATTTTAAAAAATAAAACGAAGTAAATAGAAAAAAAATTTAAAAAATACTCAGTCACCAGGACCGACCCCCTGACCACCCTGTCTACAAACTTCTTTACTCTTAGCGTTAACAACCACACCACGACTCGCATGTTGCTTTCACGAATATATAGCTAAAAGAGCTTCCTTCCGGTTAATTAACAAAATCTATTTTGGCTCTTTATGTACCACCTAATTAGTGTATAAATATTCCCTTTGATACGATTGTTTGGTATATAAAGCTCTAATTTCTGGCAGAGTTCGAAAATTATAAGTTAATATTGAAGGGAGTTACGGAGTGAGTCGTGTGCGTAGCTCCGGAATCGAAATTTATCCGTTTTTCAGATATTATTCAGTCTTTCCCGAAGAAAAATAATTTTTCTGATATATACAGCGCTTTAATCACGTTGAAATATCGAAAAATAAATTTTAAAAAATAAAACGAAGTAAATAGAAAAAAAATTTAAAAAATACTCCGTGACCAGGCCCGAACCCCTGACCACCCAGTCTACAAACTTGTTTACCCTTTGCGTTAACAACCACACCACGACTCGCACGTTGCTTCCACGAATATATAGCTAAAAGAGCTTTCTTCCGGTTAATTAACAAAATATATTTTGGCTCTTTATGTGCCCCCTAATTAGTGTATAAATATTCCCTTTGGTACGATTGTTTGGTATATAAAACTCTAATTTCTGGCAGAGTTTGAAAATTATAAGTTAATATTAAAGGGAGTTACGGAGTGAGTCGTGTGCTTAGCTCCGGAGTCGAAATTTATCCGTTTTTCAGCTATTATTCCCTCTTTCCCAAAGAAAAATAATTTTTCCGATATATACAGCGCTTTAATCACGCTGAAATATCGAAAAATAAATTTTAAAAAATAAAACGAAGTCAATAGAAAAAAAATTTAAAAAATACTCAGTGACCAGGACCGACCCCCTGACCACCCTGTCTTCAAACTTCTTTACTCTTAGCGTTAACACCCACACCACGACTCGCATGTTGCTTTCACGAATATATAGCTAAAAGAGCTTCCTTCCGGTTAATTAACAAAATCTATTTTTGCTCTTTATGTGCCCCCTAATTAGTGTATAAATATTCCCTTTGGAACGATTGTTTGGTATATAAAACTCTAATTTCTGGCAGAGTTTAAAAATTATAAGTTATTAATATTAAAGGGAGTTACGGAGTGAGTCGTGTGCTTAGCTCCGGAGACGAAATTTATCCGTTTTTCAGCTATTATTCCCTCTTTCCCGAAGAAAAATAATTTTTCTGATATATACAGCGCTTTAATCGCGTTGAAATATAGAAAAATAAATTTTTAAATATAAAACGAAGTAAATAGATAAAAAAATTAAAAAGTACTCCGTGACCAGTACCGAACCCCTGACCACCCAGTCTACAAACTTCTTTACCCTTTGCGTTAACAACCACACCACGACTCGCACGTTGCTTCCACGAATATATAGCTGAAAGAGCTTCTTTCCGGTTAATTAACAAAATATATTTTGGCTCTTTATGTGACCCCTAATTAGTGTATAAATATTCCCTTTGGTACGATTGTTTGGTATATAAATCTCTAAGTTCTGGCAGAGTTTGAAAATTATAAGTTAATATTAAAGGGAGTTACGGAGTGAGTCGTGTGCTTAGCTCCGGAGTCGAAATTTATCCATTTTTCAGCTATTATTCCCTCTTTCCCGAAGAAAAATAATTTTTCTGATATATACAGCGCTTTAATCACGTTGAAATATCGAAAAATAAATTTTAAAAAATAAAACGAAGTAAATAGAAAAAAAAATTAAAAAATTCTCCGTGGCCAGTACCGAACCCCTGACCACCCAGTCTACAAACTTCTTTACCCTTTGCGTTAACAACCACACCACGACTCGCTCGTTGCTTCCACGAATATATAGCTAAAAAAGCTTCTTTCCGGTTAATTAACAAAATCTATTTTGGCTCTTTATGTGCCCCCTAATTAGTGTATAATTATTCCCTTTGGTACGATTGTTTGGTATATAAATCTCTAATTTCTGGCAGAGTTTAAAAATTATAAGTTAATATGAAAGGGAGTTACGGAGTGAGTCGTGTGCTTAGCTCCGGAGTCGAAATTTATCCGTTTTTAAGCTATTATTCCCTCTTTCCCGAAGAAAAATAATTTTTCTGATATATACAGCGCTTTAATCGCGTTGAAATATAGAAAAATAAATTTTTAAATATAAAACGAAGTAAATAGAAAAAAAAATTAAAAAATACTCCGTGACCAGTACCGAACCCTTGACCACCCAGTCTACAAACTTCTTTACCCTTTGCGTTAACAACCACACCACGACTCGCACGTTGCTTCCACGAATATATAGCTGAAAGAGCTTCTTTCCGGTTAATTAACAAAATCTATTTTGGCTCTTTATGAGCCCCCTAATTAGTGTATAAATATTCCCTTTGGTACGATTGTTTGGTATATAAATCTCTAATTTCTGGCAGAGTTTGAAAATTATAAGTTAATATTAAAGGGAGTTACGGAGTGAGTCGTGTGCTTAGCTCCGGAGTCGAAATTTATCCATTTTTCAGCTATTATTCCCTCTTTCCCGAAGAAAAATAATTTTTCTGATATATACAGCGCTTTAATCACGTTGAAATATCGAAAAATAAATTTTAAAAAATAAAACGAAGTAAATAGAAAAAAAAATTAAAAAATACTCCGTGGCCAGGACCGAACCCCTGACCACCCAGTCTACAAACTTCTTTACCCTTTGCGTTAACAACCACACCACGACTCGCTCGTTGCTTCCACGAATATATAGCTAAAAAAGCTTCTTTCCGGTTAATTAACAAAATCTATTTTGGCTCTTTATGTGCCCCCTAATTAGTGTATAAATATTCCCTTTGGTACGATTGTTTGGTATATAAATCTCTAATTTCTGGCAGAGTTTGAAAATTATAAGTTAATATTAAAGGGAGTTGCGGAGTGAGTCGTGTGCTTAGCTCCGGAGTCGAAATTTATCCGTTTTTCAGCTATTATTCCCTCTTTCCCGAAGAAAAATAATTTTTCTGATATATACAGCGCTTTAATCGCGTTGAAATATAGAAAAATAAATTTTTAAATATAAAACGAAGTAAATAGAAAAAAAAATTAAAAAATACTCCGTGACCAGTACCGAACCCCTGGCCACCCAGTCTACAAACTTCTTTACCCTTTGCGTTAACAACCACACCACGACTCGCACGTTGCTTCCACGAATATATAGCTGAAAGAGCTTCTTTCCGGTTAATTAACAAAATCTATTTTGGCTCTTTATGAGCCCCCTAATTAGTGTATAAATATTCCCTTTGGTACGATTGTTTGGTATATAAATCTCTAATTTCTGGCAGAGTTTGAAAATTATAAGTTAATATTAAAGGGAGTTACGGAGTGAGTCGTGTGCTTAGCTCCGGAGTCGAAATTTATCCATTTTTCAGCTATTATTCCCTCTTTCCCGAAGAAAAATAATTTTTCTGATATATACAGCGCTTTAATCACGTTGAAATATCGAAAAATAAATTTTAAAAAATAAAACGAAGTAAATAGAAAAAAAAATTAAAAAATACTCCGTGGCCAGGACCGAACCCGTGACCACCCAGTCTACAAACTTCTTTACCCTTTGCGTTAACAACCACACCACGACTCGCTCGTTGCTTCCACGAATATATAGCTAAAAAAGCTTCTTTCCGGTTAATTAACAAAATCTATTTTGGCTCTTTATGTGCCCCCTAATTAGTGTATAAATATTCCCTTTGGTACGATTGTTTGGTATATAAATCTCTAATTTCTGGCAGAGTTTGAAAATTATAAGTTAATATTAAAGGGAGTTGCGGAGTGAGTCGTGTGCTTAGCTCCGGAGTCGAAATTTATCCGTTTTTCAGCTATTATTCCCTCTTTCCCGAAGAAAAATAATTTTTCTGATATATACAGCGCTTTAATCGCGTTGAAATATAGAAAAATAAATTTTTAAATATAAAACGAAGTAAATAGAAAAAAAAATTAAAAAATACTCCGTGACCAGTACCGAACCCCTGACCACCCAGTCTACAAACTTCTTTACCCTTTGCGTTAACAACCACACCACGACTCGCACGTTGCTTCCACGAATATATAGCTGAAAGAGCTTCTTTCCGGTTAATTTACAAAATCTATTTTGGCTCTTTATGTACCCCCTAATTAGTGTATAAATATTCCCTTTGGTACGATTGTTTGGTATATAAATCTCTAATTTCTGGCAGAGTTTGAAAATTATAAGTTAATATTAAAGGGAGTTACGGAGTGAGTCGTGTGCTTAGCTCCGGAGTCGAAATTTATCCATTTTTCAGCTATTATTCCCTCTTTCCCGAAGAAAAATAATTTTTCTGATATATACAGCGCTTTAATCACGTTGAAATATCGAAAAATAAATTTTAAAAAATAAAACGAAGTAAATAGAAAAAAAAAAATTAAAAAATACTCCGTGGCCAGGACCGAACCCCTGACCACCCAGTCTACAAACTTCTTTACCCTTTGCGTTAACAACCGCACCACGACTCGCTCGTTGCTTCCACGAATATATAGCTAAAAAAGCTTCTTTCCGGTTAATTAACAAAATCTATTTTGGCTCTTTATGTGCCCCCTAATTAGTGTATAAATATTCCCTTTGGTACGATTGTTTGGTATATAAATCTCTAATTTCTGGCAGAGTTTGAAAATTATAAGTTAATATTAAAGGGAGTTGCGGAGTGAGTCGTGTGCTTAGCTCCGGAGTCGAAATTTATCCGTTTTTCAGCTATTATTCCCTCTTTCCCGAAGAAAAATAATTTTTCTGATATATACAGCGCTTTAATCGCGTTGAAATATAGAAAAATAAATTTTTAAATATAAAACGACGTAAATAGAAAAAAAAATTAAAAAATACTCCGCGACCAGTACCGAACCCCTGACCACCCAGTCTACAAACTTCTTTACCCTTTGCGTTAACAACCACACCACGACTCGCACGTTGCTTCCACGAATATATAGCTGAAAGAGCTTCTTTCCGGTTAATTAACAAAATCTATTTTGGCTCTTTATGTGCCCCCTAATTAGTGTATAAATATTCCCTTTGGTACGATTGTTTGGTATATAAATCTCTAATTTCTGGCAGAGTTTGAAAATTATAAGTTAATATTAAAGGGAGTTACGGAGTGAGTCATGTGCTTAGCTCCGGAGTCGAAATTTATCCATTTTTCAGCTATTATTCCCTCTTTCCCGAAGAAAAAAAATTTTTCTGATATATACAGCGCTTTAATCACGTTGAAATATCGAAAAATAAATTTTAAAAAATAAAACGAAGTAAATAGAAAAAAAAATTAAAAAATACTCCGTGGCCAGGACCGAACCCCTGACCACCCAGTCTACAAACTTCTTTATCCTTTGCGTTAACAACCACACCACGACTCGCTCGTTGCTTCCACGAATATATAGCTAAAAAAGCTTCTTTCCGGTTAATTAACAAAATCTATTTTGGCTCTTTATGTGCCCCCTAATTAGTGTATAAATATTCCCTTTGGTACGATTGTTTTGTATATAAATCTCTAATTTCTGGCAGAGTTTGAAAATTATAAGTTAATATTAAAGGGAGTTGCGGAGTGAGTCGTGTGCTTAGCTCCGGAGTCGATATTTATCCGTTTTTCAGCTATTATTCCCTCTTTCCCGAAGAAAAACAATTTTTCTGATATATACAGCGCTTTAATCACGTTGAAATATAGAAAAATAAATTTTTAAAAATAAATCGAAGTAAACAGAAAAAAAAATTAAAAAATACTCAGTGACCAGGACCGAACCCCTGACCACCCAGTCTACAACCTTCTTTGTCCTTTGCGTTAACAACCACACCACGACTCGCACGGTGCTCCCACGAATATATAGCTGAAAGAGCTCTCTACCGGTTAATTAACAAAATCTATTTTGGCTCTTTATGTGCCCCGTAATTAGAGTATAAATATTCCCTTTGGTACGATTGTTTGGTATATAAAACTCTAATTTCTGGCAGAGTTTGAAAATTATAAGTTAATATTAAAGGGAGTTATGGAGTGAGTCGTGTGCGTAGCTCCGGAGTCGAAATTTATCCGTTTTTCAGCTATTATTCCCTCTTTCCCGAAGAAAAATAATTTTTCTGATATATACAGCGCTTTAATCGCGTTGAAATATAGAAAAATAAATTTTTAAATATAAAACGAAGTAAATAGAAAAAAAAATTAAAAAATACTCCGCGACCAGTACCGAACCCCTGACCACCCAGTCTACAAACTTCTTTACCCTTTGCGTTAACAACCACACCACGACTCGCACGTTGCTTCCACGAATATATAGCTGAAAGAGCTTCTTTCCGGTTAATTAACAAAATCTATTTTGGCTCTTTATGTGCCCCCTAATTAGTGTATAAATATTCCCTTTGGTACGATTGTTTGGTATATAAATCTCTAATTTCTGGCAGAGTTTGAAAATTATAAGTTAATATTAAAGGGAGTTACGGAGTGAGTCATGTGCTTAGCTCCGGAGTCGAAATTTATCCATTTTTCAGCTATTATTCCCTCTTTCCCGAAGAAAAATAATTTTTCTGATATATACAGCGCTTTAATCACGTTGAAATATCGAAAAATAAATTTTAAAAAATAAAACGAAGTAAATAGAAAAAAAAATTAAAAAATACTCCGTGGCCAGGACCGAACCCCTGACCACCCAGTCTACAAACTTCTTTATCCTTTGCGTTAACAACCACACCACGACTCGCTCGTTGCTTCCACGAATATATAGCTAAAAAAGCTTCTTTCCGGTTAATTAACAAAATCTATTTTGGCTCTTTATGTGCCCCCTAATTAGTGTATAAATATTCCCTTTGGTACGATTGTTTTGTATATAAATCTCTAATTTCTGGCAGAGTTTGAAAATTATAAGTTAATATTAAAGGGAGTTGCGGAGTGAGTCGTGTGCTTAGCTCCGGAGTCGAAATTTATCCGTTTTTCAGCTATTATTCCCTCTTTCCCGAAGAAAAACAATTTTTCTGATATATACAGCGCTTTAATCACGTTGAAATATAGAAAAATAAATTTTTAAAAATAAATCGAAGTAAACAGAAAAAAAAATTAAAAAATACTCAGTGACCAGGACCGAACCCCTGACCACCCAGTCTACAACCTTCTTTGTCCTTTGCGTTAACAACCACACCACGACTCGCACGGTGCTCCCACGAATATATAGCTGAAAGAGCTCTCTTCCGGTTAATTAACAAAATCTATTTTGGCTCTTTATGTGCCCCGTAATTAGAGTATAAATATTCCCTTTGGTACGATTGTTTGGTATATAAAACTCTAATTTCTGGCAGAGTTTGAAAATTATAAGTTAATATTAAAGGGAGTTATGGAGTGAGTCGTGTGCGTAGCTCCGGAGTCGAAATTTATCCGTTTTTCAGATATTATTCCCTCTTTCCCGATGAAAAATAATTTTTCTGATATATACAGCGCTTTAATCACGCTGAAATATCGAAAAATAAATTTTAAAAAATAAAACGAAGTAAATAGAAAAAAAATTTTAAAAATACTCAGTGACCAGTGAAACTATGTGAAACTATGTGAAATTATCCGAAATTATGTGAAACTATGTGAAACTATCCGAAACTATGGGAAACTATCCGAAACTATGTGAAACTATGAGAAACTATCCGAAACTATGTGAAACTTTCAGAAACTATGTGAAACTATGTGAAACTATCCGAAACTATGTTAAACTATCCGAAACTATGTGAAACTATGTGAATCTATCCGAAACTATGTGAAACTAAGTGAAACTATCCGAAACTATGTGAAACTATCCGAGACTATATGAAACTATCCGAAACTATGTGAAACTATGCGAAACTATGTGAAACTATGTGAAACTATCCGAAACTATGCGAAACTATGTGAAACTATCCGAAACTATGTGAAACTATCCGAAACTATGTGAAACTATGTGAAACTATCCGAAACTATGTGAAACTATCCGAAACTATGTGAAACTATCCGAAACTATGTGAAACTATGTGAAACTATCCGAAACTTTCAGAAACTATGTGAAACTATGTGAAACTATGTTAAACTATCCGAAACTATGTGAAACTATCCGAAACTATGTGAAACTATGTGAATCTATCCGAAACTATGTGAAACTATGTGAAACTATCCGAAACTATGTGAATCTATCCGAAACTATGTGAAACTATGTGAAACTAAGTGAAACTATCCGAAACTATGTGAAACTATCCGAGACTATGTGAAACTATCCGAAACTATGTGAAACTATGCGAAACTATGTGAAACTATGTGAAACTATCCGAAACTATGCGAAACTATGTGAAACTATCCGAAACTATGTGAAACTATGTGAAACTATCCGAAACTATGTGAAACTATCCGAAACTATGTGAAACTATCCGAAACTATGTGAAACTATCCGAAACTATGTGAAACTATGTGAAACTATCCGAAACTATCCGAAACTATGTGAAACTATGTGAAACTATGTGAAACTATGTGAAACTATGTGAAACTATCCGAAACTATGTGAAACTATGTGAAACTATCCGAAACTATGTGAAACTATGTGAAAATATGTGAAACTATCCGAAACTATGTGAAACTATCCGAAACTATCCGAAACTATGTGAAACTATGTGAAACTATGTGAAACTATCCGAAACTATGTGAAACTTTGTGAAACTATGTGAAACTATCTGAAACAATGTGAAACTATCCGAAACTAAGTGAAACTATCCGAAACTATGTGAAACGATGTGAAACTATCCGAAACTATGTGAATCTATGTGAAACTATCCGAAACTATGTGAAACTATCCGGAACTATGTGAAACTATGAGAACTATGTGAAACTATCCGAAACTATGAGAAACTATGCGAAACTATCCGAAACTATGTGAAACTATGCGAAACTAACCGAAACTATGTGAAACTATGTGAAACTATCCAAAACTATGAGAAACTATCCGAAACTATGTGAAACTATCCGAAACTATGTGAAACTATGTGAAACAATGCGATACTATGTGAAACTATCCGAAACTATGTGAAACTATGTGACACTATGTGAAACTATCCGAAACTATGTGAAACTATCCGAAACTATGTGAAACTATGTGAAACTATGTGAAACTATCCGAAACTATGAGAAACTATGTGAAACTATGCGAAACTATGTGAAACTATCCGAAAATATGTGAAACTATGTGAAAGTATGTGAAAGTATGTTAAACCAATAAAACTATCCGAAACTATGTGAAACTATGTGAAACTATCCGAAACTATGTGAAACTATCCGAAACTATGTGAAACTATGTGAAACTAAGTGAAACTATCCGAAACTATGTGAAACTATCCGAAACTATGTGAAACTATCCGAAACTATGTGAAACTATGTGAAACTAAGTGAAACTATCCGAAACTATGTGAAACTATGTGAAACTATGTGAAACTAAGTGAAAGTATCCGAAACTATGTGAAACTATGTGAAACTAGCCGAGACTATGTGAAACTACGTGAAACTATCCGAAACTATGTGAAACTATCCGAAACTATGTGAAACTATGCGAAACTATGTGAAACTATCCGAAACTATGCGAAACTATGTGAAACTATCCGAAACTATGAGAAACTATCCGAAACTATGTGAAATTATGTGAAACTATCCGAAACTATGTGAAACTATGTGAAACTATGTGAAACTATCCGAAACTATGTGAAATTATCCGAAACTATGTGAAACTATCCGAAACTATGTGAAACTATGTGAAACTGTCCGAAACTATGTGAAACTATGTGAAACTATCCGAAACAATGTGAAACTATGTGAAAATATGTGAAACTATCCGAAACTATGTGAAACTATGAGAAACTATGTGAAAGTATCCGAAAGTATGTGAAACTATGTGAAATTATCCGAAACTACGTGAAACTATGTGAAAATATCCAAAACTATGTGAAACTATGAGAAACTATCCGAAACTATGTGAAACTATCCGAAGCTATGTGAAACTATGTGAAACTATCCGAAACTATGTGAAACTATCCAAAACTATGTGAAACTATCCGAAACTATGTGAAACTATGTGAAACTATCCGAAACTATCCGAAACTATGTGAAAATATGTGAAACTATCCGAAACTATGTGAAACTATCCGAAACTAAGTGAAACTATGTGAAACTATCCGAAACTATGTTAAACTATGAGAAACTATCCGAAACTATGTGAAACTATACGAAACTATGTGAAACTATATGAAAGTATGTGAAACTATGTGAAACTATGTGAAACTATGTGAAACTATCCGAAACTATGTTAAACTATCCGAAACTATGTGAAACTATCCAAAACTATGTGAAACTATTTGAAACTATATGAAATTATGTGAAACTATCCGAAACTATGTTAAACTATCCGAAACTATGTGAAACTATGAAACTATGAAAAACTATGTGAAACTATCCGAAACTATGTAAAATTATGTGAAACTATCCGAAACTATGTGAAACTATCCGAAACTATATGAAACTCTGCGAAACTATGTGAAACTATCCGAAACTATGTGAAACTATGTGAAACTATCCGAAACTATGTGAAACTATGCGAAACTATGAGAAACTATGTGAAACTATCCGAAACTTTGCGAAACTATGTGAAACTATCCGAAACTATGTGAAACTATGTGAAACTATGTGAAACTATCCGAAACTATGTGAAACTAAGTGAAACTATCCGAAACTATGTGAAACTATGTGAAACTATGTGAAACTATGTGAAACTATCCGAAACTATGTGAAACTATCCGAAACTATGTGGAACTATGTGAAACTATCCGAAACTATGTGAAACTATCCGAAACTATGTGAAACTATCCGAAACTATGTGAAACTATGTGAAACTATGTGAAACTATCCGAAACTATGAGAAACTATGTGAAACTATGCGAAACTATGTGAAACTATGTGAAACTATCCGAAAATATGTGAAACTATGTGAAAGTATGTGAAAGTATGTTAAACCAATAAAACTATCCGAAACTATGTGAAACTATGTGAAACTATCCGAAACTATGTGAAACTATCCGAAACTATGTGAAACTATGTGAAACTAAGTGAAACTATCCGAAACTATGTGAAACCATCCGAAACTATGTGAAACTATCCGAAACTATGTGAAACTATGTGAAACTAAGTGAAACTATCCGAAACTATGTGAAACTATGTGAAACTAAGTGAAAGTATCCGAAACTATGTGAAACTATGTGAAACTAGCCGAGACTATGTGAAACTACGTGAAACTATCCGAAACTATGTGAAACTATCCGAAACTATGTGAAACTATGCGAAACTATGTGAAACTATCCGAAACTATGCGAAACTATGTGAAACTATCCGAAACTATGAGAAACTATCCGAAACTATGTGAAATTATGTGAAACTATCCGAAACTATGTGAAACTATGTGAAACTATCCGAAACTATGTGAAACTATGTGAAACTGTCCGAAACTATGTGAAACTATGTGAAACTATCCGAAACAATGTGAAACTATGTGAAAATATGTGAAACTATCCGAAACTATGTGAAACTATGAGAAACTATGTGAAAGTATCCGAAAGTATGTGAAACTATGTGAAATTATCCGAAACTACGTGAAACTATGTGAAAATATCCAAAACTATGTGAAACTATGAGAAACTATCCGAAACTATGTGAAACTATCCGAAGCTATGTGAAACTATCCGAAACTATGTGAAACTATCCAAAACTATGTGAAACTATCCGAAACTATGTGAAACTATGTGAAACTATCCGAAACTATCCGAAACTATGTGAAAATATGTGAAACTATCCGAAACTATGTGAAACTATCCGAAACTAAGTGAAACTATGTGAAACTATCCGAAACTATGTTAAACTATGAGAAACTATCCGAAACTATGTGAAACTATACGAAACTATGTGAAACTATATGAAACTATGTGAAACTATGTGAAACTATGTGAAACTATGTGAAACTATGTGAAACTATCCGAAACTATGTTAAACTATCCGAAACTATGTGAAACTATCCAAAACTATGTGAAACTATTTGAAACTATATGAAACTATGTGAAACTATCCGAAACTATGTTAAACTATCCGAAACTATGTGAAACTATGAAACTATGAAAAACTATGTGAAACTATCCGAAACTATGTAAAATTATGTGAAACTATCCGAAACTATGTGAAACTATCCGAAACTATATGAAACTCTGCGAAACTATGTGAAACTATCCGAAACTATGTGAAACTATGTGAAACTATCCGAAACTATGTGAAACTATGCGAAACTATGAGAAACTATGTGAAACTATCCGAAACTTTGCGAAACTATGTGAAACTATCCGAAACTATGTGAAACTATGTGAAACTATGTGAAACTATCCGAAACTATGTGAAACTATCCGAAACTATGTGAAACTATGTGAAACTAAGTGAAACTATCCGAAACTATGTGAAACTATGTGAAACTAAGTGAAACTATCCGAAACTATGTGAAACTATGTGAAACTATGTGAAACTATCCGAAACTATGTGAAACTATCCGAAACTATGTGGAACTATGTGAAACTATCCGAAACTATGTGAAACTATCCGAAACTATGTGAAACTATCCGAAACTATGTGAAACTATGTGAAACTATCCGAAACTATGTGAAACTATGTGAAACTATCCGAAACTATGTGAAACTATGAGAAACTATGCGAAAGTATCCGAAAGTATGTGAAACTATGTGAAACTATGTGAAACTATGTGAAATTATCCGAAACTACGTGAAACTATGTGAAAATATCCAAAACTATGTGAAACTATGAGAAACTATCCGAAACTATGTGAAACTATCCGAAGCTATGTGAAACTATGTGAAACTATCCGAAACTATGTGAAACTATCCGAAACTATGTGAAACTTTGTGAAACTATGTGAAACTATCTGAAACAATGCGAAACTATCCGAAACTATGTGAAACTATGTGGAACTATCCGAAACTATGTGAAACTATGCGAAACTAACCGAAACTATGTGAAACTATGTGAAACTATCCGAAACTATCCAAAACTATGAGAAACTATCCGAAACTATGTGAAACTATCCGAAACTATCCGAAACTATGTGA
The DNA here is from genome assembly GCF_982258835.1 of Parasteatoda tepidariorum. Taxonomy (NCBI): domain Eukaryota; kingdom Metazoa; phylum Arthropoda; class Arachnida; order Araneae; family Theridiidae; genus Parasteatoda; species Parasteatoda tepidariorum. Next base: position 124,794 of record NC_141761.1, read on the forward strand.
AACTATGTGACACTATGTGAAACTATCCGAAACTATGTGAAACTATCCGAAACTATGTGAAACTATGTGAAACTATGTGAAACTATCCGAAACTATGAGAAACTATGTGAAACTATGCGAAACTATGTGAAACTATCCGAAAATATGTGAAACTATGTGAAAGTATGTGAAAGTATGTTAAACCAATAAAACTATCCGAAACTATGTGAAACTATGTGAAACTATCCGAAACTATGTGAAACTATCCGAAACTATGTGAAACTATGTGAAACTAAGTGAAACTATCCGAAACTATGTGAAACTATCCGAAACTATGTGAAACTATCCGAAACTATGTGAAACTATGTGAAACTAAGTGAAACTATCCGAAACTATGTGAAACTATGTGAAACTATGTGAAACTAAGTGAAAGTATCCGAAACTATGTGAAACTATGTGAAACTAGCCGAGACTATGTGAAACTACGTGAAACTATCCGAAACTATGTGAAACTATCCGAAACTATGTGAAACTATGCGAAACTATGTGAAACTATCCGAAACTATGCGAAACTATGTGAAACTATCCGAAACTATGAGAAACTATCCGAAACTATGTGAAATTATGTGAAACTATCCGAAACTATGTGAAACTATGTGAAACTATGTGAAACTATCCGAAACTATGTGAAATTATCCGAAACTATGTGAAACTATCCGAAACTATGTGAAACTATGTGAAACTGTCCGAAACTATGTGAAACTATGTGAAACTATCCGAAACAATGTGAAACTATGTGAAAATATGTGAAACTATCCGAAACTATGTGAAACTATGAGAAACTATGTGAAAGTATCCGAAAGTATGTGAAACTATGTGAAATTATCCGAAACTACGTGAAACTATGTGAAAATATCCAAAACTATGTGAAACTATGAGAAACTATCCGAAACTATGTGAAACTATCCGAAGCTATGTGAAACTATGTGAAACTATCCGAAACTATGTGAAACTATCCAAAACTATGTGAAACTATCCGAAACTATGTGAAACTATGTGAAACTATCCGAAACTATCCGAAACTATGTGAAAATATGTGAAACTATCCGAAACTATGTGAAACTATCCGAAACTAAGTGAAACTATGTGAAACTATCCGAAACTATGTTAAACTATGAGAAACTATCCGAAACTATGTGAAACTATACGAAACTATGTGAAACTATATGAAAGTATGTGAAACTATGTGAAACTATGTGAAACTATGTGAAACTATCCGAAACTATGTTAAACTATCCGAAACTATGTGAAACTATCCAAAACTATGTGAAACTATTTGAAACTATATGAAATTATGTGAAACTATCCGAAACTATGTTAAACTATCCGAAACTATGTGAAACTATGAAACTATGAAAAACTATGTGAAACTATCCGAAACTATGTAAAATTATGTGAAACTATCCGAAACTATGTGAAACTATCCGAAACTATATGAAACTCTGCGAAACTATGTGAAACTATCCGAAACTATGTGAAACTATGTGAAACTATCCGAAACTATGTGAAACTATGCGAAATTATGAGAAACTATGTGAAACTATCCGAAACTTTGCGAAACTATGTGAAACTATCCGAAACTATGTGAAACTATGTGAAACTATGTGAAACTATCCGAAACTATGTGAAACTAAGTGAAACTATCCGAAACTATGTGAAACTATGTGAAACTATGTGAAACTATGTGAAACTATCCGAAACTATGTGAAACTATCCGAAACTATGTGGAACTATGTGAAACTATCCGAAACTATGTGAAACTATCCGAAACTATGTGAAACTATCCGAAACTATGTGAAACTATGTGAAACTATGTGAAACTATCCGAAACTATGAGAAACTATGTGAAACTATGCGAAACTATGTGAAACTATGTGAAACTATCCGAAAATATGTGAAACTATGTGAAAGTATGTGAAAGTATGTTAAACCAATAAAACTATCCGAAACTATGTGAAACTATGTGAAACTATCCGAAACTATGTGAAACTATCCGAAACTATGTGAAACTATGTGAAACTAAGTGAAACTATCCGAAACTATGTGAAACCATCCGAAACTATGTGAAACTATCCGAAACTATGTGAAACTATGTGAAACTAAGTGAAACTATCCGAAACTATGTGAAACTATGTGAAACTAAGTGAAAGTATCCGAAACTATGTGAAACTATGTGAAACTAGCCGAGACTATGTGAAACTACGTGAAACTATCCGAAACTATGTGAAACTATCCGAAACTATGTGAAACTATGCGAAACTATGTGAAACTATCCGAAACTATGCGAAACTATGTGAAACTATCCGAAACTATGAGAAACTATCCGAAACTATGTGAAATTATGTGAAACTATCCGAAACTATGTGAAACTATGTGAAACTATCCGAAACTATGTGAAACTATGTGAAACTGTCCGAAACTATGTGAAACTATGTGAAACTATCCGAAACAATGTGAAACTATGTGAAAATATGTGAAACTATCCGAAACTATGTGAAACTATGAGAAACTATGTGAAAGTATCCGAAAGTATGTGAAACTATGTGAAATTATCCGAAACTACGTGAAACTATGTGAAAATATCCAAAACTATGTGAAACTATGAGAAACTATCCGAAACTATGTGAAACTATCCGAAGCTATGTGAAACTATCCGAAACTATGTGAAACTATCCAAAACTATGTGAAACTATCCGAAACTATGTGAAACTATGTGAAACTATCCGAAACTATCCGAAACTATGTGAAAATATGTGAAACTATCCGAAACTATGTGAAACTATCCGAAACTAAGTGAAACTATGTGAAACTATCCGAAACTATGTTAAACTATGAGAAACTATCCGAAACTATGTGAAACTATACGAAACTATGTGAAACTATATGAAACTATGTGAAACTATGTGAAACTATGTGAAACTATGTGAAACTATGTGAAACTATCCGAAACTATGTTAAACTATCCGAAACTATGTGAAACTATCCAAAACTATGTGAAACTATTTGAAACTATATGAAACTATGTGAAACTATCCGAAACTATGTTAAACTATCCGAAACTATGTGAAACTATGAAACTATGAAAAACTATGTGAAACTATCCGAAACTATGTAAAATTATGTGAAACTATCCGAAACTATGTGAAACTATCCGAAACTATATGAAACTCTGCGAAACTATGTGAAACTATCCGAAACTATGTGAAACTATGTGAAACTATCCGAAACTATGTGAAACTATGCGAAACTATGAGAAACTATGTGAAACTATCCGAAACTTTGCGAAACTATGTGAAACTATCCGAAACTATGTGAAACTATGTGAAACTATGTGAAACTATCCGAAACTATGTGAAACTATCCGAAACTATGTGAAACTATGTGAAACTAAGTGAAACTATCCGAAACTATGTGAAACTATGTGAAACTAAGTGAAACTATCCGAAACTATGTGAAACTATGTGAAACTATGTGAAACTATCCGAAACTATGTGAAACTATCCGAAACTATGTGGAACTATGTGAAACTATCCGAAACTATGTGAAACTATCCGAAACTATGTCAAACTATCCGAAACTATGTGAAACTATGTGAAACTATCCGAAACTATGTGAAACTATGTGAAACTATGTGAAACTATCCGAAACTATGTGAAACTATGAGAAACTATGCGAAAGTATCCGAAAGTATGTGAAACTATGTGAAACTATGTGAAACTATGTGAAATTATCCGAAACTACGTGAAACTATGTGAAAATATCCAAAACTATGTGAAACTATGAGAAACTATCCGAAACTATGTGAAACTATCCGAAACTATGTGAAACTATCCGAAGCTATGTGAAACTATGTGAAACTATCCGAAACTATGTGAAACTATCCGAAACTATGTGAAACTTTGTGAAACTATGTGAAACTATCTGAAACAATGCGAAACTATCCGAAACTATGTGAAACTATGTGGAACTATCCGAAACTATGTGAAACTATCCGAAACTATCCGAAACTATGTGAAAATATGTGAAACTATCCGAAACTATGTGAAACTATCCGAAACTAAGTGAAACTATGTGAAACTATGTGAAACTATCCGAAACTATGTTAAACTATGAGAAACTATCCGAAACTATGTGAAACTATCCGAAACTATGTGAAACTATATGAAACTATGTGAAACTATGTGAAACTATCCGAAACTATGTTAAACTATCCGAAACTATGTGAAACTATGCGAAACTAACCGAAACTATGTGAAACTATGTGAAACTATGTGAAACTATCCGAAACTATCCAAAACTATGAGAAACTATCCGAAACTATGTGAAACTATCCGAAACTATGTGAAACTATGTGAAACAATGCGATACTATGTGAAACTATCCGAAACTATGTGAAACCATGTGACACTATGTGAAACTATCCGAAACTATGTGAAACTATCCGAAACTATGTGAAACTATGTGAAACTATGTGAAACTATGTGAAACTATCCGAAACTATGAGAAACTATGTGAAACTATGCGAAACTATGTGAAACTATGTGAAACTATCCGAAAATATGTGAAACTATGTGAAAGTATGTGAAACTATCCGAAACTATGTGAAACTATCCGAAACTATGTGAAACTAAGTGAAACTATCCGAAACTATGTGAAACTATCCGAAACTATGTGAAACTATCCGAAACTATGTGAAACTATGTGAAACTAAGTGAAACTATCCGAAACTATGTGAAACTATGTGAAACTATGTGAAACTAAGTGAAACTATCCGAAACTATGTGAAACTATGTGAAACTAGCCGAGACTATGTGAAACTACGTGAAACTATCCGAAACTATGTGAAACTATCCGAAACTATGTGAAACTATGCGAAACTATGTGAAACTATCCGAAACTATGCGAAACTATGTGAAACTATCCGAAACTATGAGAAACTATCCGAAACTATGTGAAATTATGTGAAACTATCCGAAACTATGTGAAACTATGTGAAACTATGTGAAACTATCCGAAACTATGTGAAATTATCCGAAACTATGTGAAACTATCCGAAACTATGTGAAACTATGTGAAACTGTCCAAAACTATGTGAAACTATGTGAAACTATCCGAAACAATGTGAAACTATGTGAAAATATGTGAAACTATCCGAAACTATGTGAAACTAAGAGAAACTATGTGAAAGTATCCGAAAGTATGTGAAACTATGTGAAATTATCCGAAACTACGTGAAACTATGTGAAAATATCCAAAACTATGTGAAACTATGAGAAACTATCCGAAACTATGTGAAACTATCCGAAGCTATGTGAAACTATGTGAAACTATCCGAAACTATGTGAAACTATCCAAAACTATGTGAAACTATCCGAAACTATATGAAACTATGTGAAACTATCCGAAACTATCCGAAACTATGTGAAAATATGTGAAACTATCCGAAACTATGTGAAACTATCCGAAACTAAGTGAAACTATGTGAAACTATCCGAAACTATGTTAAACTATGAGAAACTATCCGAAACTATGTGAATCTATACGAAACTATGTGAAACTATATGAAACTATGTGAAACTATGTGAAACTATGTGAAACTATCCGAAACTATGTTAAACTATCCGAAACTATGTGAAACTATCCAAAACTATGTGAAACTATTTGAAACTATATGAAACTATGTGAAACTATCCGAAACTATGTTAAACTATCCGAAACTATGCGAAACTATGAAACTATGAAAAACTATGTGAAACTATCCGAAACTATGTAAAATTATGTGAAACTATCCGAAACTATGTGAAACTATCCGAAACTATATGAAACTCTGCGAAACTATGTGAAACTATCCGAAACTATGTGAAACTATGTGAAACTATCCGAAACTATGTGAAACTATGCGAAACTATGAGAAACTATGTGAAACTATCCGAAACTTTGCGAAACTATGTGAAACTATCCGAAACTATGTGAAACTATGTGAAACTATGTGAAACTATCCGAAACTATGTGAAACTATCCGAAACTATGTGAAACTATGTGAAACTAAGTGAAACTATCCGAAACTATGTGAAACTAAGTGAAACTATCCGAAACTATGTGAAACTATGTGAAACTAAGTGAAACTATCCGAAACTATGTGAAACTATGTGAAACTATCCGAAACTATGTGAAACTATCCGAAACTATGTGGAACTATGTGAAACTATCCGAAACTATGTGAAACTATCCGAAACTATGTGAAACTATCCGAAACTATGTGAAACTATGTGAAACTATCCGAAACTATGTGAAACTATGTGAAAATATGTGAAACTATCCGAAACTATGTGAAACTATGAGAAACTATGCGAAAGTATCCGAAAGTATGTGAAACTATGTGAAACTATGTGAAACTATGTGAAATTATCCGAAACTACGTGAAACTATGTGAAAATATCCAAAACTATGTGAAACTATGAGAAACTATCCGAAACTATGTGAAACTATCCGAAGCTATGTGAAACTATGTGAAACTATCCGAAACTATGTGAAACTATCCGAAACTATGTGAAACTATCCGAAACTATGTGAAACTATCCGAAACTATGTTAAAGTATGAGAAACTATCCGAAACTATGTGAAACTATCCGAAACTATGTGAAACTATATGAAACTATGTGAAACTATGTGAAACTATGTGAAACTATCCGAAACTATGTTAAACTATCCGAAACTATGTGAAACTATGCGAAACTAACCGAAACTATGTGAAACTATGTGAAACTATCCGAAACTATCCAAAACTATGAGAAACTATCCGAAACTATGTGAAACTATCCGAAACTATGTGAAACTATGTGAAACAATGCGATACTATGTGAAACTATCCGAAACTATGTGAAACCATGTGACACTATGTGAAACTATCCGAAACTATGTGAAACTATCCGAAACTATGTGAAACTATGTGAAACTATGTGAAACTATCCGAAACTATGAGAAACTATGTGAAACTATGCGAAACTATGTGAAACTATGTGAAACTATCCGAAAATATGTGAAACTATGTGAAAGTATGTGAAAGTATGTGAAACTATGTGAAACTATCCGAAACTATGTGAAACTATCCGAAACTATGTGAAACTATCCGAAACTATGTGAAACTAAGTGAAACTATCCGAAACTATGTGAAACTATCCGAAACTATGTGAAACTATCCGAAACTATGTGAAACTATGTGAAACTAAGTGAAACTATCCGAAACTATGTGAAACTATGTGAAACTATGTGAAACTAAGTGAAACTATCCGAAACTATGTGAAACTATGTGAAACTAGCCGAGACTATGTGAAACTACGTGAAACTATCCGAAACTATGTGAAACTATCCGAAACTATGTGAAACTATGCGAAACTATGTGAAACTATCCGAAACTATGCGAAACTATGTGAAACTATCCGAAACTATGAGAAACTATCCGAAACTATGTGAAATTATGTGAAACTATCCGAAACTATGTGAAACTATGTGAAACTATCCGAAACTATGTGAAATTATCCGAAACTATGTGAAACTATCCGAAACTATGTGAAACTATGTGAAACTGTCCGAAACTATGTGAAACTATGTGAAACTATCCGAAACAATGTGAAACTATGTGAAAATATGTGAAACTATCCGAAACTATGTGAAACTATGAGAAACTATGTGAAAGTATCCGAAAGTATGTGAAACTATGTGAAATTATCCGAAACTACGTGAAACTATGTGAAAATATCCAAAACTATGTGAAACTATGAGAAACTATCCGAAACTATGTGAAACTATCCGAAGCTATGTGAAACTATGTGAAACTATCCGAAACTATGTGAAACTATCCAAAACTATGTGAAACTATCCGAAACTATGTGAAACTATCCGAAACTATCCGAAACTATGTGAAAATATGTGAAACTATCCGAAACTATGTGAAACTATCCGAAACTAAGTGAAACTATGTGAAACTATCCGAAACTATGTTAAACTATCCGAAACTATGTGAAACTATCCAAAACTATGTGAAACTATTTGAAACTATATGAAACTATGTGAAACTATCCGAAACTATGTTAAACTATCCGAAACTATGCGAAACTATGAAACTATGAAAAACTATGTGAAACTATCCGAAACTATGTAAAATTATGTGAAACTATCCGAAACTATGTGAAACTATCCGAAACTATATGAAACTCTGCGAAACTATGTGAAACTATCCGAAACTATGTGAAACTATGTGAAACTATCCGAAACTATGTGAAACTATGCGAAACTATGAGAAACTATGTGAAACTATCCGAAACTTTGCGAAACTATGTGAAACTATCCGAAACTATGTGAAACTATGTGAAACTATGTGAAACTATCCGAAACTATGTGAAACTATCCGAAACTATGTGAAACTATGTGAAACTAAGTGAAACTATCCGAAACTATGTGAAACTAAGTGAAACTATCCGAAACTATGTGAAACTATGTGAAACTAAGTGAAACTATCCGAAACTATGTGAAACTATGTGAAACTATCCGAAACTATGTGAAACTATCCGAAACTATGTGGAACTATGTGAAACTATCCGAAATGTGAAACTATCCGAAACTATGTGAAACTATCCGAAACTATGTGAAACTATGTGAAACTATCCGAAACTATGTGAAACTATGTGAAAATATGTGAAACTATCCGAAACTATGTGAAACTATGAGAAACTATGGCGAAAGTATCCGAAAGTATGTGAAACTATGTGAAACTATGTGAAACTATGTGAAATTATCCGAAACTACGTGAAACTATGTGAAAATATCCAAAACTATGTGAAACTATGAGAAACTATCCGAAACTATGTGAAACTATCCGAAGCTATGTGAAACTATGTGAAACTATCCGAAACTATGTGAAACTATCCGAAACTATGTGAAACTATCCGAAACTATGTGAAACTATCCGAAACTATGTTAAAGTATGAGAAACTATCCGAAACTATGTGAAACTATCCGAAACAATGTGAAACTATATGAAACTATGTGAAACTATGTGAAACTATGTGAAACTATCCGAACTATGTTAAACTATCCGAAACTATGGAAACTATGCGAAACTAACCGAAACTATGTGAAACTATGTGAAACTATCCGAAACTATCCAAAACTATGAGAAACTATCCGAAACTATGTGAAACTATCCGAAACTATGTGAAACTATGTGAAACAATGCGATACTATGTGAAACTATCCGAAACTATGTGAAACCATGTGACACTATGTGAAACTATCCGAAACTATGTGAAACTATCCGAAACTATGTGAAACTATGTGAAACTATGTGAAACTATCCGAAACTATGAGAAAACTATGTGAAACTATGCGAAACTATGTGAACTATGTGAAACTATCCGAAATATGTGAAACTATGTGAAAGTATGTGAAAGTATGTGAAACTATGTGAAACTATCCGAAACTATGTGAAACTATCCGAAACTATGTGAAACTATCCGAAACTATGTGAAACTAAGTGAAACTATCCGAAACTATGTGAAACTATCCGAAACTATGTGAAACTATCCGAAACTATGTGAAACTATGTGAAACTAAGTGAAACTATCCGAAACTATGTGAAACTATGTGAAACTAAGTGAAACTATCCGAAAACTATGTGAAACTATGTGAAACTAGCCGAGACTATGTGAAACTACGTGAAACTATCCGAAACTATGTGAAACTATCCGAAACTATGTGAAACTATGCGAAACTATGTGAAACTATCCGAAACTATGCGAAACTATGTGAAACTATCCGAAACTATGAGAAACTATCCGAAACTATGTGAATTATGTGAAACTATCCGAAACTATGTGAAACTATGTGAAACTATCCGAAACTATGTGAAATTATCCGAAACTATGTGAAACTATCCGAAACTATGTGAAACTATGTGAAACTGTCCGAAACTATGTGAACTATGTGAAACTATCCGAAACAATGTGAAACTATGTGAAAATATGTGAAACTATCCGAAACTATGTGAAACTATGAGAAACTATGTGAAAGTATCCGAAAGTATGTGAAACTATGTGAAATTATCCGAAACTACGTGAAACTATGTGAAAATATCCAAAACTATGTGAAACTATGAGAAACTATCCGAAACTATGTGAAACTATCCGAAGCTATGTGAAACTATGTGAAACTATCCGAAACTATGTGAAACTATCCAAAACTAGTGAAAACTATCCGAAACTATGTGAAACTATCCGAAACTATCCGAAACTATGTGAAAATATGTGAAACTATCCGAAACTATGTGAAACTATCCGAAACTAAGTGAAACTATGTGAAACTATCCGAAACTATGTTAAACTATGAGAAACTATCCGAAACTATGTGAAACTATACGAAACTATGTGAAACTATATGAAACTATGTGAAACTAGTGAAACTATGTGAAAACTATCCGAAACTATGTTAAACTATCCGAAACTATGTGAAACTATCCAAAACTTTTGCGAAATTATTTGAAACTATATGAAACTATGTGAAAACTATCCGAAACTATGTTAAACTATCCGAAACTATGTGAAACTATGAAACTATGGAAAAACTATGTGAAACTATTCGAAACTATGTAAAATTAGTGAACTATCCGAAACTATGTGAAACTATCCGAAACTATATGAAACTCTGCGAAGCTATGTGAAACTATCCGTAACTATGTGAAACTATGTGAAACTATCCGAAACTATGTGAAACTATGCGAACTATGAGAAACTATGTGAAACTATCCAAACTTTGCGAAACTATGTGAAACTATCCGAACTATGTGAAACTATGTGAAACAATCCGAAACTATGTGAAACTATCCGAAACTATGTGAAACTATGTGAAACTAAGTGAAACTATCCGAAACTATGTGAAACTAAGTGAAACTATCCGAAACTATGTGAAACTATGTGAAACTAAGTGAAACTAAGTGAAAACTATCCGAAACTATGTGAAACTATGTGAAACTATGTGAAACTATCCGAACTATGTGAAACTATCCGAAACTATGTGGAACTATTGTGAAACTATCCGAAACTATGTGAAACTATCCGAAACTATGTGAAACTATCCGGAAACTATGTGAAACTATGTGAAACTATCCGAAACTATGTGAAACTATGTGAAAATATGTGAAACTATCCGAAACTATGTGAAACTATGAGAAACTATGCGAAAGTATCCGAAAGTATGTGAAACTATGTGAAACTATGTGAAACTATGTGAAATTATCCGAAACTACGTGAAACTATGTGAAAATATCCGAAACTATGTGAAACTATGAGAACATGCGAAAGTATCCGAAAGTATGTGAAACAATGTGAAACTATGTGAAGCTATGTGAAAGTATGTGAAACTATCCGAAACTATGTGAAACTATCCGAAACTATGTGAAACTATCCGAAACTATGTGAAACTTTGTGAAACCTATGTGAAACTATCTGAAACAATGCGAAACTATCCGAAACTATGTGAAACTATGTGGAACTATCCGAAACTATGTGAAACTATCCGAACTATCGAAACTATGTGAAAATATGTGAAACTATCCGAAACTATGTGAAACTATCCGAAACTAAGCCGAAACTAAGTGAAACTATGTGAAACTATGTGAAACTATCCGAAACTATGTTAAACTATGAGAAACTATCCGAAACTATGTGAAACTATCCGAAACTTTGCGAAACTATGTGAAACTATCCGAAACTATGTGAAACTATGTGAAACTATGTGAAACTATCCGAAACTATGTGAAACTATCCGAAACTATGTGAAACTATGTGAAACTAAGTGAAACTATCCGAAACTATGTGAAACTAAGTGAAACTATCCGAAACTATGTGAAACTATGTGAAACTATGTGAAACTAAGTGAAACTAAGTGAAACTATCCGAAACTATGTGAAACTATGTGAAACTATCCGAAACTATGTGAAACTATCCGAAACTATGTGGAACTATGTGAAACTATCCGAAACTATGTGAAACTATCCGAAACTATGTGAAACTATGTGAAACTATCCGAAACTATGTGAAAACTATGTGAAAATATGTGAAACTATCCGAAACTATGTGAAACTATGAGAAACTATGCGAAAGTATCCGAAGTATGTGAAACTATGTGAAACTATGTGAAATTATCCGAAACTACGTGAAACTATGTGAAAATATCCAAAACTATGTGAAACTATGAGAAACTATCCGAAACTATGTGAAACTATCCGAAGCTATGTGAAACTATGTGAAACTATCCGAAACTATGTGAAACTATCCGAAACTATGTGAAACTATCCGAAACTATGTGAAACTATCCGAAACTATGTTAAACTATGAGAAACTATCCGAAACTATGTGAAACTATCCGAAACTATGTGAAACTATATGAAACTATGTGAAACTATGTGAAACTATGTGAAACTATCCGAAACTATGTTAAACTATCCGAAACTATGTGAAACTATGCGAAACTAACCGAAACTATGTGAAACTATGTGAAACTATACGAAACTATCCAAAACTATGAGAAACTATCCGAAACTATGTGAAACTATCCGAAACTATGTGAAACTATGTGAAACAATGCGATACTATGTGAAACTATCCGAAACTATGTGAAACCATGTGACACTATGTGAAACTATCCGAAACTATGTGAAACTATCCGAAACTATGTGAAACTATGTGAAACTATGTGAAACTATCCGAAACTATGAGAAACTATGTGAAACTATGCGAAACTATGTGAAACTATGTGAAACTATCCGAAAATATGTGAAACTATGTGAAAGTATGTGAAAGTATGTGAAACTATGTGAAACTATCCGAAACTATGTGAAACTATCCGAAACTATGTGAAACTATCCGAAACTATGTGAAACTAAGTAAAACTATCCGAAACTATGTGAAACTATCCGAAACTATGTGAAACTATCCGAAACTATGTGAAACTATGTGAAACTAAGTGAAACTATCCGAAACTATGTGAAACTATGTGAAACTATGTGAAACTAAGTGAAACTATCCGAAACTATGTGAAACTATGTGAAACTAGCCGAGACTATGTGAAACTACGTGAAACTATCCGAAACTATGTGAAACTATCCGAAACTATGTGAAACTATGCGAAACTATGTGAAACTATCCGAAACTATGCGAAACTATGTGAAACTATCCGAAACTATGAGAAACTATCCGAAACTATGTGAAATTATGTGAAACTATCCGAAACTATGTGAAACTATGTGAAACTATCCGAAACTATGTGAAATTATCCGAAACTATGTGAAACTATCCGAAACTATGTGAAACTATGTGAAACTGTCCGAAACTAAGTGAAACTATGTGAAACTATCCGAAACAATGTGAAACTATGTGAAAATATGTGAAACTATCCGAAACTATGTGAAACTATGAGAAACTATGTGAAAGTATCCGAAAGTATGTGAAACTATGTGAAATTATCCGAAACTACGTGAAACTATGTGAAAATATCCATAACTATGTGAAACTATGAGAAACTATCCGAAACTATGTGAAACTATCCGAAGCTATGTGAAACTATCCGAAACTATGTGAAACTATCCAAAACTATGTGAAACTATCCGAAACTATGTGAAACTATCCGAAACTATCCGAAACTATGTGAAAATATGTGAAACTATCCGAAACTATGTGAAACTATCCGAAACTAAGTGAAACTATGTGAAACTATCCGAAACTATGTTAAACTATGAGAAACTATCCGAAACTATGTGAAACTATACGAAACTATGTGAAACTATATGAAACTATGTGAAACTATGTGAAACTATGTGAAACTATCCGAAACTATGTTAAACTATCCGAAACTATGTGAAACTATCCAAAACTATGCGAAACTATTTGAAACTATATGAAACTATGTGAAACTATCCGAAACTATGTTAAACTATCCGAAACTATGTGAAACTATGAAACTATGAAAAACTATGTGAAACTATCCGAAACTATGTAAAATTATGTGAAACTATCCGAAACTATGTGAAACTATCCGAAACTATATGAAACTCTGCGAAACTATGTGAAACTATCCGAAACTATGTGAAACTATGTGAAACTATCCGAAACTATGTGAAACTATGCGAAACTATGAGAAACTATGTGAAACTATCCGAAACTTTGCGAAACTATGTGAAACTATCCGAAACTATGTGAAACTATGTGAAACTATGTGAAACTATCCGAAACTATGTGAAACTATCCGAAACTATGTGAAACTAAGTGAAACTATCCGAAACTATGTGAAACTAAGTGAAACTATCCGAAACTATGTGAAACTATGTGAAACTAAGTGAAACTAAGTGAAACTATCCGAAACTATGTGAAACTATGTGAAAATATGTGAAACTATCCGAAACTATGTGAAACTATGAGAAACTATGCGAAAGTATCCGAAAGTATGTGAAACTATGTGAAACTATGTGAAACTATGTGAAATTATCCGAAACTACGTGAAACTATGTGAAAATATCCTAAACTATGTGAAACTATGAGAAACTATCCGAAACTATGTGAAACTATCCGAAGCTATGTGAAAGTATGTGAAACTATCCGAAACTATGTGAAACTATCCGAAACTATGTGAAACTATCCGAAACTATGTGAAACTTTGTGAAACTATGTGAAACTATCTGAAACAATGCGAAACTATCCGAAACTATGTGAAACTATGTGGAACTATCCGAAACTATGTGAAACTATCCGAAACTATCCGAAACTATGTGAAAATATGTGAAACTATCCGAAACTATGTGAAACTATCCGAAACTAAGTGAAACTATGTGAAACTATGTGAAACTATCCGAAACTATGTTAAACTATGAGAAACTATCCGAAACTATGTGAAACTATCCGAAACTATGTGAAACTATATGAAACTATGTGAAACTATGTGAAACTATGTGAAACTAGCCGAAACTATGTTAAACTATCCGAAACTATGTGAAACTATCCAAAACCATGTGAAACTATTTGAAACTATGTGAAACTATCCGAAACTATGTTAAACTATCCGAAACTATGTGAAACTATGTGAAACTATGAAACTATGAAAAACTATGTGAAACTATGTGAAACTATCCGAAACTATGTAAAATTATGTGAAACTATCCGAAACTATGAGAAACTATGTGAAACTATCCGAAACTATGTGAAACTATATGAAACTATGTGAAACTATGTGAAACTATCCGAAACTATGTTAAACTATCCGAAACTATGTGAAACTATCCAAAACTATGTGAAACTATTTGAAACTATGTGAAACTATGTGAAACTATGTGAAACTATCCGAAACTATGTTAAGCTATCCGAAACTATGTGAAACTATGAAACTATGAAAAACTATGTGAAACTATGTGAAACTATCCGAAACTATGTAAAATTATGTGAAACTATCCGAAACTATGTGAAACTATCCGAAACTATGTGACACTATGTGAAACTATCCGAAACTATGTGAAACTATGAAACTATGCGAAACTATGTGAAACTATCCGAAACTATGTGAAACTAAGTGAAACTATCCGAAACTATGTGGAACAATGTGAAACTATGTGAAACTATCCGAAACTATGTGAAAGTACGTGAAACTATCCGAAACTATGTGAAACTATCCGAAACTATGTGAAACTATGTGAAACTATCCGAAACTATCCGAAACTATGTGAAACTATATGAAACTCTGCGAAACTAAGTGAAACTATGTGAAACTATGTTAAACTATCCGAAACTATGTGAAACTATGAGAAACTAAGTGAAACTATCCGAAACTATGTGAAACTATGTGAAACTAAGTGAAACTATCCGAAACTATGTGAAACTATGTGAAACTAGCCGAGACTATGTGAAACTACGTGAAACTATCCGAAACTATGTGAAACTATCCGAAACTATGCGAAACTATGTGAAACTATCCGAAACTATGAGAAACTATCCGAAACTATGTGAAATTATGTGAAACTATCCGAAACTATGTGAAACTATGTGAAACTATGTGAAACTATCCGAAACTATGTGAAACTATCCGAAACTATGTGAAACTATGTGAAACTATCCGAAACTATGTGAAACTGTCCGAAACTATGTGAAACTATGTGAAACTATCCGAAACAATGTGAAACTATGTGAAAATATGTGAAACTATCCGAAACTATGTGAAACTATGAGAAACTATGTGAAAGTATCCGAAAGTATGCGAAACTATGTGAAATTATCCGAAACTACGTGAAACTATGTGAAAATATCCAAAACTATGTGAAACTATGAGAAACTATCCGAAACTATGTGAAACTATCCGAAGCTATGTGAAACTATGTGAAACTATCCGAAACTATGTGAAACTATCCAAAACTATGTGAAACTATCCGAAACTATGTGAAACTATGTGAAACTATCCGAAACTATCCGAAACTATGTGAAAATATGTGAAACTATCCGAAACTATGTGAAACTATCCGAAACTAAGTGAAACTATGTGAAACTATCCGAAACTATGTTAAACTATGAGAAACTATCCGAAACTATGTGAAACTATACGAAACTATGTGAAACTATATGAAACTATGTGAAACTATCCGAAACTATGTTA
Organism: Parasteatoda tepidariorum; assembly: GCF_982258835.1. Taxonomy (NCBI): domain Eukaryota; kingdom Metazoa; phylum Arthropoda; class Arachnida; order Araneae; family Theridiidae; genus Parasteatoda; species Parasteatoda tepidariorum. The sequence goes on from NC_141761.1 coordinate 141,516, forward strand.
AACTATCCGAAACTATGTGAAACTATCCAAAAATATGTGAAACTATTTGAAACTATATGAAACTATGTGAAACTATCCGAAACTATGTTAAACTATCCGAAACTATGTGAAACTATGTGAAACTATGAAACTATGAAAAACTATGTGAAACTATGTGAAACTATCCGAAACTATGTAAAATTATGTGAAACTATCCGAAACTATGTGAAACTATCCGAAACTATCCGAAACTATGTGAAAATATGTGAAACTATCCGAAACTATGTGAAACTATCCGAAACTAAGTGAAACTATGTGAAACTATGTGAAACTATCCGAAACTATGTTAAACTATGAGAAACTATCCGAAACTATGTGAAACTATCCGAAACTATGTGAAACTATATGAAACTATGTGAAACTATGTGAAACTAGCCGAAACTATGTTAAACTATCCGAAACTATGTGAAACTATCCAAAACCATGTGAAACTATTTGAAACTATGTGAAACTATGTGAAACTATCCGAAACTATGTTAAACTATCCGAAACTATGTGATACTATGAAACTATGAAAAACTATGTGAAACTATGTGAAACTATCCGAAACTATGTAAAATTATGTGAAACTATCCGAAACTATGAGAAACTATGTGAAACTATCCGAAACTATGTGAAACTATATGAAACTATGTGAAACTATGTGAAACTATCCGAAACTATGTTAAACTATCCGAAACTATGTGAAACTATCCAAAACTATGTGAAACTATTTGAAACTATGTGAAACTATGTGAAACTATGTGAAACTATCCGAAACTATGTTAAGCTATCCGAAACTATGTGAAACTATGAAACTATGAAAAACTATGTGAAACTATGTGAAACTATCCGAAACTATGTAAAATTATGTGAAACTATCCGAAACTATGTGAAACTATCCGAAACTATGTGACACTATGTGAAACTATCCGAAACTATGTGAAACTATGAAACTATGCGAAACTATGTGAAACTATCCGAAACTATGTGAAACTAAGTGAAACTATCCGAAACTATGTGGAACAATATGAAACTATGTGAAACTATCCGAAACTATGTGAAAGTACGTGAAACTATCCGAAACTATGTGAAACTATCCGAAACTATGTGAAACTATGTGAAACTATCCGAAACTATCCGAAACTATGTGAAACTATATGAAACTCTGCGAAACTAAGTGAAACTATGTGAAACTATGTTAAACTATCCGAAACTATCTGAAACTATGAGAAACTAAGTGAAACTATCCGAAACTATGTGAAACTATGTGAAACTAAGTGAAACTATCCGAAACTATGTGAAACTATGTGAAACTAGCCGAGACTATGTGAAACTACGTGAAACTATCCGAAACTATGTGAAACTATCCGAAACTATGCGAAACTATGTGAAACTATCCGAAACTATGAGAAACTATCCGAAACTATGTGAAATTATGTGAAACTATCCGAAACTATGTGAAACTATGTGAAACTATCCGAAACTATGTGAAACTATCCGAAACTATGTGAAACTATGTGAAACTATCCGAAACTATGTGAAACTGTCCGAAACTATGTGAAACTATGTGAAACTATCCGAAACAATGTGAAACTATGTGAAAATATGTGAAACTATCCGAAACTATGTGAAACTATGAGAAACTATGTGAAAGTATCCGAAAGTATGTGAAACTATGTGAAATTATCCGAAACTACGTGAAACTATGTGAAAATATCCAAAACTATGTGAAACTATGAGAAACTATCCGAAACTATGTGAAACTATCCGAAGCTATGTGAAACTATGTGAAACTATCCGAAACTATGTGAAACTATCCAAAACTATGTGAAACTATCCGAAACTATGTGAAACTATGTGAAACTATCCGAAACTATCCGAAACTATGTGAAAATATGTGAAACTATCCGAAACTATGTGAAACTATCCGAAACTAAGTGAAACTATGTGAAACTATCCGAAACTATGTTAAACTATGAGAAACTATCCGAAACTATGTGAAACTATACGAAACTATGTGAAACTATATGAAACTATGTGAAACTATGTGAAACTATCCGAAACTATGTTAAACTATCCGAAACTATGTGAAACTATCCAAAAATATGTGAAACTATTTGAAACTATATGAAACTATGTGAAACTATCCGAAACTATGTTAAACTATCCGAAACTATGTGAAACTATGAAACTATGAAAAACTATGTGAAACTATGTGAAACTATCCGAAACTATGTAAAATTATGTGAAACTATCCGAAACTATGTGAAACTATCCGAAACTATATGAAACTCTGCGAAACTATGTGAAACTATCCGAAACTATGTGAAACTATGTGAAACTATCCGAAACTATGTGAAACTATGCGAAACTATGAGAAACTATGTGAAACTATCCGAAACTTTGCGAAACTATGTGAAACTATCCGAAACTATGTGAAACTATGTGAAACTATCCGAAACTATGTGAAACTATCCGAAACTATGTGAAACTATGTGAAACTAAGTTAAACTATCCGAAACTATGTGAAACTAAGTGAAACTATCCGAAACTATGTGAAACTATGTGAAACTATGTGAAACTATCCGAAACTATGTGAAACTATCCGAAACTATGTGAAACTATGTGAAACTATCCGAAACTATGTGAAACTATGTGAAACTATCCGAAACTATGTGAAAATATGTGAAACTATCCGAAACTATGTGAAACTATGAGAAACTATGCGAAAGTATCCGAAAGTATGTGAAACTATGTGAAACTATGTGAAATTATCCGAAACTACGTGAAACTATGTGAAAATATCCAAAACTATGTGAAACTATGAGAAACTATCCGAAACTATGTGAAACTATCCGAAGCTATGTGAAACTATGTGAAACTATCCGAAACTATGTGAAACTATCCGAAACTATGTGAAACTATCCGAAACTATGTGAAACTTTGTGAAACTATGTGAAACTATCTGAAACAATGCGAAACTATCCGAAACTATGTGAAACTATGTGGAACCATCCGAAACAATGTGAAACTATCCGAAACTATCCGAAACTATGTGAAAATATGTGAAACTATCGGAAACTATGTGAAACTATCCGAAACTAAGTGAAACTATGTGAAACTATGTGAAACTATCCGAAACTATGTTAAACTATGAGAAACTATCCGAAACTATCCGAAACTATGTGAAACTATATGAAACTATGTGAAACTATGTGAAACTATGTGAAACTATCCGAAACTATGTGAAACTATGTGAAACTATCCGAAACTATGTGAAACTATGTGAAAATATGTGAAACTATCCGAAACTATGTGAAACTATCCGAAACTATGTGAAACTACGAGAAACTATCCGAAACTATGTGAAACTATGTGAAACTATCCGAAACTATGTGAAACTTTGTGAAACTATGTGAAACTATCTGAAACAATGCGAAACTATCCGAAACTATGTGAAACTATCCGAAACTATGTGAAACGATGTGAAACTATCCGAAACTATGTGAATCTATGTGAAACTCTCCGAAACTATGTGAAACTATCCGAAACTATGTGAAACTATGAGAACTATGTGAAACTATCCGAAACTATGAGAAACTATGTGAAACTATCCGAAACTATGTGAAACTATGCGAAACTAACCGAAACTATGTGAAACTATGTGAAACTATGTGAAACTATCCGAAACTATCCAAAACTATGAGAAACTATCCGAAACTATGTGAAACTATCCGAAACTATGTGAAACTATGTGAAACAATGCGATACTATGTGAAACTATCCGAAACTATGTGAAACTATGTGTCACTATGTGAAACTATCCGAAACTATGTGAAACTATCCGAAACTATGTGAAACTATGTGAAACTATCCGAAACTATGAGAAACTATGTGAAACTATGCGAAACTATGTGAAACTATCCGAAAGTATGTGAAACTATGTGAAAGTATGTGAAAGTATGTGAAACTATGTGAAACTATCCGAAACTATGTGAAACTATGTGAAACTATGTGAAACTATGTGAAACTATCCGAAACTATGTGAAACTATCCGAAACTATGTGAAACTATGTGAAACTAAGTGAAACTATCCGAAACTATGTGAAACTATCCGAAACTATGTGAAACTATCCGAAACTATGTGAAACTATGTGAAACTAAGTGAAACTATCCGAAACTATGTGAAACTATGTGAAACTATGTGAAACTAAGTGAAACTATCCGAAACTATGTGAAACTATGTGAAACTAGCCGAAACTATGTGAAACTATGTGAAAATATGTGAAACTATCCGAAACTATGTGAAACTATCCGAAACTATGTGAAACTATGAGAAACTATCCGAAACTATGTGAAACTATGTGAAACTATCCGAAACTATGTGAAACTATCCGAAACTAAGTGAAACTATGTGAAACTATCCGAAACTATGTTAAACTATGAGAAACTATCCGAAACTATGTGAAACTATACGAAACTATGTGAAACTATATGAAACTATGTGAAACTATGTGAAACTATGTGAAACTATCCGAAACTATGTTAAACTATCCGAAACTATGTGAAACTATCCAAAACTATGTGAAACTATTTGAAACTATATGAAACTATGTGAAACTATCCGAAACTATGTTAAACTATCCGAAACTATGTGAAACTATGAAACTATGAAAAACTATGTGAAACTATCCGAAACTATGTAAAATTATGTGAAACTATCCGAAACTATGTGAAACTATCCGAAACTATATGAAACTCTGCGAAACTATGTGAAACTATCCGAAACTATGTGAAACTATGTGAAACTATCCGAAACTATGTGAAACTATGCGAAACTATGAGAAACTATGTGAAACTATCCGAAACTTTGCGAAACTATGTGAAACTATCCGAAACTATGTGAAACTATGTGAAACTATGTGAAACTATCCGAAACTATGTGAAACTATGTGAAACTAAGTGAAACTATCCGAAACTATGTGAAACTAAGTGAAACTATCCGAAACTATGTGAAACTATGTGAAACTAAGTGAAACTAAGTGAAACTATCCGAAACTATGTGAAACTATGTGAAACTATGTGAAACTATGTGAAACTATCCGAAACTATGTGAAACTATCCGAAACTATGTGGAACTATGTGAAACTATCCGAAACTATGTGAAACTATCCGAAACTATGTGAAACTATCCGAAACTATGTGAAACTATGTGAAACTATCCGAAACTATGTGAAACTATGTGAAAATATGTGAAACTATCCGAAACTATGTGAAACTATGAGAAACTATGCGAAAGTATCCGAAAGTATGTGAAACTATGTGAAACTATGTGAAATTATCCGAAACTACGTGAAACTATGTGAAAATATCCTAAACTATGTGAAACTATGAGAAACTATCCGAAACTATGTGAAACTATCCGAAGCTATGTGAAAGTATGTGAAACTATCCGAAACTATGTGAAACTATCCGAAACTATGTGAAACTATCCGAAACTATGTGAAACTTTGTGAAACTATGTGAAACTATCTGAAACAATGCGAAACTATCCGAAACTATGTGAAACTATGTGGAACTATCCGAAACTATCCGAAACTATCCGAAACTATGTGAAAATATGTGAAACTATCCGAAACTATGTGAAACTATCCGAAACTAAGTGAAACTATGTGAAACTATGTGAAACTATCCGAAACTATGTTAAACTATGAGAAACTATCCGAAACTATGTGAAACTATCCGAAACTATGTGAAACTATATGAAACTATGTGAAACTATGTGAAACTATGTGAAACTAGCCGAAACTATGTTAAACTATCCGAAACTATGTGAAACTATCCAAAACCATGTGAAACTATTTGAAACTATGTGAAACTATGTGAAACTATCCGAAACTATGTTAAACTATCCGAAACTATGTGAAACTATGTGAAACTATGAAACTATGAAAAACTATGTGAAACTATGTGAAACTATCCGAAACTATGTAAAATTATGTGAAACTATCCGAAACTATGAGAAACTATGTGAAACTATCCGAAACTATGTGAAACTATATGAAACTATGTGAAACTATGTGAAACTATCCGAAACTATGTTAAACTATCCGAAACTATGTGAAACTATCCAAAACTATGTGAAACTATTTGAAACTATGTGAAACTATGTGAAACTATCCGAAACTATGTTAAGCTATCCGAAACTATGTGAAACTATGAAACTATGAAAAACTATGTGAAACTATGTGAAACTATCCGAAACTATGTAAAATTATGTGAAACTATCCGAAACTATGTGAAACTATCCGAAACTATGTGACACTATGTGAAACTATCCGAAACTATGTGAAACTATGAAACTATGCGAAACTATGTGAAACAATCCGAAACTATGTGAAACTAAGTGAAACTATCCGAAACTATGTGGAACAATGTGAAACTATGTGAAACTATCCGAAACTATGTGAAAGTACGTGAAACTATCCGAAACTATGTGAAACTATCCGAAACTATGTGAAACTATGTGAAACTATCCGAAACTATCCGAAACTATGTGAAACTATATGAAACTCTGTGAAACTAAGTGAAACTATGTGAAACTATGTTAAACTATCCGAAACTATGTGAAACTATGAGAAACTAAGTGAAACTATCCGAAACTATGTGAAACTATGTGAAACTAAGTGAAACTATCCGAAACTATGTGAAACTATGTGAAACTAGCCGAGACTATGTGAAACTACGTGAAACTATCCGAAACTATGTGAAACTATCCGAAACTATGCGAAACTATGTGAAACTATCCGAAACTATGAGAAACTATCCGAAACTATGTGAAATTATGTGAAACTATCCGAAACTATGTGAAACTATGTGAAACTATGTGAAACTATCCGAAACTATGTGAAACTATCCGAAACTATGTGAAACTATGTGAAACTATCCGAAACTATGTGAAACTGTCCGAAACTATGTGAAACTATGTGAAACTATCCGAAACAATGTGAAACTATGTGAAAATATGTGAAACTATCCGAAACTATGTGAAACTATGAGAAACTATGTGAAAGTATCCGAAAGTATGTGAAACTATGTGAAATTATCCGAAACTACGTGAAACTATGTGAAAATATCCAAAACTATGTGAAACTATGAGAAACTATCCGAAACTATGTGAAACTATCCGAAGTTATGTGAAACTATGTGAAACTATCCGAAACTATGTGAAACTATCCAAAACTATGTGAAACTATCCGAAACTATGTGAAACTATGTGAAACTATCCGAAACTATCCGAAACTATGTGAAAATATGTGAAACTATCCGAAACTATGTGAAACTATCCGAAACTAAGTGAAACTATGTGAAACTATCCGAAACTATGTTAAACTATGAGAAACTATCCGAAACTATGTGAAACTATACGAAACTATGTGAAACTATATGAAACTATGTGAAACTATCCGAAACTATGTTAAACTATCCGAAACTATGTGAAACTATCCAAAAATATGTGAAACTATTTGAAACTATATGAAACTATGTGAAACTATCCGAAACTATGTTAAACTATCCGAAACTATGTGAAACTATGTGAAACTATGAAACTATGAAAAACTATGTGAAACTATCCGAAACTATGTAAAATTATGTGAAACTATCCGAAACTATGTGAAACTATCCGAAACTATCCGAAACTATGTGAAAATATGTGAAACTATCCGAAACTATGTGAAACTATCCGAAACTAAGTGAAACTATGTGAAACTATGTGAAACTATCCGAAACTATGTTAAACTATGAGAAACTATCCGAAACTATGTGAAACTATCCGAAACTATGTGAAACTATATGAAACTATGTGAAACTATGTGAAACTAGCCGAAACTATGTTAAACTATCCGAAACTATGTGAAACTATCCAAAACCATGTGAAACTATTTGAAACTATGTGAAACTATGTGAAACTATCCGAAACTATGTTAAACTATCCGAAACTATGTGATACTATGAAACTATGAAAAACTATGTGAAACTATGTGAAACTATCCGAAACTATGTAAAATTATGTGAAACTATCCGAAACTATGAGAAACTATGTGAAACTATCCGAAACTATGTGAAACTATATGAAACTATGTGAAACTATGTGAAACTATCCGAAACTATGTTAAACTATCCGAAACTATGTGAAACTATCCAAAACTATGTGAAACTATGTGAAACTATGTGAAACTATCCGAAACTATGTTAAGCTATCCGAAACTATGTGAAACTATGAAACTATGAAAAACTATGTGAAACTATGTGAAACTATCCGAAACTATGAAAAATTATGTGAAACTATCCGAAACTATGTGAAACTATCCGAAACTATGTGACACTATGTGAAACTATCCGAAACTATGTGAAACTATGAAACTATGCGAAACTATGTGAAACTATCCGAAACTATGTGAAACTAAGTGAAACTATCCGAAACTATGTGGAACAATATGAAACTATGTGAAACTATCCGAAACTATGTGAAAGTACGTGAAACTATCCGAAACTATGTGAAACTATCCGAAACTATGTGAAACTATGTGAAACTATCCGAAACTATCCGAAACTATGTGAAACTATATGAAACTCTGCGAAACTAAGTGAAACTATTGGAAACTATGTTAAACTATCCGAAACTATCTGAAACTATGAGAAACTAAGTGAAACTATCCGAAACTATGTGAAACTATGTGAAACTAAGTGAAACTATCCGAAACTATGTGAAACTATGTGAAACTAGCCGAGACTATGTGAAACTACGTGAAACTATCCGAAACTATGTGAAACTATCCGAAACTATGCGAAACTATGTGAAACTATCCGAAACTATGAGAAACTATCCGAAACTATGTGAAATTATGTGAAACTATCCGAAACTATGTGAAACTATGTGAAACTATCCGAAACTATGTGAAACTATCCGAAACTATGTGAAACTATCCGAAACTATGTGAAACTGTCCGAAACTATGTGAAACTATGTGAAACTATCCGAAACAATGTGAAACTATGTGAAAATATGTGAAACTATCCGAAACTATGTGAAACTATGAGAAACTATGTGAAAGTATCCGAAAGTATGTGAAACTATGTGAAATTATCCGAAACTACGTGAAACTATGTGAAAATATCCAAAACTATGTGAAACTATGAGAAACTATCCGAAACTATGTGAAACTATCCGAAGCTATGTGAAACTATGTGAAACTATCCGAAACTATGTGAAACTATCCGAAACTATGTGAAACTATCCAAAACTATGTGAAACTATCCGAAACTATGTGAAACTATGTGAAAATATCCGAAACTATCCGAAACTATGTGAAAATATGTGAAACTATCCGAAACTATGTGAAACTATCCGAAACTAAGTGAAACTATGTGAAACTATCCGAAACTATGTTAAACTATGAGAAACTATCCGAAACTATGTGAAACTATACGAAACTATGTGAAACTATATGAAACTATGTGAAACTATGTGAAACTATCCGAAACTATGTTAAACTATCCGAAACTATGTGAAACTATCCAAAAATATGTGAAACTATTTGAAACTATATGAAACTATGTGAAACTATCCGAAACTATGTTAAACTATCCGAAACTATGTGAAACTATGTGAAACTATGAAACTATGAAAAACTATGTGAAACTATGTGAAACTATCCGAAACTATGTAAAATTATGTGAAACTATCCGAAACTATGTGAAACTATCCGAAACTATATGAAACTCTGCGAAACTATGTGAAACTATCCGAAACTATGTGAAACTATGTGAAACTATCCGAAACTATGTGAAACTATGCGAAACTATGAGAAACTATGTGAAACTATCCGAAACTTTGCGAAACTATGTGAAACTATCCGAAACTATGTGAAACTATGTGAAACTATCCGAAACTATGTGAAACTATCCGAAACTATGTGAAACTATGTGAAACTAAGTTAAACTATCCGAAACTATGTGAAACTAAGTGAAACTATCCGAAACTATGTGAAACTATGTGAAACTATCCGAAACTATGTGAAACTATCCGAAACTATGTGAAACTATGTGAAACTATCCGAAACTATGTGAAACTATGTGAAACTATCCGAAACTATGTGAAAATATGTGAAACTATCCGAAACTATGTGAAACTATGAGAAACTATGCGAAAGTATCCGAAAGTATGTGAAACTATGTGAAACTATGTGAAATTATCCGAAACTACGTGAAACTATGTGAAAATATCCAAAACTATGTGAAACTATGAGAAACTATCCGAAACTATGTGAAACTATCCGAAGCTATGTGAAACTATGTGAAACTATCCGAAACTATGTGAAACTATCCGAAACTATGTGAAACTATCCGAAACTATGTGAAACTTTGTGAAACTATGTGAAACTATCTGAAACAATGCGAAACTATCCGAAACTATGTGAAACTATGTGGAACCATCCGAAACAATGTGAAACTATCCGAAACTATCCGAAACTATGTGAAAATATGTGAAACTATCGGAAACTATGTGAAACTATCCGAAACTAAGTGAAACTATGTGAAACTATGTGAAACTATCCGAAACTATGTTAAACTATGAGAAACTATCCGAAACTATCCGAAACTATGTGAAACTATATGAAACTATGTGAAACTATGTGAAACTATCCGAAACTATGTGAAACTATGTGAAACTATCCGAAACTATGTGAAACTATGTGAAAATATGTGAAACTATCCGAAACTATGTGAAACTATCCGAAACTATGTGAAACTACGAGAAACTATCCGAAACTATGTGAAACTATGTGAAACTATGTGAAACTATCCGAAACTATGTGAAACTTTGTGAAACTATGTGAAACTATCTGAAACAATGCGAAACTATCCGAAACTATGGGAAACTATCCGAAACTATGTGAAACGATGTGAAACTATCCGAAACTATGTGAATCTATGTGAAACTCTCCGAAACTATGTGAAACTATCCGAAACTATGTGAAACTATGAGAACTATGTGAAACTATCCGAAACTATGAGAAACTATGTGAAACTATCCGAAACTATGTGAAACTATGCGAAACTAACCGAAACTATGTGAAAGTATGTGAAACTATGTGAAACTATCCGAAACTATCCAAAACTATGAGAAACTATCCGAAACTATGTGAAACTATCCGAAACTATGTGAAACTATGTGAAACAATGCGATACTATGTGAAACTATCCGAAACTATGTGAAACTATGTGTCACTATGTGAAACTATGAGAAACTATGTGAAACTATGCGAAACTATGTGAAACTATCCGAAAGTATGTGAAAGTATGTGAAAGTATGTGAAAGTATGTGAAACTATGTGAAACTATCCGAAACTATGTGAAACTATGTGAAACTATGTGAAACTATCCGAAACTATGTGAAACTATCCGAAACTATGTGAAACTATGTGAAACTAAGTGAAACTATCCGAAACTATGTGAAACTATCCGAAACTATGTGAAACTATCCGAAACTATGTGAAACTATGTGAAACTAAGTGAAACTATCCGAAACTATGTGAAACTATGTGAAACTATGTGAAACTATGTGAAACTAAGTGAAACTATCCGAAACTATGTGAAACTAGCCGAAACTATGTGAAACTATGTGAAAATATGTGAAACTATCCGAAACTATGTGAAACTATCCGAAACTATGTGAAACTATGAGAAACTATCCGAAACTATGTGAAACTATGTGAAACTATCCGAAACTATGTGAAACTTTGCGAAACTAACCGAAACTATGTGAAACTATGTGAAACTATCCGAAACTATCCAAAACTATGAGAAACTATCCGAAACTATGTGAAACTATCCGAAACTATGTGAAACTATGTGAAACAATGCGATACTATGTGAAACTATCCGAAACTATGTGAAACTATGTGAAACTATCCGAGACTATGTGAAACTATCCGAAACTATGTGAAACTATGCGAAACTATGTGAAACTATGTGAAACTATCCGAAACTATGCGAAACTATGTAAAACTATCCGAAACTATGTGAAACTATGTGAAACTATGTGAAACTATGTGAAACTATCCGAAACTATGTGAAACTATCCGAAACTATGTGAAACTATCCGAAACTATGTGAAACTATCCGAAACTATGTGAAACTATGTGAAACTATGTGAAACTATCCGAAACTATGTGAAACTATGTGAAACTATCCGAAACTACGTGAAACTATGTGAAAATATGTGAAACTATCCGAAACTATGTGAAACTATCCGAAACTATGTGAAACTATGAGAAACTATCCGAAACTATGTGAAACTATGTGAAACTATCCGAAACTATGTGAAACTTTGTGAAACTATGTGAAACTATGTGAAACTATCTGAAACAATGCGAAATTATCCGAAACTATGTGAAACTATCCGAAACTATGTGAAACGATGTGAAACTATCCGAAACTATGTGAATCTATGTGAAACTATCCGAAACTATGTGAAACTATCCGAAACTATGTGAAACTATGAGAACTATGTGAAACTATCCGAAACTATGAGAAACTATATGAAACTATCCGAAACTATGTGAAACTATGCGAAACTATGTGAAACTATGTGAAACTATCCGAAACTATCCAAAACTATGAGAAACTATCCGAAACTATGTGAAACTATCCGAAACTATGTGAAACTATGTGAAACTATGTGAAACAATGCGATACTATGTGAAACTATCCGAAACTATGTGAAACTATGTGACACTATGTGAAACTATCCGAAACTATGTGTAACTATCCGAAACTATGTGAAACTATGTGAAACTATGTGAAACTATCCGAAACTATGAGAAACTATGTGAAACTATGCGAAACTATGTGAAACTATGTGAAACTATCCGAAAATATGTGAAACTATGTGAAAGTATGTGAAAGTATGTGAAACTATGTGAAACTATCCGAAACTATGTGAAACTATGTGAAACTATCCGAAACTATGTGAAACTATGTGAAACTATCCGAAACTATGCGAAACTATGTGAAACTATCCGAAACTATGTGAAACTATGTGAAACTATGTGAAACTATGTGAAACTATCCGAAACTATCCGAAACTATGTGAAACTATCCGAAACTATGTGAAACTATGTGAAACTATCCGAAACTATCCGAAACTATGTGAAATTATGTGAAACTATCCGAAACTATGTGAAACTATGTGAAACTATGTGAAACTATCCGAAACTATGTGAAACTATCCGAAACTATGTGAAACTATGTGAAACTATCCGAAACTATGTGAAACTGTCCGAAACTATGTGAAACTATCCGAAACAATGTGAAACTATGTGAAAATATGTGAAACTATCCGAAACTATGTGAAACTATGAGAAACTATGTGAAAGTATCCGAAAGTATGTGAAACTATGTGAAATTATCCGAAACTACGTGAAACTATGTGAAAATATCCAAAACTATGTGAAACTATGAGAAACTATCCGAAACTATGTGAAACTATCCGAAGCTATGTGAAACTATGTGAAACTATCCGAAACTATGTGAAACTATCCAAAACTATGTGAAACTATCCGAAACTATGTGAAACTATGTGAAACTATCCGAAACTATCCGAAACTATGTGAAAATATGTGAAACTATCCGAAACTATGTGAAACTATCCGAAACTAAGTGAAACTATGTGAAACTATCCGAAACTATGTTAAACTATGAGAAACTATCCGAAACTATGTGAAACTATACGAAACTATGTGAAACTATATGAAACTATGTGAAACTATCCGAAACTATGTTAAACTATCCGAAACTATGTGAAACTATCCAAAAATATGTGAAACTATTTGAAACTATATGAAACTATGTGAAACTATCCGAAACTATGTTAAACTATCCGAAACTATGTGAAACTATGTGAAACTATGAAACTATGAAAAACTATGTGAAACTATGTGAAACTATCCGAAACTATGTAAAATTATGTGAAACTATCCGAAACTATGTGAAACTATCCGAAACTATATGAAACTCTGCGAAACTATGTGAAACTATCCGAAACTATGTGAAACTATGTGAAACTATCCGAAACTATGTGAAACTATGCGAAACTATGAGAAACTATGTGAAACTATCCGAAACTTTGCGAAACTATGTGAAACTATCCGAAACTATGTGAAACTATGTGAAACTATCCAAAACTATGTGAAACTATCCGAAACTATGTGAAACTATGTGAAACTAAGTGAAACTATCCGAAACTATGTGAAACTAAGTGAAACTATCCGAAACTATGTGAAACTATGTGAAACTATGTTAAACTATCCGAAACTATGTGAAACTATCCGAAACTATGTGGAACTATGTGAAACTATCCGAAACTATGTGAAACTATGTGAAACTATCCGAAACTATGTGAAACTATGTGAAACTATCCGAAACTATGTGAAAATATGTGAAACTATCCGAAACTATGTGAAACTATGAGAAACTATGCGAAAGTATCCGAAAGTATGTGAAACTATGTGAAACTATGTGAAATTATCCGAAACTACGTGAAACTATGTGAAAATATCCAAAACTATGTGAAACTATGAGAAACTATCCGAAACTATGTGAAACTATCCGAAGCTATGTGAAACTATGTGAAACTATCCGAAACTATGTGAAACTATCCGAAACTATGTGAAACTATCCGAAACTATGTGAAACTTTGTGAAACTATGTGAAACTATCTGAAACAATGCGAAACTATCCGAAACTATGTGAAACTATGTGGAACCATCCGAAACAATGTGAAACTATCCGAAACTATCCGAAACTATGTGAAAATATGTGAAACTATCGGAAACTATGTGAAACTATCCGAAACTAAGTGAAACTATGTGAAACTATGTGAAACTATCCGAAACTATGTCAAACTATGAGAAACTATCCGAAACTATGTGAAACTATCCGAAACTATGTGAAACTATATGAAACTATGTGAAACTATGTGAAACTATGTGAAACTATCCGAAACTATGTGAAACTATGTGAAACTATCCGAAACTATGTGAAACTATGTGAAAATATGTGAAACTATCCGAAACTATGTGAAACTATCCGAAACTATGTGAAACTACGAGAAACTATCCGAAACTATGTGAAACTATGTGAAACTATGTGAAACTATGTGAAACTATCCGAAACTATGTGAAACTTTGTGAAACTAAGTGAAACTATCTGAAACATTGCGAAACTATCCGAAACTATGTGAAACTATCCGAAACTATGTGAAACGATGTGAAACTATCCGAAACTATGTGAATCTATGTGAAACTCTCCGAAACTATGTGAAACTATCCGAAACTATGTGAAACTATGAGAACTATGTGAAACTATCCGAAACTATGAGAAACTATGTGAAACTATCCGAAACTATGTGAAACTATGCGAAACTAACCGAAACTATGTGAAAATATGTGAAACTATCCGAAACTATGTGAAACTATGAGAAACTATGCGAAGGTATCCGAAAGTATGTGAAACTATGTGAAACTATGTGAAATTATCCGAAACTACGTGAAACTATGTGAAAATATCCAAAACTATGTGAAACTATGAGAAACTATCCGAAACTATGTGAAACTATCCGAAGCTATGTGAAACTATGTGAAACTATCCGAAACTATGTGAAACTATCCGAAACTATGTGAAACTATCCGAAACTATGTGAAACTTTGTGAAACTATGTGAAACTATCTGAAACAATGCGAAACTATCCGAAACTATGTGAAACTATGTGGAACCATCCGAAACAATGTGAAACTATCCGAAACTATGTGAAAATATGTGAAACTATCGGAAACTATGTGAAACTATCCGAAACTAAGTGAAACTATGTGAAACTATGTTAAACTATGAGAAACTATCCGAAACTATGTGAAACTATACGAAACTATGTGAAACTATATGAAACTATGTGAAACTATGTGAAACTATCCGAAACTATGTTAAACTATCCGAAACTATGTGAAACTATCCAAAAATATGTGAAACTATTTGAAACTATATGAAACTATGTGAAACTATCCGAAACTATGTTAAACTATGTGAAACTATGTGAAACTATGAAACTATGAAAAACTATGTGAAACTATGTGAAACTATCCGAAACTATGTAAAATTATGTGAAACTATCCGAAACTATGTGAAACTATCCGAAACTATATGAAACTCTGCGAAACTATGTGAAACTATCCGAAACTATGTGAAACTATGTGAAACTATCCGAAACTATGTGAAACTATGCGAAACTATGAGAAACTATGTGAAACTATCCGAAACTTTGCGAAACTATGTGAAACTATGTGAAACTATGTGAAACTATCCGAAACTATGTGAAACTATCCGAAACTATGTGAAACTATGTGAAACTAAGTGAAACTATCCGAAACTATGTGAAACTAAGTGAAACTATCCGAAACTATGTGAAACTATGTGAAACTATCCGAAACTATGTGAAACTATCCGAAACTATGTGGAACTATGTGAAACTATCCGAAACTATGTGAAACTATGTGAAACTATCCGAAACTATGTGAAACTATGTGAAACTATCCGAAACTATGTGAAAATATGTGAAACTATCCGAAACTATGTGAAACTATGAGAAACTATGCGAAAGTATCCGAAAGTATGTGAAACTATGTGAAACTATGTGAAATTATCCGAAACTACGTGAAACTATGTGAAAATATCCAAAACTATGTGAAACTATGAGAAACTATCCGAAACTATGTGAAACTATCCGAAGCTATGTGAAACTATGTGAAACTATCCGAAACTATGTGAAACTATCCGAAACTATGTGAAACTATCCGAAACTATGTGAAACTTTGTGAAACTATGTGAAACTATCTGAAACAATGCGAAACTATCCGAAACTATGTGAAACTATGTGGAACCATCCGAAACAATGTGAAACTATCCGAAACTATCCGAAACTATGTGAAAATATGTGAAACTATCGGAAACTATGTGAAACTATCCGAAACTAAGTGAAACTATGTGAAACTATGTGAAACTATGTGAAACTATGTGAAACTATCCGAAACTATGTTAAACTATGAGAAACTATCCGAAACTATGTGAAACTATCCGAAACTATGTGAAACTATGTGAAACTATCCGAAACTATGTGAAACTATGTGAAACTATCCGAAACTATGTGAAACTATGTGAAAATATGTGAAACTATCCGAAACTATGTGAAACTATCCGAAACTATGTGAAACTACGAGAAACTATCCGAAACTATGTGAAACTATGTGAAACTATGTGAAACTATGTGAAACTATGTGAAACTATCCGAAACTATGTGAAACTTTGTGAAACTATGTGAAACTATCTGAATCAATGCGAAACTATCCGAAACTATGTGAAACTATCCGAAACTATGTGAAACGATGTGAAACTATCCGAAACTATGTGAATCTATGTGAAACTCTCCGAAACTATGTGAAACTATCCGAAACTATGTGAAACTATGAGAACTATGTGAAACTATCCGAAACTATGAGAAACTATGTGAAACTATCCGAAACTATGTGAAACTATGCGAAACTAACCGAAACTATGTGAAACTATGTGAAACTATCCGAAACTATCCAAAACTATGAGAAACTATCCGAAACTATGTGAAACTATCCGAAACTATGTGAAACTATGTGAAACAATGCGATACTATGTGAAACTATCCGAAACTATGTGAAACTATGTGTCACTATGTGAAACTATCCGAAACTATGTGAAACTATCCGAAACTATGTGAAACTATGTGAAACTATCCGAAACTATGAGAAACTATGTGAAACTATGCGAAACTATGTGAAACTATCCGAAAATATGTGAAACTATGTGAAAGTATGTGAAAGTATGTGAAACTATGTGAAACTATCCGAAACTATGTGAAACTATGTGAAACTATGTGAAACTATGTGAAACTATCCGAAACTATGTGAAACTATCCGAAACTATGTGAAACTATGTGAAACTAAGTGAAACTATCCGAAACTATGTGAAACTATCCGAAACTATGTGAAACTATCCGAAACTATGTGAAACTATGTGAAACTAAGTGAAACTATCCGAAACTATGTGAAACTATGTGAAACTATGTGAAACTAAGTGAAACTATGTGAAACTATGTGAAACTATGTGAAACTATGTGAAACTATGTGAAACTATGTGAAAATATGTGAAACTATCCGAAACTATGTGAAACTATCCGAAACTATGTGAAACTATGAGAAACTATCCGAAACTATGTGAAACTATGTGAAACTATCCGAAACTATGTGAAACTTTGTGAAACTATGTGAAACTATCTGAAACAATGCGAAACTATCCGAAACTATGTGAAACTATCCGAAACTATGTGAAACGATGTGAAACTATCCGAAACTATGTGAATCTATGTGAAACTATCCGAAACTATGTGAAACTATCCGAAACTATGTGAAACTATGCGAAACTAACCGAAACTATGTGAAACTATCCGAAACTATCCAAAACTATGAGAAACTATCCGAAACTATGTGAAACTATCCGAAACTATGTGAAACTATGTGAAACAATGCGATACTATGTGAAACTATCCGAAACTATGTGAAACTATGTGAAACTATCCGAGACTATGTGAAACTATCCGAAACTATGTGAAACTATGCGAAACTATGTGAAACTATGTGAAACTATCCGAAACTATGCGAAACTATGTGAAACTATCCGAAACTATGTGAAACTATGTGAAACTATGTGAAACTATCCGAAACTATGTGAAACTATCCGAAACTATGTAAAACTATCCGAAACTATGTAAAACTATCCGAAACTATCCGAAACTATGTGAAACTATGTGAAACTATGTGAAACTATCCGAAACTATGTGAAACTATGTGAAACTATCCGAAACTACGTGAAACTATGTGAAAATATGTGAAACTATCCGAAACTATGTGAAACTATCCGAAACTATGTGAAACTATGAGAAACTATCCGAAACTATGTGAAACTATGTGAAACTATGTGAAACTATCCGAAACTATGTGAAACTTTGTGAAACTATGTGAAACTATCTGAAACAATGCGAAATTATCCGAAACTATGTGAAACTATCCGAAACTATGTGAAACGATGTGAAACTATCCGAAACTATGTGAATCTATGTGAAACTATCCGAAACTATGTGAAACTATCCGAAACTATGTGAAACTATGAGAACTATGTGAAACTATCCGAAACTATGAGAAGCTATGTGAAACTATCCGAAACTATGTGAAACTATGCGAAACTAACCGAAACTATGTGAAACTATGTGAAACTATGTGAAACTATCCGAAACTATGAGAAACTATCCGAAACTATGTGAAACTATCCGAAACTATGTGAAACAATGCGATACTATGTGAAACTATCCGAAACTATGTGAAACTATGTGACACTATGTGAAACTATCCGAAACTATGTGAAACTATCCGAAACTATGTGAAACTATGTGAAACTATGTGAAACTATCCGAAACTATGAGAAACTATGTGAAACTATGCGAAACTATGTGAAACTATGTGAAACTATCCGAAAATATGTGAAAGTATGTGAAAGTATGTGAAAGTATGTGAAACTATGTGAAACTATCCGAAACTATGTGAAACTATGTGAAACTATCCGAAACTATGTGAAACTATGTGAAACTATCCGGAACTATGCGAAACTATGTGAAACTATCCGAAACTATGTGAAACTATGTGAAACTATCCGAAACTATCCGAAACTATCCGAAACTATGTGAAACTATGTGAAACTATCCGAAACTATCCGAAACTATGTGAAACTATGTGAAACTATCCGAAACTATGTGAAACTATCCGAAACTATGTGAAACTAAGTGAAACTATCCGAAACTATGTGAAACTTACTGAAACTATGTGAAACTAAGTGAAACTATCCGAAACTATGTGAAACTATGTGAAACTAGCCGAGACTATGTGAAACTACGTGAAACTATCCGAAACTATGTGAAACTATCCGAAACTATGTGAAACTATCCGAAAATATGTGAAACTATGTGAAAGTATGTGAAACTATGTGAAACTATGTGAAACTATCCGAAACTATCCGAAACTATGTGAAACTATCCGAAACTATGTGAAACTATGTGAAACTATGTGAAACTATCCGAAACTATCCGAAACTATGTGAAACTATGTGAAACTACGTGAAACTATCCGAAACTATGTGAAACTATCCGAAACTATGTGAAACTATGTGAAACTAAGTGAAACTATCCGAAACTATGTGAAACTATGTGAAACTAAGTGAAACTATCCGAAACTATGTGAAACTATGTGAAACTAGCCGAGACTATGTGAAACTACGTGAAACTATCCGAAACTATGTGAAACTATCCGAAACTATGTGAAACTATGCGAAACTATGTGAAACTATCCGAAACTATGCGAAACTATGTGAAACTATCCGAAACTATGAGAAACTATCCGAAACTATGAGAAATTATGTGAAACTATCCGAAACTATGTGAAACTATGTGAAACTATCCGAAACTATCCGAAACTATGTGAAACTATCCGAAACTATGTGAAACTATGTGAAACTATCCGAAACTATGTGAAACTATGTGAAACTATCCGAAACTATGCGAAACTATGTGAAACTATCCGAAACTATGTGAAACTATGTGAAACTATGTGAAACTATGTGAAACTATCCGAAACTATCCGAAACTATGTGAAACTATCCGAAACTATGTGAAACTATGTGAAACTATCCGAAACTATCCGAAACTATGTGAAACTATGTGAAACTATCCGAAACTATGTGAAACTATGTGAAACTATCCGAAACTATGTGAAACTATCCGAAACTATCCGAAACTATGTGAAAATATGTGAAACTATCCGAAACTATGTGAAACTATCCGAAACTATGTGAAACGATGTGAAACTATCCGAAACTATGTGAATCTATGTGAAACTATCCGAAACTATGTGAAACTATCCGAAACTATGTGAAACTATGAGAACTATGTGAAACTATGCGAAACTAACCGAAACTATGTGAAACTATGTGAAACTATATGAAACTATCCGAAACTATCCAAAACTATGAGAAACTATCCGAAACTATGTGAAACTATCCGAAACTATGTGAAACTATGTGAAACAATGCGATACTATGTAAAACTATCCGAAACTATGTGAAACTATGTGACACTATGTGAAACTATCCGAAACTATGTGAAACTATCCGAAACTATGTGAAACTATGTGAAACTATGTGAAACTATCCGAAACTATGAGAAACTATGTGAAACTATGCGAAACTATGTGAAACTATGTGAAACTATCCGAAAATATGTGAAACTATGTGAAAGTATGAGAAAGTATGTGAAACTATGTGAAACTATCCGAAACTATGTGAAACTATGTGAAACTATGTGAAACTATCCGAAACTATGTGAAACTATCCGAAACTATGTGAAACTATGTGAAACTAAGTGAAACTATCCGAAACTATGTGAAACTATCCGAAACTATCCGAAACTATGTGAAACTATGTGAAACTATGTGAAACTAAGTGAAACTATCCGAAACTATGTGAAACTATGTGAAACTAAGTGAAACTATCCGAAACTATGTGAAACTATGTGAAACTAGCCGAGACTATGTGAAACTACGTGAAACTATCCGAAACTATGTGAAACTATCCGAAACTATGTGAAACTATGCGAAACTATGTGAAACTATCCGAAACTTTGCGAAACTATGTGAAACTATCCGAAACTATGAGAAACTATCCGAAACTATGTGAAATTATGTTAAACTATCCGAAACTATGTGGAACTATGTGAAACTATGTGAAACTATCCGAAACTATGTGAAACTATCCGAAACTATGCGAAACTATGTGAAACTATCCGAAACTATGTGAAACTATGTGAAACTGTCCGAAACTATGTGAAACTATCCGAAACTATGTGAAACTATGAATCTATGAAAAACTATGTGAAACTATGTGAAACTATGTGAAACTATGTGAAACTATCCGAAACTATGTAAAATTATGTGAAACTATCCGAAACTATGTGAAACTATCCGAAACTATATGAAACTCTGCGAAACTATGTGAAACTATCCGAAACTATGTGAAACTATGTGAAACTATGTGAAACTATCCGAAACTATGTAAAATTATGTGAAACTATCCGAAACTATGTGAAACTATCCGAAACTATATGAAACTCTGCGAAACTATGTGAAACTATCCGAAACTATGTGAAACTATGTGAAACTATCCGAAACTATGTGAAACTATGCGAAACTATGAGAAACTATGTGAAACTATCCGAAACTTTGCGAAACTATGTGAAACTATCCGAAACTATGTGAAACTATGTGAAACTATGTGAAACTATCCGAAACTATGTGAAACTATCCGAAACTATGTGAAACTATGTGAAACTAAGTGAAACTATCCGAAACTATGTGAAACTATGTGAAACTAAGTGAAACTATCCGAAACTATGTGAAACTATCCGAAACTATGTGAAACTATCCGAAACTATGTGGAACTATGTGAAACTATCCGAAACTATGTGAAACTATCCGAAACTATGTGAAACTATCCGAAACTATGTGAAACTATCCGAAACTATGTGAAACTATGTGAAAATATTTGAAACTATCCGAAACTATGTGAAACTATGAGAAACTATGCGAAAGTATCCGAAAGTATGTGAAACTATGTGAAACTATGTGAAATTATCCGAAACTACGTGAAACTATGTGAAAATATCCAAAACTATGTGAAACTATGAGAAACTATCCGAAACTATGTGAAACTATCCGAAGCTATGTGAAACTATGTGAAACTATCCGAAACTATGTGAAACTATCCGAAACTATGTGAAACTATCCGAAACTATGTGAAACTTTGTGAAACTATGTGAAACTATCTGAAACAATGCGAAACTATCCGAAACTATGTGAAACTATGTGGAACTATCCGAAACTATGTGAAACTATCCGAAACTATCCGAAAATATGTGAAACTATCCGAAACTATGTGAAACTATCCGAAACTAAGTGAAACTATGTGAAACTATGTGAAACTATCCGAAACTATGTTAAACTATGAGAAACTATCCGAAACTATGTGAAACTATCCGAAACTATATGAAACTATGTGAAACTATGAAACTATGAAAAACTATGTGAAACTATGTGAAACTATCCGAAATTTTGTAAAATTATGTGAAACTATCCGAAACTATGAGAAACTATCCGAAACTATGTGAAACTATCCGAAACTATGTGAAACTATCCGAAACTATGTGAAACTATGAGAAACTATCCGAAACTATGTGAAACTATGTGAAACTATGTGAAACTATCCGAAACTATGTGAAACTTTGTGAAACTATGTGAAACTATCTGAAACAATGCGAAATTATCCGAAACTATGTGAAAGTATCCGAAACTATGTGAAACGATGTGAAACTATCCGAAACTATGTGAATCTATGTGAAACTATCCGAAACTATGTGAAACTATCCGAAACTATGTGAAACTATGAGAACTATGTGAAACTATCCGAAACTATGAGAAACTATGTGAAACTATCCGAAACTATGTGAAACTATGCGAAACTAACCGAAACTATGTGAAACTATGTGAAACTATGTGAAACTATCCGAAACTATCCAAAACTATGAGAAACTATCCGAAACTATGTGAAACTATCCGAAACTATGTGAAACAATGCGATACTATGTGAAACTATCCGAAACTATGTGAAACTATGTGACACTATGTGAAACTATCCGAAACTATGTGAAACTATCCGAAACTATGTGAAACTATGTGAAACTATGTGAAACTATCCGAAACTATGAGAAACTATCTGAAACTATGCGAAACTATGTGAAACTATGTGAAACTATCCGAAAATATGTGAAAGTATGTGAAAGTATGTGAAAGTATGTGAAACTATGTGAAACTATCCGAAACTATGTGAAACTATGTGAAACTATCCGAAACTATGTGAAACTATGTGAAACTATCCGAAACTATGCGAAACTATGTGAAACTATCCGAAACTATGTGAAACTATGTGAAACTATCCGAAACTATGTGAAACTATCCGAAACTATGTGAAACTATCCGAAACTATCCGAAACTATGTGAAACTATGTGAAACTATCCGAAACTATGTGAAACTATCCGAAACTATGTGAAACTAAGTGAAACTATCCGAAACTATGTGAAACTATGTGAAACTATGTGAAACTAAGTGAAACTATCCGAAACTATGTGAAACTATGTGAAACTAGCCGAGACTATGTGAAACTACGTGAAACTATCCGAAACTATGTGAAACTATCCGAAACTATGTGAAACTATCCGAAAATATGTGAAAGTATGTGAAACTATGTGAAACTATGTGAAACTATCCGAAACTATGTGAAACTATCCGAAACTATGTGAAACTATGTGAAACTATCCGAAACTATCCGAAACTATGTGAAACTATGTGAAACTACGTGAAACTATCCGAAACTATGTGAAACTATCCGAAACTATGTGAAACTATGTGAAACTAAGTGAAACTATCCGAAACTATGTGAAACTATGTGAAACTAAGTGAAACTATCCGAAACTATGTGAAACTATGTGAAACTAGCCGAGACTATGTGAAACTACGTGAAACTATCCGAAACTATGTGAAACTATCCGAAACTATGTGAAACTATGCGAAACTATGTGAAACTATCCGAAACTATGCGAAACTATGTGAAACTATCCGAAACTATGAGAAACTATCCGAAACTATGTGAAATTATGTGAAACTATCCGAAACTATGTGAAACTATGTGAAACTATGTGAAACTATGTGAAACTATCCGAAACTATCCGAAACTATGTGAAACTATCCGAAACTATGTGAAACTATGTGAAACTATCCGAAACTATGTGAAACTATGTGAAACTATCCGAAACTATGCGAAACTATCCGAAACTATGTGAAACTATGTGAAACTATGTGAAACTATGTGAAACTATGTGAAACTATCCGAAACTATCCGAAACTATGTGAAACTATCCGAAACTATGTGAAACTATGTGAAACTATCCGAAACTATCCGAAACTATGTGAAACTATGTGAAACTATGTGAAACTATCCGAAACTATGTGAAACTATGTGAAACTATCCGAAACTATGTGAAACTATGTGAAAATATGTGAAACTATCCGAAACTATGTGAAACTATCCGAAACTATGTGAAACTATGAGAAACTATCCGAAACTATGTGAAACTATGTAAAACTATGTGAAACTATCCGAAACTATGTGAAACTTTGTGAAACTATGTGAAACTATCTGAAACAATGCGAAATTATCCGAAACTATGTGAAACTATCCGACAACTATGTGAAACGATGTGAAACTATCCGAAACTATGTGAATCTATGTGAAACTATCCGAAACTATGTGAAACTATCCGAAACTATGTGAAACTATGAGAACTATGTGAAACTATCCGAAACTATGAGAAACTATGTGAAACTATCCGAAACTATGTGAAACTATGCGAAACTAACCGAAACTATGTGAAACTATGTGAAACTATATGAAACTATCCGAAACTATCCAAAACTATGAGAAACTATCCGAAACTATGTGAAACTATCCGAAACTATGTGAAACTATGTGAAACAATGCGATACTATGTAAAACTATCCGAAACTATGTGAAACTATGTGACACTATGTGAAACTATCCGAAACTATGTGAAACTATCCGAAACTATGTGAAACTATGTGAAACATCTATCCGAAACTATGAGAAACTATGTGAAACTATGCGAAACTATGTGAAACTATCCGAAAATATGTGAAACTATGTGAAAGTATGAGAAAGTATGTGAAACTATGTGAAACTATCCGAAACTATGTGAAACTATGTGAAACTATGTGAAACTATCCGAAACTATGTGAAACTATCCGAAACTATGTGAAACTATGTGAAACTAAGTGAAACTATCCGAAACTATGTGAAACTATCCCGAAACTATCCGAAACTATGTGAAACTATGTGAAACTATGTGAAACTATGTGAAACTATGTGAAACTAAGTGAAACTATCCGAAACTATGTGAAACTATGTGAAACTAAGTGAAACTATCCGAAACTATGTGAAACTATGTGAAACTAGCCGAGACTATGTGAAACTACGTGAAACTATCCGAAACTATGTGAAACTATCCGAAACTATGTGAAACTATGCGAAACTATGTGAAACTATCCGAAACTTTGCGAAACTATGTGAAACTATCCGAAACTATGAGAAACTATCCGAAACTATGTGAAATTATGTGAAACTATCCGAAACTATGTGGAACTATGTGAAACTATGTGAAACTATCCGAAACTATGTGAAACTATCCGAAACTATGCGAAACTATGTGAAACTATCCGAAACTATGTGAAACTATGTGAAACTGTCCGAAACTATGTGAAACTATCCGAAACTATGTGAAACTATGAAACTATGAAAAACTATGTGAAACTATGTGAAAACTATGTGAAACTATGTGAAACTATCCGAAACTATGTAAAATTATGTGAAACTATCCGAAACTATGTGAAACTATCCGAAACTATATGAAACTCTGCGAAACTATGTGAAACTATCCGAAACTATGTGAAACTATGTGAAACTATCCGAAACTTTGCGAAACTATGTGAAACTATCCGAAACTATGTGAAACTATGTGAAACTATCCGAAACTATGTGAAACTATCCGAAACTATGTGAAAACTATGTGAAACTAAGTGAAACTATCCGAACTATGTGAAACTATGTGAAACTAAGTGAAACTATCCGAAACTATGTGAAACTATCCGAAACTATGTGAAACTATCCGAAACTATGTGGAACTATGTGAAACTATCCGAAACTATGTGAAACTATCCGAAACTATGTGAAACTATCCGAAACTATGTGAAACTATGTGAAAATATTTGAAACTATCCGAAACTATGTGAAACTATGAGAAACTATGCGAAAGTATCCGAAAGTATGTGAAACTATGTGAAACTATGTGAAATTATCCGAAACTACGTGAAACTATGTGAAAATATCCAAACTATGTGAAACTATGAGAAACTATCCGAAACTATGTGAAACTATCCGAAGCTATGTGAAACTATGTGAAACTATCCGAAACTATGTGAAACTATCCGAAACTATGTGAAACTATCCGAAACTATGTGAAACTTTGTGAAACTATGTGAAACTATCTGAACAATGCGAAACTATCCGAAACTATGTGAAACTATGTGGAACTATCCGAAACTATGTGAAACTATCCGAAACTATCCGAAACTATGTGAAAATATGTGAAACTATCCGAAACTATGTGAAACTATCCGAAACTAAGTGAAACTATGTGAAACTATGTGAAACTATCCGAAACTATGTTAAACTATGAGAAACTATCCGAAACTATGTGAAACTATCCGAAACTATATGAAACTATGTGAAACTATGAAACTATGAAAAACTATGTGAAACTATGTGAAACTATCCGAAATTTTGTACAATTATGTGAAACTATCCGAAACTATGAGAAACTATCCGAAACTATGTGAAACTATCCGAAACTATGTGAAACTATATGAAACTATGTGAAACTATGTGAAACTTACCGAAACTATGTTAAACTATCCGAAACTATGTGAAACTATCCAAAACTATGTGAAACTATTTGAAACTATGTGAAACTATGTGAAACTATCCGAAACTATGTTAAGCTATCCGAAACTATGTGAAACTATAAAACTATGAAAAACTATGTGAAACTATGTGAAACTATCCGAAACTATGTAAAATTATGTGAAACTATCCGAAACTATGTGAAACTATCCGAAACTATGTGACACTATGTGAAACTATCCGAAACTATGTGAAACTAAGTGAAACTATCCGAAACTATGTGGAACAATGTGAAACTATGTGAAACTATCCGAAACTATGTGAAAGTACGTGAAACTATCCGAAACTATGTGAAACTAACCGAAACTATGTGAAACTATGTGAAACTATCCGAAACTATCCGAAACTATGTGAAACTATATGAAACTCTGCGAAACTAAGTGAAACTATGTGAAACTATGTGAAACTATGTTAAACTATCCGAAACTATGTGAAACTATGAGAAACTAAGTGAAACTATCCGAAACTATGTGAAACTAAGTGAAACTATCCGAAACTATGTGAAACTATGTGAAACTAGCCGAGACTATGTGAAACTTCGTGAAACTATCTGAAACTATGTGAAACTATCCGAAACTATGTGAAACTATCCGAAACTAAGTGAAACTATGTGAAACTATGTGAAACTATCCGAAACTATGTTAAACTATGAGAAACTATCCGAAACTATGTGAAACTATCCGAACTATGTGAAACTATATGAAACTATGTGAAACTATGTGAAACTATCCGAAACTATGTTAAACTATCCGAAACTATGTGAAACTATCCAAAACCATGTGAAACTATTTGAAACTATGTGAAACTACGTGAAACTATCCGAAACTATGTTAAACTATCTGAAACTATGTGAAACTATGTGAAACTATGAAACTATGAAAAACTATGTGAAACTATGTGAAACTATCCGAAACTATGTAAAATTATGTGAAACTATCCGAAACTATGAGAAACTATCCGAAACTATGTGAAACTATCCGAAACTATGTGAAACTATATGAAACTATGTGAAACTATGTGAAACTATCCAAAACTATGTTAAACTATCCGAAACTATGTGAAACTATCCAAAACTATGTGAAAATATTTGAAACTATGTGAAACTATGTGACACTATGTGAAACTATCCGAAACTATGTGAAACTATCCGAAACTATGTGAAACTAAGTGAAACTATCCGAAACTATGTGGAACAATGTGAAACTATGTGAAACTATCCGAAACTATGTGAAAGTACGTGAAACTATCCGAAACTATGTGAAACTATCCGAAACTATGTGAAACTATGTGAAACTATCCGAAACCATCCGAAACTATGTGAAACTATGTGAAACTATCCGAAACTATGTGAAACTATGTGAAAATATGTGAAACTATCCGAAACTATGTGAAACTATCCGAAACTATGTGAAACTATGAGAAACTATCCGAAACTATGTGAAACTATGTAAAACTATGTGAAACTATCCGAAACTATGTGAAACTTTGTGAAACTATGTGAAACTATCTGAAACAATGCGAAATTATCCGAAACTATGTGAAACTATCCGAAACTATGTGAAACGATGTGAAACTATCCGAAACTATGTGAATCTATGTGAAACTATCCGAAACTATGTGAAACTATCCGAAACTATGTGAAACTATGAGAACTATGTGAAACTATCCGAAACTATGAGAAACTATGTGAAACTATCCGAAACTATGTGAAACTATGCGAAACTAACCGAAACTATGTGAAACTATGTGAAACTATATGAAACTATCCGAAACTATCCAAAACTATGAGAAACTATCCGAAACTATGTGAAACTATCCGAAACTATGTGAAACTATGTGAAACAATGCGATACTATGTAAAACTATCCGAAACTATGTGAAACTATGTGACACTATGTGAAACTATCCGAAACTATGTGAAACTATCCGAAACTATGTGAAACTATGTGAAACTATCCGAAACTATGAGAAACTATGTGAAACTATGCGAAACTATGTGAAACTATCCGAAAATATGTGAAACTATGTGAAAGTATGAGAAAGTATGTGAAACTATGTGAAACTATCCGAAACTATGTGAAACTATGTGAAACTATGTGAAACTATCCGAAACTATGTGAAACTATCCGAAACTATGTGAAACTATGTGAAACTAAGTGAAACTATCCGAAACTATGTGAAACTATCCGAAACTATCCGAAACTATGTGAAACTATGTGAAACTATGTGAAACTATGTGAAACTAAGTGAAACTATCCGAAACTATGTGAAACTATGTGAAACTAAGTGAAACTATCCGAAACTATGTGAAACTATGTGAAACTAGCCGAGACTATGTGAAACTACGTGAAACTATCCGAAACTATGTGAAACTATCCGAAACTATGTGAAACTATGCGAAACTATGTGAAACTATCCGAAACTTTGCGAAACTATGTGAAACTATCCGAAACTATGAGAAACTATCCGAAACTATGTGAAATTATGTGAAACTATCCGAAACTATGTGGAACTATGTGAAACTATGTGAAACTATCCGAAACTATGTGAAACTATCCGAAACTATGCGAAACTATGTGAAACTATCCGAAACTATGTGAAACTATGTGAAACTGTCCGAAACTATGTGAAACTATCCGAAACTATGTGAAACTATGAAACTATGAAAAACTATGTGAAACTATGTGAAACTATGTGAAACTATGTGAAACTATCCGAAACTATGTAAAATTATGTGAAACTATCCGAAACTATGTGAAACTATCCGAAACTATATGAAACTCTGCGAAACTATGTGAAACTATCCGAAACTATGTGAAACTATGTGAAACTATCCGAAACTTTGCGAAACTATGTGAAACTATCCGAAACTATGTGAAACTATGTGAAACTATCCGAAACTATGTGAAACTATCCGAAACTATGTGAAACTATGTGAAACTAAGTGAAACTATCCGAAACTATGTGAAACTATGTGAAACTAAGTGAAACTATCCGAAACTATGTGAAACTATCCGAAACTATGTGAAACTATCCGAAACTATGTGGAACTATGTGAAACTATCCGAAACTATGTGAAACTATCCGAAACTATGTGAAACTATCCGAAACTATGTGAAACTATGTGAAAATATTTGAAACTATCCGAAACTATGTGAAACTATGAGAAACTATGCGAAAGTATCCGAAAGTATGTGAAACTATGTGAAACTATGTGAAATTATCCGAAACTACGTGAAACTATGTGAAAATATCCAAAACTATGTGAAACTATGAGAAACTATCCGAAACTATGTGAAACTATCCGAAGCTATGTGAAACTATGTGAAACTATCCGAAACTATGTGAAACTATCCGAAACTATGTGAAACTATCCGAAACTATGTGAAACTTTGTGAAACTATGTGAAACTATCTGAAACAATGCGAAACTATCCGAAACTATGTGAAACTATGTGGAACTATCCGAAACTATGTGAAACTATCCGAAACTATCCGAAACTATGTGAAAATATGTGAAACTATCCGAAACTATGTGAAACTATCCGAAACTAAGTGAAACTATGTGAAACTATGTGAAACTATCCGAAACTATGTTAAACTATGAGAAACTATCCGAAACTATGTGAAACTATCCGAAACTATATGAAACTATGTGAAACTATGAAACTATGAAAAACTATGTGAAACTATGTGAAACTATCCGAAATTTTGTACAATTATGTGAAACTATCCGAAACTATGAGAAACTATCCGAAACTATGTGAAACTATCCGAAACTATGTGAAACTATATGAAACTATGTGAAACTATGTGAAACTTACCGAAACTATGTTAAACTATCCGAAACTATGTGAAACTATCCAAAACTATGTGAAACTATTTGAAACTATGTGAAACTATGTGAAACTATCCGAAACTATGTTAAGCTATCCGAAACTATGTGAAACTATAAAACTATGAAAAACTATGTGAAACTATGTGAAACTATCCGAAACTATGTAAAATTATGTGAAACTATCCGAAACTATGTGAAACTATCCGAAACTATGTGACACTATGTGAAACTATCCGAAACTATGTGAAACTAAGTGAAACTATCCGAAACTATGTGGAACAATGTGAAACTATGTGAAACTATCCGAAACTATGTGAAAGTACGTGAAACTATCCGAAACTATGTGAAACTAACCGAAACTATGTGAAACTATGTGAAACTATCCGAAACTATCCGAAACTATGTGAAACTATATGAAACTCTGCGAAACTAAGTGAAACTATGTGAAACTATGTGAAACTATGTTAAACTATCCGAAACTATGTGAAACTATGAGAAACTAAGTGAAACTATCCGAAACTATGTGAAACTAAGTGAAACTATCCGAAACTATGTGAAACTATGTGAAACTAGCCGAGACTATGTGAAACTTCGTGAAACTATCTGAAACTATGTGAAACTATCCGAAACTATGTGAAACTATCCGAAACTAAGTGAAACTATGTGAAACTATGTGAAACTATCCGAAACTATGTTAAACTATGAGAAACTATCCGAAACTATGTGAAACTATCCGAAACTATGTGAAACTATATGAAACTATGTGAAACTATGTGAAACTATCCGAAACTATGTTAAACTATCCGAAACTATGTGAAACTATCCAAAACCATGTGAAACTATTTGAAACTATGTGAAACTACGTGAAACTATCCGAAACTATGTTAAACTATCTGAAACTATGTGAAACTATGTGAAACTATGAAACTATGAAAAACTATGTGAAACTATGTGAAACTATCCGAAACTATGTAAAATTATGTGAAACTATCCGAAACTATGAGAAACTATCCGAAACTATGTGAAACTATCCGAAACTATGTGAAACTATATGAAACTATGTGAAACTATGTGAAACTATCCAAAACTATGTTAAACTATCCGAAACTATGTGAAACTATCCAAAACTATGTGAAAATATTTGAAACTATGTGAAACTATGTGACACTATGTGAAACTATCCGAAACTATGTGAAACTATCCGAAACTATGTGAAACTAAGTGAAACTATCCGAAACTATGTGGAACAATGTGAAACTATGTGAAACTATCCGAAACTATGTGAAAGTACGTGAAACTATCCGAAACTATGTGAAACTATCCGAAACTATGTGAAACTATGTGAAACTATCCGAAACCATCCGAAACTATGTGAAACTATATGAAACTCTGCGAAACTAAGTGAAACTATGTGAAACTATGTGAAACTATGTTAAACTATCCGAAACTATGTGAAACTATGAGAAACTATGTGAAAGTATCCGAAAGTATGTGAAACTATGTGAAACTATCCGAAACCATCCGAAACTATGTGAAACTATATGAAACTCTGTGAAACTAAGTGAAACTATGTGAAACTATGTGAAACTATGTGAAACTATATGAAACTATGTGAAACTATGAGAAACTATGTGAAAGTATCCGAAAGTATGTGAAACTATGTGAAACTATGTGAAATTATGTGAAACTATCCGAAACTATGTGAAACTATCCGAAACTATGTGAAACTATGTGAAACTAAGTGAAACCATGTGAAACTATGTGAAACTATGTGAAACTATGTGAAACTATGTGAAACTATGTGAAACTAAGTGAAACTATCCGAAACTATGTGAAACTATGTGAAACTAACCGAGACTATGTGAAACTACGTGAAACTATCCGAAACTATGTGAAACTATCCGAAACTATGTGAAACTATGCGAAACTATGTGAAACTATCCGAAACTATGCGAAACTATGTGAAACTATCCGAAACTATGAGAAACTATCCGAAACTATGTGAAACTATCCGAAACTATGTGAAACTATGTGAAACTATGTGAAACTATCCGAAACTATGCGAAACTATGTGAAACTATCCGAAACTATGAGAAACTATCCGAAACTATGTGAAACTATGTGAAACTATCCGAAACTATGTGAAACTATGTGAAACTATGTGAAACTATCCGAAACTATGTGAAACTATCCGAAACTATGTGAAACTATGTGAAACTATCCGAAACTATGTGAAACTATGTGAAACTATCCGAAACTATGTGAAACTATCCGAAACTATGTGAAACTATGTGAAACTATCCGAAACTATGTGAAACTATGTGAAACTGTCCGAAACTATGTGAAACTATGTGAAACTATCCGAAACTATGTGAAACTATGTGAAAATATGTGAAACTATCCGAAACTATGTGAAACTATGAGAAACTATGTGAAAGTATCCGAAAGTATGTGAAACTATGTGAAACTATGTGAAATTATCCGAAACTACGTGAAACTATGTGAAAATATCCAAAACTATGTGAAACTATGAGAAACTATCCGAAACTATGTGAAACTATCCGAAGCTATGTGAAACTATGTGAAACTATCCGAAACTATGTGAAACTATCCGAAACTATGTGAAACTATCCGAAACTATGTGAAACTTTGTGAAACTATGTGAAACTATGTGAAACAATGCGAAACTATCCGAAACTATGTGAAACTATGTGGAACTATCCGAGACTATGTGAAACTATGTGAAACTATGTGGAACTATCCGAAACTATGTGAAACTATGTGAAACTATCCGAAACTATCCGAAACTATGTGAAAATATGTGAAACTATCCGAAACTATGTGAAACTATCCGAAACTAAGTGAAACTATGTGAAACTATGTGAAACTATCCGAAACTATGTTAAACTATGAGAAACTATCCGAAACTATGTGAAACTATCCGAAACTATGTTAAACTATGAGAAACTATCCGAAACTATGTGAAACTATCCGAAACTATGTGAAACTATATGAAACTATGTGAAACTATGTGAAACTATGTGAAACTATCCGAAACTATGTGAAACTATCCGAAACTATGTGAAACTATGTGAAACTATGTGAAACTATCCGAAACTATGTGAAACTATCCGAAACTATGTGAAACTATGAGAACTATGTGAAACTATCCGAAACTATGAGAAACTATGTGAAACTATCCGAAACTATGTGAAACTATGTGAAACTATCCGAAACTATGTGAAACTATGAGAACTATGTGAAACTATCCGAAACTATGAGAAACTATGTGAAACTATCCGAAACTATGTGAAACTATGTGAAACTAACCGAAACTATGTGAAACTATGTGAAACTATCCGAAACTATCCAAAACTATGAGAAACTATCCGAAACTATGTGAAACTATCCGAAACTATGTGAAACTATGTGAAACTATGTGAAACAATGCGATACTATGTGAAACTATCCGAAACTATGTGAAACTATGTGAAACTATCCGAAACTATGTGAAACTATCCGAAACTATGTGAAACTATGTGAAACTATCCGAAACTATGAGAAACTATGTGAAACTATGCTAAACTATGTGAAACTATGTGAAACTATGAGAAACTATCCGAAACTATGTGAAACTATCCGAAACTATGTTAAACTATGAGAAACTATCCGAAACTATGTGAAACTATCCGAAACTATGTTAAACTATGAGAAACTATCCGAAACTATGTGAAACTATCCGAAACTATGTGAAACTATATGAAACTATGTGAAACTATGTGAAACTATCCGAAACTATGTGAAACGATGTGAAACTATCCGAAACTATGTGAAACTATGTGAAACTATCCGAAACTATGTGAAACTATCCGAAACTATGTGAAACTATGAGAACTATGGGAAACTATCCGAAACTATGAGAAACTATGTGAAACTATCCGAAACTATTTGAAACTATGTGAAACTAACCGAAACTATATGAAACTATGTGAAACTATGTGAAACTATCCGAAACTATCCAAAACTATGAGAAACTATCCGAAACTATGTGAAACTATCCGAAACTATGTGAAACTATGTGAAACAATGCGATACTATGTGAAACTATCCGAAACTTTGTGAAACTATGTGACACTATGTGACACTATGTGAAACTATCCGAAACTATGTGAAACTATCCGAAACTATGTGAAACTATGTGAAACTATGCGAAACTATCCGAAACTATGAGAAACTATGTGAAACTATGCGAAACTATGTGAAACTATGTGAAACTATGTGAAACTATGCGAAACTATCCGAAACTATGAGAAACTATGTGAAACTATGCGAAACTATGTGAAACTATGTGAAACTATCCGAAAATATGTGAAACTATGTGAAAGTATGTGAAAGTATGTGAAACTATGTGAAACTATCCGAAACTATGTGAAACTATGTGAAACTATCCGAAACTATGTGAAACTATCCGAAACTATGTGAAACTATGTAAATCTAAGTGAAACTATCCGAAACTATGTGAAACTATGTGAAACTAAGTGAAACTATCCGAAACTAAGTGAAACTATCCGAAACTATGTGAAACTATGCGAAACTAGCCGAGACTATGTGAAACTACGTGAAACTATCCGAAACTATGTGAAACTATCCGAAACTATGTGAAACTATGCGAAACTATGTGAAACTATCCGAAACTATGCGAAACTATGTGAAACTATCCGAAACTATGAGAAACTATCCGAAACTATGTGAAACTATCCGAAACTATGTGAAACTATGTGAAACTAAGTGAAACTATCCGAAACTATGTGAAACTATCCGAAACTATGTGAAACTATCCGAAACTATGTGAAACTATGTGAAACTGTCCGAAACTATGTGAAACTATGTGAAATTATCCGAAACAATGTGAAACTATGTGAAAATATGTGAAACTATCCGAAACTATGTGAAACTATGAGAAACTATGTGAAACTATCCGAAACTATGTGAAACTATGTGAAACTCTCCGAAACTATGTGAAACTATCCGAAACTATGTGAAACTATGAAACTATGAAAAACTATGTGAAACTATGTGAAACTATGTGAAACTATGTGAAACTATCCGAAACTATGTAAAATTATGTGAAACTATCCGAAACTATGTGAAACTATCCGAAACTATATGAAACTCTGCGAAACTATGTGAAACTATCCGAAACTATGTGAAACTATGTGAAACTATCCGAAACTATGTGAAACTATGCGAAACTATGAGAAACTATGTGAAACTATCCGAAACTTTGCGAAACTATGTGAAACTATCCGAAACTATGTGAAACTATGTGAAACTATGTGAAACTATCCGAAACTATGTGAAACTATCCGAAACTATGTGAAACTATGTGAAACTAAGTGAAACTATCCGAAACTATGTGAAACTATGTGAAACTAAGTGAAACTATCCGAAACTATGTGAAACTATCCGAAACTATGTGAAACTATCCGAAACTATGTGGAACTATGTGAAACTATCCGAAACTATGTGAAACTATCCGAAACTATGTGAAACTATCCGAAACTATGTGAAACTATGTGAAAATATTTGAAACTATCCGAAACTATGTGAAACTATGAGAAACTATGCGAAAGTATCCGAAAGTATGTGAAACTATGTGAAACTATGTGAAATTATCCGAAACTACGTGAAACTATGTGAAAATATCCAAAACTATGTGAAACTATGAGAAACTATCCGAAACTATGTGAAACTATCCGAAGCTATGTGAAACTATGTGAAACTATCCGAAACTATGTGAAACTATCCGAAACTATGTGAAACTATCCGAAACTATGTAAAACTTTGTGAAACTATGTGAAACTATCTGAAACAATGCGAAACTATCCGAAACTATGTGAAACTATGTGGAACTATCCGAAACTATGTGAAACTATTCGAAACTATCCGAAACTATGTGAAAATATGTGAAACTATCCGAAACTATGTGAAACTATCCGAAACTAAGTGAAACTATGTGAAACTATGTGAAACTATCCGAAACTATGTTAAACTATGAGAAACTATCCGAAACTATCCGAAACTATATGAAACTATGTGAAACTATGAAACTATGAAAAACTATGTGAAACTATGTGAAACTATCCGAAACTTTGTAAAATTATGTGAAACTATCCGAAACTATGAGAAACTATCCGAAACTATGTGAAACTATCCGAAACTATGTGAAACTATATGAAACTATGTGAAACTATGTGAAACTTACCGAAACTATGTTAAACTATCCGAAACTATGTGAAACTATCCAAAACTATGTGAAACTATTTGAAACTATGTGAAACTATGTGAAACTATCCGAAACTATGTTAAGCTATCCGAAACTATGTGAAACTATGAAACTATGAAAAACTATGTGAAACTATGTGAAACTATCCGAAACTATGTAAAATTATGTGAAACTATCCGAAACTATGTGAAACTATCCGAAACTATGTGACACTATGTGAAACTATCCGAAACTATGTGAAACTAAGTGAAACTATCCGAAACTATGTGGAACAATGTGAAACTATGTGAAACTATCCGAAACTATGTGAAAGTACGTGAAACTATCCGAAACTATGTGAAACTAACCGAAACTATGTGAAACTATGTGAAACTATCCGAAACTATCCGAAACTATGTGAAACTATATGAACCTCTGCGAAACTAAGTGAAACTATGTGAAACTATGTGAAACTATGTTAAACTATCCGAAACTATGTGAAACTATGAGAAACTATCCGAAACTATCCGAAACTATGTGAAACTAAGTGAAACTATCCGAAACTATGTGAAACTATGTGAAACTAGCCGAGACTATGTGAAACTTCGTGAAACTATCTGAAACTATGTGAAACTATCCGAAACTATGTGAAACTATCCGAAACTAAGTGAAACTATGTGAAACTATGTGAAACTATCCGAAACTATGTGAAACTATCCGAAACTATGTGAAACTATGTGAAACTAAGTGAAACTATCCGAAACTATGTGAAACTATGTGAAACTAAGTGAAACTATCCGAAACTATGTGAAACTATCCGAAACTATGTGAAACTATCCGAAACTATGTGGAACTATGTGAAACTAACCGAAACTATGTGAAACTATCCGAAACTATGTGAAACTATCCGAAACTATGTGAAACTATGTGAAAATATTTGAAACTATCCGAAACTATGTGAAACTATGAGAAACTATGCGAAAGTATCCGAAAGTATGTGAAACTATGTGAAACTATGTGAAATTATCCGAAACTATGTGAAACTTTGTGAAACTATGTGAAACTATCTGAAACAATGCGAAACTATCCGAAACTATGTGAAACTATGTGGAACTATCCGAAACTATGTGAAACTATTCGAAACTATCCGAAACTATGTGAAAATATGTGAAACTATCCGAAACTATGTGAAACTATCCGAAACTAAGTGAAACTATGTGAAACTATGTGAAACTATCCGAAACTATGTTAAACTATGAGAAACTATCCGAAACTATGTGAAACTATCTGAAACTATATGAAACTATGTGAAACTATGAAACTATGAAAAACTATGTGAAACTATGTGAAACTATCCGAAACTTTGTAAAATTATGTGAAACTATCCGAAACTATGAGAAACTATCCGAAACTATGTGAAACTATCCGAAACTATGTGAAACTATATGAAACTATGTGAAACTATGTGAAACTTACCGAAACTATGTTAAACTATCCGAAACTATGTGAAACTATCCAAAACTATGTGAAACTATTTGAAACTATGTGAAACTATGTGAAACTATCCGAAACTATGTTAAGCTATCCGAAACTATGTGAAACTATGAAACTATGAAAAACTATGTGAAACTATGTGAAACTATCCGAAACTATGTAAAATTATGTGAAACTATCCGAAACTATGTGAAACTATCCGAAACTATGTGACACTATGTGAAACTATCCGAAACTATGTGAAACTAAGTGAAACTATCCGAAACTATGTGGAACAATGTGAAACTATGTGAAACTATCCGAAACTATGTGAAAGTACGTGAAACTATCCGAAACTATGTGAAACTAACCGAAACTATGTGAAACTATGTGAAACTATCCGAAACTATCCGAAACTATGTGAAACTATATGAAACTCTGCGAAACTAAGTGAAACTATGTGAAACTATGTGAAACTATGTTAAACTATCCGAAACTATGTGAAACTATGAGAAACTAAGTGAAACTATCCGAAACTATGTGAAACTAAGTGAAACTATACGAAACTATGTGAAACTATGTGAAACTAGCCGAGACTATGTGAAACTTCGTGAAACTATCTGAAACTATGTGAAACTATCCGAAACTATGTGAAACTATCCGAAACTAAGTGAAACTATGTGAAACTATGTGAAACTATGTGAAACTATCCGAAACTATGTTAAACTATGAGAAACTATCCGAAACTATGTGAAACTATCCGAAACTATGTGAAACTATATGAAACTATGTGAAACTATGTGAAACTATCCGAAACTATGTTAAACTATCCGAAACTATGTGAAACTATCCAAAACCATGTGAAACTATTTGAAACTATGTGAAACTATGTGAAACTATCCGAAACTATGTTAAACTATCTGAAACTATGTGAAACTATGTGAAACTATGAAACTATGAAAAACTATGTGAAACTATGTGAAACTATCCGAAACTATGTAAAATTATGTGAAACTATCCGAAACTATGAGAAACTATCCGAAACTATGTGAAACTATCCGAAACTATGTGAAACTATATGAAACTATGTGAAACTATGTGAAACTATCCAAAACTATGTTAAACTATCCGAAACTATGTGAAACTATCCAAAACTATGTGAAAATATTTGAAACTATGTGAAACTATGTGACACTATGTGAAACTATCCGAAACTATGTGAAACTATGAAACTATGCGAAACTATGTGAAACTATCCGAAACTATGTGAAACTAAGTGAAACTATCCGAAACTATGTGGAACAATGTGAAACTATGTGAAACTATCCGAAACTATGTGAAAGTACGTGAAACTATCCGAAACTATGTGAAACTATCCGAAACTATGTGAAACTATGTGAAACTATCCGAAACCATCCGAAACTATGTGAAACTATATGAAACTCTGCGAAACTAAGTGAAACTATGTGAAACTATGTGAAACTATGTTAAACTATCCGAAACTATGTGAAACTATGAGAAACTATGTGAAAGTATCCGAAAGTATGTGAAACTATCCGAAACTATGTGAAACTATGTGAAACTATCCGAAACCATCCGAAACTATGTGAAACTATATGAAACTCTGCGAAACTAAGTGAAACTATGTGAAACTATGTGAAACTATGTTAAACTATCCGAAACTATGTGAAACTATGAGAAACTATGTGAAAGTATCCGAAAGTATGTGAAACTATGTGAAACTATCCGAAACCATCCGAAACTATGTGAAACTATATGAAACTCTGTGAAACTAAGTGAAACTATGTGAAACTATGTGAAACTATGTGAAACTATGAGAAACTATGAGAAAATATGTGAAAGTATCCGAAAGTATGTGAAACTATGTGAAACTATGTGAAATTATGTGAAACTATCCGAAACTATGTGAAACTATCCGAAACTATGTGAAACTATGTGAAACTAAGTGAAACCATGTGAAACTATGTGAAACTATGTGAAACTATGTGAAACTATGTGAAACTAAGTGAAACTATCCGAAACTATGTGAAACTATGTGAAACTAACCGAGACTATGTGAAACTACGTGAAACTATCCGAAACTATGTGAAACTATCCGAAACTATGTGAAACTATGCGAAACTATGTGAAACTATCCGAAACTATGCGAAACTATGTGAAACTATCCGAAACTATGAGAAACTATCAGAAACTATGTGAAACTATCCGAAACTATGTGAAACTATGTGAAACTATGTGAAACTATCCGAAACTATGCGAAACTATGTGAAACTATCCGAAACTATGAGAAACTATCCGAAACTATGTGAAACTATGTGAAACTATCCGAAACTATGTGAAACTATGTGAAACTATGTGAAACTATCCGAAACTATGTGAAACTATCCGAAACTATGTGAAACTATGTGAAACTATCCGAAACTATGTGAAACTATGTGAAACTATGTGAAACTATCCGAAACTATGTGAAACTATCCGAAACTATGTGAAACTATGTGAAACTATCCGAAACTATGAGAAACTATGTGAAACTGTCCGAAACTATGTGAAACTATGTGAAACTATCCGAAACTATGTGAAACTATGTGAAAATATGTGAAACTATCTGAAACTATGTGAAACTATGAGAAACTATGTGAAAGTATCCGAAAGTATGTGAAACTATGTGAAACTATGTGAAATTATCCGAAACTACGTGAAACTATGTGAAAATATCCAAAACTATGTGAAACTATGAGAAACTATCCGAAACTATGTGAAACTATCCGAAGCTATGTGAAACTATGTGAAACTATCCGAAACTATGTGAAACTATCCGAAACTATGTGAAACTATCCGAAACTATGTGAAACTTTGTGAAACTATGTGAAACTATGTGAAACAATGCGAAACTATCCGAAACTATGTGAAACTATGTGGAACTATCCGAAACTATGTGAAACTATGTGAAACTATGTGGAACTATCCGAAACTATGTGAAACTATGTGAAACTATCCGAAACTATCCGAAACTATGTGAAAATATGTGAAACTATCCGAAACTATGTGAAACTATCCGAAACTAAGTGAAACTATGTGAAACTATGTGAAACTATCCGAAACTATGTTAAACTATGACAAACTATCCGAAACTATGTGAAACTATCCGAAACTATGTTAAACTATGAGAAACTATCCGAAACTATGTGAAACTATCCGAAACTATGTGAAACTATATGAAACTATGTGAAACTATGTGAAACTATGTGAAACTATCCGAAACTATGTGAAACTATCCGAAACTATGTGAAACTATGTGAAACTATCCGAAACTATGTGAAACTATCCGAAACTATGTGAAACTATGAGAACTATGTGAAACTATCCGAAACTATGAGAAACTATGTGAAACTATCCGAAACTATGTGAAACTATGTGAAACTAACCGAAACTATGTGAAACTATGTGAAACTATCCGAAACTATCCAAAACTATGAGAAACTATCCGAAACTATGTGAAACTATCCGAAACTATGTGAAACTATGTGAAACAATGCGATACTATGTGAAACTATCCGAAACTATGTGAAACTATGTGAAACTATCCGAAACTATGTGAAACTATCCGAAACTATGTGAAACTATGTGAAACTATCCGAAACTATGAGAAACTATGTGAAACTATGCTAAACTATGTGAAACTATGAGAAACTATCCGAAACTATGTGAAACTATCCGAAACTATGTTAAACTATGAGAAACTATCCGAAACTATGTGAAACTATCCGAAACTATGTGAAACTATATGAAACTATGTGAAACTATGTGAAACTATCCGAAACTATGTTAAACTATCCGAAACTATGTGAAACTATCCAAAACCATGTGAAACTATTTGAAACTATGTGAAACTATGTGAAACTATCCGAAACTATGTTAAACTATCTGAAACTATGTGAAACTATGTGAAACTATGAAACTATGAAAAACTATGTGAAACTATGTGAAACTATCCGAAACTATGTAAAATTATGTGAAACTATCCGAAACTATGAGAAACTATCCGAAACTATGTGAAACTATCCGAAACTATGTGAAACTATATGAAACTATGTGAAACTATGTGAAACTATCCAAAACTATGTTAAACTATCCGAAACTATGTGAAACTATCCAAAACTATGTGAAAATATTTGAAACTATGTGAAACTATGTGACACTATGTGAAACTATCCGAAACTATGTGAAACTATGAAACTATGCGAAACTATGTGAAACTATCCGAAACTATGTGAAACTAAGTGAAACTATCCGAAACTATGTGGAACAATGTGAAACTATGTGAAACTATCCGAAACTATGTGAAAGTACGTGAAACTA
This sequence comes from Parasteatoda tepidariorum, assembly GCF_982258835.1. Taxonomy (NCBI): domain Eukaryota; kingdom Metazoa; phylum Arthropoda; class Arachnida; order Araneae; family Theridiidae; genus Parasteatoda; species Parasteatoda tepidariorum. The sequence goes on from NC_141761.1 coordinate 185,380, forward strand.
TCCGAAACTATGTGAAACTATCCGAAACTATGTGAAACTATGTGAAACTATCCGAAACCATCCGAAACTATGTGAAACTATATGAAACTCTGCGAAACTAAGTGAAACTATGTGAAACTATGTGAAACTATGTGAAACTATGTTAAACTATCCGAAACTATGTGAAACTATGAGAAACTATGTGAAAGTATCCGAAAGTATGTGAAACTATGTGAAACTATCCGAAACCATCCGAAACTATGTGAAACTATATGAAACTCTGTGAAACTAAGTGAAACTATGTGAAACTATGTGAAACTATGTGAAACTATGTGAAACTATGTGAAACTATGTGAAACTATGTGAAACTATGAGAAACTATGTGAAAGTATCCGAAAGTATGTGAAACTATGTGAAACTATGTGAAATTATGTGAAACTATCCGAAACTATGTGAAACTATCCGAAACTATGTGAAACTATGTGAAACTAAGTGAAACCATGTGAAACTATGTGAAACTATGTGAAACTATGTGAAACTAAGTGAAACTATCCGAAACTATGTGAAACTATGTGAAACTAACCGAGACTATGTGAAACTACGTGAAACTATCCGAAACTATGTGAAACTATCCGAAACTATGTGAAACTATGCGAAACTATGTGAAACTATCCGAAACTATGCGAAACTATGTGAAACTATCCGAAACTATGAGAAACTATCAGAAACTATGTGAAACTATCCGAAACTATGTGAAACTATGTGAAACTATGTGAAACTATCCGAAACTATGCGAAACTATGTGAAACTATCCGAAACTATGAGAAACTATCCGAAACTATGTGAAACTATGTGAAACTATCCGAAACTATGTGAAACTATGTGAAACTATGTGAAACTATCCGAAACTATGTGAAACTATCCGAAACTATGTGAAACTATGTGAAACTATCCGAAACTATGTGAAACTATGTGAAACTATGTGAAACTATCCGAAACTATGTGAAACTATCCGAAACTATGTGAAACTATGTGAAACTATCCGAAACTATGTGAAACTATGTGAAACTGTCCGAAACTATGTGAAACTATGTGAAACTATCCGAAACTATGTGAAACTATGTGAAAATATGTGAAACTATCTGAAACTATGTGAAACTATGAGAAACTATGTGAAAGTATCCGAAAGTATGTGAAACTATGTGAAACTATGTGAAATTATCCGAAACTACGTGAAACTATGTGAAAATATCCAAAACTATGTGAAACTATGAGAAACTATCCGAAACTATGTGAAACTATCCGAAGCTATGTGAAACTATGTGAAACTATCCGAAACTATGTGAAACTATCCGAAACTATGTGAAACTATCCGAAACTATGTGAAACTTTGTGAAACTATGTGAAACTATGTGAAACAATGCGAAACTATCCGAAACTATGTGAAACTATGTGGAACTATCCGAAACTATGTGAAACTATGTGAAACTATGTGGAACTATCCGAAACTATGTGAAACTATGTGAAACTATCCGAAACTATCCGAAACTATGTGAAAATATGTGAAACTATCCGAAACTATGTGAAACTATCCGAAACTAAGTGAAACTATGTGAAACTATGTGAAACTATCCGAAACTATGTTAAACTATGAGAAACTATCCGAAACTATGTGAAACTATCCGAAACTATGTTAAACTATGAGAAACTATCCGAAACTATGTGAAACTATCCGAAACTATGTGAAACTATATGAAACTATGTGAAACTATGTGAAACTATGTGAAACTATCCGAAACTATGTGAAACTATCCGAAACTATGTGAAACTATGTGAAACTATCCGAAACTATGTGAAACTATCCGAAACTATGTGAAACTATGAGAACTATGTGAAACTATCCGAAACTATGTGAAACTATCCGAAACTATGTGAAACTATGTGAAACTAACCGAAACTATGTGAAACTATGTGAAACTATCCGAAACTATCCAAAACTATGAGAAACTATCCGAAACTATGTGAAACTATCCGAAACTATGTGAAACTATGTGAAACAATGCGATACTATGTGAAACTATCCGAAACTATGTGAAACTATGTGAAACTATCCGAAACTATGTGAAACTATCCGAAACTATGTGAAACTATGTGAAACTATCCGAAACTATGAGAAACTATGTGAAACTATGCTAAACTATGTGAAACTATGAGAAACTATCCGAAACTATGTGAAACTATCCGAAACTATGTTAAACTATGAGAAACTATCCGAAACTATGTGAAACTATCCGAAACTATGTTAAACTATGAGAAACTATCCGAAACTATGTGAAACTATCCGAAACTATGTGAAACTATATGAAACTATGTGAAACTATGTGAAACTATGTGAAACTATCCGAAACTATGTGAAACGATGTGAAACTATCCGAAACTATGTGAAACTATGTGAAACTATCCGAAACTATGTGAAACTATCCGAAACTATGTGAAACTATGAGAACTATGTGAAACTATCCGAAACTATGAGAAACTATGTGAAACTATCCGAAACTATGTGAAACTATGTGAAACTATGTGAAACTAACCGAAACTATGTGAAACTATGTGAAACTATCCGAAACTATCCAAAACTATGAGAAACTATCCGAAACTATGTGAAACTATCCGAAACTATGTGAAACTATGTGAAACAATGCGATACTATGTGAAACTATCCGAAACTTTGTGAAACTATGTGACACTATGTGACACTATGTGAAACTATCCGAAACTATGTGAAACTATCCGAAACTATGTGAAACTATGTGAAACTATGCGAAACTATCCGAAACTATGAGAAACTATGTGAAACTATGCGAAACTATGTGAAACTATGTGAAACTATCCGAAAATATGTGAAACTATGTGAAAGTATGTGAAAGTATGTGAAACTATGTGAAACTATCCGAAACTATGTGAAACTATGTGAAACTATGTGAAACTATCCGAAACTATGTGAAACTATCCGAAACTATGTGAAACTATGTAAATCTAAGTGAAACTATCCGAAACTATGTGAAACTATGTGAAACTAAGTGAAACTATCCGAAACTAAGTGAAACTATCCGAAACTATGTGAAACTATGCGAAACTAGCCGAGACTATGTGAAACTACGTGAAACTATCCGAAACTATGTGAAACTATCCGAAACTATGTGAAACTATGCGAAACTATGTGAAACTATCCGAAACTATGCGAAACTATGTGAAACTATCCGAAACTATGAGAAACTATCCGAAACTATGTGAAACTATGAGAAACTATGTGAAAGTATCCGAAAGTATGTGAAACTATCCGAAACTATGTGAAACTATCCGAAACTATGTGAAACTATGTGAAACTGTCCGAAACTATGTGAAACTATGTGAAACTATCCGAAACAATGTGAAACTATGTGAAAATATGTGAAACTATCCGAAACTATGTGAAACTATGAGAAACTATGTGAAAGTATCCGAAAGTATGTGAAACTATGTGAAGTTATCCGAAACTACGTGAAACTATGTGAAAATATCCAAAACTATGTGCAAGTATGAGAAACTATCCGAAACTATGTGAAACTATCCGAAGCTATGTGAAACTATGTGAAACTATCCGAAACTATGTGAAACTATCCGAAACTATGTGAAACTTTGTGAAACTATGTGAAACTATCTGAAACTATGTGAAACTATGAGAAACTATGTGAAAGTATCCGAAAGTATGTGAAACTATGTGAAGTTATCCGAAACTACGTGAAACTATGTGAAAATATCCAAAACTATGTGCAAGTATGAGAAACTATCCGAAACTATGTGAAACTATCCGAAGCTATGTGAAACTATGTGAAACTATCCGAAACTATGTGAAACTATCCGAAACTATGTGAAACTTTGTGAAACTATGTGAAACTATCTGAAACAATGCGAAACTATCCGAAACTATGTGAAACTGTGTGGAACTATCCGAAACTATGTGAAACTATGTGAAACTATGTGGAACTATCCGAAACTATGTGAAACTATGTGAAACTATCCGAAACTATCCGAAACTATGTGAAAATATGTGAAACTATCCGAAACTATGTGAAACTATCCGAAACTAAGTGAAACTATGTGAAACTATGTGAAACTATCCGAAACTATGTTAAACTATGAGAAACTATCCGAAACTATGTGAAACTATCCGAAACTATGTTAAACTATCCGAAACTATGTTAAACTATGAGAAACTATCCGAAACTATGTGAAACTATCCGAAACTATGTGAAACTTTGTGAAACTATGTGAAACTATCTGAAACTATGTGAAACTATGAGAAACTATGTGAAAGTATCCGAAAGTATGTGAAACTATGTGAAGTTATCCGAAACTACGTGAAACTATGTGAAAATATCCAAAACTATGTGCAAGTATGAGAAACTATCCGAAACTATGTGAAACTATCCGAAGCTATGTGAAACTATCCGAAACTATGTTAAACTATCCGAAACTATGTTAAACTATGAGAAACTATCCGAAACTATGTGAAACTATCCGAAACTATGTTAAACTATCCGAAACTATGTTAAACTATGTGAAAATATCCGAAACTATGTGAAACTATCCGAAACTATGTGAAACTTTGTGAAACTATGTGAAACTATCTGAAACTATGTGAAACTATGAGAAACTATGTGAAAGTATCCGAAAGTATGTGAAACTATGTGAAGTTATCCGAAACTACGTGAAACTATGTGAAAATATCCAAAACTATGTGCAAGTATGAGAAACTATCCGAAACTATGTGAAACTATCCGAAGCTATGTGAAACTATGTGAAACTATCCGAAACTATGTGAAACTATCCGAAACTATGTGAAACTTTGTGAAACTATGTGAAACTATCTGAAACAATGCGAAACTATCCGAAACTATGTGAAACTGTGTGGAACTATCCGAAACTATGTGAAACTATGTGAAACTATGTGGAACTATCCGAAACTATGTGAAACTATGTGAAACTATCCGAAACTATCCGAAACTATGTGAAAATATGTGAAACTATCCGAAACTATGTGAAACTATCCGAAACTAAGTGAAACTATGTGAAACTATGTGAAACTATCCGAAACTATGTTAAACTATGAGAAACTATCCGAAACTATGTGAAACTATCCGAAACTATGTTAAACTATCCGAAACTATGTTAAACTATGAGAAACTATCCGAAACTATGTGAAACTATCCGAAACTATGTGAAACTATATGAAACTATGTGAAACTATGTGAAACTATCCGAAACTATGTGAAACTATCCGAAACTATGTGAAACTATCCGAAACAATGTGAAACTATCCGAAACTATGTGAAACTATGAGAACTATGTGAAACTATCCGAAACTATGAGAAACTATGTGAAACTATCCGAAACTATGTGAAACTATGTGAAACTAACCGAAACTATGTGAAACTATGTGAAACTATCCGAAACTATCCAAAACTATGAGAAACTATCCGAAACTATGTGAAACTTTGTGAAACTATGTGAAACTGTCTGAAACAATGCGAAACTATCCGAAACTATGTGAAACTATCCGAAACTATGTGAAACGATGTGAAACTATCCGAAACTATGTGAATCTATGTGAAACTATCCGAAACTATGTGAAACTATCCGAAACTATGTGAAACTATGAGAACTATGTGAAACTATCCGAAACTATGAGAAACTATGTGAAACTATCCGAAACTATGTGAAACTATGCGAAACTAACCGAAACTATGTGAAACTATGTGAAACTATCCGAAACTATCCAAAACTATGAGAAACTATCCGAAACTATGTGAAACTATCCGAAACTATGAGAAACTATGTGAAACAATGCGATACTATGTGAAACTATCCGAAACTATGTGAAACTATGTGACACTATGTGAAACTATCCGAAACTATGTGAAACTATCCGAAACTATGTGAAACTATGTGAAACTATCCGAAACTATGAGAAACTATGTGAAACTATGCGAAACTATGTGAAACTATGTGAAACTATCCGAAAATATGTGAAACTATGTGAAAGTATGTGAAAGTATGTGAAACTATGTGAAACTATCCGAAACTATGTGAAACTATGTGAAACTATGTGAAACTATGTGAAACTATCCGAAACTATGTGAAACTATCCGAAACTATGTGAAACTATGTGAAACTATCCGAAACTATCCGAAACTATGTGAAACTATCCGAAACTATGTGAAACTATCCGAAACTATGTGAAACTAAGTGAAACTATCCAAAACTATGTGAAACTATGTGAAACTATGTGAAACTAAGTGAAACTATCCGAAACTATGTGAAACTATGTGAAACTAGCCGAGACTATGTGAAACTACGTGAAACTATCCGAAACTATGTGAAACTATCCGAAACTATGTGAAACTATGCGAAACTATGTGAAACTATCCGAAACTATGCGAAACTATGTGAAACTATCCGAAACTATGAGAAACTATCCGAAACTATGTGAAATTATGTGAAACTATCCGAAACTATGTGAAACTATCCGAAACTATGTGAAAGTATCCGAAACTATGTGAAACTATGTGAAACTATCCGAAACTATGTGAAACTATCCGAAACTATGTGAAACTATGTGAAACTGTCCGAAACTATGTGAAACTATGTGAAACTATCCGAAACAATGTGAAACTATGTGAATTTATGTGAAACTATCCGAAACTATGTGAAACTATGAGAAACTATGTGAAACTATCCGAAACTATGTGAAACTATGTGAAACTATCCGAAACTATGTGAAACTATGTGAAACTGTCCGAAACTATGTGAAACTATGTGAAACTATCCGAAACAATGTGAAACTATGTGAAAATATGTGAAACTATCCGAAACTATGTGAAACTATGAGAAACTATGTGAAAGTATCCGAAAGTATGTGAAACTATGTGAAATTATCCGAAACTACGTGAAACTATGTGAAAATGTCCAAAACTATGTGCATGTATGAGAAACTATCCGAAACTATGTGAAACTATCCGAAGCTATGTGAAACTATGTGAAACTATCCGAAACTATGTGAAACTATCCGAAACTATGTGAAACTTTGTGAAACTATGTGAAACTATCTGAAACAATGCGAAACTATCCGAAACTATGTGAAACTATGTGGAACTATCCGAAACTATGTGAAACTATGTGAAACTATGTGGAACTATCCGAAACTATGTGAAACTATGTGAAACTATCCGAAACTATCCGAAACTATGTGAAAATATGTGAAACTATCCGAAACTATGTGAAACTATCCGAAACTAAGTGAAACTATGTGAAACTATGTGAAACTATCCGAAACTATGTTAAACTATGAGAAACTATCCGAAACTATGTGAAACTATCCGAAACTATGTTAAACTATGAGAAACTATCCGAAACTATGTGAAACTATCCGAAACTATGTGAAACTATATGAAACTATGTGAAACTATGTGAAACTATGCGAAACTATCCGAAACTATGTGAAACTATCCGAAACTATGAGAAACTATCCGAAACTATGTGAAACTAAGTGAAACTATCCGAAACTATGTGAAACTATGTGAAACTATCCGAAACTATGTGAAACTATCCGAAACTATGTGAAACTATGTGAAACTATCCGAAACTATGTGAAACTATGTGAAACTGTCCGAAACTATGTGAAACTATCCGAAACAATGTGAAACTATGTGAAAATATGTGAAACTATCCGAAACTATGTGAAACTATGAGAAACTATGTGAAAGTATCCGAAAGTATGTGAAACTATGTGAAATTATCCGAAACTACGTGAAACTATGTGAAAATATCCAAAACTATGTGCATGTATGAGAAACTATCCGAAACTATGTGAAACTATCCGAAGCTATGTGAAACTATGTGAAACTATCCGAAACTATGTGAAACTATCCGAAACTATGTGAAACTTTGTGAAACTATGTGAAACTATCTGAAACAATGCGAAACTATCCGAAACTATGTGAAACTATGTGGAACTATCCGAAACTATGTGAAACTATGTGAAACTAAGTGAAACTATACGAAACTATGTGAAACTATGTGAAACTAGCCGAGACTATGTGAAACTACGTGAAACTATCCGAAACTATGTGAAACTATCCGAAACTATGTGAAACTATGCGAAACTATGTGAAACTATCCGAAACTATGCGAAACTATGTGAAACTATCCGAAACTATGAGAAACTATCCGAAACTATGTGAAACTAAGTGAAACTATCCGAAACTATGTGAAACTATGTGAAACTATCCGAAACTATGTGAAACTATCCGAAACTATGTGAAACTATGTGAAACTATCCGAAACTATGTGAAACTATGTGAAACTGTCCGAAACTATGTGAAACTATGTGAAACTATCCGAAACAATGTGAAACTATGTGAAACTATGTGAAACTATCCGAAGCTATGTGAAACTATGTGAAACTATCCGAAACTATATGAAACTATCCGAAACTATGTGAAACTTTGTGAAACTATGTGAAACTATCTGAAACAATGCGAAACTATCCGAAACTATGTGAAACTATGTGGAACTATCCGAAACTATGTGAAACTATGTGAAACTATGTGGAACTATCCGAAACTATGTGAAACTATGTGAAACTATCCGAAACTATCCGAAACTATGTGAAAATATGTGAAACTATCCGAAACTATGTGAAACTATCCGAAACTAAGTGAAACTATGTGAAACTATGTGAAACTATCCGAAACTATGTTAAACTATGAGAAACTATCCGAAACTATGTGAAACTATCCGAAACTATGTTAAACTATGAGAAACTATCCGAAACTATGTGAAACTATCCGAAACTATGTGAAACTATATGAAACTATGTGAAACTATGTGAAACTATGCGAAACTATGCGAAACTATGTGAAACTATCCGAAACTATGAGAAACTATCCGAAACTATGTGAAACTAAGTGAAACTATCCGAAACTATGTGAAACTATGTGAAACTATCCGAAACTATGTGAAACTATCCGAAACTATGTGAAACTATGTGAAACTATCCGAAACTATGTGAAACTATGTGAAACTGTCCGAAACTATGTGAAACTATGTGAAACTATGTGAAACTATCCGAAACAATGTGAAACTATGTGAAAATATGTGAAACTATCCGAAACTATGTGAAACTATGAGAAACTATGTGAAAGTATCCGAAAGTATGTGAAACTATGTGAAATTATCCGAAACTACGTGAAACTATGTGAAAATATCCAAAACTATGTGCATGTATGAGAAACTATCCGAAACTATGTGAAACTATCCGAAGCTATGTGAAACTATGTGAAACTATCCGAAACTATGTGAAACTATCCGAAACTATGTGAAACTTTGTGAAACTACGTGAAACTATCTGAAACAATGCGAAACTATCCGAAACTATGTGAAACTATGTGGAACTATCCGAAACTATGTGAAACTATGTGAAACTATGTGGAACTATCCGAAACTATGTGAAACTATGTGAAACTATCCGAAACTATCCGAAACTATGTGAAAATATGTGAAACTATCCGAAACTATGTGAAACTATCCGAAACTAAGTGAAACTATGTGAAACTATGTGAAACTATCCGAAACTATGTTAAACTATGAGAAACTATCCGAAACTATGTGAAACTATCCGAAACTATGTTAAACTATGAGAAACTATCCGAAACTATGAGAAACTATCCGAAACTATGTGAAACTATATGAAACTATGTGAAACTATGTGAAACTATGCGAAACTATCCGAAACTATGTGAAACTATCCGAAACTATGAGAAACTATCCGAAACTATGTGAAACTAAGTGAAACTATCCGAAACTATGTGAAACTATGTGAAACTATCCGAAACTATGTGAAACTATCCGAAACTATGTGAAACTATGTGAAACTATCCGAAACTATGTGAAACTATGTGAAACTGTCCGAAACTATGTGAAACTATGTGAAACTATCCGAAACAATGTGAAACTATGTGAAAATATGTGAAACTATCCGAAACTATGTGAAACTATGAGAAACTATGTGAAACTAACCGAAACTATGTGAAACTATGTGAAACTATGTGAAACTATGTGAAACTATGTGAAAATATCCAAAACTATGAGAAACTATCCGAAACTATGTGAAACTTTGTGAAACTATGTGAAACTATCTGAAACAATGCGAAACTATCCGAAACTATGTGAAACTATCCGAAACTATGTGAAACGATGTGAAACTATCCGAAACTATGTGAATCTATGTGAAACTATCCGAAACTATGTGAAACTATCCGAAACTATGTGAAACTATGAGAACTATGTGAAACTATCCGAAACTATGAGAAACTATGTGAAACTATCCGAAACTATGTGAAACTATGCGAAACTAACCGAAACTATGTGAAACTATGTGAAACTATCCGAAACTATCCAAAACTATGAGAAACTATCCGAAACTATGTGAAACTATCCGAAACTATGTGAAACTATGTGACACTATGTGAAACTATCCGAAACTATGTGAAACTATCCGAAACTATGTGAAACTATGTGAAACTCTGTGAAACTATGTGAAACTATCCGAAACTATGAGAAACTATGTGAAACTATGCGAAACTATGTGAAACTATGTGAAACTATCCGAAAATATGTGAAACTATGTGAAAGTATGTGAAAGTATGTGAAAGTATGTGAAAGTATGTGAAACTATCCGAAACTATGTGAAACTATCCGAAACTATGTGAAACTATCCGAAACTATGTGAAACTATGTGAAACTAAGTGAAACTATCCGAAACTATGTGAAACTATCCGAAACTATGTGAAACTATCCGAAACTATGTGAAACTATGTGAAACTAAGTGGAACTATCCGAAACTATGTGAAACTATGTGAAACTATGTGAAACTAAGTGAAACTATCCGAAACTATGTGAAACTATGCGAAACTATGTGAAACTATCCGAAACTATGCGAAACTATGTGAAACTATCCGAAACTATGAGAAACTATCCGAAACTATGTGAAATTATGTGAAACTATGTGAAATTATGTGAAACTATCCGAAACTATGTGAAACTATCCGAAACTATGTGAAACTATCCGAAACTATGTGAAACTATGTGAAACTATCCGAAACTATGTGAAACTATCCGAAACTATGTGAAACTATGTGAAACTGTCCGAAACTATGTGAAACTATGTGAAACTATCCGAAACAATGTGAAACTATGTGAAAATATGTGAAACTATCCGAAACTATGTGAAACTATGAGAAACTATGTGAAAGTATCCGAAACTATGTGAAACTATGTGAAACTAAGTGAAACTATCCGAAACTATGTGAAACTAGCCGAGACTATGTGAAACTACGTGAAACTATCCGAAACTATGTGAAACTATCCGAAACTATGTGAAACTATGCGAAACTATGTGAAACTATCCGAAACTATGCGAAACTATGTGAAACTATCCGAAACTATGAGAAACTATCCGAAACTATGTGAAACTAAGTGAAACTATCCGAAACTATGTGAAACTATGTGAAACTATCCGAAACTATGTGAAACTATCCGAAACTATGTGAAACTATGTGAAACTATCCGAAACTATGTGAAACTATGTGAAACTGTCCGAAACTATGTGAAACTATGTGAAACTATCCGAAACTATGTTAAACTATGAGAAACTATCCGAAACTATGTGAAACTATCCGAAACTATGTTAAACTATGAGAAACTATCCGAAACTATGTGAAACTATCCGAAACTATGTGAAACTATATGAAACTATGTGAAACTATGTGAAACAATGCGAAACTATCCGAAACTATGTGAAACTATCCGAAACTATGAGAAACTATCCGAAACTATGTGAAACTAAGTGAAACTATCCGAAACTATGTGAAACTATGTGAAACTATCCGAAACTATGTGAAACTATCCGAAACTATGTGAAACTATGTGAAACTATCCGAAACTATGTGAAACTATGTGAAACTGTCCGAAACTATGTGAAACTATGTGAAACTATCCGAAACAATGTGAAACTATGTGAAAATATGTGAAACTATCCGAAACTATGTGAAACTATGAGAAACTATGTGAAACTAACCGAAACTATGTGAAACTATGTGAAACTATGTGAAACTATGTGAAACTATGTGAAAATATCCAAAACTATGAGAAACTATCCGAAACTATGTGAAACTTTGTGAAACTATGTGAAACTATGTGAAACTATCTGAAACAATGCGAAACTATCCGAAACTATGTGAAACTATCCGAAACTATGTGAAACGATGTGAAACTATCCGAAACTATGTGAATCTATGTGAAACTATCCGAAACTATGTGAAACTATCCGAAACTATGTGAAACTATGAGAACTATGTGAAACTATCCGAAACTATGAGAAACTATGTGAAACTATCCGAAACTATGTGAAACTATGCGAAACTAACCGAAACTATGTGAAACTATGTGAAACTATCCGAAACTATCCAAAACTATGAGAAACTATCCGAAACTATGTGAAACTATCCGAAACTATGAGAAACTATGTGAAACAATGCGATACTATGTGAAACTATCCGAAACTATGTGAAACTATGTGACACTATGTGAAACTATCCGAAACTATGTGAAACTATCCGAAACTATGTGAAACTATGTGAAACTATGTGAAACTATGTGAAACTATCCGAAACTATGAGAAACTATGTGAAACTATGCGAAACTATGTGAAACTATGTGAAACTATCCGAAAATATGTGAAACTATGTGAAAGTATGTGAAAGTATGTGAAAGTATGTGAAAGTATGTGAAACTATCCGAAACTATGTGAAACTATCCGAAACTATGTGAAACTATCCGAAACTGTGTGAAACTATGTGAAACTAAGTGAAACTATCCGAAACTATGTGAAACTATCCGAAACTATGTGAAACTATCCGAAACTATGTGAAACTATGTGAAACTAAGTGGAACTATCCGAAACTATGTGAAACTATGTGAAACTATGTGAAACTAAGTGAAACTATCCGAAACTATGTGAAACTATGTGAAACTAGCCGAGACTATGTGAAACTACGTGAAACTATCCGAAACTATGTGAAACTATCCGAAACTATGTGAAACTATGCGAAACTATGTGAAACTATCCGAAACTATGCGAAACTATGTGAAACTATCCGAAACTATGAGAAACTATCCGAAACTATGTGAAATTATGTGAAACTATCCGAAACTATGTGAAACTATCCGAAACTATGTGAAACTATCCGAAACTATGTGAAACTATGTGAAACTATCCGAAACTATGTGAAACTATCCGAAACTATGTGAAACTATGTGAAACTGTCCGAAACTATGTGAAACTATGTGAAACTATCCGAAACAATGTGAAACTATGTGAAAATATGTGAAACTATCCGAAACTATGTGAAACTATGAGAAACTATGTGAAAGTATCCGAAACTATGTGAAACTATGTGAAACTATCCGAAACTATGTGAAACTAGCCGAGACTATGTGAAACTACGTGAAACTATCCGAAACTATGTGAAACTATCCGAAACTATGTGAAACTATGCGAAACTATGTGAAACTATCCGAAACTATGCGAAACTATGTGAAACTATCCGAAACTATGAGAAACTATCCGAAACTATGTGAAACTAAGTGAAACTATCCGAAACTATGTGAAACTATGTGAAACTATCCGAAACTATGTGAAACTATCCGAAACTATGTGAAACTATGTGAAACTATCCGAAACTATGTGAAACTATGTGAAACTGTCCGAAACTATGTGAAACTATCCGAAACAATGTGAAACTATGTGAAAATATGTGAAACTATCCGAAACTATGTGAAACTATGAGAAACTATGTGAAAGTATCCGAAAGTATGTGAAACTATGTGAAATTATCCGAAACTACGTGAAACTATGTGAAAATATCCAAAACTATGTGCATCTATGAGAAACTATCCGAAACTATGTGAAACTATCCGAAGCTATGTGAAACTATGTGAAACTATCCGAAACTATGTGAAACTATCCGAAACTATGTGAAACTATCCGAAACTATGTGAAACTATCCGAAACTATGTGAAACTTTGTGAAACTATGTGAAACTATCTGAAACAAAGCGAAACTATCCGAAACTATGTGAAACTATGTGGAACTATCCGAAACTATGTGAAACTATGTGAAACTATGTGGAACTATCCGAAACTATGTGAAACTATGTGAAACTATCCGAAACTATCCGAAACTATGTGAAAATATGTGAAACTATCCGAAACTATGTGAAACTATCCGAAACTAAGTGAAACTATGTGAAACTATCCGAAACTATGTTAAACTATGAGAAACTATCCGAAACTATGTGAAACTATCCGAAACTATGTTAAACTATGAGAAACTATCCGAAACTATGTGAAACTATCCGAAACTATGTGAAACTATATGAAACTATGTGAAACTATGTGAAACTATCCGAAACTATGTGAAACTATCCGAAACTATGTGAAACTATGTGAAACTATCCAAAACTATGTGAAACTATCCGAAACTATGTGAAACTATGAGAACTATGTGAAACTATCCGAAACTATGAGAAACTATGTGAAACTATCCGAAACTATGTGAAACTATGTGAAACGAACCGAAACTATGTGAAACTATGTGAAACTATCCGAAACTATCCAAAACTATGAGAAACTATCCGAAACTATGTGAAACTTTGTGAAACTATGTGAAACTATCTGAAACAATGCGAAACTATCCGAAACTATGTGAAACTATCCGAAACTATGTGAAACGATGTGAAACTATCCGAAACTATGTGAATCTATGTGAAACTATCCGAAACTATGTGAAACTATCCGAAACTATGTTAAACTATGAGAACTATGTGAAACTATCCGAAACTATGAGAAACTATGTGAAACTATCCGAAACTATGTGAAACTATGCGAAACTAACCGAAACTATGTGAAACTATGTGAAACTATGTGAAACTATACGAAACTATCCAAAACTATGAGAAACTATCCGAAACTATGTGAAACTATCCGAAACTATGTGAAACTATGTGAAACAATGCGATACTATGTGAAACTATCCGAAACTATGTGAAACTATGTGACACTATGTGAAACTATCCGAAACTATGTGAAACTATCCGAAACTATGTGAAACTATGTGAAACTATGTAAATTTATGTGAAACTATGTGAAACTATCCGAAACTATGAGAAACTATGTGAAACTATGCGAAACTATGTGAAACTATCCGAAAATATGTGAAACTATGTGAAAGTATGTGAAAGTATGTGAAACTATGTGAAACTATCCGAAACTATGTGAAACTATCCGAAACTATGTGAAACTATCCGAAACTATGTGAAACTATGTGAAACTAAGTGAAACTATCCGAAACTATGTGAAACTATGCGAAACTATGTGAAACTATCCGAAAATATGTGAAACTATCCGAAACTATGAGAAACTATCCGAAACTATGTGAAATTATGTGAAACTATCCGAAACTATGTGAAACTATGTGAAACTATCCGAAACTATGTGAAACTATCCGAAACTATGTGAAACTATGTGAAACTATCCGAAACTATGTGAAAATATGTGAAACTGTCCGAAACTATGTGAAACTATGTGAAACTATCCGAAACAATGTGAAACTATGTGAAAATATGTGAAACTATCCGAAACTATGTGAAACTATGAGAAACTATGTGAAAGTATCCGAAAGTATGTGAAACTATGTGAAATTATCCGAAACTACGTGAAACTATGTGAAAATATCCAAAACTATGTGAAACTATGAGAAACTATCCGAAACTATGTGAAACTATCCGAAGCTATGTGAAACTATGTGAAACTATCCGAAACTATGTGAAACTATCCAAAACTATGTGAAACTATCCGAAACTATGTGAATCTATGTGAAACTATCCGAAACTATCCGAAACTATGTGAAACTATCCGAAACTATGTGAAACTATCCGAAACTAAGTGAAACTATGTGAAACTATCCGAAACTATGTTAAACTATGAGAAACTATCCGAAACTATCCGAAACTATACGAAACTATGTGAAACTATATAAAACTATGTGAAACTATGTGAAACTATCCGAAACTATGTTAAACTATCCGAAACTATGTGAAACTATCCAAAACTATGTGAAACTATCCAAAACTATGTGAAACTATATGAAACTATGTGAAACTATCCGAAACTATGTTAAACTATCCGAAACTATGTGAAACTATGAAACTATGAAAAACTATGTGAAACTATGTGAAACTATCCGAAACTATGTAAAATTATGTGAAACTATCCGAAACTATGTGAAACTATCCGAAACTATATGAAACTCTGCGAAACTATGTGAAACTATCCGAAACTATGTGAAACTATGTGAAACTATCCGAAACTATGTGAAACTATGCGAAACTATGAGAAACTATGTGAAACTATCCGAAACTTTGCGAAACTATGTGAAACTATCCGAAACTATGTGAAAATATGTGAAACTATGTGAAACTATGTGAAACTATCCGAAACTATGTGAAACTATCCGAAACTATGTGAAACTATGTGAAACTAAGTGAAACTATCCGAAACTATGTGAAACTATGTGAAACTAAGTGAAACTATCCGAAACTATGTGAAACTATGTGAAACTATGTGAAACTATCCGAAACTATGTGAAACTATCCGAAACTATGCGGAACTATGTGAAACTATCCGAAACTATGTGAAACTATCCGAAACTATGTGAAACTATGTGAAACTATCCGAAACTATGTGAAACTATGTGAAAATATGTGAAACTATCCGAAACTATGTGAAACTATGAGAAACTATGCGAAAGTATCCGAAAGTATGTGAAACTATGTGAAACTATGTGAAATTATCCGAAACTACGTGAAACTATGTGAAAATATCCAAAACTATGTGAAACTATGAGAAACTATCCGAAACTATGTGAAACTATCCGAAGCTATGTGAAACTATGTGAAACTATCCGAAACTATGTGAAACTATCCGAAACTATGTGAAACTATCCGAAACTATGTGAAACTTTGTGAAACTATGTGAAACTATCTGAAACAATGCGAAACTATCCGAAACTATGTGAAACTATGTGGAACTATCCGAAACTATGTGAAACTATGTGGAACTATCCGAAACTATGTGAAACTATGTGAAACTATCCGAAACTATGTGAAAATATGTGAAACTATCCGAAACTATGTGAAACTATCCGAAACTAAGTGAAACTATGTGAAACTATCCGAAACTATGTTAAACTATGTGAAACTATATGAAACTATGTGAAACTATGTGAAACTATGTGAAACTATCCGAAACTATGTTAAACTATCCGAAACTATGTGAAACTATCCAAAACCATGTGAAACTATTTGAAACTATGTGAAACTATGTGAAACTATGTGGAACTATCCGAAACTATGTTAAACTATCCGAAACTATGTGAAACTATGAAACTATGAAAAACTATGTGAAACTATCCGAAACTATGTAAAATTATGTGAAACTATCCGAAACTATGTGAAACTATGTGAAACTATCCGAAACTATGTGAAACTATGTGAAACTGTCCGAAACTATGTGAAACTATGTGAAACTATCCGAAACAATGTGAAACTATGTGAAAATATGTGAAACTATCCGAAACTATGTGAAACTATGAGAAACTATGTGAAAGTATCCGAAAGTATGTGAAACTATGTGAAATTATCCGAAACTACGTGAAACTATGTGAAAATATCCAAAACTATGTGCATCTATGAGAAACTATCCGAAACTATGTGAAACTATCCGAAGCTATGTGAAACTATGTGAAACTATCCGAAACTATGTGAAACTATCCGAAACTATGTGAAACTATCCGAAACTATGTGAAACTTTGTGAAGCTATGTGAAACTTTGTGAAGCTATGTGAAACTTTGTGAAGCTATGTGAAACTATCTGAAACAATGCGAAACTATCCGAAACTATGTGAAACTATGTGGAACTATCCGAAACTATGTGAAACTATGTGAAACTATGTGGAACTATCCGAAACTATGTGAAACTATGTGAAACTATCCGAAACTATCCGAAACTATGTGAAAATATGTGAAACTATCCGAAACTATGTGAAACTATCCGAAACTAAGTGAAACTATGTGAAACTATCCGAAACTATGTTAAACTATGTGAAACTATCCGAAACTATGTGAATCTATGTGAAACTATCCGAAACTATGTGAAACTATCCGAAACTATGTGAAACGATGTGAAACTATCCGAAACTATGTGAATCTATGTGAAACTATCCGAAACTATGTGAAACTATCCGAAACTATGCGAAACTAACCGAAACTATGTGAAACTATGTGAAACTATGTGAAACTATGTGAAACTATGTGAAACTATCCGAAACTATCCAAAACTATGAGAAACTATCCGAAACTATGTGAAACTATCCGAAACTATGTGAAACTATGTGAAACAATGCGATACTATGTGAAACTATCCGAAACTATGTGAAACTATGTGACACTATGTGAAACTATCCGAAACTATGTGAAACTATCCGAAACTATGTGAAACTATGTGAAACTATGTAAATTTATGTGAAACTATGTGAAACTATCCGAAACTATGAGAAACTATGTGAAACTATGCGAAACTATGTGAAACTATGTGAAACTATCCGAAAATATGTGAAACTATGTGAAAGTATGTGAAAGTATGTGAAACTATGTGAAACTATCCGAAACTATGTGAAACTATGTGAAACTATCCGAAACTATGTGAAACTATCCGAAACTATGTGAAACTAAGTGAAACTATCCGAAACTATGTGAAACTATCCGAAACTATGTGAAACTATCCCAAACTATGTGAAACTAAGTGAAACTATCCGAAACTATGTGAAACTATGTGAAACTATGTGAAACTAAGTGAAACTATCCGAAACTATGTGAAACTATGTGAAACTAGCCGAGACTATGTGAAACTACGTGAAACTATCCGAAACTATGTGAAACTATCCGAAACTATGTGAAACTATGCGAAACTATGTGAAACTATCCGAAAATATGTGAAACTATCCGAAACTATGAGAAACTATCCGAAACTATGTGAAATTATGTGAAACTATCCGAAACTATGTGAAACTATCCGAAACTATGTGAAACTATCCGAAACTATGTGAAACTATGTGAAACTATCCGAAACTATGTGAAACTATGTGAAACTGTCCGAAACTATGTGAAACTATGTGAAACTATCCGAAACAATGTGAAACTATGTGAAAATATGTGAAACTATCCGAAACTATGTGAAACTATGAGAAACTATGTGAAAGTATCCGAAAGTATGTGAAACTATGTGAAATTATCCGAAACTACGTGAAACTATGTGAAAATATCCAAAACTATGTGAAACTATGAGAAACTATCCGAAACTATGTGAAACTATCCGAAGCTATGTGAAACTATGTGAAACTATCCGAAACTATGTGAAACTATCCAAAACTATGTGAAACTATCCGAAACTATGTGAAACTATGTGAAACTATCCGAAACTATCCGAAACTATCCGAAACTATGTGAAACTATCCGAAACTAAGTGAAACTATGTGAAACTATGTGAAACTATCCGAAACTATGTTAAACTATGAGAAACTATCCGAAACTATGTGAAACTATACGAAACTATGTGAAACTATATAAAACTATGTGAAACTATCCGAAACTATGTTAAACTATCCGAAACTATGTGAAACTATGTGAAACTATGTGAAACTATCCGAAACTATGTTAAACTATGTGAAACTATATGAAACTATGTGAAACTATGTGAAACTATCCGAAACTATGTTAAACTATCCGAAACTATGTGAAACTATCCAAAACCATGTGAAACTATTTGAAACTATGTGAAACTATGTGAAACTATGTGAAACTATCCGAAACTATGAGAAACTATCCGAAACTATGTGAAACTATCCGAAACTATGTGAAACTATGTGAAACAATGCGATACTATGTGAAACTATCCGAAACTATGTGAAACTATGTGACACTATGTGAAACTATCCGAAACTATGTGAAACTATCCGAAACTATGTGAAACTATGTGAAACTATGTAAATTTATGTGAAACTATGTGAAACTATCCGAAACTATGAGAAACTATGTGAAACTATGCGAAACTATGTGAAACTATCCGAAAATATGTGAAACTATGTGAAAGTATGTGAAAGTATGTGAAACTATGTGAAACTATCCGAAACTATGTGAAACTATGTGAAACTATCCGAAACTATGTGAAACTATCCGAAACTATGTGAAACTATGTGAAACTAAGTGAAACTATCGGAAACTATGTGAAACTATGCGAAACTATGTGAAACTATCCGAAAATATGTGAAACTATCCGAAACTATGAGAAACTATCCGAAACTATGTGAAATTATGTGAAACTATCCGAAACTATGTGAAACTATGTGAAACTATCCGAAACTATGTGAAACTATCCGAAACTATGTGAAACTATGTGAAACTATCCGAAACTATGTGAAAATATGTGAAACTGTCCGAAACTATGTGAAACTATGTGAAACTATCCGAAACAATGTGAAACTATGTGAAAATATGTGAAACTATCCGAAACTATGTGAAACTATGAGAAACTATGTGAAAGTATCCGAAAGTATGTGAAACTATGTGAAATTATCCGAAACTACGTGAAACTATGTGAAAATATCCAAAACTATGTGAAACTATGAGAAACTATCCGAAACTATGTGAAACTATCCGAAGCTATGTGAAACTATGTGAAACTATCCGAAACTATGTGAAACTATCCAAAACTATGTGAAACTATCCGAAACTATGTGAAACTATGTGAAACTATCCGAAACTATCCGAAACTATGTGAAACTATCCGAAACTATGTGAAACTATCCGAAACTAAGTGAAACTATGTGAAACTATCCGAAACTATGTTAAACTATGAGAAACTATCCGAAACTATCCGAAACTATACGAAACTATGTGAAACTATATAAAACTATGTGAAACTATGTGAAACTATCCGAAACTATGTTAAACTATCCGAAACTATGTGAAACTATCCAAAACTATGTGAAACTATATGAAACTATGTGAAACTATCCGAAACTATGTTAAACTATCCGAAACTATGTGAAACTATGAAACTATGAAAAACTATGTGAAACTATGTGAAACTATCCGAAACTATGTAAAATTATGTGAAACTATCTGAAACTATGTGAAACTATCCGAAACTATATGAAACTCTGCGAAACTATGTGAAACTATCCGAAACTATGTGAAACTATGTGAAACTATCCGAAACTATGTGAAACTATGCGAAACTATGAGAAACTATGTGAAACTATCCGAAACTTTGCGAAACTATGTGAAACTATCCGAAACTATGTGAAACTATGTGAAACTATGTGAAACTATCCGAAACTATGTGAAACTATCCGAAACTATGTGAAACTATGTGAAACTAAGTGAAACTATCCGAAACTATGTGAAACTATGTGAAACTATGTGAAACTATGTGAAACTATCCGAAACTATGTGAAACTATCCGAAACTATGCGGAACTATGTGAAACTATCCGAAACTATGTGAAACTATCCGAAACTATGTGAAACTATGTGAAACTATCCGAAACTATGTGAAACTATGTGAAAATATGTGAAACTATCCGAAACTATGTGAAACTATGAGAAACTATGCGAAAGTATCCGAAAGTATGTGAAACTATGTGAAACTATGTGAAATTATCCGAAACTACGTGAAACTATGTGAAAATATCCAAAACTATGTGAAACTATGAGAAACTATCCGAAACTATGTGAAACTATCCGAAGCTATGTGAAACTATGTGAAACTATCCGAAACTATGTGAAACTATCCGAAACTATGTGAAACTATCCGAAACTATGTGAAACTTTGTGAAACTATGTGAAACTATCTGAAACAATGCGAAACTATCCGAAACTATGTGAAACTATGTGGAACTATCCGAAACTATGTGAAACTATGTGGAACTATCCGAAACTATGTGAAACTATGTGAAACTATCCGAAACTATGTGAAAATATGTGAAACTATCCGAAACTATGTGAAACTATCCGAAACTAAGTGAAACTATGTGAAACTATCCGAAACTATGTTAAACTATGTGAAACTATATGAAACTATGTGAAACTATGTGAAACTATCCGAAACTATGTTAAACTATCCGAAACTATGTGAAACTATCCAAAACCATGTGAAACTATTTGAAACTATGTGAAACTATGTGAAACTATGTGGAACTATCCGAAACTATGTTAAACTATCCGAAACTATGTGAAACTATGAAACTATGAAAAACTATGTGAAACTATCCGAAACTATGTAAAATTATGTGAAACTATCCGAAACTATGTGAAACTATGTGAAACTATCCGAAACTATGTGAAACTATGTGAAACTGTCCGAAACTATGTGAAACTATGTGAAACTATCCGAAACAATGTGAAACTATGTGAAAATATGTGAAACTATCCGAAACTATGTGAAACTATGAGAAACTATGTGAAAGTATCCGAAAGTATGTGAAACTATGTGAAATTATCCGAAACTACGTGAAACTATGTGAAAATATCCAAAACTATGTGCATCTATGAGAAACTATCCGAAACTATGTGAAACTATCCGAAGCTATGTGAAACTATGTGAAACTATCCGAAACTATGTGAAACTATCCGAAACTATGTGAAACTATCCGAAACTATGTGAAACTTTGTGAAGCTATGTGAAACTTTGTGAAGCTATGTGAAACTTTGTGAAGCTATGTGAAACTATCTGAAACAATGCGAAACTATCCGAAACTATGTGAAACTATGTGGAACTATCCGAAACTATGTGAAACTATGTGAAACTATGTGGAACTATCCGAAACTATGTGAAACTATGTGAAACTATCCGAAACTATCCGAAACTATGTGAAAATATGTGAAACTATCCGAAACTATGTTAAACTATGTGAAACTATCCGAAACTATGTGAATCTATGTGAAACTATCCGAAACTATGTGAAACTATCCGAAACTATGTGAAACGATGTGAAACTATCCGAAACTATGTGAATCTATGTGAAACTATCCGAAACTATGTGAAACTATCCGAAACTATGCGAAACTAACCGAAACTATGTGAAACTATGTGAAACTATGTGAAACTATGTGAAACTATCCGAAACTATCCAAAACTATGAGAAACTATCCGAAACTATGTGAAACTATCCGAAACTATGTGAAACTATGTGAAACAATGCGATACTATGTGAAACTATCCGAAACTATGTGAAACTATGTGACACTATGTGAAACTATCCGAAACTATGTGAAACTATCCGAAACTATGTGAAACTATGTGAAACTATGTAAATTTATGTGAAACTATGTGAAACTATCCGAAACTATGAGAAACTATGTGAAACTATGCGAAACTATGTGAAACTATGTGAAACTATCCGAAAATATGTGAAACTATGTGAAAGTATGTGAAAGTATGTGAAACTATGTGAAACTATCCGAAACTATGTGAAACTATGTGAAACTATCCGAAACTATGTGAAACTATCCGAAACTATGTGAAACTAAGTGAAACTATCCGAAACTATGTGAAACTATCCGAAACTATGTGAAACTATCCCAAACTATGTGAAAGTATGTGAAAGTATGTGAAAGTATGTGAAACTATGTGAAACTATCCGAAACTATGTGAAACTATGTGAAACTATCCGAAACTATGTGAAACTATCCGAAACTATGTGAAACTAAGTGAAACTATCCGAAACTATGTGAAACTATCCGAAACTATGTGAAACTATCCGAAACTATCCGAAACTATGTGAAACTATGAGAACTATGTGAAACTATCCGAAACTATGAGAAACTATGTGAAACTATCCGAAACTATGTGAAACTATGTGAAACTAACCGAAACTATGTGAAACTATGTGAAACTATGTGAAACTATTTGAAACTATCCGAAACTATCCAAAACTATGAGAAACTATCCGAAACTATGTGAAACTATCCGAAACTATGTGAAACTATGTGAAACAATGCGATACTATGTGAAACTATCCGAAACTATGTGAAACTATGAAACTATGAAAAACTATGTGAAACTATCCGAAACTATGTAAAATTATGTGAAACTATCCGAAACTATGAGAAACTATCCGAAACTATGTGAAACTATCCGAAACTATGTGAAACTATGTGAAACTATCCGAAACTATGTGAAACTATGTGAAACTGTCCGAAACTATGTGAAACTATGTGAAACTATCCGAAACAATGTGAAACTATGTGAAAATATGTGAAACTATCCGAAACTATGTGAAACTATGAGAAACTATGTGAAAGTATCCGAAAGTATGTGAAACTATGTGAAATTATCCGAAACTACGTGAAACTATGTGAAAATATCCAAAACTATGTGCATCTATGAGAAACTATCCGAAACTATGTGAAACTATCCGAAGCTATGTGAAACTATGTGAAACTATCCGAAACTATGTGAAACTATCCGAAACTATGTGAAACTATCCGAAACTATGTGAAACTATCCGAAACTATGTGAAACTTTGTGAAGCTATGTGAAACTATCTGAAACAATGCGAAACTATCCGAAACTATGTGAAACTATGTGGAACTATCCGAAACTATGTGAAACTATGTGAAACTATGTGGAACTATCCGAAACTATGTGAAACTATGTGAAACTATCCGAAACTATCCGAAACTATCCGAAACTATGTGAAACTATCCGAAACTATGTGAAACTATCCGAAACTAAGTGAAACTATGTGAAACTATCCGAAACTATGTTAAACTATGAGAAACTATCCGAAACTATGTGAAACTATCCGAAACTATGTGAAACTATGTGAAACTATCCGAAACTATGTGAAACTATCCGAAACTATGTGAAACTATGTGAAACTATGTGAAACTATCCAAAACTATGTGAAACTATCCGAAACTATGTGAAACTATGAGAACTATGTGAAACTATCCGAAACTATGAGAAACTATGTGAAACTATCCGAAACTATGTGAAACTATGTGAAACTAACCGAAACTATGTGAAACTATGTGAAACTATCCGAAACTATCCAAAACTATGAGAAACTATCCGAAACTATGTGAAACTTTGTGAAACTATGCGAAACTATCTGAAACAATGCGAAACTATCCGAAACTATGTGAAACTATCCGAAACTATGTGAAACGATGTGAAACTATCCGAAACTATGTGAATCTATGTGAAACTATCCGAAACTATGTGAAACTATCCGAAACTATGTTAAACTATGAGAACTATGTGAAACTATCCGAAACTATGAGAAACTATGTGAAACAATCCGAAACTATGTGAAACTATGCGAAACTAACCGAAACTATGTGAAACTATGTGAAACTATCCGAAACTATCCAAAACTATGAGAAACTATCCGAAACTATGTGAAACTATCCGAAACTATGTGGAACAATGTGAAACTATGTGAAACTATCCGAAACTATGTGAAAGTACGTGAAACTATCCGAAACTATGTGAAACTATCCGAAACTATGTGAAACTAAGTGAAACTATGTTAAACTATCCGAAACTATGAGAAACTATGAGAAACTATGTGAAAGTATCCGAAAGTATGTGAAACTATGTGAAACTATGTGAAATTATGTGAAACTATCCGAAACTATGTGAAACTATCCGAAACTATGTGAAACTAAGTGAAACTATGTGAAACTATGTGAAACTATGTGAAACCAAGTGAAACTATCCGAAACTATGTGAAACTATGTGAAACTAACCGAGACTATGTGAAACTACGTGAAACTATCCGAAACTATGTGAAACTATCCGAAACTATGTGAAACTATGCGAAACTATGTGAAACTATCCGAAACTATGCGAAACTATGTGAAACTATCCGAAACTATGAGAAACTATCCGAAACTATGTGAAACTATGTGAAACTATGTGAAACTATCCGAAACTATGTGAAACTATCCGAAACTATGTGAAACTATGTGAAACTATCCGAAACTATGTGAAACTATGTGAAACTATGTGAAACTATCCGAAACTATGTGAAACTATCCGAAACTATGTGAAACTATGTGAAACTATCCGAAACTATGTGAAACTATGTGAAACTGTCCGAAACTATGTGAAACTATGTGAAACTATCCGAAACTATGTGAAACTATGTGAAAATATGTGAAACTATCCGAAACTATGTGAAACTATGAGAAACTATGTGAAAGTATCCGAAAGTATGTGAAACTATCTGAAACTATGTGAAATTATCCGAAACTACGTGAAACTATGTGAAAATATCCAAAACTATGTGAAACTATGAGAAACTATCCGAAACTATGTGAAACTATCCGAAGCTATGTGAAACTATGTGAAACTATCCGAAACTATGTTAAACTATCCGAAACTATGTGAAACTATCCGAAACTATGTGAAACTTTGTGAAACTATGTGAAACTATCTGAAACAATGCGAAACTATCCGAAACTATGTGGAACTATCGAAACTATGTGAAACTATGTTAAACTATGTGGAACTATCCGAAACTATGTGAAACTATCCGAAACTATCCGAAACTATGAAAATATGTGAAACTATCCGAAACTATGTGAAACTATCCGAAACTAAGTGAAACTATGTGAAACTATGTGAAACTATCCGAAACTATGTTAAACTATGAGAAACTATCCGAAACTATGTGAAACTATCCGAAACTATGTTAAACTATGAGAAACTATCCGAAACTATGTGAAACTATCCGAAACTATGTGAAACTATATGAAACTATGTGAAACTATCCGAAACTATGTGAAACTATCCGAAACTATGTGAAACTATGTGAAACTATCCGAAACTATGTGAAACTATCCGAAACTATGTGAAACTATGAGAACTATGTGAAACTATCCAAAACTATGAGAAACTATGTGAAACTATCCGAAACTATGTGAAACTATGTGAAACTAACCGAAACTATGTGAAACTATGTGAAACTATGTGAAACTATCCGAAACTATCCAAAACTATGAGAAACTATCCGAAACTATGTGAAACTATCCGAAACTATGTGAAACTATGTGAAACAATGCGATACTATGTGAAACTATCCGAAACTATGTGAAACTATGTGAAACTATCCGAAACTATGTTAAACTATGAGAAACTATCCGAAACTATGTGAAACTATCCGAAACTATGTTAAACTATGAGAAACTATCCGAAACTATGTGAAACTATCCGAAACTATGTGAAACTATGAGAAACTATCCGAAACTATGTGAAACTATTCGAAACTATGTGAAACTATATGAAACTATGTGAAACTATGTGAAACTATGTGAAACTATTTGAAACTATGTGAAACTATGTGAAACTATGTGGAACTATCCGAAACTATGTTAAACTATCCGAAACTATGTGAAACTATGAAACTATGAAAAACTATGTGAAACTATCCGAAACTATGTAAAATTATGTGAAACTATCCGAAACTATGAGAAACTATCCGAAACTATGTGAAACTATCCGAAACTATGTGAAACTATGTGAAACTATCCGAAACTATGTGAAACTATGTGAAACTGTCCGAAACTATGTGAAACTATGTGAAACTATCCGAAACAATGTGAAACTATGTGAAAATATGTGAAACTATCCGAAACTATGTGAAACTATGAGAAACTATGTGAAAGTATCCGAAAGTATGTGAAACTATGTGAAATTATCCGAAACTACGTGAAACTATGTGAAAATATCCAAAACTATGTGCATCTATGAGAAACTATCCGAAACTATGTGAAACTATCCGAAGCTATGTGAAACTATGTGAAACTATCCGAAACTATGTGAAACTATCCGAAACTATGTGAAACTATCCGAAACTATGTGAAACTTTGTGAAGCTATGTGAAACTATCTGAAACAATGCGAAACTATCCGAAACTATGTGAAACTATGTGGAACTATCCGAAACTATGTGAAACTATGTGAAACTATGTGGAACTATCCGAAACTATGTGAAACTATGTGAAACTATCCGAAACTATCCGAAACTATGTGAAAATATGTGAAACTATCCGAAACTATGTGAAACTATCCGAAACTAAGTGAAACTATGTGAAACTATCCGAAACTATGTTAAACTATGAGAAACTATCCGAAACTATGTGAAACTATCCGAAACTATGTGAAACTATGTGAAACTATCCGAAACTATGTGAAACTATCCGAAACTATGTGAAACTATGTGAAACTATGTGAAACTATCCAAAACTATGTGAAACTATCCGAAACTATGTGAAACTATGAGAACTATGTGAAACTATCCGAAACTATGAGAAACTATGTGAAACTATCCGAAACTATGTGAAACTATGTGAAACTAACCGAAACTATGTGAAACTATGTGAAACTATCCGAAACTATCCAAAACTATGAGAAACTATCCGAAACTATGTGAAACTTTGTGAAACTATGTGAAACTATCTGAAACAATGCGAAACTATCCGAAACTATGTGAAACTATCCGAAACTATGTGAAACGATGTGAAACTATCCGAAACTATGTGAATCTATGTGAAACTATCCGAAACTATGTGAAACTATCCGAAACTATGTTAAACTATGAGAACTATGTGAAACTATCCGAAACTATGAGAAACTATGTGAAACAATCCGAAACTATGTGAAACTATGCGAAACTAACCGAAACTATGTGAAACTATGTGAAACTATGTGAAACTATCCGAAACTATCCAAAACTATGAGAAACTATCCGAAACTATGTGAAACTATCCGAAACTATGTGAAACTATGTGAAACAATGCGATACTATGTGAAACTATCCGAAACTATGTGAAACTATGTGACACTATGTGAAACTATCCGAAACTATGTGAAACTATCCGAAACTATGTGAAACTATGTGAAACTATGTAAATTTATGTGAAACTATGTGAAACTATCCGAAACTATGAGAAACTATGTGAAACTATGCGAAACTATGTGAAACTATGTGAAACTATCCGAAAATATGTGAAACTATGTGAAAGTATGTGAAAGTATGTGAAACTATGTGAAACTATGTGAAACTATCCGAAACTATGTGAAACTATGTGAAACTATCCGAAACTATGTGAAACTATCCGAAACTATGTGAAACTATGTGAAACTAAGTGAAACTATCCGAAACTATGTGAAACTATCCGAAACTATGTGAAACTATCCCAAACTATGTGAAACTAAGTGAAACTAGCCGAGACTATGTGAAACTACGTGAAACTATCCGAAACTATGTGAAACTATCCGAAACTATGTGAAACTATGCGAAACTATGTGAAACTATCCGAAACTATGTGAAACTATCCGAAACTATGAGAAACTATCCGAAACTATGTGAAATTATGTGAAACTATCCGAAACTATGTGAAACTATGTGAAACTATCCGAAACTATGTGAAACTATCCGAAACTATGTGAAACTATGTGAAACTATCCGAAACTATGTGAAACTATGTGAAACTGTCCGAAACTATGTGAAACTATGTGAAACTATCCGAAACAATGTGAAACTATGTGAAAATATGTGAAACTATCCGAAACTATGTGAAACTATGAGAAACTATGTGAAAGTATCCGAAAGTATGTGAAACTATGTGAAATTATCCGAAACTACGTGAAACTATGTGAAAATATCCAAAACTATGTGAAACTATGAGAAACTATCCGAAACTATGTGAAACTATCCGAAGCTATGTGAAACTATGTGAAACTATCCGAAACTATGTGAAACTATCCAAAACTATGTGAAACTATCCGAAACTATGTGAAACTATGTGAAACTATCCGAAACTATCCGAAACTATGTGAAACTATCCGAAACTATGTGAAACTATCCGAAACTAAGTGAAACTATGTGAAACTATGTGAAACTATCCGAAACTATGTTAAACTATGAGAAACTATCCGAAACTATGTGAAACTATACGAAACTATGTGAAACTATATAAAACTATGTGAAACTATCCGAAACTATGTTAAACTATCCGAAACTATGTGAAACTATGTGAAACTATGTGAAACTATCCCAAACTATGTTAAACTATGTGAAACTATATGAAACTATGTGAAACTATGTGAAACTATCCGAAACTATGTTAAACTATCCGAAACTATGTGAAACTATCCAAAACCATGTGAAACTATTTGAAACTATGTGAAACTATGTGAAACTATCCGAAACTATGTTAAACTATCCGAAACTATGTGAAACTATGAAACTATGAAAAACTATGTGAAACTATCCGAAACTATGTAAAATTATGTGAAACTATCCGAAACTATGAGAAACTATCCGAAACTATGTGAAACTATCCGAAACTATGTGAAACTATGTGAAACTATCCGAAACTATGTTAAACTATCCGAAACTATGTGAAACTATCCATAACTATGTGAAACTATTTGAAACTATGTGAAACTATGTGAAACTATGTGAAACTTTGTGAAACTATGTGAAACTATCCGAAACTATGTTAAGCTATCCGAAACTATGTGAAACTATGAAACTATGAAAAACTATGTGAAACTATGTGAAACTATCCGAAACTATGTAAAATTATGTGAAACTATCCGAAACTATGTGAAACTATCCGAAACTATGTGACACTATGTGAAACTATCCGAAACTATGTGAAACTATGAAACTATGCGAAACTATGTGAAACTATCCGAAACTATGTGAAACTAAGTGAAACTATCCGAAACTATGTGAAACTATGTGAAACTATGTGAAACTATCCCAAACTATGTTAAACTATGTGAAACTATATGAAACTATGTGAAACTATGTGAAACTATCCGAAACTATGTTAAACTATCCGAAACTATGTGAAACTATCCAAAACCATGTGAAACTATTTGAAACTATGTGAAACTATGTGAAACTATCCGAAACTATGTTAAACTATCCGAAACTATGTGAAACTATGAAACTATGAAAAACTATGTGAAACTATCCGAAACTATGTGAAACTATGTGAAACAATGCGATACTATGTGAAACTATCCGAAACTATGTGAAACTATGTGAAACTATCCGAAACTATGTGAAACTATCCGAAACTATGTGAAACTATGTGAAACTATCCGAAACTATGAGAAACTATGTGAAACTATGCTAAACTATGTGAAACTATGAGAAACTATCCGAAACTATGTGAAACTATCCGAAACTATGTTAAACTATGAGAAACTATCCGAAACTATGTGAAACTATCCGAAACTATGTTAAACTATGAGAAACTATCCGAAACTATGTGAAACTATCCGAAACTATGTGAAACTATATGAAACTATGTGAAACTATGTGAAACTATGTGAAACTATCCGAAACTATGTGAAACGATGTGAAACTATCCGAAACTATGTGAAACTATGTGAAACTATCCGAAACTATGTGAAACTATCCGAAACTATGTGAAACTATGAGAACTATGTGAAACTATCCGAAACTATGAGAAACTATGTGAAACTATCCGAAACTATGTGAAACTATGTGAAACTATGTGAAACTAACCGAAACTATGTGAAACTATGTGAAACTATCCGAAACTATCCAAAACTATGAGAAACTATCCGAAACTATGTGAAACTATCCGAAACTATGTGAAACTATGTGAAACAATGCGATACTATGTGAAACTATCCGAAACTTTGTGAAACTATGTGACACTATGTGACACTATGTGAAACTATCCGAAACTATGTGAAACTATCCGAAACTATGTGAAACTATGTGAAACTATGCGAAACTATCCGAAACTATGAGAAACTATGTGAAACTATGCGAAACTATGTGAAACTATGTGAAACTATCCGAAAATATGTGAAACTATGTGAAAGTATGTGAAAGTATGTGAAACTATGTGAAACTATCCGAAACTATGTGAAACTATGTGAAACTATGTGAAACTATCCGAAACTATGTGAAACTATCCGAAACTATGTGAAACTATGTAAATCTAAGTGAAACTATCCGAAACTATGTGAAACTATGTGAAACTAAGTGAAACTATCCGAAACTAAGTGAAACTATCCGAAACTATGTGAAACTATGCGAAACTAGCCGAGACTATGTGAAACTACGTGAAACTATCCGAAACTATGTGAAACTATCCGAAACTATGTGAAACTATGCGAAACTATGTGAAACTATCCGAAACTATGCGAAACTATGTGAAACTATCCGAAACTATGAGAAACTATCCGAAACTATGTGAAACTATGAGAAACTATGTGAAAGTATCCGAAAGTATGTGAAACTATCCGAAACTATGTGAAACTATCCGAAACTATGTGAAACTATTTGAAACTGTCCGAAACTATGTGAAACTATGTGAAACTATCCGAAACAATGTGAAACTATGTGAAAATATGTGAAACTATCCGAAACTATGTGAAACTATGAGAAACTATGTGAAAGTATCCGAAAGTATGTGAAACTATGTGAAGTTATCCGAAACTACGTGAAACTATGTGAAAATATCCAAAACTATGTGCAAGTATGAGAAACTATCCGAAACTATGTGAAACTATCCGAAGCTATGTGAAACTATGTGAAACTATCCGAAACTATGTGAAACTATCCGAAACTATGTGAAACTTTGTGAAACTATGTGAAACTATCTGAAACTATGTGAAACTATGAGAAACTATGTGAAAGTATCCGAAAGTATGTGAAACTATGTGAAGTTATCCGAAACTACGTGAAACTATGTGAAAATATCCAAAACTATGTGCAAGTATGAGAAACTATCCGAAACTATGTGAAACTATCCGAAGCTATGTGAAACTATGTGAAACTATCCGAAACTATGTGAAACTATCCGAAACTATGTGAAACTTTGTGAAACTATGTGAAACTATCTGAAACAATGCGAAACTATCCGAAACTATGTGAAACTGTGTGGAACTATCCGAAACTATGTGAAACTATGTGAAACTATGTGGAACTATCCGAAACTATGTGAAACTATGTGAAACTATCCGAAACTATCCGAAACTATGTGAAAATATGTGAAACTATCCGAAACTATGTGAAACTATCCGAAACTAAGTGAAACTATGTGAAACTATGTGAAACTATCCGAAACTATGTTAAACTATGAGAAACTATCCGAAACTATGTGAAACTATCCGAAACTATGTTAAACTATCCGAAACTATGTTAAACTATGAGAAACTATCCGAAACTATGTGAAACTATCCGAAACTATGTGAAACTTTGTGAAACTATGTGAAACTATCTGAAACTATGTGAAACTATGAGAAACTATGTGAAAGTATCCGAAAGTATGTGAAACTATGTGAAGTTATCCGAAACTACGTGAAACTATGTGAAAATATCCAAAACTATGTGCAAGTATGAGAAACTATCCGAAACTATGTGAAACTATCCGAAGCTATGTGAAACTATCCGAAACTATGTTAAACTATCCGAAACTATGTTAAACTATGAGAAACTATCCGAAACTATGTGAAACTATCCGAAACTATGTTAAACTATCCGAAACTATGTTAAACTATGTGAAAATATCCGAAACTATGTGAAACTATCCGAAACTATGTGAAACTTTGTGAAACTATGTGAAACTATCTGAAACTATGTGAAACTATGAGAAACTATGTGAAAGTATCCGAAAGTATGTGAAACTATGTGAAGTTATCCGAAACTACGTGAAACTATGTGAAAATATCCAAAACTATGTGCAAGTATGAGAAACTATCCGAAACTATGTGAAACTATCCGAAGCTATGTGAAACTATGTGAAACTATCCGAAACTATGTGAAACTATCCGAAACTATGTGAAACTTTGTGAAACTATGTGAAACTATCTGAAACAATGCGAAACTATCCGAAACTATGTGAAACTGTGTGGAACTATCCGAAACTATGTGAAACTATGTGAAACTATGTGGAACTATCCGAAACTATGTGAAACTATGTGAAACTATCCGAAACTATCCGAAACTATGTGAAAATATGTGAAACTATCCGAAACTATGTGAAACTATCCGAAACTAAGTGAAACTATGTGAAACTGTGTGAAACTATCCGAAACTATGTTAAACTATGAGAAACTATCCGAAACTATGTGAAACTATCCGAAACTATGTTAAACTATCCGAAACTATGTTAAACTATGAGAAACTATCCGAAACTATGTGAAACTATCCGAAACTATGTGAAACTATATGAAACTATGTGAAACTATGTGAAACTATCCGAAACTATGTGAAACTATCCGAAACTATGTGAAACTATCCGAAACTATGTGAAACTATCCGAAACTATGTGAAACTATGAGAACTATGTGAAACTATCCGAAACTATGAGAAACTATGTGAAACTATCCGAAACTATGTGAAACTATGTGAAACTAACCGAAACTATGTGAAACTATGTGAAACTATCCGAAACTATCCAAAACTATGAGAAACTATCCGAAACTATGTGAAACTTTGTGAAACTATGTGAAACTGTCTGAAACAATGCGAAACTATCCGAAACTATGTGAAACTATCCGAAACTATGTG
Source organism: Parasteatoda tepidariorum (assembly GCF_982258835.1). Classification (NCBI taxonomy): domain Eukaryota; kingdom Metazoa; phylum Arthropoda; class Arachnida; order Araneae; family Theridiidae; genus Parasteatoda; species Parasteatoda tepidariorum. The sequence continues at coordinate 220,215 of NC_141761.1, forward strand.
AAACGATGTGAAACTATCCGAAACTATGTGAATCTATGTGAAACTATCCGAAACTATGTGAAACTATCCGAAACTATGTGAAACTATGAGAACTATGTGAAACTATCCGAAACTATGAGAAACTATGTGAAACTATCCGAAACTATGTGAAACTATGCGAAACTAACCGAAACTATGTGAAACTATGTGAAACTATCCGAAACTATCCAAAACTATGAGAAACTATCCGAAACTATGTGAAACTATCCGAAACTATGAGAAACTATGTGAAACAATGCGATACTATGTGAAACTATCCGAAACTATGTGAAACTATGTGACACTATGTGAAACTATCCGAAACTATGTGAAACTATCCGAAACTATGTGAAACTATGTGAAACTATCCGAAACTATGAGAAACTATGTGAAACTATGCGAAACTATGTGAAACTATGTGAAACTATCCGAAAATATGTGAAACTATGTGAAAGTATGTGAAAGTATGTGAAACTATGTGAAACTATCCGAAACTATGTGAAACTATGTGAAACTATGTGAAACTATCCGAAACTATGTGAAACTATCCGAAACTATGTGAAACTATGTGAAACTATCCGAAACTATCCGAAACTATGTGAAACTATCCGAAACTATGTGAAACTATCCGAAACTATGTGAAACTAAGTGAAACTATCCAAAACTATGTGAAACTATGTGAAACTATGTGAAACTAAGTGAAACTATCCGAAACTATGTGAAACTATGTGAAACTAGCCGAGACTATGTGAAACTACGTGAAACTATCCGAAACTATGTGAAACTATCCGAAACTATGTGAAACTATGCGAAACTATGTGAAACTATCCGAAACTATGCGAAACTATGTGAAACTATCCGAAACTATGAGAAACTATCCGAAACTATGTGAAATTATGTGAAACTATCCGAAACTATGTGAAACTATCCGAAACTATGTGAAAGTATCCGAAACTATGTGAAACTATGTGAAACTATCCGAAACTATGTGAAACTATCCGAAACTATGTGAAACTATGTGAAACTGTCCGAAACTATGTGAAACTATGTGAAACTATCCGAAACAATGTGAAACTATGTGAATTTATGTGAAACTATCCGAAACTATGTGAAACTATGAGAAACTATGTGAAAGTATCCGAAACTATGTGAAACTATGTGAAACTAAGTGAAACTATCCGAAACTATGTGAAACTATGTGAAACTAGCCGAGACTATGTGAAACTACGTGAAACTATCCGAAACTATGTGAAACTATCCGAAACTATGTGAAACTATGCGAAACTATGTGAAACTATCCGAAACTATGCGAAACTATGTGAAACTATCCGAAACTATGAGAAACTATCCGAAACTATGTGAAACTAAGTGAAACTATCCGAAACTATGTGAAACTATGTGAAACTATCCGAAACTATGTGAAACTATCCGAAACTATGTGAAACTATGTGAAACTATCCGAAACTATGTGAAACTATGTGAAACTGTCCGAAACTATGTGAAACTATGTGAAACTATCCGAAACAATGTGAAACTATGTGAAAATATGTGAAACTATCCGAAACTATGTGAAACTATGAGAAACTATGTGAAAGTATCCGAAAGTATGTGAAACTATGTGAAATTATCCGAAACTACGTGAAACTATGTGAAAATGTCCAAAACTATGTGCATGTATGAGAAACTATCCGAAACTATGTGAAACTATCCGAAGCTATGTGAAACTATGTGAAACTATCCGAAACTATGTGAAACTATCCGAAACTATGTGAAACTTTGTGAAACTATGTGAAACTATCTGAAACAATGCGAAACTATCCGAAACTATGTGAAACTATGTGGAACTATCCGAAACTATGTGAAACTATGTGAAACTATGTGGAACTATCCGAAACTATGTGAAACTATGTGAAACTATCCGAAACTATCCGAAACTATGTGAAAATATGTGAAACTATCCGAAACTATGTGAAACTATCCGAAACTAAGTGAAACTATGTGAAACTATGTGAAACTATCCGAAACTATGTTAAACTATGAGAAACTATCCGAAACTATGTGAAACTATCCGAAACTATGTTAAACTATGAGAAACTATCCGAAACTATGTGAAACTATCCGAAACTATGTGAAACTATATGAAACTATGTGAAACTATGTGAAACTATGCGAAACTATCCGAAACTATGTGAAACTATCCGAAACTATGAGAAACTATCCGAAACTATGTGAAACTAAGTGAAACTATCCGAAACTATGTGAAACTATGTGAAACTATCCGAAACTATGTGAAACTATCCGAAACTATGTGAAACTATGTGAAACTATCCGAAACTATGTGAAACTATGTGAAACTGTCCGAAACTATGTGAAACTATCCGAAACAATGTGAAACTATGTGAAAATATGTGAAACTATCCGAAACTATGTGAAACTATGAGAAACTATGTGAAAGTATCCGAAAGTATGTGAAACTATGTGAAATTATCCGAAACTACGTGAAACTATGTGAAAATATCCAAAACTATGTGCATGTATGAGAAACTATCCGAAACTATGTGAAACTATCCGAAGCTATGTGAAACTATGTGAAACTATCCGAAACTATGTGAAACTATCCGAAACTATGTGAAACTTTGTGAAACTATGTGAAACTATCTGAAACAATGCGAAACTATCCGAAACTATGTGAAACTATGTGGAACTATCCGAAACTATGTGAAACTATGTGAAACTAAGTGAAACTATACGAAACTATGTGAAACTATGTGAAACTAGCCGAGACTATGTGAAACTACGTGAAACTATCCGAAACTATGTGAAACTATCCGAAACTATGTGAAACTATGCGAAACTATGTGAAACTATCCGAAACTATGCGAAACTATGTGAAACTATCCGAAACTATGAGAAACTATCCGAAACTATGTGAAACTAAGTGAAACTATCCGAAACTATGTGAAACTATGTGAAACTATCCGAAACTATGTGAAACTATCCGAAACTATGTGAAACTATGTGAAACTATCCGAAACTATGTGAAACTATGTGAAACTGTCCGAAACTATGTGAAACTATGTGAAACTATCCGAAACAATGTGAAACTATGTGAAACTATGTGAAACTATCCGAAGCTATGTGAAACTATGTGAAACTATCCGAAACTATATGAAACTATCCGAAACTATGTGAAACTTTGTGAAACTATGTGAAACTATCTGAAACAATGCGAAACTATCCGAAACTATGTGAAACTATGTGGAACTATCCGAAACTATGTGAAACTATGTGAAACTATGTGGAACTATCCGAAACTATGTGAAACTATGTGAAACTATCCGAAACTATCCGAAACTATGTGAAAATATGTGAAACTATCCGAAACTATGTGAAACTATCCGAAACTAAGTGAAACTATGTGAAACTATGTGAAACTATCCGAAACTATGTTAAACTATGAGAAACTATCCGAAACTATGTGAAACTATCCGAAACTATGTTAAACTATGAGAAACTATCCGAAACTATGTGAAACTATCCGAAACTATGTGAAACTATATGAAACTATGTGAAACTATGTGAAACTATGCGAAACTATGCGAAACTATGTGAAACTATCCGAAACTATGAGAAACTATCCGAAACTATGTGAAACTAAGTGAAACTATCCGAAACTATGTGAAACTATGTGAAACTATCCGAAACTATGTGAAACTATCCGAAACTATGTGAAACTATGTGAAACTATCCGAAACTATGTGAAACTATGTGAAACTGTCCGAAACTATGTGAAACTATGTGAAACTATGTGAAACTATCCGAAACAATGTGAAACTATGTGAAAATATGTGAAACTATCCGAAACTATGTGAAACTATGAGAAACTATGTGAAAGTATCCGAAAGTATGTGAAACTATGTGAAATTATCCGAAACTACGTGAAACTATGTGAAAATATCCAAAACTATGTGCATGTATGAGAAACTATCCGAAACTATGTGAAACTATCCGAAGCTATGTGAAACTATGTGAAACTATCCGAAACTATGTGAAACTATCCGAAACTATGTGAAAATTTGTGAAACTACGTGAAACTATCTGAAACAATGCGAAACTATCCGAAACTATGTGAAACTATGTGGAACTATCCGAAACTATGTGAAACTATGTGAAACTATGTGGAACTATCCGAAACTATGTGAAACTATGTGAAACTATCCGAAACTATCCGAAACTATGTGAAAATATGTGAAACTATCCGAAACTATGTGAAACTATCCGAAACTAAGTGAAACTATGTGAAACTATGTGAAACTATCCGAAACTATGTTAAACTATGAGAAACTATCCGAAACTATGTGAAACTATCCGAAACTATGTTAAACTATGAGAAACTATCCGAAACTATGTGAAACTATCCGAAACTATGTGAAACTATATGAAACTATGTGAAACTATGTGAAACTATGCGAAACTATCCGAAACTATGTGAAACTATCCGAAACTATGAGAAACTATCCGAAACTATGTGAAACTAAGTGAAACTATCCGAAACTATGTGAAACTATGTGAAACTATCCGAAACTATGTGAAACTATCCGAAACTATGTGAAACTATGTGAAACTATCCGAAACTATGTGAAACTATGTGAAACTGTCCGAAACTATGTGAAACTATGTGAAACTATCCGAAACAATGTGAAACTATGTGAAAATATGTGAAACTATCCGAAACTATGTGAAACTATGAGAAACTATGTGAAACTAACCGAAACTATGTGAAACTATGTGAAACTATGTGAAACTATGTGAAACTATGTGAAAATATCCAAAACTATGAGAAACTATCCGAAACTATGTGAAACTTTGTGAAACTATGTGAAACTATCTGAAACAATGCGAAACTATCCGAAACTATGTGAAACTATCCGAAACTATGTGAAACGATGTGAAACTATCCGAAACTATGTGAATCTATGTGAAACTATCCGAAACTATGTGAAACTATCCGAAACTATGTGAAACTATGAGAACTATGTGAAACTATCCGAAACTATGAGAAACTATGTGAAACTATCCGAAACTATGTGAAACTATGCGAAACTAACCGAAACTATGTGAAACTATGTGAAACTATCCGAAACTATCCAAAACTATGAGAAACTATCCGAAACTATGTGAAACTATCCGAAACTATGAGAAACTATGTGAAACAATGCGATACTATGTGAAACTATCCGAAACTATGTGAAACTATGTGACACTATGTGAAACTATCCGAAACTATGTGAAACTATCCGAAACTATGTGAAACTATGTGAAACTATCCGAAACTATGAGAAACTATGTGAAACTATGCGAAACTATGTGAAACTATGTGAAACTATCCGAAAATATGTGAAACTATGTGAAAGTATGTGAAAGTATGTGAAACTATGTGAAACTATCCGAAACTATGTGAAACTATGTGAAACTATCCGAAACTATGTGAAACTATCCGAAACTATGTGAAACTATGTGAAACTATCCGAAACTATCCGAAACTATGTGAAACTATCCGAAACTATGTGAAACTATCCGAAACTATGTGAAACTAAGTGAAACTATCCAAAACTATGTGAAACTATGTGAAACTATGTGAAACTATGTGAAACTAAGTGAAACTATCCGAAACTATGTGAAACTATGTGAAACTAGCCGAGACTATGTGAAACTACGTGAAACTATCCGAAACTATGTGAAACTATCCGAAACTATGTGAAACTATGCGAAACTATGTGAAACTATCCGAAACTATGCGAAACTATGTGAAACTATCCGAAACTATGAGAAACTATCCGAAACTATGTGAAATTATGTGAAACTATCCGAAACTATGTGAAACTATCCGAAACTATGTGAAAGTATCCGAAACTATGTGAAACTATGTGAAACTATCCGAAACTATGTGAAACTATCCGAAACTATGTGAAACTATGTGAAACTGTCCGAAACTATGTGAAACTATGTGAAACTATCCGAAACAATGTGAAACTATGTGAATTTATGTGAAACTATCCGAAACTATGTGAAACTATGAGAAACTATGTGAAAGTATCCGAAACTATGTGAAACTATGTGAAACTAAGTGAAACTATCCGAAACTATGTGAAACTATGTGAAACTAGCCGAGACTATGTGAAACTACGTGAAACTATCCGAAACTATGTGAAACTATCCGAAACTATGTGAAACTATGCGAAACTATGTGAAACTATCCGAAACTATGCGAAACTATGTGAAACTATCCGAAACTATGAGAAACTATCCGAAACTATGTGAAACTAAGTGAAACTATCCGAAACTATGTGAAACTATGTGAAACTATCCGAAACTATGTGAAACTATCCGAAACTATGTGAAACTATGTGAAACTATCCGAAACTATGTGAAACTATGTGAAACTGTCCGAAACTATGTGAAACTATGTGAAACTATCCGAAACAATGTGAAACTATGTGAAAATATGTGAAACTATCCGAAACTATGTGAAACTATGAGAAACTATGTGAAAGTATCCGAAAGTATGTGAAACTATGTGAAATTATCCGAAACTACGTGAAACTATGTGAAAATGTCCAAAACTATGTGCATGTATGAGAAACTATCCGAAACTATGTGAAACTATCCGAAGCTATGTGAAACTATGTGAAACTATCCGAAACTATGTGAAACTATCCGAAACTATGTGAAACTTTGTGAAACTATGTGAAACTATCTGAAACAATGCGAAACTATCCGAAACTATGTGAAACTATGTGGAACTATCCGAAACTATGTGAAACTATGTGAAACTATGTGGAACTATCCGAAACTATGTGAAACTATGTGAAACTATCCGAAACTATCCGAAACTATGTGAAAATATGTGAAACTATCCGAAACTATGTGAAACTATCCGAAACTAAGTGAAACTATGTGAAACTATGTGAAACTATCCGAAACTATGTTAAACTATGAGAAACTATCCGAAACTATGTGAAACTATCCGAAACTATGTTAAACTATGAGAAACTATCCGAAACTATGTGAAACTATCCGAAACTATGTGAAACTATATGAAACTATGTGAAACTATGTGAAACTATGCGAAACTATCCGAAACTATGTGAAACTATCCGAAACTATGAGAAACTATCCGAAACTATGTGAAACTAAGTGAAACTATCCGAAACTATGTGAAACTATGTGAAACTATCCGAAACTATGTGAAACTATCCGAAACTATGTGAAACTATGTGAAACTATCCGAAACTATGTGAAACTATGTGAAACTGTCCGAAACTATGTGAAACTATCCGAAACAATGTGAAACTATGTGAAAATATGTGAAACTATCCGAAACTATGTGAAACTATGAGAAACTATGTGAAAGTATCCGAAAGTATGTGAAACTATGTGAAATTATCCGAAACTACGTGAAACTATGTGAAAATATCCAAAACTATGTGCATGTATGAGAAACTATCCGAAACTATGTGAAACTATCCGAAGCTATGTGAAACTATGTGAAACTATCCGAAACTATGTGAAACTATCCGAAACTATGTGAAACTTTGTGAAACTATGTGAAACTATCTGAAACAATGCGAAACTATCCGAAACTATGTGAAACTATGTGGAACTATCCGAAACTATGTGAAACTATGTGAAACTAAGTGAAACTATACGAAACTATGTGAAACTATGTGAAACTAGCCGAGACTATGTGAAACTACGTGAAACTATCCGAAACTATGTGAAACTATCCGAAACTATGTGAAACTATGCGAAACTATGTGAAACTATCCGAAACTATGCGAAACTATGTGAAACTATCCGAAACTATGAGAAACTATCCGAAACTATGTGAAACTAAGTGAAACTATCCGAAACTATGTGAAACTATGTGAAACTATCCGAAACTATGTGAAACTATCCGAAACTATGTGAAACTATGTGAAACTATCCGAAACTATGTGAAACTATGTGAAACTGTCCGAAACTATGTGAAACTATGTGAAACTATCCGAAACAATGTGAAACTATGTGAAACTATGTGAAACTATCCGAAGCTATGTGAAACTATGTGAAACTATCCGAAACTATATGAAACTATCCGAAACTATGTGAAACTTTGTGAAACTATGTGAAACTATCTGAAACAATGCGAAACTATCCGAAACTATGTGAAACTATGTGGAACTATCCGAAACTATGTGAAACTATGTGAAACTATGTGGAACTATCCGAAACTATGTGAAACTATGTGAAACTATCCGAAACTATCCGAAACTATGTGAAAATATGTGAAACTATCCGAAACTATGTGAAACTATCCGAAACTAAGTGAAACTATGTGAAACTATGTGAAACTATCCGAAACTATGTTAAACTATGAGAAACTATCCGAAACTATGTGAAACTATCCGAAACTATGTTAAACTATGAGAAACTATCCGAAACTATGTGAAACTATCCGAAACTATGTGAAACTATATGAAACTATGTGAAACTATGTGAAACTATGCGAAACTATGCGAAACTATGTGAAACTATCCGAAACTATGAGAAACTATCCGAAACTATGTGAAACTAAGTGAAACTATCCGAAACTATGTGAAACTATGTGAAACTATCCGAAACTATGTGAAACTATCCGAAACTATGTGAAACTATGTGAAACTATCCGAAACTATGTGAAACTATGTGAAACTGTCCGAAACTATGTGAAACTATGTGAAACTATGTGAAACTATCCGAAACAATGTGAAACTATGTGAAAATATGTGAAACTATCCGAAACTATGTGAAACTATGAGAAACTATGTGAAAGTATCCGAAAGTATGTGAAACTATGTGAAATTATCCGAAACTACGTGAAACTATGTGAAAATATCCAAAACTATGTGCATGTATGAGAAACTATCCGAAACTATGTGAAACTATCCGAAGCTATGTGAAACTATGTGAAACTATCCGAAACTATGTGAAACTATCCGAAACTATGTGAAAATTTGTGAAACTACGTGAAACTATCTGAAACAATGCGAAACTATCCGAAACTATGTGAAACTATGTGGAACTATCCGAAACTATGTGAAACTATGTGAAACTATGTGGAACTATCCGAAACTATGTGAAACTATGTGAAACTATCCGAAACTATCCGAAACTATGTGAAAATATGTGAAACTATCCGAAACTATGTGAAACTATCCGAAACTAAGTGAAACTATGTGAAACTATGTGAAACTATTCGAAACTATGTTAAACTATGAGAAACTATCCGAAACTATGTGAAACTATCCGAAACTATGTTAAACTATGAGAAACTATCCGAAACTATGTGAAACTATCCGAAACTATGTGAAACTATATGAAACTATGTGAAACTATGTGAAACTATGCGAAACTATCCGAAACTATGTGAAACTATCCGAAACTATGAGAAACTATCCGAAACTATGTGAAACTAAGTGAAACTATCCGAAACTATGTGAAACTATGTGAAACTATCCGAAACTATGTGAAACTATCCGAAACTATGTGAAACTATGTGAAACTATCCGAAACTATGTGAAACTATGTGAAACTGTCCGAAACTATGTGAAACTATGTGAAACTATCCGAAACAATGTGAAACTATGTGAAAATATGTGAAACTATCCGAAACTATGTGAAACTATGAGAAACTATGTGAAACTAACCGAAACTATGTGAAACTATGTGAAACTATGTGAAACTATGTGAAAATATCCAAAACTATGAGAAACTATCCGAAACTATGTGAAACTTTGTGAAACTATGTGAAACTATCTGAAACAATGCGAAACTATCCGAAACTATGTGAAACTATCCGAAACTATGTGAAACGATGTGAAACTATCCGAAACTATGTGAATCTATGTGAAACTATCCGAAACTATGTGAAACTATCCGAAACTATGTGAAACTATGAGAACTATGTGAAACTATCCGAAACTATGAGAAACTATGTGAAACTATCCGAAACTATGTGAAACTATGCGAAACTAACCGAAACTATGTGAAACTATGTGAAACTATCCGAAACTATCCAAAACTATGAGAAACTATCCGAAACTATGTGAAACTATCCGAAACTATGTGAAACTATGTGACACTATGTGAAACTATCCGAAACTATGTGAAACTATCCGAAACTATGTGAAACTATGTGAAACTCTGTGAAACTATGTGAAACTATCCGAAACTATGAGAAACTATGTGAAACTATGCGAAACTATGTGAAACTATGTGAAACTATCCGAAAATATGTGAAACTATGTGAAAGTATGTGAAAGTATGTGAAAGTATGTGAAACTATCCGAAACTATGTGAAACTATCCGAAACTATGTGAAACTATCCGAAACTATGTGAAACTATGTGAAACTAAGTGAAACTATCCGAAACTATGTGAAACTATCCGAAACTATGTGAAACTATCCGAAACTATGTGAAACTATGTGAAACTAAGTGGAACTATCCGAAACTATGTGAAACTATGTGAAACTATGTGAAACTAAGTGAAACTATCCGAAACTATGTGAAACTATGCGAAACTATGTGAAACTATCCGAAACTATGCGAAACTATGTGAAACTATCCGAAACTATGAGAAACTATCCGAAACTATGTGAAATTATGTGAAACTATGTGAAATTATGTGAAACTATCCGAAACTATGTGAAACTATCCGAAACTATGTGAAACTATCCGAAACTATGTGAAACTATGTGAAACTATCCGAAACTATGTGAAACTATCCGAAACTATGTGAAACTATGTGAAACTGTCCGAAACTATGTGAAACTATGTGAAACTATCCGAAACAATGTGAAACTATGTGAAAATATGTGAAACTATCCGAAACTATGTGAAACTATGAGAAACTATGTGAAAGTATCCGAAACTATGTGAAACTATGTGAAACTAAGTGAAACTATCCGAAACTATGTGAAACTAGCCGAGACTATGTGAAACTACGTGAAACTATCCGAAACTATGTGAAACTATCCGAAACTATGTGAAACTATGCGAAACTATGTGAAACTATCCGAAACTATGCGAAACTATGTGAAACTATCCGAAACTATGAGAAACTATCCGAAACTATGTGAAACTAAGTGAAACTATCCGAAACTATGTGAAACTATGTGAAACTATCCGAAACTATGTGAAACTATCCGAAACTATGTGAAACTATGTGAAACTATCCGAAACTATGTGAAACTATGTGAAACTGTCCGAAACTATGTGAAACTATGTGAAACTATCCGAAACTATGTTAAACTATGAGAAACTATCCGAAACTATGTGAAACTATCCGAAACTATGTTAAACTATGAGAAACTATCCGAAACTATGTGAAACTATCCGAAACTATGTGAAACTATATGAAACTATGTGAAACTATGTGAAACAATGCGAAACTATCCGAAACTATGTGAAACTATCCGAAACTATGAGAAACTATCCGAAACTATGTGAAACTAAGTGAAACTATCCGAAACTATGTGAAACTATGTGAAACTATCCGAAACTATGTGAAACTATCCGAAACTATGTGAAACTATGTGAAACTATCCGAAACTATGTGAAACTATGTGAAACTGTCCGAAACTATGTGAAACTATGTGAAACTATCCGAAACAATGTGAAACTATGTGAAAATATGTGAAACTATCCGAAACTATGTGAAACTATGAGAAACTATGTGAAACTAACCGAAACTATGTGAAACTATGTGAAACTATGTGAAACTATGTGAAACTATGTGAAAATATCCAAAACTATGAGAAACTATCCGAAACTATGTGAAACTTTGTGAAACTATGTGAAACTATCTGAAACAATGCGAAACTATCCGAAACTATGTGAAACTATCCGAAACTATGTGAAACGATGTGAAACTATCCGAAACTATGTGAATCTATGTGAAACTATCCGAAACTATGTGAAACTATCCGAAACTATGTGAAACTATGAGAACTATGTGAAACTATCCGAAACTATGAGAAACTATGTGAAACTATCCGAAACTATGTGAAACTATGCGAAACTAACCGAAACTATGTGAAACTATGTGAAACTATCCGAAACTATCCAAAACTATGAGAAACTATCCGAAACTATGTGAAACTATCCGAAACTATGAGAAACTATGTGAAACAATGCGATACTATGTGAAACTATCCGAAACTATGTGAAACTATGTGACACTATGTGAAACTATCCGAAACTATGTGAAACTATCCGAAACTATGTGAAACTATGTGAAACTATGTGAAACTATGTGAAACTATCCGAAACTATGAGAAACTATGTGAAACTATGCGAAACTATGTGAAACTATGTGAAACTATCCGAAAATATGTGAAACTATGTGAAAGTATGTGAAAGTATGTGAAAGTATGTGAAAGTATGTGAAACTATCCGAAACTATGTGAAACTATCCGAAACTATGTGAAACTATCCGAAACTGTGTGAAACTATGTGAAACTAAGTGAAACTATCCGAAACTATGTGAAACTATCCGAAACTATGTGAAACTATCCGAAACTATGTGAAACTATGTGAAACTAAGTGGAACTATCCGAAACTATGTGAAACTATGTGAAACTATGTGAAACTAAGTGAAACTATCCGAAACTATGTGAAACTATGTGAAACTAGCCGAGACTATGTGAAACTACGTGAAACTATCCGAAACTATGTGAAACTATCCGAAACTATGTGAAACTATGCGAAACTATGTGAAACTATCCGAAACTATGCGAAACTATGTGAAACTATCCGAAACTATGAGAAACTATCCGAAACTATGTGAAATTATGTGAAACTATCCGAAACTATGTGAAACTATCCGAAACTATGTGAAACTATCCGAAACTATGTGAAACTATGTGAAACTATCCGAAACTATGTGAAACTATCCGAAACTATGTGAAACTATGTGAAACTGTCCGAAACTATGTGAAACTATGTGAAACTATCCGAAACAATGTGAAACTATGTGAAAATATGTGAAACTATCCGAAACTATGTGAAACTATGAGAAACTATGTGAAAGTATCCGAAACTATGTGAAACTATGTGAAACTATCCGAAACTATGTGAAACTAGCCGAGACTATGTGAAACTACGTGAAACTATCCGAAACTATGTGAAACTATCCGAAACTATGTGAAACTATGCGAAACTATGTGAAACTATCCGAAACTATGCGAAACTATGTGAAACTATCCGAAACTATGAGAAACTATCCGAAACTATGTGAAACTAAGTGAAACTATCCGAAACTATGTGAAACTATGTGAAACTATCCGAAACTATGTGAAACTATCCGAAACTATGTGAAACTATGTGAAACTATCCGAAACTATGTGAAACTATGTGAAACTGTCCGAAACTATGTGAAACTATCCGAAACAATGTGAAACTATGTGAAAATATGTGAAACTATCCGAAACTATGTGAAACTATGAGAAACTATGTGAAAGTATCCGAAAGTATGTGAAACTATGTGAAATTATCCGAAACTACGTGAAACTATGTGAAAATATCCAAAACTATGTGCATCTATGAGAAACTATCCGAAACTATGTGAAACTATCCGAAGCTATGTGAAACTATGTGAAACTATCCGAAACTATGTGAAACTATCCGAAACTATGTGAAACTATCCGAAACTATGTGAAACTATCCGAAACTATGTGAAACTTTGTGAAACTATGTGAAACTATCTGAAACAAAGCGAAACTATCCGAAACTATGTGAAACTATGTGGAACTATCCGAAACTATGTGAAACTATGTGAAACTATGTGGAACTATCCGAAACTATGTGAAACTATGTGAAACTATCCGAAACTATCCGAAACTATGTGAAAATATGTGAAACTATCCGAAACTATGTGAAACTATCCGAAACTAAGTGAAACTATGTGAAACTATCCGAAACTATGTTAAACTATGAGAAACTATCCGAAACTATGTGAAACTATCCGAAACTATGTTAAACTATGAGAAACTATCCGAAACTATGTGAAACTATCCGAAACTATGTGAAACTATATGAAACTATGTGAAACTATGTGAAACTATCCGAAACTATGTGAAACTATCCGAAACTATGTGAAACTATGTGAAACTATGTGAAACTATCCAAAACTATGTGAAACTATCCGAAACTATGTGAAACTATGAGAACTATGTGAAACTATCCGAAACTATGAGAAACTATGTGAAACTATCCGAAACTATGTGAAACTATGTGAAACGAACCGAAACTATGTGAAACTATGTGAAACTATCCGAAACTATCCAAAACTATGAGAAACTATCCGAAACTATGTGAAACTTTGTGAAACTATGTGAAACTATCTGAAACAATGCGAAACTATCCGAAACTATGTGAAACTATCCGAAACTATGTGAAACGATGTGAAACTATCCGAAACTATGTGAATCTATGTGAAACTATCCGAAACTATGTGAAACTATCCGAAACTATGTTAAACTATGAGAACTATGTGAAACTATCCGAAACTATGAGAAACTATGTGAAACTATCCGAAACTATGTGAAACTATGCGAAACTAACCGAAACTATGTGAAACTATGTGAAACTATGTGAAACTATACGAAACTATCCAAAACTATGAGAAACTATCCGAAACTATGTGAAACTATCCGAAACTATGTGAAACTATGTGAAACAATGCGATACTATGTGAAACTATCCGAAACTATGTGAAACTATGTGACACTATGTGAAACTATCCGAAACTATGTGAAACTATCCGAAACTATGTGAAACTATGTGAAACTATGTAAATTTATGTGAAACTATGTGAAACTATCCGAAACTATGAGAAACTATGTGAAACTATGCGAAACTATGTGAAACTATCCGAAAATATGTGAAACTATGTGAAAGTATGTGAAAGTATGTGAAACTATGTGAAACTATCCGAAACTATGTGAAACTATGTGAAACTATCCGAAACTATGTGAAACTATCCGAAACTATGTGAAACTATGTGAAACTAAGTGAAACTATCCGAAACTATGTGAAACTATGCGAAACTATGTGAAACTATCCGAAAATATGTGAAACTATCCGAAACTATGAGAAACTATCCGAAACTATGTGAAATTATGTGAAACTATCCGAAACTATGTGAAACTATGTGAAACTATCCGAAACTATGTGAAACTATCCGAAACTATGTGAAACTATGTGAAACTATCCGAAACTATGTGAAAATATGTGAAACTGTCCGAAACTATGTGAAACTATGTGAAACTATCCGAAACAATGTGAAACTATGTGAAAATATGTGAAACTATCCGAAACTATGTGAAACTATGAGAAACTATGTGAAAGTATCCGAAAGTATGTGAAACTATGTGAAATTATCCGAAACTACGTGAAACTATGTGAAAATATCCAAAACTATGTGAAACTATGAGAAACTATCCGAAACTATGTGAAACTATCCGAAGCTATGTGAAACTATGTGAAACTATCCGAAACTATGTGAAACTATCCAAAACTATGTGAAACTATCCGAAACTATGTGAATCTATGTGAAACTATCCGAAACTATCCGAAACTATGTGAAACTATCCGAAACTATGTGAAACTATCCGAAACTAAGTGAAACTATGTGAAACTATCCGAAACTATGTTAAACTATGAGAAACTATCCGAAACTATCCGAAACTATACGAAACTATGTGAAACTATATAAAACTATGTGAAACTATGTGAAACTATCCGAAACTATGTTAAACTATCCGAAACTATGTGAAACTATCCAAAACTATGTGAAACTATCCAAAACTATGTGAAACTATATGAAACTATGTGAAACTATCCGAAACTATGTTAAACTATCCGAAACTATGTGAAACTATGAAACTATGAAAAACTATGTGAAACTATGTGAAACTATCCGAAACTATGTAAAATTATGTGAAACTATCCGAAACTATGTGAAACTATCCGAAACTATATGAAACTCTGCGAAACTATGTGAAACTATCCGAAACTATGTGAAACTATGTGAAACTATCCGAAACTATGTGAAACTATGCGAAACTATGAGAAACTATGTGAAACTATCCGAAACTTTGCGAAACTATGTGAAACTATCCGAAACTATGTGAAAATATGTGAAACTATGTGAAACTATGTGAAACTATCCGAAACTATGTGAAACTATCCGAAACTATGTGAAACTATGTGAAACTAAGTGAAACTATCCGAAACTATGTGAAACTATGTGAAACTAAGTGAAACTATCCGAAACTATGTGAAACTATGTGAAACTATGTGAAACTATCCGAAACTATGTGAAACTATCCGAAACTATGCGGAACTATGTGAAACTATCCGAAACTATGTGAAACTATCCGAAACTATGTGAAACTATGTGAAACTATCCGAAACTATGTGAAACTATGTGAAAATATGTGAAACTATCCGAAACTATGTGAAACTATGAGAAACTATGCGAAAGTATCCGAAAGTATGTGAAACTATGTGAAACTATGTGAAATTATCCGAAACTACGTGAAACTATGTGAAAATATCCAAAACTATGTGAAACTATGAGAAACTATCCGAAACTATGTGAAACTATCCGAAGCTATGTGAAACTATGTGAAACTATCCGAAACTATGTGAAACTATCCGAAACTATGTGAAACTATCCGAAACTATGTGAAACTTTGTGAAACTATGTGAAACTATCTGAAACAATGCGAAACTATCCGAAACTATGTGAAACTATGTGGAACTATCCGAAACTATGTGAAACTATGTGGAACTATCCGAAACTATGTGAAACTATGTGAAACTATCCGAAACTATGTGAAAATATGTGAAACTATCCGAAACTATGTGAAACTATCCGAAACTAAGTGAAACTATGTGAAACTATCCGAAACTATGTTAAACTATGTGAAACTATATGAAACTATGTGAAACTATGTGAAACTATGTGAAACTATCCGAAACTATGTTAAACTATCCGAAACTATGTGAAACTATCCAAAACCATGTGAAACTATTTGAAACTATGTGAAACTATGTGAAACTATGTGGAACTATCCGAAACTATGTTAAACTATCCGAAACTATGTGAAACTATGAAACTATGAAAAACTATGTGAAACTATCCGAAACTATGTAAAATTATGTGAAACTATCCGAAACTATGTGAAACTATGTGAAACTATCCGAAACTATGTGAAACTATGTGAAACTGTCCGAAACTATGTGAAACTATGTGAAACTATCCGAAACAATGTGAAACTATGTGAAAATATGTGAAACTATCCGAAACTATGTGAAACTATGAGAAACTATGTGAAAGTATCCGAAAGTATGTGAAACTATGTGAAATTATCCGAAACTACGTGAAACTATGTGAAAATATCCAAAACTATGTGCATCTATGAGAAACTATCCGAAACTATGTGAAACTATCCGAAGCTATGTGAAACTATGTGAAACTATCCGAAACTATGTGAAACTATCCGAAACTATGTGAAACTATCCGAAACTATGTGAAACTTTGTGAAGCTATGTGAAACTTTGTGAAGCTATGTGAAACTTTGTGAAGCTATGTGAAACTATATGAAACAATGCGAAACTATCCGAAACTATGTGAAACTATGTGGAACTATCCGAAACTATGTGAAACTATGTGAAACTATGTGGAACTATCCGAAACTATGTGAAACTATGTGAAACTATCCGAAACTATCCGAAACTATGTGAAAATATGTGAAACTATCCGAAACTATGTGAAACTATCCGAAACTAAGTGAAACTATGTGAAACTATCCGAAACTATGTTAAACTATGTGAAACTATCCGAAACTATGTGAATCTATGTGAAACTATCCGAAACTATGTGAAACTATCCGAAACTATGTGAAACGATGTGAAACTATCCGAAACTATGTGAATCTATGTGAAACTATCCGAAACTATGTGAAACTATCCGAAACTATGCGAAACTAACCGAAACTATGTGAAACTATGTGAAACTATGTGAAACTATGTGAAACTATGTGAAACTATCCGAAACTATCCAAAACTATGAGAAACTATCCGAAACTATCCAAAACTATCCGAAACTATGTGAAACTATGTGAAACAATGCGATACTATGTGAAACTATCCGAAACTATGTGAAACTATGTGACACTATGTGAAACTATCCGAAACTATGTGAAACTATCCGAAACTATGTGAAACTATGTGAAACTATGTAAATTTATGTGAAACTATGTGAAACTATCCGAAACTATGAGAAACTATGTGAAACTATGCGAAACTATGTGAAACTATGTGAAACTATCCGAAAATATGTGAAACTATGTGAAAGTATGTGAAAGTATGTGAAACTATGTGAAACTATCCGAAACTATGTGAAACTATGTGAAACTATCCGAAACTATGTGAAACTATCCGAAACTATGTGAAACTAAGTGAAACTATCCGAAACTATGTGAAACTATCCGAAACTATGTGAAACTATCCCAAACTATGTGAAACTAAGTGAAACTATCCGAAACTATGTGAAACTATGTGAAACTATGTGAAACTAAGTGAAACTATCCGAAACTATGTGAAACTATGTGAAACTAGCCGAGACTATGTGAAACTACGTGAAACTATCCGAAACTATGTGAAACTATCCGAAACTATGTGAAACTATGCGAAACTATGTGAAACTATCCGAAAATATGTGAAACTATCCGAAACTATGAGAAACTATCCGAAACTATGTGAAATTATGTGAAACTATCCGAAACTATGTGAAACTATCCGAAACTATGTGAAACTATCCGAAACTATGTGAAACTATGTGAAACTATCCGAAACTATGTGAAACTATGTGAAACTGTCCGAAACTATGTGAAACTATGTGAAACTATCCGAAACAATGTGAAACTATGTGAAAATATGTGAAACTATCCGAAACTATGTGAAACTATGAGAAACTATGTGAAAGTATCCGAAAGTATGTGAAACTATGTGAAATTATCCGAAACTACGTGAAACTATGTGAAAATATCCAAAACTATGTGAAACTATGAGAAACTATCCGAAACTATGTGAAACTATCCGAAGCTATGTGAAACTATGTGAAACTATCCGAAACTATGTGAAACTATCCAAAACTATGTGAAACTATCCGAAACTATGTGAAACTATGTGAAACTATCCGAAACTATCCGAAACTATCCGAAACTATGTGAAACTATCCGAAACTAAGTGAAACTATGTGAAACTATGTGAAACTATCCGAAACTATGTTAAACTATGAGAAACTATCCGAAACTATGTGAAACTATACGAAACTATGTGAAACTATATAAAACTATGTGAAACTATCCGAAACTATGTTAAACTATCCGAAACTATGTGAAACTATGTGAAACTATGTGAAACTATCCGAAACTATGTTAAACTATGTGAAACTATATGAAACTATGTGAAACTATGTGAAACTATCCGAAACTATGTTAAACTATCCGAAACTATGTGAAACTATCCAAAACCATGTGAAACTATTTGAAACTATGTGAAACTATGTGAAACTATGTGAAACTATCCGAAACTATGAGAAACTATCCGAAACTATGTGAAACTATCCGAAACTATGTGAAACTATGTGAAACAATGCGATACTATGTGAAACTATCCGAAACTATGTGAAACTATGTGACACTATGTGAAACTATCCGAAACTATGTGAAACTATCCGAAACTATGTGAAACTATGTGAAACTATGTAAATTTATGTGAAACTATGTGAAACTATCCGAAACTATGAGAAACTATGTGAAACTATGCGAAACTATGTGAAACTATCCGAAAATATGTGAAACTATGTGAAAGTATGTGAAAGTATGTGAAACTATGTGAAACTATCCGAAACTATGTGAAACTATGTGAAACTATCCGAAACTATGTGAAACTATCCGAAACTATGTGAAACTATGTGAAACTAAGTGAAACTATCGGAAACTATGTGAAACTATGCGAAACTATGTGAAACTATCCGAAAATATGTGAAACTATCCGAAACTATGAGAAACTATCCGAAACTATGTGAAATTATGTGAAACTATCCGAAACTATGTGAAACTATGTGAAACTATCCGAAACTATGTGAAACTATCCGAAACTATGTGAAACTATGTGAAACTATCCGAAACTATGTGAAAATATGTGAAACTGTCCGAAACTATGTGAAACTATGTGAAACTATCCGAAACAATGTGAAACTATGTGAAAATATGTGAAACTATCCGAAACTATGTGAAACTATGAGAAACTATGTGAAAGTATCCGAAAGTATGTGAAACTATGTGAAATTATCCGAAACTACGTGAAACTATGTGAAAATATCCAAAACTATGTGAAACTATGAGAAACTATCCGAAACTATGTGAAACTATCCGAAGCTATGTGAAACTATGTGAAACTATCCGAAACTATGTGAAACTATCCAAAACTATGTGAAACTATCCGAAACTATGTGAAACTATGTGAAACTATCCGAAACTATCCGAAACTATGTGAAACTATCCGAAACTATGTGAAACTATCCGAAACTAAGTGAAACTATGTGAAACTATCCGAAACTATGTTAAACTATGAGAAACTATCCGAAACTATCCGAAACTATACGAAACTATGTGAAACTATATAAAACTATGTGAAACTATGTGAAACTATCCGAAACTATGTTAAACTATCCGAAACTATGTGAAACTATCCAAAACTATGTGAAACTATATGAAACTATGTGAAACTATCCGAAACTATGTTAAACTATCCGAAACTATGTGAAACTATGAAACTATGAAAAACTATGTGAAACTATGTGAAACTATCCGAAACTATGTAAAATTATGTGAAACTATCTGAAACTATGTGAAACTATCCGAAACTATATGAAACTCTGCGAAACTATGTGAAACTATCCGAAACTATGTGAAACTATGTGAAACTATCCGAAACTATGTGAAACTATGCGAAACTATGAGAAACTATGTGAAACTATCCGAAACTTTGCGAAACTATGTGAAACTATCCGAAACTATGTGAAACTATGTGAAACTATGTGAAACTATCCGAAACTATGTGAAACTATCCGAAACTATGTGAAACTATGTGAAACTAAGTGAAACTATCCGAAACTATGTGAAACTATGTGAAACTATGTGAAACTATGTGAAACTATCCGAAACTATGTGAAACTATCCGAAACTATGCGGAACTATGTGAAACTATCCGAAACTATGTGAAACTATCCGAAACTATGTGAAACTATGTGAAACTATCCGAAACTATGTGAAACTATGTGAAAATATGTGAAACTATCCGAAACTATGTGAAACTATGAGAAACTATGCGAAAGTATCCGAAAGTATGTGAAACTATGTGAAACTATGTGAAATTATCCGAAACTACGTGAAACTATGTGAAAATATCCAAAACTATGTGAAACTATGAGAAACTATCCGAAACTATGTGAAACTATCCGAAGCTATGTGAAACTATGTGAAACTATCCGAAACTATGTGAAACTATCCGAAACTATGTGAAACTATCCGAAACTATGTGAAACTATGTGAAACTATCTGAAACAATGCGAAACTATCCGAAACTATGTGAAACTATGTGGAACTATCCGAAACTATGTGAAACTATGTGGAACTATCCGAAACTATGTGAAACTATGTGAAACTATCCGAAACTATGTGAAAATATGTGAAACTATCCGAAACTATGTGAAACTATCCGAAACTAAGTGAAACTATGTGAAACTATCCGAAACTATGTTAAACTATGTGAAACTATATGAAACTATGTGAAACTATGTGAAACTATCCGAAACTATGTTAAACTATCCGAAACTATGTGAAACTATCCAAAACCATGTGAAACTATTTGAAACTATGTGAAACTATGTGAAACTATGTGGAACTATCCGAAACTATGTTAAACTATCCGAAACTATGTGAAACTATGAAACTATGAAAAACTATGTGAAACTATCCGAAACTATGTAAAATTATGTGAAACTATCCGAAACTATGTGAAACTATGTGAAACTATCCGAAACTATGTGAAACTATGTGAAACTGTCCGAAACTATGTGAAACTATGTGAAACTATCCGAAACAATGTGAAACTATGTGAAAATATGTGAAACTATCCGAAACTATGTGAAACTATGAGAAACTATGTGAAAGTATCCGAAAGTATGTGAAACTATGTGAAATTATCCGAAACTACGTGAAACTATGTGAAAATATCCAAAACTATGTGCATCTATGAGAAACTATCCGAAACTATGTGAAACTATCCGAAGCTATGTGAAACTATGTGAAACTATCCGAAACTATGTGAAACTATCCGAAACTATGTGAAACTATCCGAAACTATGTGAAACTTTGTGAAGCTATGTGAAACTTTGTGAAGCTATGTGAAACTTTGTGAAGCTATGTGAAACTATCTGAAACAATTCGAAACTATCCGAAACTATGTGAAACTATGTGGAACTATCCGAAACTATGTGAAACTATGTGAAACTATGTGGAACTATCCGAAACTATGTGAAACTATGTGAAACTATCCGAAACTATCCGAAACTATGTGAAAATATGTGAAACTATCCGAAACTATGTTAAACTATGTGAAACTATCCGAAACTATGTGAATCTATGTGAAACTATCCGAAACTATGTGAAACTATCCGAAACTATGTGAAACGATGTGAAACTATCCGAAACTATGTGAATCTATGTGAAACTATCCGAAACTATGTGAAACTATCCGAAACTATGCGAAACTAACCGAAACTATGTGAAACTATGTGAAACTATGTGAAACTATGTGAAACTATCCGAAACTATCCAAAACTATGAGAAACTATCCGAAACTATGTGAAACTATCCGAAACTATGTGAAACTATGTGAAACAATGCGATACTATGTGAAACTATCCGAAACTATGTGAAACTATGTGACACTATGTGAAACTATCCGAAACTATGTGAAACTATCCGAAACTATGTGAAACTATGTGAAACTATGTAAATTTATGTGAAACTATGTGAAACTATCCGAAACTATGAGAAACTATGTGAAACTATGCGAAACTATGTGAAACTATGTGAAACTATCCGAAAATATGTGAAACTATGTGAAAGTATGTGAAAGTATGTGAAACTATGTGAAACTATCCGAAACTATGTGAAACTATGTGAAACTATCCGAAACTATGTGAAACTATCCGAAACTATGTGAAACTAAGTGAAACTATCCGAAACTATGTGAAACTATCCGAAACTATGTGAAACTATCCCAAACTATGTGAAACTATGTGAAAGTATGTGAAAGTATGTGAAACTATGTGAAACTATCCGAAACTATGTGAAACTATGTGAAACTATCCGAAACTATGTGAAACTATCCGAAACTATGTGAAACTAAGTGAAACTATCCGAAACTATGTGAAACTATCCGAAACTATGTGAAACTATCCGAAACTATCCGAAACTATGTGAAACTATCCGAAACTATGTGAAACTATGTGAAACAATGCGATACTATGTGAAACTATCCGAAACTATGTGAAACTATGTGAAACTATCCGAAACTATGTTAAACTATGAGAAACTATCCGAAACTATGTGAAACTATCCGAAACTATGTTAAACTATGAGAAACTATCCGAAACTATGTGAAACTATCCGAAACTATGTGAAACTATGAGAAACTATCCGAAACTATGTGAAACTATTCGAAACTATGTGAAACTATATGAAACTATGTGAAACTATGTGAAACTATGTGAAACTATTTGAAACTATGTGAAACTATGTGGAACTATCCGAAACTATGTTAAACTATCCGAAACTATGTGAAACTATGAAACTATGAAAAACTATGTGAAACTATCCGAAACTATGTAAAATTATGTGAAACTATCCGAAACTATGAGAAACTATCCGAAACTATGTGAAACTATCCGAAACTATGTGAAACTATGTGAAACTATCCGAAACTATGTGAAACTATGTGAAACTGTCCGAAACTATGTGAAACTATGTGAAACTATCCGAAACAATGTGAAACTATGTGAAAATATGTGAAACTATCCGAAACTATGTGAAACTATGAGAAACTATGTGAAAGTATCCGAAAGTATGTGAAACTATGTGAAATTATCCGAAACTACGTGAAACTATGTGAAAATATCCAAAACTATGTGCATCTATGAGAAACTATCCGAAACTATGTGAAACTATCCGAAGCTATGTGAAACTATGTGAAACTATCCGAAACTATGTGAAACTATCCGAAACTATGTGAAACTATCCGAAACTATGTGAAACTATCCGAAACTATGTGAAACTTTGTGAAGCTATGTGAAACTATCTGAAACAATGCGAAACTATCCGAAACTATGTGAAACTATGTGGAACTATCCGAAACTATGTGAAACTATGTGAAACTATGTGGAACTATCCGAAACTATGTGAAACTATGTGAAACTATCCGAAACTATCCGAAACTATGTGAAACTATCCGAAACTATGTGAAACTATCCGAAACTAAGTGAAACTATGTGAAACTATCCGAAACTATGTTAAACTATGAGAAACTATCCGAAACTATGTGAAACTATCCGAAACTATGTGAAACTATGTGAAACTATCCGAAACTATGTGAAACTATCCGAAACTATGTGAAACTATGTGAAACTATGTGAAACTATCCAAAACTATGTGAAACTATCCGAAACTATGTGAAACTATGAGAACTATGTGAAACTATCCGAAACTATGAGAAACTATGTGAAACTATGTGAAACTATGTGAAACTAACCGAAACTATGTGAAACTATGTGAAACTATCCGAAACTATCCAAAACTATGAGAAACTATCCGAAACTATGTGAAACTTTGTGAAACTATGCGAAACTATCTGAAACAATGCGAAACTATCCGAAACTATGTGAAACTATCCGAAACTATGTGAAACGATGTGAAACTATCCGAAACTATGTGAATCTATGTGAAACTATCCGAAACTATGTGAAACTATCCGAAACTATGTTAAACTATGAGAACTATGTGAAACTATCCGAAACTATGAGAAACTATGTGAAACAATCCGAAACTATGTGAAACTATGCGAAACTAACCGAAACTATGTGAAACTATGTGAAACTATCCGAAACTATCCAAAACTATGAGAAACTATCCGAAACTATGTGAAACTATCCGAAACTATGTGGAACAATGTGAAACTATGTGAAACTATCCGAAACTATGTGAAAGTACGTGAAACTATCCGAAACTATGTGAAACTATCCGAAACTATGTGAAACTAAGTGAAACTATGTTAAACTATCCGAAACTATGAGAAACTATGAGAAACTATGTGAAAGTATCCGAAAGTATGTGAAACTATGTGAAACTATGTGAAATTATGTGAAACTATCCGAAACTATGTGAAACTATCCGAAACTATGTGAAACTAAGTGAAACTATGTGAAACTATGTGAAACTATGTGAAACCAAGTGAAACTATCCGAAACTATGTGAAACTATGTGAAACTAACCGAGACTATGTGAAACTACGTGAAACTATCCGAAACTATGTGAAACTATCCGAAACTATGTGAAACTATGCGAAACTATGTGAAACTATCCGAAACTATGCGAAACTATGTGAAACTATCCGAAACTATGAGAAACTATCCGAAACTATGTGAAACTATGTGAAACTATGTGAAACTATCCGAAACTATGTGAAACTATCCGAAACTATGTGAAACTATGTGAAACTATCCGAAACTATGTGAAACTATGTGAAACTATGTGAAACTATCCGAAACTATGTGAAACTATCCGAAACTATGTGAAACTATGTGAAACTATCCGAAACTATGTGAAACTATGTGAAACTGTCCGAAACTATGTGAAACTATGTGAAACTATCCGAAACTATGTGAAACTATGTGAAATTATGTGAAACTATCCGAAACTATGTGAAACTATGAGAAACTATGTGAAAGTATCCGAAAGTATGTGAAACTATCTGAAACTATGTGAAATTATCCGAAACTACGTGAAACTATGTGAAAATATCCAAAACTATGTGAAACTATGAGAAACTATCCGAAACTATGTGAAACTATCCGAAGCTATGTGAAACTATGTGAAACTATCCGAAACTATGTTAAACTATCCGAAACTATGTGAAACTATCCGAAACTATGTGAAACTTTGTGAAACTATGTGAAACTATCTGAAACAATGCGAAACTATCCGAAACTATGTGGAACTATCGAAACTATGTGAAACTATGTTAAACTATGTGGAACTATCCGAAACTATGTGAAACTATCCGAAACTATCCGAAACTATGTGAAAATATGTGAAACTATCCGAAACTATGTGAAACTATCCGAAACTAAGTGAAACTATGTGAAACTATGTGAAACTATCCGAAACTATGTTAAACTATGAGAAACTATCCGAAACTATGTGAAACTATCCGAAACTATGTTAAACTATGAGAAACTATCCGAAACTATGTGAAACTATCCGAAACTATGTGAAACTATATGAAACTATGTGAAACTATCCGAAACTATGTGAAACTATCCGAAACTATGTGAAACTATGTGAAACTATCCGAAACTATGTGAAACTATCCGAAACTATGTGAAACTATGAGAACTATGTGAAACTATCCGAAACTATGAGAAACTATGTGAAACTATCCGAAACTATGTGAAACTATGTGAAACTAACCGAAACTATGTGAAACTATGTGAAACTATGTGAAACTATGTGAAACTATCCGAAACTATCCAAAACTATGAGAAACTATCCGAAACTATGTGAAACTATCCGAAACTATGTGAAACTATGTGAAACAATGCGATACTATGTGAAACTATCCGAAACTATGTGAAACTATGTGAAACTATCCGAAACTATGTTAAACTATGAGAAACTATCCGAAACTATGTGAAACTATCCGAAACTATGTTAAACTATGAGAAACTATCCGAAACTATGTGAAACTATCCGAAACTATGTGAAACTATGAGAAACTATCCGAAACTATGTGAAACTATTCGAAACTATGTGAAACTATATGAAACTATGTGAAACTATGTGAAACTATGTGAAACTATTTGAAACTATGTGAAACTATGTGAAACTATGTGGAACTATCCGAAACTATGTTAAACTATCCGAAACTATGTGAAACTATGAAACTATGAAAAACTATGTGAAACTATCCGAAACTATGTAAAATTATGTGAAACTATCCGAAACTATGAGAAACTATCCGAAACTATGTGAAACTATCCGAAACTATGTGAAACTATGTGAAACTATCCGAAACTATGTGAAACTATGTGAAACTGTCCGAAACTATGTGAAACTATGTGAAACTATCCGAAACAATGTGAAACTATGTGAAAATATGTGAAACTATCCGAAACTATGTGAAACTATGAGAAACTATGTGAAAGTATCCGAAAGTATGTGAAACTATGTGAAATTATCCGAAACTACGTGAAACTATGTGAAAATATCCAAAACTATGTGCATCTATGAGAAACTATCCGAAACTATGTGAAACTATCCGAAGCTATGTGAAACTATGTGAAACTATCCGAAACTATGTGAAACTATCCGAAACTATGTGAAACTATCCGAAACTATGTGAAACTTTGTGAAGCTATGTGAAACTATCTGAAACAATGCGAAACTATCCGAAACTATGTGAAACTATGTGGAACTATCCGAAACTATGTGAAACTATGTGAAACTATGTGGAACTATCCGAAACTATGTGAAACTATGTGAAACTATCCGAAACTATCCGAAACTATGTGAAAATATGTGAAACTATCCGAAACTATGTGAAACTATCCGAAACTAAGTGAAACTATGTGAAACTATCCGAAACTATGTTAAACTATGAGAAACTATCCGAAACTACGTGAAACTATCCGAAACTATGTGAAACTATGTGAAACTATCCGAAACTATGTGAAACTATCCGAAACTATGTGAAACTATGTGAAACTATGTGAAACTATCCAAAACTATGTGAAACTATCCGAAACTATGTGAAACTATGAGAACTATGTGAAACTATCCGAAACTATGAGAAACTATGTGAAACTATCCGAAACTATGTGAAACTATGTGAAACTAACCGAAACTATGTGAAACTATGTGAAACTATCCGAAACTATCCAAAACTATGAGAAACTATCCGAAACTATGTGAAACTTTGTGAAACTATGTGAAACTATCTGAAACAATGCGAAACTATCCGAAACTATGTGAAACTATCCGAAACTATGTGAAACGATGTGAAACTATCCGAAACTATGTGAATCTATGTGAAACTATCCGAAACTATGTGAAACTATCCGAAACTATGTTAAACTATGAGAACTATGTGAAACTATCCGAAACTATGAGAAACTATGTGAAACAATCCGAAACTATGTGAAACTATGCGAAACTAACCGAAACTATGTGAAACTATGTGAAACTATGTGAAACTATCCGAAACTATCCAAAACTATGAGAAACTATCCGAAACTATGTGAAACTATCCGAAACTATGTGAAACTATGTGAAACAATGCGATACTATGTGAAACTATCCGAAACTATGTGAAACTATGTGACACTATGTGAAACTATCCGAAACTATGTGAAACTATCCGAAACTATGTGAAACTATGTGAAACTATGTAAATTTATGTGAAACTATGTGAAACTATCCGAAACTATGAGAAACTATGTGAAACTATGCGAAACTATGTGAAACTATGTGAAACTATCCGAAAATATGTGAAACTATGTGAAAGTATGTGAAAGTATGTGAAACTATGTGAAACTATGTGAAACTATCCGAAACTATGTGAAACTATGTGAAACTATCCGAAACTATGTGAAACTATCCGAAACTATGTGAAACTATGTGAAACTAAGTGAAACTATCCGAAACTATGTGAAACTATCCGAAACTATGTGAAACTATCCCAAACTATGTGAAACTAAGTGAAACTAGCCGAGACTATGTGAAACTACGTGAAACTATCCGAAACTATGTGAAACTATCCGAAACTATGTGAAACTATGCGAAACTATGTGAAACTATCCGAAACTATGTGAAACTATCCGAAACTATGAGAAACTATCCGAAACTATGTGAAATTATGTGAAACTATCCGAAACTATGTGAAACTATGTGAAACTATCCGAAACTATGTGAAACTATCCGAAACTATGTGAAACTATGTGAAACTATCCGAAACTATGTGAAACTATGTGAAACTGTCCGAAACTATGTGAAACTATGTGAAACTATCCGAAACAATGTGAAACTATGTGAAAATATGTGAAACTATCCGAAACTATGTGAAACTATGAGAAACTATGTGAAAGTATCCGAAAGTATGTGAAACTATGTGAAATTATCCGAAACTACGTGAAACTATGTGAAAATATCCAAAACTATGTGAAACTATGAGAAACTATCCGAAACTATGTGAAACTATCCGAAGCTATGTGAAACTATGTGAAACTATCCGAAACTATGTGAAACTATCCAAAACTATGTGAAACTATCCGAAACTATGTGAAACTATGTGAAACTATCCGAAACTATCCGAAACTATGTGAAACTATCCGAAACTATGTGAAACTATCCGAAACTAAGTGAAACTATGTGAAACTATGTGAAACTATCCGAAACTATGTTAAACTATGAGAAACTATCCGAAACTATGTGAAACTATACGAAACTATGTGAAACTATATAAAACTATGTGAAACTATCCGAAACTATGTTAAACTATCCGAAACTATGTGAAACTATGTGAAACTATGTGAAACTATCCCAAACTATGTTAAACTATGTGAAACTATATGAAACTATGTGAAACTATGTGAAACTATCCGAAACTATGTTAAACTATCCGAAACTATGTGAAACTATCCAAAACCATGTGAAACTATTTGAAACTATGTGAAACTATGTGAAACTATCCGAAACTATGTTAAACTATCCGAAACTATGTGAAACTATGAAACTATGAAAAACTATGTGAAACTATCCGAAACTATGTAAAATTATGTGAAACTATCCGAAACTATGAGAAACTATCCGAAACTATGTGAAACTATCCGAAACTATGTGAAACTATGTGAAACTATCCGAAACTATGTTAAACTATCCGAAACTATGTGAAACTATCCATAACTATGTGAAACTATTTGAAACTATGTGAAACTATGTGAAACTATGTGAAACTTTGTGAAACTATGTGAAACTATCCGAAACTATGTTAAGCTATCCGAAACTATGTGAAACTATGAAACTATGAAAAACTATGTGAAACTATGTGAAACTATCCGAAACTATGTA
The DNA here is from genome assembly GCF_982258835.1 of Parasteatoda tepidariorum. Classification (NCBI taxonomy): domain Eukaryota; kingdom Metazoa; phylum Arthropoda; class Arachnida; order Araneae; family Theridiidae; genus Parasteatoda; species Parasteatoda tepidariorum. The sequence goes on from NC_141761.1 coordinate 250,797, forward strand.
AAATTATGTGAAACTATCCGAAACTATGTGAAACTATCCGAAACTATGTGACACTATGTGAAACTATCCGAAACTATGTGAAACTATGAAACTATGCGAAACTATGTGAAACTATCCGAAACTATGTGAAACTAAGTGAAACTATCCGAAACTATGTGGAACAATGTGAAACTATGTGAAACTATCCGAAACTATGTGAAAGTACGTGAAACTATCCGAAACTATGTGAAACTATCCGAAACTATGTGAAACTATCCGAAACTATCCGAAACTATGTGAAACTATATGAAACTCTGCGAAACTAAGTGAAACTATGTGAAACTATGTTAAACTATCCGAAACTATGAGAAACTATGAGAAACTATGTGAAAGTATCCGAAAGTATGTGAAACTATGTGAAACTATGTGAAATTATGTGAAACTATGTGAAACTATGTGAAACTATCCGAAACTATGTGAAACTATCCGAAACTATGTGAAACTATGTGAAACTATCCGAAACTATGTGAAACTATGTGAAACTGTCCGAAACTATGTGAAACTATGTGAAACTATCCGAAACTATGTGAAACTATGTGAAAATATGTGAAACTATCCGAAACTATGTGAAACTATGAGAAACTATGTGAAAGTATCCGAAAGTATGTGAAACTATCTGAAACTATGTGAAACTATGTGAAACTATGTGAAACTATCCGAAACTATGTGAAACTATCCGAAACTATGTGAAACTATGTGAAACTATCCGAAACTATGTGAAACTATGTGAAACTATGTGAAACTATCCGAAACTATGTGAAACTATCCGAAACTATGTGAAACTATGTGAAACTATCCGAAACTATGTGAAACTATGTGAAACTGTCCGAAACTATGTGAAACTATGTGAAACTATCCGAAACTATGTGAAACTATGTGAAAATATGTGAAACTATCCGAAACTATGTGAAACTATGAGAAACTATGTGAAAGTATCCGAAAGTATGTGAAACTATCTGAAACTATGTGAAATTATCCGAAACTACGTGAAACTATGTGAAAATATCCAAAACTATGTGAAACTATGAGAAACTATCCGAAACTATGTGAAACTATCCGAAGCTATGTGAAACTATGTGAAACTATCCGAAACTATGTTAAACTATCCGAAACTATGTGAAACTATCCGAAACTATGTGAAACTTTGTGTAACTATGTGAAACTATCTGAAACAATGCGAAACTATCCGAAACTATGTGGAACTATCGAAACTATGTGAAACTATGTGAAACTATGTTAAACTATGTGGAACTATCCGAAACTATGTGAAACTATCCGAAACTATCCGAAACTATGTGAAAATATGTGAAACTATCCGAAACTATGTGAAACTATCCGAAACTAAGTGAAACTATGTGAAACTATGTGAAACTATCCGAAACTATGTTAAACTATGAGAAACTATCCGAAACTATGTGAAACTATCCGAAACTATGTTAAACTATGAGAAACTATCCGAAACTATGTGAAACTATCCGAAACTATGTGAAACTATATGAAACTATGTGAAACTATGTGAAACTATCCGAAACTATGTGAAACTATCCGAAACTATGTGAAACTATGTGAAACTATCCGAAACTATGTGAAACTATCCGAAACTATGTGAAACTATGAGAACTATGTGAAACTATCCGAAACTATGAGAAACTATGTGAAACTATCCGAAACTATGTGAAACTATGTGAAACTAACCGAAACTATGTGAAACTATGTGAAACTATGTGAAACTATGTGAAACTATCCGAAACTATCCAAAACTATGAGAAACTATCCGAAACTATGTGAAACTATCCGAAACTATGTGAAACTATGTGAAACAATGCGATACTATGTGAAACTATCCGAAACTATGTGAAACTATGTGAAACTATCCGAAACTATGTTAAACTATGAGAAACTATCCGAAACTATGTGAAACTATCCGAAACTATGTTAAACTATGAGAAACTATCCGAAACTATGTGAAACTATCCGAAACTATGTGAAACTATGAGAAACTATCCGAAACTATGTGAAACTATTCGAAACTATGTGAAACTATATGAAACTATGTGAAACTATGTGAAACTATGTGAAACTATTTGAAACTATGTGAAACTATGTGAAACTATGTGGAACTATCCGAAACTATGTTAAACTATCCGAAACTATGTGAAACTATGAAACTATGAAAAACTATGTGAAACTATCCGAAACTATGTAAAATTATGTGAAACTATCCGAAACTATGAGAAACTATCCGAAACTATGTGAAACTATCCGAAACTATGTGAAACTATGTGAAACTATCCGAAACTATGTGAAACTATGTGAAACTGTCCGAAACTATGTGAAACTATGTGAAACTATCCGAAACAATGTGAAACTATGTGAAAATATGTGAAACTATCCGAAACTATGTGAAACTATGAGAAACTATGTGAAAGTATCCGAAAGTATGTGAAACTATGTGAAATTATCCGAAACTACGTGAAACTATGTGAAAATATCCAAAACTATGTGCATCTATGAGAAACTATCCGAAACTATGTGAAACTATCCGAAGCTATGTGAAACTATGTGAAACTATCCGAAACTATGTGAAACTATCCGAAACTATGTGAAACTATCCGAAACTATGTGAAACTTTGTGAAGCTATGTGAAACTATCTGAAACAATGCGAAACTATCCGAAACTATGTGAAACTATGTGGAACTATCCGAAACTATGTGAAACTATGTGAAACTATGTGGAACTATCCGAAACTATGTGAAACTATGTGAAACTATCCGAAACTATCCGAAACTATGTGAAAATATGTGAAACTATCCGAAACTATGTGAAACTATCCGAAACTAAGTGAAACTATGTGAAACTATCCGAAACTATGTTAAACTATGAGAAACTATCCGAAACTATGTGAAACTATCCGAAACTATGTGAAACTATGTGAAACTATCCGAAACTATGTGAAACTATCCGAAACTATGTGAAACTATGTGAAACTATGTGAAACTATCCAAAACTATGTGAAACTATCCGAAACTATGTGAAACTATGAGAACTATGTGAAACTATCCGAAACTATGAGAAACTATGTGAAACTATCCGAAACTATGTGAAACTATGTGAAACTAACCGAAACTATGTGAAACTATGTGAAACTATCCGAAACTATCCAAAACTATGAGAAACTATCCGAAACTATGTGAAACTTTGTGAAACTATGTGAAACTATCTGAAACAATGCGAAACTATCCGAAACTATGTGAAACTATCCGAAACTATGTGAAACGATGTGAAACTATCCGAAACTATGTGAATCTATGTGAAACTATCCGAAACTATGTGAAACTATCCGAAACTATGTTAAACTATGAGAACTATGTGAAACTATCCGAAACTATGAGAAACTATGTGAAACAATCCGAAACTATGTGAAACTATGCGAAACTAACCGAAACTATGTGAAACTATGTGAAACTATGTGAAACTATCCGAAACTATCCAAAACTATGAGAAACTATCCGAAACTATGTGAAACTATCCGAAACTATGTGAAACTATGTGAAACAATGCGATACTATGTGAAACTATCCGAAACTATGTGAAACTATGTGACACTATGTGAAACTATCCGAAACTATGTGAAACTATCCGAAACTATGTGAAACTATCCGAAACTATGTGAAACTATGTGAAACTATGTAAATTTATGTGAAACTATGTGAAACTATCCGAAACTATGAGAAACTATGTGAAACTATGCGAAACTATGTGAAACTATGTGAAACTATCCGAAAATATGTGAAACTATGTGAAAGTATGTGAAAGTATGTGAAACTATGTGAAACTATGTGAAACTATCCGAAACTATGTGAAACTATGTGAAACTATCCGAAACTATGTGAAACTATCCGAAACTATGTGAAACTATGTGAAACTAAGTGAAACTATCCGAAACTATGTGAAACTATCCGAAACTATGTGAAACTATCCCAAACTATGTGAAACTAAGTGAAACTAGCCGAGACTATGTGAAACTACGTGAAACTATCCGAAACTATGTGAAACTATCCGAAACTATGTGAAACTATGCGAAACTATGTGAAACTATCCGAAACTATGTGAAACTATCCGAAACTATGAGAAACTATCCGAAACTATGTGAAATTATGTGAAACTATCCGAAACTATGTGAAACTATGTGAAACTATCCGAAACTATGTGAAACTATCCGAAACTATGTGAAACTATGTGAAACTATCCGAAACTATGTGAAACTATGTGAAACTGTCCGAAACTATGTGAAACTATGTGAAACTATCCGAAACAATGTGAAACTATGTGAAAATATGTGAAACTATCCGAAACTATGTGAAACTATGAGAAACTATGTGAAAGTATCCGAAAGTATGTGAAACTATGTGAAATTATCCGAAACTACGTGAAACTATGTGAAAATATCCAAAACTATGTGAAACTATGAGAAACTATCCGAAACTATGTGAAACTATCCGAAGCTATGTGAAACTATGTGAAACTATCCGAAACTATGTGAAACTATCCAAAACTATGTGAAACTATCCGAAACTATGTGAAACTATGTGAAACTATCCGAAACTATCCGAAACTATGTGAAACTATCCGAAACTATGTGAAACTATCCGAAACTAAGTGAAACTATGTGAAACTATGTGAAACTATCCGAAACTATGTTAAACTATGAGAAACTATCCGAAACTATGTGAAACTATACGAAACTATGTGAAACTATATAAAACTATGTGAAACTATCCGAAACTATGTTAAACTATCCGAAACTATGTGAAACTATGTGAAACTATGTGAAACTATCCGAAACTATGTTAAACTATGTGAAACTATATGAAACTATGTGAAACTATCCGAAACTATGTTAAACTATCCGAAACTATGTGAAACTATCCAAAACCATGTGAAACTATTTGAAACTATGTGAAACTATGTGAAACTATCCGAAACTATGTTAAACTATCCGAAACTATGTGAAACTATGAAACTATGAAAAACTATGTGAAACTATCCGAAACTATGTAAAATTATGTGAAACTATCCGAAACTATGAGAAACTATCCGAAACTATGTGAAACTATCCGAAACTATGTGAAACTATGTGAAACTATCCGAAACTATGTTAAACTATCCGAAACTATGTGAAACTATCCATAACTATGTGAAACTATTTGAAACTATGTGAAACTATGTGAAACTATGTGAAACTTTGTGAAACTTTGTGAAACTATGTGAAACTATCCGAAACTATGTTAAGCTATCCGAAACTATGTGAAACTATGAAACTATGAAAAACTATGTGAAACTATGTGAAACTATCCGAAACTATGTAAAATTATGTGAAACTATCCGAAACTATGTGAAACTATCCGAAACTATGTGACACTATGTGAAACTATCCGAAACTATGTGAAACTATGAAACTATGCGAAACTATGTGAAACTATCCGAAACTATGTGAAACTAAGTGAAACTATCCGAAACTATGTGGAACAATGTGAAACTATGTGAAACTATCCGAAACTATGTGAAAGTACGTGAAACTATCCGAAACTATGTGAAACTATCCGAAACTATGTGAAACTATCCGAAACTATCCGAAACTATCCGAAACTATGTGAAACTATATGAAACTCTGCGAAACTAAGTGAAACTATGTGAAACTATGTTAAACTATCCGAAACTATGAGAAACTATGAGAAACTATGTGAAAGTATCCGAAAGTATGTGAAACTATGTGAAACTATGTGAAATTATGTGAAACTATCCGAAACTATGTGAAACTATCCGAAACTATGTGAAACTAAGTGAAACTATGTGAAACTATGTGAAACTATGTGAAACTATGTGAAACCAAGTGAAACTATCCGAAACTATGTGAAACTATGTGAAACTAACCGAGACTATGTGAAACTACGTGAAACTATCCGAAACTATGTGAAACTATCCGAAACTATGTCGAACTATGCGAAACTATGTGAAACTATCCGAAACTATGCGAAACTATGTGAAACTATCCGAAACTATGAGAAACTATCCGAAACTATGTGAAACTATGTGAAACTATGTGAAACTATGTGAAACTATCCGAAACTATGTGAAACTATCCGAAACTATGTGAAACTATGTGAAACTATCCGAAACTATGTGAAACTATGTGAAACTATGTGAAACTATCCGAAACTATGTGAAACTATCCGAAACTATGTGAAACTATGTGAAACTATCCGAAACTATGTGAAACTATGTGAAACTGTCCGAAACTATGTGAAACTATGTGAAACTATCCGAAACTATGTGAAACTATGTGAAAATATGTGAAACTATCCGAAACTATGTGAAACTATGAGAAACTATGTGAAAGTATCCGAAAGTATGTGAAACTATCTGAAACAATGTGAAATTATCCGAAACTACGTGAAACTATGTGAAAATATCCAAAACTATGTGAAACTATGAGAAACTATCCGAAACTATGTGAAACTATCCGAAGCTATGTGAAACTATCCGAAACTATGTGAAAACTATCCGAAACTATGTGAAACTATCCGAAACTATGTGAAACTTTGTGAAACTATGTGAAACTATCTGAAACAATGCGAAACTATCCGAAACTATGTGAAACTATGTGGAACTATCGAAACTATGTGAAACTATGTGAAACTATGTGAAACTATGTGGAACTATCCGAAACTATGTGAAACTATGTGAAACTATCCGAAACTATCCGAAACTATGTGAAAATATGTGAAACTATCCGAAACTATGTGAAACTATCCGAAACTAAGTGAAACTATGTGAAACTATCCGAAACTATGTTAAACTATGAGAAACTATCCGAAACTATGTGAAACTATCCGAAACTATGTTAAACTATGAGAAACTATCCGAAACTATGTGAAACTATGTGAAACTATGTGAAACTATATGAAACTATGTGAAACTATGTGAAACTATCCGAAACTATGTGAAACTATGTGAAACTATGTGAAACTATCCGAAACTATGTGAAACTATCCGAAACTATGTGAAACTATGAGAACTATGTGAAACTATCCGAAACTATGAGAAACTATGTGAAACTATCCGAAACTATGTGAAACTATGTGAAACTAACCGAAACTATGTGAAACTATGTGAAACTATGTGAAACTATGTGAAACTATGTGACACTATGTGAAACTATCCGAAACTATGTGAAACTATCCGAAACTATGTGAAACTATCCGAAACTATGTGAAACTATTCGAAACTATGTGACACTATATGAAACTATGTGAAACTATGTGAAACTATGTGAAACTATCCGAAACTATGTGAAACGATGTGAAACTATCCGAAACTATGTGAAACTATGTGAAACTATCCGAAACTATGTGAAACTATCCGAAACTATGTGAAACTATGAGAACTATGTGAAACTATCCGAAACTATGAGAAACTATGTGAAACTATCCGAAACTATGTGAAACTATGTGAAACTAACCGAAACTATGTGAAACTATGTGAAACTATCCGAAACTATCCAAAACTATGAGAAACTATCCGAAACTATGTGAAACTATCCGAAACTATGTGAAACTATGTGAAACAATGCGATACTATGTGAAACTATCCGAAACTATGTGAAACTATGTGACACTATGTGAAACTATCCGAAACTATGTGAAACTATCCGAAACTATGTGAAACTATGTGAAACTATGCGAAACTATGTGAAACTATGTGAAACTATCCGAAAATATGTGAAACTATGTGAAAGTATGTGAAACTATGTGAAACTATGTGAAACTATCCGAAACTATGTGAAACTATGTGAAACTATCCGAAACTATGTGAAACTATCCGAAACTATGTGAAACTATGTAAATCTAAGTGAAACTATCCGAAACTATGTGAAACTATGTGAAACTAAGTGAAACTATCCGAAACTATGTGAAACTAGCCGAGACTATGTGAAACTACGTGAAACTATCCGAAACTATGTGAAACTATCCGAAACTATGTGAAACTATGCGAAACTATGTGAAACTATCCGAAACTATGCGAAACTATGTGAAACTATCCGAAACAATGAGAAACTATCCGAAACTATGTGAAACTATGTGAAACTATCCGAAACTATGTGAAACTATGTGAAACTATCCGAAACTATGTGAAACTATCCGAAACTATGTGAAACTATGTGAAACTATCCGAAACTATGTGAAACTATGTGAAACTGTCCGAAACTATGTGAAACTATCCGAAACAATGTGAAACTATGTGAAAATATGTGAAACTATCCGAAACTATGTGAAACTATGAGAAACTATGTGAAAGTATCCGAAAGTATGTGAAACTTTGTGAAATTATCCGAAACTACGTGAAACTATGTGAAAATATCCAAAACTATGTGCAACTATGAGAAACTATCCGAAACTATGTGAAACTATCCGAAGCTATGTGAAACTATGTGAAACTATCCGAAACTAAGTGAAACTATCCGAAACTATGTGAAACTATCCGAAACTATGTGAAACTTTGTGAAACTATGTGAAACTATCTGAAACAATGCGAAACTATCCGAAACTATGTGAAACTATGTGCAACTATCCGAAACTATGTGGAACTATCCGAAACTATGTGAAACTATGTGAAACTATCCGAAACTATGTGAAAATATGTGAAACTATCCGAAACTATGTGAAACTATCCAAAACTAAGTGAAACTATGTGAAACTATGTGAAACTATCCGAAACTATCCGAAACTATGTTAAACTATGAGAAACTATCCGAAACTATGTGAAACTATCCGAAACTATGTTAAACTATGAGAAACTATCCGAAACTATGTGAAACTATCCGAAACTATGTGAAACTATATGAAACTATGTGAAACTATGTGAAACTATGTGAAACTATCCGAAACTATGTGAAACTTTCCGAAACTATGTGAAACTATCCGAAACTATGTGAAACTATCCGAAACTATGTGAAACTATGAGAACTATGTGAAACTATCCGAAACTATGAGAAACTATGTGAAACTATCCGAAACTATGTGAAACTAACCGAAACTATGTGAAACTATGTGAAACTATGTGAAACTATCCGAAACTATCCAAAACTATGAGAAACTATCCGAAACTATGTGAAACTATCCGAAACTATGTGAAACTATGTGAAACAATGCGATACTATGTGAAACTATCCGAAACTATGTGAAACTATGTGAAACTATCCGAAACTATGTGAAACTATCCGAAACTATGTGAAACTATGTGAAACTATCCGAAACTATGAGAAACTATGTGAAACTATGCTAAACTATGTGAAACTATGTGAAACTATGTTAAACTATGAGAAACTATGTGAAACTATCCGAAACTATGTTAAACTATGAGAAACTATCCGAAACTATGTGAAACTAACCGAAACTATGTCAAACTATGAGAAACTATCCGAAACTATGTGAAACTATCCGAAACTATGTGAAACTATATGAAACTATGTGAAACTATGTGAAACTATCCGAAACTATGTGAAACGATGTGAAACTATCCGAAACTATGTGAAACTATGTGAAACTATCCGAAACTATGTGAAACTATCCGAAACTATGTGAAACTATGAGAACTATGTGAAACTATCCGAAACTATGAGAAACTATGTGAAACTATCCGAAACTATGTGAAACTATGTGAAACTAACCGAAACTATGTGAAACTATGTGAAACTATGTGAAACTATCCGAAACTATCCAAAACTATGAGAAACTATCCGAAACTATGTGAAACTATGTGAAACAATGCGATACTATGTGAAACTATCCGAAACTATGTGAAACTATGTGACACTATGTGAAACTATCCGAAACTATGTGAAACTATCCGAAACTATGTGAAACTATGTGAAACTATGTGAAACTATGCGAAACTATCCGAAACTATGAGAAACTATGTGAAACTATGCGAAACTATGTGAATCTATGTGAAACTATCCGAAAATATGTGAAACTATGTGAAAGTATGTGAAAGTATGTGAAACTATGTGAAACTATCCGAAACTATGTGAAACTATCCGAAACTATGTGAAACTATCCGAAACTATGTGAAACTATGTAAATCTAAGTGAAACTATCCGAAACTATGTGAAACTATGTGAAACTAAGTGAAACTATCCGAAACTATGTGAAACTATCCGAGACTATGTGAAACTACGTGAAACTATCCGAAACTATGTGAAACTATCCGAAACTATGTGAAACTATGCGAAACTATGTGAAACTATCCGAAACTATGCGAAACTATGTGAAACTATCCGAAACTATGAGAAACTATCCGAAACTATGTGAAACTATGTGAAACTATCCGAAACTATGTGAAACTATGTGAAACTATCCGAAACTATGTGAAACTATGTGAAACTATCCGAAACTATGTGAAACTATGTGAAACTGTCCGAAACTATGTGAAACTATGTGAAACTATCCGAAACAATGTGAAACTATGTGAAAATATGTGAAACTATCCGAAACTATGTGAAACTATGAGAAACTATGTGAAATTATCCGAAAGTATGTGAAACTATGTGAAATTATCCGAAACTACGTGAAACTATGTGAAACTATCCGAAACTATGTTAAACTATGAGAAACTATCCGAAACTATGTGAAACTATCCGAAACTATGTTAAACTATGAGAAACTATCCGAAACTATGTGAAACTATGTGAAACTATATGAAACTATGTGAAACTATGTGAAACTATCCGAAACTGTGTGAAACTATGTGAAACTATGTGAAACTATCCGAAACTATGTGAAACTATCCGAAACTATGTGAAACTATGAGAACTATGTGAAACTATCCGAAACTATGAGAAACTATGTGAAACTATCCGAAACTATGTGAAACTATGTGAAACTAACCGAAACTATGTGAAACTATGTGAAACTATCCGAAACTATCCAAAACTATGAGAAACTATCCGAAACTATGTGAAACTATCCAAAACTATGTGAAACTATGTGAAACAATGCGATACTATGTGAAACTATCCGAAACTATGTGAAACTATGTGAAACTATCCGAAACTATGTTAAACTATGAGAAACTATCCGAAACTATGTGAAACTATCCGAAACTATGTTAAACTATGAGAAACTATCCGAAACTATGTGAAACTTTCCGAAACTATGTGAAACTATGAGAAACTATCCGAAACTATGTGAAACTATTCGAAACTATGTGAAACTATATGAAACTATGTGAAACTATGTGAAACTATGTGAAACTATCCGAAACTATGTGAAACGATGTGAAACTATGTGAAACTATCCGAAACTATGTGAAACTATCCGAAACTATGTGAAACTATGAGAACTATGTGAAACTATCCGAAACTATGAGAAACTATGTGAAACTATCCGAAACTATGTGAAACTATGTGAAACTAACCGAAACTATGTGAAACTATGTGAAACTATCCGAAACTATCCAAAACTATGAGAAACTATCCGAAACTATGTGAAACTATCCGAAACTATGTGAAACTATGTGAAACAATGCGATACTATGTGAAACTATCCGAAACTATGTGAAACTATGTGACACTATGTGAAACTATCCGAAACTATGTGAAACTATCCGAAACTATGTGAAACTATGTGAAACTATGCGAAACTATCCGAAACTATGAGAAACTATGTGAAACTATGCGAAACTATGTGAAACTATGTGAAACTTTCCGAAAATATGTGAAACTATGTGAAAGTATGTTGAAACTATGTGAAACTATGTGAAACTATCCGAAACTATGTGAAACTATGTGAAACTATCCGAAACTATGTGAAACTATCCGAAACTATGTGAAACTATGTAAATCTAAGTGAAACTATCCGAAACTATGTGAAACTATGTGAAACTAAGTGAAACTATCCGAAACTATGTGAAACTAGCCGAGACTATGTGAAACTACGTGAAACTATCCGAAACTATGTGAAACTATCCGAAACTATGTGAAACTATGCGAAACTATGTGAAACTATCCGAAACTATGCGAAACTATGTGAAACTATCCGAAACAATGAGAAACTATCCGAAACTATGTGAAACTATGTGAAACTATCCGAAACTATGTGAAACTATGTGAAACTATCCGAAACTAAGTGAAACTATCCGAAACTATGTGAAACTATGTGAAACTATCCGAAACTATGTGAAACTATGTGAAACTGTCCGAAACTATGTGAAACTATCCGAAACAATGTGAAACTATGTGAAAATATGTGAAACTATCCGAAACTATGTGAAACTATGAGAAACTATGTGAAAGTATCCGAAAGTATGTGAAACTATGTGAAATTATCCGAAACTACGTGAAACTATGTGAAAATATCCAAAACTATGTGCAACTATGAGAAACTATCCGAAACTATGTGAAACTATCCGAAGCTATGTGAAACTATGTGAAACTATCCGAAACTAAGTGAAACTATCCGAAACTATGTGAAACTATCCGAAACTATGTGAAACTTTGTGAAACTATGTGAAACTATGTGAAACTATCTGAAACAATGCGAAACTATCCGAAACTATGTGAAACTATGTGGAACTATCCGAAACTATGTGAAACTATGTGAAACTATGTGGAACTATCCGAAACTATGTGAAACTATGTGAAACTATCCGAAACTATGTGAAAATATGTGAAACTATCCGAAACTATGTGAAACTATCCAAAACTATGTGAAACTATGTGAAACTATGTGAAACTATCCGAAACTATCCGAAACTATGTTAAACTATGAGAAACTATCCGAAACTATGTGAAACTATCCGAAACTATGTTAAACTATGAGAAACTATCCGAAACTATGTGAAACTATCCGAAACTATGTGAAACTATATGAAACTATGTGAAACTATGTGAAACTATGTGAAACTATCCGAAACTATGTGAAACTTTCCGAAACTATGTGAAACTATCCGAAACTATGAGAAACTATCCGAAACTATGTGAAACTATGTGAAACTATCCGAAACTATGTGAAACTATGTGAAACTATCCGAAACTATGTGAAACTATGTGAAACTATCCGAAACTATGTGAAACTATGTGAAACTGTCCGAAACTATGTGAAACTATGTGAAACTATCCGAAACAATGTGAAACTATGTGAAAATATGTGAAACTATCCGAAACTATGTGAAACTATGAGAAACTATGTGAAATTATCCGAAAGTATGTGAAACTATGTGAAATTATCCGAAACTACGTGAAACTATGTGAAACTATCCGAAACTATGTTAAACTATGAGAAACTATCCGAAACTATGTGAAACTATCCGAAACTATGTTAAACTATGAGAAACTATCCGAAACTATGTGAAACTATGTGAAACTATGTGAAACTATATGAAACTATGTGAAACTATGTGAAACTATCCGAAACTATGTGAAACTATGTGAAACTATGTGAAACTATCCGAAACTATGTGAAACTATCCGAAACTATGTGAAACTATGAGAACTATGTGAAACTATCCGAAACTATGAGAAACTATGTGAAACTATCCGAAACTATGTGAAACTATGTGAAACTAACCGAAACTATGTGAAACTATGTGAAACTATGTGAAACTATGTGAAACTATCCGAAACTATCCAAAACTATGAGAAACTATCCGAAACTATGTGAAACTATCCAAAACTATGTGAAACTATGTGAAACAATGCGATACTATGTGAAACTATCCGAAACTATGTGAAACTATGTGAAACTATCCGAAACTATGTTAAACTATGAGAAACTATCCGAAACTATGTGAAACTATCCGAAACTATGTTAAACTATGAGAAACTATCCGAAACTATGTGAAACTTTCCGAAACTATGAGAAACTATCCGAAACTATGTGAAACTATTCGAAACTATGTGAAACTATATGAAACTATGTGAAACTATGTGAAACTATGTGAAACTATCCGAAACTATGTGAAACGATGTGAAACTATCCGAAACTATGTGAAACTATGTGAAACTATCCGAAACTATGTGAAACTATCCGAAACTATGTGAAACTATGAGAACTATGTGAAACTATCCGAAACTATGAGAAACTATGTGAAACTATCCGAAACTATGTGAAACTATGTGAAACTAACCGAAACTATGTGAAACTATCCGAAACTATCCAAAACTATGAGAAACTATCCGAAACTATGTGAAACTATCCGAAACTATGTGAAACTATGTGAAACAATGCGATACTATGTGAAACTATCCGAAACTATGTGAAACTATGTGACACTATGTGAAACTATCCGAAACTATGTGAAACTATCCGAAACTATGTGAAACTATGTGAAACTATGCGAAACTATCCGAAACTATGAGAAACTATGTGAAACTATGCGAAACTATGTGAAACTATGTGAAACTTTCCGAAAATATGTGAAACTATGTGAAAGTATGTGAAACTATGTGAAACTATGTGAAACTATCCGAAACTATGTGAAACTATGTGAAACTATCCGAAACTATGTGAAACTATCCGAAACTATGTGAAACTATGTAAATCTAAGTGAAACTATCCGAAACTATGTGAAACTATGTGAAACTAAGTGAAACTATCCGAAACTATGTGAAACTAGCCGAGACTATGTGAAACTACGTGAAACTATCCGAAACTATGTGAAACTATCCGAAACTATGTGAGACTATGCGAAACTATGTGAAACTATCCGAAACTATGCGAAACTATGTGAAACTATCCGAAACAATGAGAAACTATCCGAAACTATGTGAAACTATGTGAAACTATCCGAAACTATGTGAAACTATGTGAAACTATCCGAAACTAAGTGAAACTATCCGAAACTATGTGAAACTATGTGAAACTATCCGAAACTATGTGAAACTATGTGAAACTGTCCGAAACTATGTGAAACTATCCGAAACAATGTGAAACTATGTGAAAATATGTGAAACTATCCGAAACTATGTGAAACTATGAGAAACTATGTGAAAGTATCCGAAAGTATGTGAAACTATGTGAAATTATCCGAAACTACGTGAAACTATGTGAAAATATCCAAAACTATGTGCAACTATGAGAAACTATCCGAAACTATGTGAAACTATCCGAAGCTATGTGAAACTATGTGAAACTATCCGAAACTAAGTGAAACTATCCGAAACTATGTGAAACTATCCGAAACTATGTGAAACTTTGTGAAACTATGTGAAACTATCTGAAACAATGCGAAACTATCCGAAACTATGTGAAACTATGTGGAACTATCCGAAACTATGTGAATTTATGTGAAACTATGTGGAACTATCCGAAACTATGTGAAACTATGTGAAACTATCCGAAACTATGTGAAAATATGTGAAACTATCCGAAACTATGTGAAACTATCCAAAACTATGTGAAACTATGTGAAACTATGTGAAACTATCCGAAACTATCCGAAACTATGTTAAACTATGAGAAACTATCCGAAACTATGTGAAACTATCCGAAACTATGTTAAACTATGAGAAACTATCCGAAACTATGTGAAACTATCCGAAACTATGTGAAACTATATGAAACTATGTGAAACTATGTGAAACTATGTGAAACTATCCGAAACTATGTGAAACTTTCCGAAACTATGTGAAACTATCCGAAACTATGTGAAACTATCCGAAACTATGTGAAACTATGAGAACTATGTGAAACTATCCGAAACTATGAGAAACTATGTGAAACTATCCGAAACTATGTGAAACTAACCGAAACTATGTGAAACTATGTGAAACTATGTGAAACTATCCGAAACTATCCAAAACTATGAGAAACTATCCGAAACTATGTGAAACTATCCGAAACTATGTGAAACTATGTGAAACAATGCGATACTATGTGAAACTATCCGAAACTATGTGAAACTATGTGAAACTATCCGAAACTATGTGAAACTATCCGAAACTATGTGAAACTATGTGAAACTATCCGAAACTATGAGAAACTATGTGAAACTATGCTAAACTATGTGAAACTATGTGAAACTATGTTAAACTATGAGAAACTATGTGAAACTATCCGAAACTATGTTAAACTATGAGAAACTATCCGAAACTATGTGAAACTATCCGAAACTATGTCAAACTATGAGAAACTATCCGAAACTATGTGAAACTATCCGAAACTATGTGAAACTATATGAAACTATGTGAAACTATGTGAAACTATCCGAAACTATGTGAAACGATGTGAAACTATCCGAAACTATGTGAAACTATGTGAAACTATCCGAAACTATGTGAAACTATCCGAAACTATGTGAAACTATGAGAACTATGTGAAACTATCCGAAACTATGAGAAACTATGTGAAACTATCCGAAACTATGTGAAACTATGTGAAACTAACCGAAACTATGTGAAACTATGTGAAACTATGTGAAACTATCCGAAACTATCCAAAACTATGAGAAACTATCCGAAACTATGTGAAACTATGGGAAACAATGCGATACTATGTGAAACTATCCGAAACTATGTGAAACTATGTGACACTATGTGAAACTATCCGAAACTATGTGAAACTATCCGAAACTATGTGAAACTATGTGAAACTATGTGAAACTATGCGAAACTATCCGAAACTATGAGAAACTATGTGAAACTATGCGAAACTATGTGAATCTATGTGAAACTATCCGAAAATATGTGAAACTATGTGAAAGTATGTGAAAGTATGTGAAACTATGTGAAACTATGTGAAACTATCCGAAACTATGTGAAACTATGTGAAACTATCCGAAACTATGTGAAACTATGTAAATCTAAGTGAAACTATCCGAAACTATGTGAAACTATGTGAAACTAAGTGAAACTATCCGAAACTATGTGAAACTATCCGAGACTATGTGAAACTACGTGAAACTATCCGAAACTATGTGAAACTATCCGAAACTATGTGAAACTATGCGAAACTATGTGAAACTATCCGAAACTATGCGAAACTATGTGAAACTATCCGAAACTATGAGAAACTATCCGAAACTATGTGAAACTATGTGAAACTATCCGAAACTATGTGAAACTATGTGAAACTATCCGAAACTATGTGAAACTATGTGAAACTATCCGAAACTATGTGAAACTATGTGAAACTGTCCGAAACTATGTGAAACTATGTGAAACTATCCGAAACAATGTGAAACTATGTGAAAATATGTGAAACTATCCGAAACTATGTGAAACTATGAGAAACTATGTGAAATTATCCGAAAGTATGTGAAACTATGTGAAATTATCCGAAACTACGTGAAACTATGTGAAAATATCCAAAACTATGTGCAACTATGAGAAACTATCCGAAACTATGTGAAACTATCCGAAGCTATGTGAAACTTTGTGAAACTATCCGAAACTATGTGAAACTATCCGAAACTATGTGAAACTATCCGAAACTATGTAAAATATGTGAAACTATGTGAAACTATCTGAAACAATGCGAAACTATCCGAAACTATGTGAAACTATGTGGAACTATCCGAAACTATGTGAAACTATGTGAAACTATCCGAAACTATGTGAAAATATGTGAAACTATCCGAAACTATGTGAAACTATCCGAAACTATGTGAAACTATATGAAACTATGTGAAACTATGTGAAACTATCCGAAACTATGTTAAACTATCCGAAACTATGTGAAACTATCCAAAACTATGTGAAACTATTTGAAACTATATGAAACTATGTGAAACTATCCGAAACTATGTTAAACTATCCGAAACTATGTGAAACTATGAAACTATGAAAAACTATGTGAAAGTATGTGAAACTATCCGAAACTATGTAAAATTATGTGAAACTATCCGAAACTATGTGAAACTATCCGAAACTATGTAAAATTATGTGAAACTATCCGAAACTATGTGAAACTATCCGAAACTATGTGACACTATGTGAAACTATCCGAAACTATGTGAAACTATGAAACTATGCGAAACTATGTGAAACTATCCGAAACTAAGTGAAACTATCCTAAACTATGTGGAACAATGTGAAACTATGTGAAACTATCCGAAACTATGTGAAAGTATGTGAAACTATCCGAAACTATGTGAAACTAAGTGAAACTATCCGAAACTATGTGAAACTATGTGAAACTATCCGAAACTATCCGAAACTATGTGAAACTATGTGAAACTATATGAAACTCTGCGAAACTATCTGAAACTATCCGAAACTATGTGAAACTATGTGAAACTATGTGAAACTATCCGAAACTATGTGAAACTATGTGAAACTATGCGAAACTATGAGAAACTATGTGAAACTATCCGAAACTTTGCGAAACTATGTGAAACTATCCGAAACTATGTGAAACTATGTGAAACTATGTGAAACTATCCGAAACTATGTGAAACTATCCGAAACTATGTGAAACTATCCGAAACTATGTGAAACTATGTGAAACTAAGTGAAACTATCCGAAACTATGTGAAACTATGTGAAACTAAGTGAAACTATCCGAAACTATGTGAAACTAGCCGAGACTATGTGAAACTACGTGAAACTATCCGAAACTATGTGAAACTATCCGAAACTATGTGAAACTATGCGAAACTATGTGAAACTATCCGAAACTATGCGAAACTATGTGAAACTATCCGAAACTATGTGAAACTATCCGAAACCATGTGAAACTATGTGAAACTATCCGAAATAATGTGAAACTATGTGAAACTATGTGAAACTATCCGAAACTATGTGAAACTATCCGAAACTATGTGGAACTATGTGAAACTATCCGAAACTATGTGAAACTATCCGAAACTATGTGAAACTATGTGAAAATATGTGAAACTATCCGAAACTATGTGAAACTATGAGAAACTATGCGAAAGTATCCGAAAGTATGTGAAACTATGAGAAACTATGTGAAAGTATCCGAAAGTATGTGAAACTATCTGAAACTATGTGAAATTATCCGAAACTACGTGAAACTATGTGAAAATATCCAAAACTATGTGAAACTATGAGAAACTATCCGAAACTATGTGAAACTATCCGAAGCTATGTGAAACTATGTGAAACTATCCGAAACTATGTGAAACTATCCGAAACTATGTGAAACTATCCGAAACTATGTGAAACTTTGTGAAACTATGTGAAACTATCTGAAACAATGCGAAACTATCCGAAACTATGTGAAACTAAGTGAAACTATCCGAAACTATGTGAAACTATGTGAAACTAGCCGAGACTATGTGAAACTACGTGAAACTATCCGAAACTATGTGAAACTATCCGAAACTATGTGAAACTATGCGAAACTATGTGAAACTATCCGAAACTATGCGAAACTATGTGAAACTATCCGAAACTATGTGAAACTATCCGAAACCATGTGAAACTATGTGAAACTATCCGAAATAATGTGAAACTATGTGAAACTATCCGAAACTATGTGAAACTATCCGAAACTATGTGGAACTATGTGAAACTATCCGAAACTATGTGAAACTATGTGAAACTATCCGAAACTATGTGAAACTATGTGAAAATATGTGAAACTATCCGAAACTATATGAAACTATGAGAAACTATGCGAAAGTATCCGAAAGTATGTGAAACTATGAGAAACTATGTGAAAGTATCCGAAAGTATGTGAAACTATCTGAAACTATGTGAAATTATCCGAAACTACGTGAAACTATGTGAAAATATCCAAAACTATGTGAAACTATGAGAAACTATCCGAAACTATGTGAAACTATCCGAAGCTATGTGAAACTATGTGAAACTATCCGAAACTATGTGAAACTATCCGAAACTATGTGAAACTATCCGAAACTATGTGAAACTTTGTGAAACTATGTGAAACTATCTGAAACAATGCGAAACTATCCGAAACTATGTGAAACTATGTGGAACTATCGAAACTATGTGAAACTATGTGAAACTATGTGGAACTATCCGAAACTATGTGAAACTATGTGAAACTATCCGAAACTATCCGAAACTATGTGAAAATATGTGAAACTATCCGAAACTATGTGAAACTATCCGAAACTAAGTGAAACTATGTGAAACTATGTGAAACTATCCGAAACTATGTTAAACTATGAGAAACTATCCGAAACTATGTGAAACTATCCGAAACTATGTTAAACTATGAGAAACTATCCGAAACTATGTGAAACTATGTGAAACTATGTGAAACTATATGAAACTATGTGAAACTATGTGAAACTATCCGAAACTATGTGAAACTATGTGAAACTATGTGAAACTATCCGAAACTATGTGAAACTATCCGAAACTATGTGAAACTATGAGAACTATGTGAAACTATCCGAAACTATGAGAAACTATGTGAAACTATCCGAAACTATGTGAAACTATGTGAAACTAACCGAAACTATGTGAAACTATGTGAAACTATGTGAAACTATGTGAAACTATCCGAAACTATCCAAAACTATGAGAAACTATCCGAAACTATGTGAAACTATCCGAAACTATGTGAAACTATGTGAAACAATGCGATACTATGTGAAACTATCCGAAACTATGTGAAACTATGTGAAACTATCCGAAACTATGTTAAACTATGAGAAACTATCCGAAACTATGTGAAACTATCCGAAACTATGTTAAACTATGAGAAACTATCCGAAACTATGTGAAACTATCCGAAACTATGTGAAACTATGAGAAACTATCCGAAACTATGTGAAACTATTCGAAACTATGTGAAACTATATGAAACTATGTGAAACTATGTGAAACTATGTGAAACTATCCGAAACTATGTGAAACGATGTGAAACTATCCGAAACTATGTGAAACTATGTGAAACTATCCGAAACTATGTGAAACTATCCGAAACTATGTGAAACTATGAGAACTATGTGAAACTATCCGAAACTATGAGAAACTATGTGAAACTATCCGAAACTATGTGAAACTATGTGAAACTAACCGAAACTATGTGAAACTATGTGAAACTATCCGAAACTATCCAAAACTATGAGAAACTATCCGAAACTATGTGAAACTATCCGAAACTATGTGAAACTATGTGAAACAATGCGATACTATGTGAAAATATCCGAAACTATGTGAAACTATGTGACACTATGTGAAACTATCCGAAACTATGTGAAACTATCCGAAACTATGTGAAACTATGCGAAACTATCCGAAACTATGAGAAACTATGTGAAACTATGCGAAACTATGTGAAACTATGTGAAACTATCCGAAAATATGTGAAACTATGTGAAAGTATGTGAAACTATGTGAAACTATGTGAAACTATCCGAAACTATGTGAAACTATGTGAAACTATCCGAAACTATGTGAAACTATCCGAAACTATGTGAAACTATGTAAATCTAAGTGAAACTATCCGAAACTATGTGAAACTATGTGAAACTAAGTGAAACTATCCGAAACTATGTGAAACTAGCCGAGACTATGTGAAACTACGTGAAACTATCCGAAACTATGTGAAACTATCCGAAACTATGTGAAACTATGCGAAACTATGTGAAACTATCCGAAACTATGCGAAACTATGTGAAACTATCCGAAACAATGAGAAACTATCCGAAACTATGTGAAACTATGTGAAACTATCCGAAACTATGTGAAACTATGTGAAACTATCCGAAACTATGTGAAACTATCCGAAACTATGTGAAACTATGTGAAACTATCCGAAACTATGTGAAACTATGTGAAACTGTCCGAAACTATGTGAAACTATCCGAAACAATGTGAAACTATGTGAAAATATGTGAAACTATCCGAAACTATGTGAAACTATGAGAAACTATGAGAAACTATGTGAAAGTATCCGAAAGTATGTGAAACTATGTGAAATTATCCGAAACTACGTGAAACTATGTGAAAATATCCAAAACTATGTGCAACTATGAGAAACTATCCGAAACTATGTGAAACTATCCGAAGCTATGTGAAACTATGTGAAACTATCCGAAACTAAGTGAAACTATCCGAAACTATGTGAAACTATCCGAAACTATGTGAAACTTTGTGAAACTATGTGAAACTATCTGAAACAATGCGAAACTATCCGAAACTATGTGAAACTATGTGGAACTATCCGAAACTATGTGAAACTATGTGGAACTATCCGAAACTATGTGAAACTATGTGAAACTATCCAAAACTATGTGAAAATATGTGAAACTATCCGAAACTATGTGAAACTATCCAAAACTATGTGAAACTATGTGAAACTATGTGAAACTATCCGAAACTATCCGAAACTATGTTAAACTATGAGAAACTATCCGAAACTATGTGAAACTATCCGAAACTATGTTAAACTATGAGAAACTATCCGAAACTATGTGAAACTATCCGAAACTATGTGAAACTATATGAAACTATGTGAAACTATGTGAAACTATGTGAAACTATGTGAAACTATCCGAAACTATGTGAAACTTTCCGAAACTATGTGAAACTATCCGAAACTATGTGAAACTATCCGAAACTATGTGAAACTATGAGAACTATGTGAAACTATCCGAAACTATGAGAAACTATGTGAAACTATCCGAAACTATGTGAAACTAACCGAAACTATGTGAAACTATGTGAAACTATCCGAAACTATCCAAAACTATGAGAAACTATCCGAAACTATGTGAAACTATCCGAAACTATGTGAAACTATGTGAAACAATGCGATACTATGTGAAACTATCCGAAACTATGTGAAACTATGTGAAACTATCCGAAACTATGTGAAACTATCCGAAACTATGTGAAACTATGTGAAACTATCCGAAACTATGAGAAACTATGTGAAACTATGCTAAACTATGTGAAACTATGTGAAACTATGTTAAACTATGAGAAACTATGTGAAACTATCCGAAACTATGTTAAACTATGAGAAACTATCCGAAACTATGTGAAACTATCCGAAACTATGTCAAACTATGAGAAACTATCCGAAACTATGTGAAACTATCCGAAACTATGTGAAACTATATGAAACTATGTGAAACTATGTGAAACTATCCGAAACTATGTGAAACGATGTGAAACTATCCAAAACTATGAGAAACTATCCGAAACTATGTGAAACTATGTGAAACAATGCGATACTATGTGAAACTATCCGAAACTATGTGAAACTATGTGACACTATGTGAAACTATCCGAAACTATGTGAAACTATCCGAAACTATGTGAAACTATGTGAAACTATGTGAAACTATGCGAAACTATCCGAAACTATGAGAAACTATGTGAAACTATGCGAAACTATGTGAATCTATGTGAAACTATCCGAAAATATGTGAAACTATGTGAAAGTATGTGAAAGTATGTGAAACTATGTGAAACTATGTGAAACTATCCGAAACTATGTGAAACTATGTGAAACTATCCGAAACTATGTGAAACTATCCGAAACTATGTGAAACTATGTAAATCTAAGTGAAACTATCCGAAACTATGTGAAACTATGTGAAACTAAGTGAAACTATCCGAAACTATGTGAAACTATCCGAGACTATGTGAAACTACGTGAAACTATCCGAAACTATGTGAAACTATCCGAAACTATGTGAAACTATGCGAAACTATGTGAAACTATCCGAAACTATGCGAAACTATGTGAAACTATCCGAAACTATGAGAAACTATCCGAAACTATGTGAAACTATGTGAAACTATGTGAAACTATCCGAAACTATGTGAAACTATGTGAAACTATCCGAAACTATGTGAAACTATGTGAAACTATCCGAAACTATGTGAAACTATGTGAAACTGTCCTAAACTATGTGAAACTATGTGAAACTATCCGAAACAATGTGAAACTATGTGAAAATATGTGAAACTATCCGAAACTATGTGAAACTATGAGAAACTATGTGAAATTATCCGAAAAAATGTTAAACTATGTGAAATTATCCGAAACTACGTGAAACTATGTGAAAATATCCAAAACTATGTGCAACTATGAGAAACTATCCGAAACTATGTGAAACTATCCGAAGCTATGTGAAACTTTGTGAAACTATCCGAAACTATGTGAAACTATCCGAAACTATGTGAAACTATCCGAAACTATGTAAAATATGTGAAACTATGTGAAACTATCTGAAACAATGCGAAACTATCCGAAACTATGTGAAACTATGTGGAACTATCCGAAACTATGTGAAACTATGTGAAACTATCCGAAACTATGTGAAAATATGTGAAACTATCCGAAACTATGTGAAACTATCCGAAACTAAGTGAAACTATGTGAAACTATGTGAAACTATCCGAAACTATGTTAAACTATGAGAAACTATCCGAAACTATGTGAAACTATCCGAAACTATGTGAAACTATATGAAACTATGTGAAACTATGTGAAACTATCCGAAACTATGTTAAACTATCCGAAACTATGTGAAACTATCCAAAACTATGTGAAACTATTTGAAACTATATGAAACTATGTGAAACTATCCGAAACTATGTTAAACTATCCGAAACTATGTGAAACTATGAAACTATGAAAAACTATGTGAAACTATGTGAAACTATCCGAAACTATGTAAAATTATGTGAAACTATCCGAAACTATGTGAAACTATCCGAAACTATGTAAAATTATGTGAAACTATCCGAAACTATGTGAAACTATCCGAAACTATGTGACACTATGTGAAACTATCCGAAACTATGTGAAACTATGAAACTATGCGAAACTATGTGAAACTATCCGAAACTAAGTGAAACTATCCTAAACTATGTGGAACAATGTGAAACTATGTGAAACTATCCGAAACTATGTGAAAGTATGTGAAACTATCCGAAACTATGTGAAACTAAGTGAAACTATCCGAAACTATGTGAAACTATATGAAACTATCCGAAACTATCCGAAACTATGTGAAACTATGTGAAACTATATGAAACTCTGCGAAACTATGTGAAACTATCCGAAACTATGTGAAACTATGTGAAACTATGTGAAACTATCCGAAACTATGTGAAACTATGTGAAACTATGCGAAACTATGAGAAACTATGTGAAACTATCCGAAACTTTGCGAAACTATGTGAAACTATCCGAAACTATGTGAAACTATGTGAAACTATGTGAAACTATCCGAAACTATGTGAAACTAGCCGAAACTATGTGAAACTATCCGAAACTATGTGAAACTATGTGAAACTAAGTGAAACTATCCGAAACTATGTGAAACTATGTGAAACTAAGTGAAACTATCCGAAACTATGTGAAACTATGTGAAACTAGCCGAGACTATGTGAAACTACGTGAAACTATCCGAAACTATGTGAAACTATCCGAAACTATGTGAAACTATGCGAAACTATGTGAAACTATCCGAAACTATGCGAAACTATGTGAAACTATCCGAAACTATGTGAAACTATCCGAAACCATGTGAAACTATGTGAAACTATCCGAAATAATGTGAAACTATGTGAAACTATGTGAAACTATCCGAAACTATGTGAAACTATCCGAAACTATGTGGAACTATGTGAAACTATCCGAAACTATGTGAAACTATGTGAAACTATCCGAAACTATGTGAAACTATGTGAAAATATGTGAAACTATCCGAAACTATGTGAAACTATGAGAAACTATGCGAAAGTATCCGAAAGTATGTGAAACTATGTGAAATTATCCGAAACTACGTGAAACTATGTGAAAATATCCAAAACTATGTGAAACTATGAGAAACTATCCGAAACTATGTGAAACTATCCGAAACTATCCGAAACTATGTGAAACTATCCGAAACTATATGAAACTATCCGAAACTATGTGTAACTATCCGAAACTATGTGAAACTTTGTGAAACTATGTGAAACTATCTCAAACAATGCGAAACTATCCGAAACTATGTGAAACTATGTGGAACTATCCGAAACTATGTGAAACTATCCGAAACTATCCGAAATTATTTGAAAATATGTGAAACTATCCGAAACTATGTGAAACTATCCGAAACTAAGTGAAACTATGTGAAACTATGTGAAACTATCCGAAACTATGTTAAACTATGAGAAACTATCCGAAACTATGTGAAACTATCCGAAACTATGTGAAACTATATGAAACTATGTGAAACTATCCAAAACCATGTGAAACTATTTGAAACTATCCGAAACTATGTTAAACTATCCGAAACTATGTGAAACTATGAAACTATGAAAAACTATGTGAAACTATCCGAAACTATGTAAAATTATGTGAAACTATCCGAAACTATGAGAAACTATCCGAAACTATGTGAAACTATCCGAAACTATGTGAAACTATATGAAACTATGTGAAACTATGTGAAACTATGTTAAACTATCCGAAACTATGTGAAACTATCCAAAACTATGTGAAACTATTTGAAACTATGTGAAACTATCCGAAACTATGTTAAGCTATCCGAAACTATGTGAAACTATGAAACTATGAAAAACTATGTGAAACTATGTGAAACTTTCCGAAACTATGTAAAATTATGTGAAACTATCCGAAACTATGTGAAACTATCCGAAACTATGTGACACTATGTGAAACTATCCGAAACTATGTGAAACTATGAATATATGCGAAACTATGTGAAACTATCCGAAACTATGTGAAACTAAGTGAAACTATCCGAAACTATGTGGAACAATGTGAAACTATGTGAAACTATCCGAAACTATGTGAAAGTACGTGAAACTATCCGAAACTATGTGAAACTATCCGAAACTATGTGAAACTATGTGAAACTATGTGAAACTATCCGAAACTATCCGAAACTATGTGAAACTATATGAAACTCTGCGAAACTAAGTGAAACTATGTGAAACTATGTGAAACTATGTTAAACTATCCGAAACTATGTGAAACTATGAGAAACTATGTCAAAGTATCCGAAAGTATGTGAAACTATGTGAAACTATGTGAAATTATGTGAAACTATCCGAAACTATGTGAAACTATCCGAAACTATGTGAAACTAAGTGAAACTATCCGAAACTATGTGAAACTATGTGAAACTATGTGAAACTAAGTGAAACTATCCGAAACTATGTGAAACTATGTGAAACTAACCGAGACTATGTGAAACTACGTGAAACTATCCGAAACTATGTGAAACTATCCGAAACTATGTGAAACTATGCGAAACTATGTGAAACTATCCGAAACTATGCGAAACTATGTGAAACTATCCGAAACTATGAGAAACTATCCGAAACTATGTGAAACTATGTGAAACTATGTGAAACTATCCGAAACTATGTGAAACTATGTGAAACTATCCGAAACTATGTGAAACTATCCGAAACTATGTGAAACTATATGAAACTATCCGAAACTATGTGAAACTATGTGAAACTATGCGAAACTATGTGAAACTATCCGAAACTATGTGAAACTATGTGAAACTATCCGAAACTATGTGAAACTATGTGAAACTGTCCGAAACTATGTGAAACTATGTGAAACTATCCGAAACTATGTGAAACTATGTGAAAATATGTGAAACTATCCGAAACTATGTGAAACTATGAGAAACTATGTGAAAGTATCCGAAAGTATGTGAAACTATGTGAAACTATGTGAAATTATCCGAAACTACGTGAAACTATGTGAAAATATCCAAAACTATGTGAAACTATGAGAAACTATCCGAAACTATGTGAAACTATCCGAAGCTATGTGAAACTATCCGAAACTATGTGAAACTATGTGGAACTATCTGAAACTATGTGAAACTATCCGAAACTATCCGAAACTATGTGAAAATATGTGAAACTATCCGAAACTATGTGAAACTATCCGAAACTAAGTGAAACTATGTGAAACTATCCGAAACTTTGTTAAACTATGAGAAACTATCCGAAACTATGTTAAACTATCCGAAACTATGTGAAACTATCCAAAACTATGTGAAACTATTTGAAACTATATGAAACTATGTGAAACTATCCGAAACTATGTTAAACTATCCGAAACTATGTGAAACTATGAAACTATGAAAAACTATGTGAAACTATGTGAAACTATCCGAAACTATGTAAAATTATGTGAAACTATCCGAAACTATGTGAAACTATCCGTTACTATGAGACACTATGTGAAACTATCCGAAACTATGTGAAACTATGAAACTATGCGAAACTATGTGAAACTATCCGAAACTACGTGAAACTAAGTGAAACTATCCGAAACTATGTGGAACAATGTGAAACTATGTGAAACTATCCGAAACTATGTGAAAGTATGTGAAACTATCCGAAACTATGTGAAACTATGTGAAACTATCCGAAACTATGTGAAACTATGTGAAACTATCCGAAACTATCCGAAACTATGTGAAACTATGTGAAACTATATGAAACTCTGCGAAACTATGTGAAACTATCCGAAACTATGTGAAACTATGTGAAACTATCCGAAACTATGTGAAACTATGCGAAACTATGAGAAACTATGTGAAACTATCCGAAACTTTGCGAAACTATGTGAAACTATCCGAAACTATGTGAAACTATGTGAAACTATGTGAAACTATCCGAAACTATGTGAAACTATCCGAAACTATGTGAAACTATGTGGAACTAAGTGAAACTATCCGAAACTATGTGAAACTATGTGAAACTAAGTGAAACTAAGTGAAACTATCCGAAACTATGTGAAACTATGTGAAACTAGCCGAGACTATGTGAAACTACGTGAAACTATCCGAACTATGTGAAACTATCCGAAACTTTGTGAAACTATGCGAAACTATGTGAAACTATCCGAAACTATGCGAAACTATGTGAAACTATCCGAAACTATGTGAAACTATCCGAAACTATGTGAAACTATGTGAAACTATCCGAAATAATGTGAAACTATGTGAAACTATGTGAAACTATGTGAAACTATCCGAAACTATGTGAAACTATCCGAAACTATGTGGAACTATGTGAAACTATCCGAAACTATGTGAAACTATGTGAAACTATCCGAAACTATGTGAAACTATGTGAAACTATCCGAAACTATGTGGAACTATGTGAAACTATCCGAAACTATGTGAAACTATGTGAAACTATCCGAAACTATGTGAAACTATGTGAAACTATCCGAAACTATGTGAAACTATGTGAAAATATGTGAAACTATCCGAAACTATGTGAAACTATGAGAAACTATGCGAAAGTATCCGAAAGTATGTGAAACTATGTGAAACTATGTGAAATTATCCGAAACTACGTGAAACTATGTGAAAATATCCAAAACTATGTGAAACTATGAGAAACTATCCGAAACTATGTGAAACTATCCGAAGCTATGTGAAACTATGTGAAACTATCCGAAACTATGTGAAACTATCCGAAACTATGTGAAACTATCCGAAACTATGTGAAACTTTGTGAAACTATGTGAAACTATCTGAAACAATGCGAAACTATCCGAAACTATGTGAAACTGTGTGGAACTATCCGAAACTATGTGAAACTATCCGAAACTATGTGAAAATATGTGAAACTATCCGAAACTATGTGAAACTATCCGAAACTAAGTGAAACTATGTGAAACTATGTGAAACTATCCGAAACTATGTTAAACTATGAGAAACTATCCGAAACTATGTGAAACTATCCGAAACTATGTGAAACTATATGAAACTATGTGAAACTATGTGAAACTGTGTGAAACTATGTGAAACTATCCGAAACTATGTTAAACTATCCGAAACTATATGAAACTATCCAAAACCATGTGAAACTATTTGAAACTATGTGAAACTATGCGAAACTATCCGAAACTATGAGAAACTATGTGAAACTATGCGAAACTATGTGAATCTATGTGAAACTATCCGAAAATATGTGAAACTATGTGAAAGTATGTGAAAGTATGTGAAACTATGTGAAACTATGTGAAACTATCCGAAACTATGTGAAACTATGTGAAACTATCCGAAACTATGTGAAACTATCCGAAACTATGTGAAACTATGTAAATCTAAGTGAAACTATCCGAAACTATGTGAAACTATGTGAAACTAAGTGAAACTATCCGAAACTATGTGAAACTATCCGAGACTATGTGAAACTACGTGAAACTATCCGAAACTATGTGAAACTATCCGAACTATGTGAAACTATGCGAAACTATGTGAAACTATCCGAAACTATGCGAAACTATGTGAAACTATCCGAAACTATGAGAAACTATCCGAAACTATGTGAAACTATGTGAAACTATGTGAAACTATCCGAAACTATGTGAAACTATGTGAAACTATCCGAAACTATGTGAAACTATGTGAAACTATCCGAAACTATGTGAAACTATGTGAAACTGTCCGAAACTATGTGAAACTATGTGAAACTATCCGAAACAATGTGAAACTATGTGAAAATATGTGAAACTATCCGAAACTATGTGAAACTATGAGAAACTATGTGAAATTATCGAAAGTATGTGAAACTATGTGAAATTATCCGAAACTACGTGAAACTATGTGAAAATATCCAAAACTATGTGCAACTATGAGAAACTATCCGAAACTATGTGAAACTATCCGAAGCTATGTGAAACTTTGTGAAACTATCCGAAACTATGTGAAACTATCCGAAACTATGTGAAACTATCCGAAACTATGTAAAACTTTGTGAAACTATGTGAAACTATCTGAAACAATGCGAAACTATCCGAAACTATGTGAAACTATGTGGAACTATCCGAAACAATGTGAAACTATGTGAAACTATCCGAAACTATGTGAAAATATGTGAAACTATCCGAAACTATGTGAAACTATCCGAAACTAAGTGAAACTATGTGAAACTATGTGAAACTATCCGAAACTATGTTAAACTATGAGAAACTATCCGAAACTATGTGAAACTATCCGAAACTATGTGAAACTATATGAAACTATGTGAAACTATGTGAAACTATGTGAAACTATCCGAAACTATGTTAAACTATCCGAAACTATGTGAAACTATCCAAAACTATGTGAAACTATTTGAAACTATATGAAACTATGTGAAACTATCCGAAACTATGTTAAACTATCCGAAACTATGTGAAACTATGAAACTATGAAAAACTATGTGAAACTATGTGAAACTATGTGAAACTATCCGAAACTATGTAAAATTAAGTGAAACTATCCGAAACTATGTGAAACTATCCGAAACTATGTAAAATTATGTGAAACTATCCGAAACTATGTGAAACTATCCGAAACTATGTGACACTATGTGAAACTATCCGAAACTATGTGAAACTATGAAACTATGCGAAACTATGTGAAACTATCCGAAACTAAGTGAAACTATCCTAAACTATGTGGAACAATGTGAAACTATGTGAAACTATCCGAAACTATGTGAAAGTATGTGAAACTATCCGAAACTATGTGAAACTAAGTGAAACTATCCGAAACTATGTGAAACTATGTGAAACTATCCGAAACTATCCGAAACTATGTGAAACTATGTGAAACTATATGAAACTCTGCGAAACTATGTGAAACTATCCGAAACTATGTGAAACTATGTGAAACTATGTGAAACTATCCGAAACTATGTGAAACTATGTGAAACTATGCGAAACTATGAGAAACTATGTGAAACTATCCGAAACTTTGCGAAACTATGTGAAACTATCCGAAACTATGTGAAACTATGTGAAACTATCCGAAACTATGTGAAACTATCCGAAACTATGTGAAACTATCCGAAACTATGTGAAACTATCCGAAACTATGTGAAACTATGTGAAACTAAGTGAAACTATCCGAAACTATGTGAAACTATGTGAAACTAAGTGAAACTAAGTGAAACTATCCGAAACTATGTGAAACTATGTGAAACTAGCCGAGACTATGTGAAACTACGTGAAACTATCCGAAACTATGTGAAACTATCCGAAACTATGTGAAACTATGCGAAACTATGTGAAACTATCCGAAACTATGCGAAACTATGTGAAACTATCCGAAACTATGTGAAACTATCCGAAACCATGTGAAACTATGTGAAACTATCCGAAATAATGTGAAACTATGTGAAACTATGTGAAACTATCCGAAACTATGTGAAACTATCCGAAACTATGTGGAACTATGTGAAACTATCCGAAACTATGTGAAACTATGTGAAACTATCCGAAACTATGTGAAACTATGTGAAAATATGTGAAACTATCCGAAACTATGTGAAACTATGAGAAACTATGCGAAAGTATCCGAAAGTATGTGAAACTATGTGAAATTATCCGAAACTACGTGAAACTATGTGAAAATATCCAAAACTATGTGAAACTATGAGAAACTATCCGAAACTATGTGAAACTATCCGAAAACTATCCGAAACTATGTGAACTATCCGAAACTATGTGAAACTATCCGAAACTATGTGTAACTATCCGAAACTATGTGAAACTTTGTGAAACTATGTGAAACTATCTGAAACAATGCGAAACTATCCGAAACTATGTGAAACTATGTGGAACTATCCGAAACTATGTGAAACTATCCGAAACTATCCGAAATTATTTGAAAATATGTGAAACTATCCGAAACTATGTGAAACTATCCGAAACTAAGTGAAACTATGTGAAACTATGTGAAACTATCCGAAACTATGTTAAACTGTGAGAAACTATCCGAAACTATGTGAAACTATCCGAAACTATGTGAAACTATATGAAACTATGTGAAACTATCCAAAACCATGTGAAACTATTTGAAACTATGTGAAACTATCCGAAACTATGTTAAACTATCCGAAACTATGTGAAACTATGAAACTATGAAAAACTATGTGAAACTATCCGAAACTATGTAAAATTATGTGAAACTATCCGAAACTATGAGAAACTATCCGAAACTATGTGAAACTATCCGAAACTATGTGAAACTATATGAAACTATGTGAAACTATGTGAAACTATCCGAAACTATGTTAAACTATCCGAAACTATGTGAAACTATCCAAAAACTATGTGAAACTATTTGAAACTATGTGAAACTATCCGAAACTATGTTAAGCTATCCGAAACTATGTGAAACTATGAAACTATGAAAAACTATGTGAAACTATGTGAAACTATCCGAAACTATGTAAAATTATGTGAAACTATCCGAAACTATGTGAAACTATCCGAAACTATGTGACACTATGTGAAACTATCCGAAACTATGTGAAACTATGAATATATGCGAAACTATGTGAAACTATCCGAAACTATGTGAAACTAAGTGAAACTATCCGAAACTATGTGGAACAATGTGAAACTATGTGAAACATCCGAAACTATGTGAAAGTACGTGAAACTATCCGAAACTATGTGAAACTATCCGAAACTATGTGAAACTATGTGAAACTATGTGAAACTATGTGAAACTATCCGAAACTATCCGAAACTATGTGAAACTATATGAAACTCTGCGAAACTAAGTGAAACTATGTGAAACTATGTGAAACTATGTTAAACTATCCGAAACTATGTGAAACTATGAGAAACTATGTGAAAGTATCCGAAAGTATGTGAAACTATGTGAAACTATGTGAAATTATGTGAAACTATCCGAAACTATGTGAAACTATCCGAAACTATGTGAAACTAAGTGAAACTATCCGAAACTATGTGAAACTATGTGAAACTATGTGAAACTAAGTGAAACTATCCGAAACTATGTGAAACTATGTGAAACTAACCGAGACTATGTGAAACTACGTGAAACTATCCGAAACTATGTGAAACTATCCGAAACTATGTGAAACTATGCGAAACTATGTAAAACTATCCGAAACTATGCGAAACTATGTGAAACTATCCGAAACTATGAGAAACTATCCGAAACTATGTGAAACTATGTGAAACTATCCGAAACTATCCGAAACTATGTGAAACTATCCGAAACTATCCGAAACTATGTGAAACTATCCGAAACTATGTGAAACTATATGAAACTATCCGAACTATGTGAAACTATGTGAAACTATGCGAAACTATGTGAAACTATCCGAAACTATGTGAAACTATGTGAAACTATCCGAAACTATGTGAAACTATGTGAAACTGTCCGAAACTATGTGAAACTATGTGAAACTATCCGAAACTATGTGAAACTATGTGAAAATATGTGAAACTATCCGAAACTATGTGAAACTATGAGAAACTATGTGAAAGTATCCGAAAGTATGTGAAACTATGTGAAACTATGTGAAATTATCCGAAACTACGTGAAACTATGTGAAAATATCCAAAACTATGTGAAACTATGAGAAACTATCCGAAACTATGTGAAACTATCCGAAGCTATGTGAAACTATCCGAAACTATGTGAAACTATCCGAAACTATGTGAAACTATCCGAAACTATGTGAAACTATCCGAAACTATGTGAAACTATGTGGAACTATCCGAAACTATGTGAAACTATCCGAAACTATCCGAAACTATGTGAAAATATGTGAAACTATCCGAAACTATGTGAAACTATCCGAAACTAAGTGAAACTATGTGAAACTATGTGAAACTATCCGAAACTTTGTTAAACTATGAGAAACTATCCGAAACTATGTTAAACTATCCGAAACTATGTGAAACTATCCAAAACTATGTGAAACTATTTGAAACTATATGAAACTATGTGAAACTATCCGAAACTATGTTAAACTATCCGAAACTATGTGAAACTATGAAACTATGAAAAACTATGTGAAACTATGTGAAACTATCCGAAACTATGTAAAATTATGTGAAACTATCCGAAACTATGTGAAACTATCCGTTACTATGAGACACTATGTGAAACTATCCGAAACTATGTGAAACTATGAAACTATGCGAAACTATGTGAAACTATCCGAAACTACGTGAAACTAAGTGAAACTATCCGAAACTATGTGGAACAATGTGAAACTATGTGAAACTATCCGAAACTATGTGAAAGTATGTGAAACTATCCGAAACTATGTGAAACTATGTGAAACTATCCGAAACTATGTGAAACTATGTGAAACTATCCGAAACTATCCGAAACTATGTGAAACTATGTGAAACTATATGAAACTCTGCGAAACTATGTGAAACTATCCGAAACTATGTGAAACTATGTGAAACTATCCGAAACTATGTGAAACTATGCGAAACTATGTGAAACTATCCGAAACTTTGCGAAACTATGTGAAACTATCCGAAACTATGTGAAACTATGTGAAACTATGTGAAACTATCCGAAACTATGTGAAACTATCCGAAACTATGTGAAACTATGTGGAACTAAGTGAAACTATCCGAAACTATGTGAAACTAAGTGAAACTAAGTGAAACTATCCGAAACTATGTGAAACTATGTGAAACTAGCCGAGACTATGTGAAACTACGTGAAACTATCCGAAACTATGTGAAACTATCCGAAACTTTGTGAAACTATGCGAAACTATGTGAAACTATCCGAAACTATGCGAAACTATGTGAAACTATCCGAAACTATGTGAAACTATCCGAAACTATGTGAAACTATGTGAAACTATCCGAAATAATGTGAAACTATGTGAAACTATGTGAAACTATGTGAAACTATCCGAAACTATGTGAAACTATCCGAAACTATGTGGAACTATGTGAAACTATCCGAAACTATGTGAAACTATGTGAAACTATCCGAAACTATGTGAAACTATGTGAAACTATCCGAAACTATGTGGAACTATGTGAAACTATCCGAAACTATGTGAAACTATGTGAAACTATCCGAAACTATGTGAAACTATGTGAAACAATGTGAAACTATCCGAAAGTATGTGAAACTATGTGAAAATATGTGAAACTATCCGAAACTATGTGAAACTATGAGAAACTATGCGAAAGTATCCGAAAGTATGTGAAACTATGTGAAACTATGTGAAATTATCCGAAACTACGTGAAACTATGTGAAAATATCCAAAACTATGTGAAACTATGAGAAACTATCCGAAACTATGTGAAACTATCCGAAGCTATGTGAAACTATGTGAAACTATCCGAAACTATGTGAAACTATCCGAAACTATGTGAAACTATCCGAAACTATGTGAAACTTTGTGAAACTATGTGAAACTATCTGAAACAATGCGAAACTATCCGAAACTATGTGAAACTGTGTGGAACTATCCGAAACTATGTGAAACTATCCGAAACTATGTGAAAATATGTGAAACTATCCGAAACTATGTGAAACTATCCGAAACTAAGTGAAACTATGTGAAACTATGTGAAACTATCCGAAACTATGTTAAACTATGAGAAACTATCCGAAACTATGTGAAACTATCCGAAACTATGTGAAACTATATGAAACTATGTGAAACTATGTGAAACTGTGTGAAACTATGTGAAACTATGTGAAACTATCCGAAACTATGTTAAACTATCCGAAACTATATGAAACTATCCAAAACCATGTGAAACTATTTGAAACTTTGTGAAACTATGTGAAACTATGTGAAACTATCCGAAACTATGTTAAACTATCCGAAACTATGTGATACTATGAAACTATGAAAAACTATGTGAAACTATGTGAAACTATCCGAAACTATGTAAAATTATGTGAAACTATCCGAAACTATGAGAAACTATCCGAAACTATGTGAAACTATGAGAACTATGTGAAACTATCCGAAACTATGAGAAACTATGTGAAACTATGTGAAACTATCCGAAACTATCCAAAACTATGAGAAACTATCCGAAACTATGTGAAACTATCCGAAACTATGTGAAACTATGTGAAACAATGCGATACTATGTGAAACTATCCGAAACTATGTGAAACTATGTGACACTATGTGAAACTATCCGAAACTATGTGAAACTATCCGAAACTATGTGAAACTATGTGAAACTATGTGAAACTATGTGAAACTATCCGAAACTATGTGAAACTATGTGAAACTATGTGAAACTATCCGAAACTATGTGAAACTATGTGAAACTATGTGAAACTAAGTGAAACTATCCGAAACTATGTGAAACTATGTGAAACTAGCCGAGACTATGTGAAACTACGTGAAACTATCCGAAACTATGTGAAACTATCCGAAACTATGTGAAACTATCCGAAACTATGTGAAACTATCCGAAACTATGAGAAACTCTCCGAAACTATGTGAAACTATGTGAAACTATCTGAAACTATGTGAAACTATGTGAAACTATCCGAAACTATGTGAAACTATCCGAAATTATGTGAAACTATGTGAAACTATCCGAAACTATGTGAAACTATGTGAAACTGTCCGAAACTATGTGAAACTATCCGAAACAATGTGAAACTATGTGAAAATATGTGAAACTATCCGAAACTATGTGAAACTATGAGAAACTATGTGAAAGTATCCGAAAGTATGTGAAACTATGTGAAATTATCCGAAACTACGTGAAACTATGTGAAAATATCCAAAACTGTGTGAAACTATGAGAAACTATCCGAAACTATGTGAAACTATCCGAAACTATGTGAAACTATCCGAAACTATGTAAAATTATGTGAAACTATCCGAAACTATGTGAAACTATCCGAAACTATGTGAAACTATCCGAAACTATGTAAAATTATGTGAAACTATCCGAAACTATGTGAAACTATCCGAAACTATGTGACACTATGTGAAACTATCCGAAACTATGTGAAACTATGAAACTATGCGAAACTATGTGAAACTATCCGAAACTAAGTGAAACTATCCTAAACTATGTGGAACAATGTGAAACTATGTGAAACTATCCGAAACTATGTGAAACTATCCGAAACTATGTGAAACTAAGTGAAACTATCCGAAACTATGTGAAACTATGTGAAACTATCCGAAACTATCCGAAACTATGTGAAACTATGTGAAACTATATGAAACTCTGCGAAACTATGTGAAACTATCCGAAACTATGTGAAACTATGTGAAACTATCCGAAACTATGTGAAACTATGTGAAACTATGCGAAACTATGAGAAACTATGTGAAACTATCCGAAACTTTGCGAAACTATGTGAAACTATCCGAAACTATGTGAAACTATGTGAAACTATCCGAAACTATGTGAAACTATATGAAACTATGTGAAACTATGTGAAACTGTGTGAAACTATGTGAAACTATGTGAAACTATCCGAAACTATGTTAAACTATCCGAAACTATATGAAACTATCCAAAACCATGTGAAACTATTTGAAACTTTGTGAAACTATGTGAAACTATCCGAAACTATGTAAAACTATCCGAAACTATGTGATACTATGAAACTATGAAAAACTATGTGAAACTATGTGAAACTATCCGAAACTATGTAAAATTATGTGAAACTATCCGAAACTATGAGAAACTATCCGAAACTATGTGAAACTATGAGAACTATGTGAAACTATCCGAAACTATGAGAAACTATGTGAAACTATGTGAAACTATCCGAAACTATCCAAAACTATGAGAAACTATCCGAAACTATGTGAAACTATCCGAAACTATGTGAAACTATGTGAAACAATGCGATACTATGTGAAACTATCCGAAACTATGTGAAACTATGTGACACTATGTGAAACTATCCGAAACTATGTGAAACTATCCGAAACTATGTGAAACTATGTGAAACTATGTGAAACTATCCGAAACTATGTGAAACTATGTGAAACTATGTGAAACTATCCGAAACTATGTGAAACTAAGTGAAACTATCCGAAACTATGTGAAACTATGTGAAACTAGCCGAGACTATGTGAAACTACGTGAAACTATCCGAAACTATGTGAAACTATCCGAAACTATGTGAAACTATCCGAAACTATGTGAAACTATCCGAAACTATGAGAAACTCTCCGAAACTATGTGAAACTATGTGAAACTATGTGAAACTATGTGAAACTATCCGAAACTATGTGAAACTATCCGAAATTATGTGAAACTATGTGAAACTATCCGAAACTATGTGAAACTATGTGAAACTGTCCGAAACTATGTGAAACTATGTGAAACTATCCGAAACAATGTGAAACTATGTGAAAATATGTGAAACTATCCGAAACTATGTGAAACTATGAGAAACTATGTGAAAGTATCCGAAAGTATGTGAAACTATGTGAAATTATCCGAAACTACGTGAAACTATGTGAAAATATCCAAAACTGTGTGAAACTATGAGAAACTATCCGAAACTATGTGAAACTATCCGAAACTATGTGAAACTATCCGAAACTATGTAAAATTATGTGAAACTATCCGAAACTATGTGAAACTATCCGAAACTATGTGAAACTATCCGAAACTATGTAAAATTATGTGAAACTATCCGAAACTATGTGAAACTATCCGAAACTATGTGACACTATGTGAAACTATCCGAAACTATGTGAAACTATGAAACTATGCGAAACTATGTGAAACTATCCGAAACTAAGTGAAACTATCCTAAACTATGTGGAACAATGTGAAACTATGTGAAACTATCCGAAACTATGTGAAACTATCCGAAACTATGTGAAACTAAGTGAAACTATCCGAAACTATGTGAAACTATGTGAAACTATCCGAAACTATCCGAAACTATGTGAAACTATGTGAAACTATATGAAACTCTGCGAAACTATGTGAAACTATCCGAAACTATGTGAAACTATGTGAAACTATCCGAAACTATGTGAAACTATGTGAAACTATGCGAAACTATGAGAAACTATGTGAAACTATCCGAAACTTTGCGAAACTATGTGAAACTATCCGAAACTATGTGAAACTATGTGAAACTATCCGAAACTATGTGAAACTATCCGAAACTATGTGAAACTATCCGAAACTATGTGAAACTATCCGAAACTATGTGAAACTATGTGAAACTAAGTGAAACTATCCGAAACTATGTGAAACTATGTGAAACTAAGTGAAACTATCCGAAACTATGTGAAACTATGTGAAACTAGCCGAGACTATGTGAAACTACGTGAAACTATCCGAAACTATGTGAAACTATCCGAAACTATGTGAAACTATGCGAAACTATGTGAAACTATCCGAAACTATGCGAAACTATGTGAAACTATCCGAAACTATGTGAAACTATCCGAAACCATGTGAAACTATCCGAAATAATGTGAAACTATGTGAAACTATGTGAAACTATCCGAAACTATGTGAAACTAT
This sequence comes from Parasteatoda tepidariorum, assembly GCF_982258835.1. Lineage (NCBI taxonomy): Eukaryota > Metazoa > Arthropoda > Arachnida > Araneae > Theridiidae > Parasteatoda > Parasteatoda tepidariorum. The sequence goes on from NC_141761.1 coordinate 291,079, forward strand.
CCGAAACTATGTGGAACTATGTGAAACTATCCGAAACTATGTGAAACTATGTGAAACTATCCGAAACTATGTGAAACTATGTGAAAATATGTGAAACTATCCGAAACTATGTGAAACTATGAGAAACTATGCGAAAGTATCCGAAAGTATGTGAAACTATGTGAAATTATCCGAAACTACGTGAAACTATGTGAAAATATCCAAAACTATGTGAATCTATGAGAAACTATCCGAAACTATGTGAAACTATCCGAAACTGTGTGAAACTATCCGAAACTATGTGAAACTATCCGAAACTATGTGTAACTATCCGAAACTATGTGAAACTTTGTGAAACTATCTGAAACTATCTGAAACAATGCGAAACTATCCGAAACTATGTGAAACTATGTGGAACTATCCGAAACTATGTGAAACTATCCGAAACTATCCGAAATTATTTGAAAATATGTGAAACTATCCGAAACTATGTGAAACTATCCGAAACTAAGTGAAACTATGTGAAACTATGTGAAACTATGTGAAACTATGTGAAACTATCCGAAACTATGTTAAACTATGAGAAACTATCCGAAACTATGTGAAACTATCCGAAACTATGTGAAACTATATGAAACTATGTGAAACTATCCAAAACCATGTGAAACTATTTGAAACTATGTGAAACTATGTGAAACTATCCGAAACTATGTTAAACTATCCGAAACTATGTGAAACTATGAAACTATGAAAAACTATGTGAAACTATCCGAAACTATGTAAAATTATGTGAAACTATCCGAAACTATCCGAAACTATGTGAAACTATCCGAAACTATGTGAAACTATATGAAACTATGTGAAACTATCCGAAACTATCCGAAACTATGTTAAACTATCCGAAACTATGTGAAACTATCCAAAACTATGTGAAACTATTTTAAACTATGTGAAACTATGTGGAACTATCCGAAACTATGTTAAGCTATCCGAAACTATGTGAAGCTATGAAACTATGAAAAACTATGTGAAACTATCCGAAACTATGTAAAATTATGTGAAACTATCCGAAACTATGTGAAACTATCCGAAACTATGTGACACTATGTGAAACTATCCGAAACTATGTGAAACTATGAAACTATGCGAAACTATGTGAAACTATCCGAAACTATGTGAAACTAAGTGAAACTATCCGAAACTATGTGGAACAATGTGAAACTATGTGAAACTATCCGAAACTATGTGAAAGTACGTGAAACTATCCGAAACTATGTGAAACTAACCGAAACTATGTGAAACTATGTGAAACTATGTGAAACTATCCGAAACTATCCGAAACTATGTGAAACTATATGAAACTCTGCGAAACTAAGTGAAACTATGTGAAACTATGTGAAACTATGTTAAACTATCCGAAACTATGTGAAACTATGTGAAACTATATGAAACTCTGCGAAACTAAGTGAAACTATGTGAAACTATGTGAAACTATGTTAAACTATCCGAAACTATGTGAAACTATGAGAAACTATGTGAAAGTATCCGAAAGTATGTGAAACTATGTGAAACTATGTGAAATTATGTGAAACTATCCGAAACTATGTGAAACTATCCGAAACTATGTGAAACTATGTGAAACTAAGTGAAACTATCCGAAACTATGTGAAACTATGTGAAACTAACCGAGACTATGTGAAACTATCCGAAACTATGTGAAACTATCCGAAACTATGTGAAACTATGCGAAACTATGTGAAACTATCCGAAACTATGCGAAACTATGTGAAACTATCCGAAACTATGAGAAACTATCCGAAACTATGTGAAACTATGTGAAACTATCCGAAACTATGTGAAACTATGTGAAACTATGTGAAACTATCCGAAACTATGTGAAACTATCCGAAACTATGTGAAACTATATGAAACTATCCGAAACTATGTGAAACTATGTGAAACTATGCGAAACTATGTGAAACTATCCGAAACTATGTGAAACTATGTGAAACTATCCGAAACTATGTGAAACTAAGTGAAACTATCCGAAACTATGTGGAACAATGTGAAACTATGTGAAACTATCCGAAACTATGTGAAAGTACGTGAAACTATCCGAAACTATGTGAAACTATCCGAAACTATGTGAAACTATGTGAAACTATGTGAAACTATCCGAAACTATCCGAAACTATGTGAAACTATATGAAACTCTGCGAAACTAAGTGAAACTATGTGAAACTATGTGAAACTATGTTAAACTATCCGAAACTATGTGAAACTATGAGAAACTATGTGAAAGTATCCGAAAGTATGTGAAACTATGTGAAACTATGTGAAATTATGTGAAACTATCCGAAACTATGTGAAACTATCCGAAACTATGTGAAACTAAGTGAAACTATCCGAAACTATGTGAAACTATGTGAAACTATGTGAAACTAAGTGAAACTATCCGAAACTATGTGAAACTATGTGAAACTAACCGAGACTATGTGAAACTACGTGAAACTATCCGAAACTATGTGAAACTATCCGAAACTATGTGAAACTATGCGAAACTATGTAAAACTATCCGAAACTATGCGAAACTATGTGAAACTATCCGAAACTATGAGAAACTATCCGAAACTATGTGAAACTATGTGAAACTATCCGAAACTATCCGAAACTATGTGAAACTATCCGAAACTATCCGAAACTATGTGAAACTATCCGAAACTATGTGAAACTATATGAAACTATCCGAAACTATGCGAAACTATGTGAAACTATGCGAAACTATGTGAAACTATCCGAAACTATGTGAAACTATGTGAAACTATCCGAAACTATGTGAAACTATGTGAAACTGTCCGAAACTATGTGAAACTATCCGAAACTATGTGAAACTATGTGAAAATATGTGAAACTATCCGAAACTATGTGAAACTATGAGAAACTATGTGAAAGTATCCGAAAGTATGTGAAACTATGTGAAACTATGTGAAATTATCCGAAACTACGTGAAACTATGTGAAAATATCCAAAACTATGTGAAACTATGAGAAACTATCCGAAACTATGTGAAACTATCCGAAGCTATGTGAAACTATCCGAAACTATGTGAAACTATCCGAAACTATGTGAAACTATCCGAAACTATGTGAAACTATCCGAAACTATGTGAAACTATGTGGAACTATCCGAAACTATGTGAAACTATCCGAAACTATCCGAAACTATGTGAAAATATGTGAAACTATCCGAAACTATGTGAAACTATCCGAAACTAAGTGAAACTATGTGAAACTATGTGAAACTATCCGAAACTTTGTTAAACTATGAGAAACTATCCGAAACTATGTTAAACTATCCGAAACTATGTGAAACTATCCAAAACTATGTGAAACTATTTGAAACTATATGAAACTATGTGAAACTATCCGAAACTATGTTAAACTATCCGAAACTATGTGAAACTATGAAACTATGAAAAACTATGTGAAACTATGTGAAACTATCCGAAACTATGTAAAATTATGTGAAACTATCCGAAACTATGTGAAACTATCCGTTACTATGAGACACTATGTGAAACTATCCGAAACTATGTGAAACTATGAAACTATGCGAAACTATGTGAAACTATCCGAAACTACGTGAAACTAAGTGAAACTATCCGAAACTATGTGGAACAATGTGAAACTATGTGAAACTATCCGAAACTATGTGAAAGTATGTGAAACTATCCGAAACTATGTGAAACTATGTGAAACTATCCGAAACTATGTGAAACTATGTGAAACTATCCGAAACTATCCGAAACTATGTGAAACTATGTGAAACTATATGAAACTCTGCGAAACTATGTGAAACTATCCGAAACTATGTGAAACTATGTGAAACTATCCGAAACTATGTGAAACTATGCGAAACTATGAGAAACTATGTGAAACTATCCGAAACTTTGCGAAACTATGTGAAACTATCCGAAACTATGTGAAACTATGTGAAACTATGTGAAACTATCCGAAACTATGTGAAACTATCCGAAACTATGTGAAACTATGTGGAACTAAGTGAAACTATCCGAAACTATGTGAAACTAAGTGAAACTAAGTGAAACTATCCGAAACTATGTGAAACTATGTGAAACTAGCCGAGACTATGTGAAACTACGTGAAACTATCCGAAACTATGTGAAACTATCCGAAACTTTGTGAAACTATGCGAAACTATGTGAAACTATCCGAAACTATGCGAAACTATGTGAAACTATCCGAAACTATGTGAAACTATCCGAAACTATGTGAAACTATGTGAAACTATCCGAAATAATGTGAAACTATGTGAAACTATGTGAAACTATCCGAAACTATGTGAAACTATCCGAAACTATGTGGAACTATGTGAAACTATCCGAAACTATGTGAAACTATGTGAAACTATCCGAAACTATGTGAAACTATGTGAAACTATCCGAAACTATGTGGAACTATGTGAAACTATCCGAAACTATGTGAAACTATGTGAAACTATCCGAAACTATGTGAAACTATGTGAAACAATGTGAAACTATCCGAAACTATGTGAAACTATGTGAAAATATGTGAAACTATCCGAAACTATGTGAAACTATGAGAAACTATGCGAAAGTATCCGAAAGTATGTGAAACTATGTGAAACTATGTGAAATTATCCGAAACTACGTGAAACTATGTGAAAATATCCAAAACTATGTGAAACTATGAGAAACTATCCGAAACTATGTGAAACTATCCGAAGCTATGTGAAACTATGTGAAACTATCCGAAACTATGTGAAACTATCCGAAACTATGTGAAACTATCCGAAACTATGTGAAACTTTGTGAAACTATGTGAAACTATCTGAAACAATGCGAAACTATCCGAAACTATGTGAAACTGTGTGGAACTATCCGAAACTATGTGAAACTATCCGAAACTATGTGAAAATATGTGAAACTATCCGAAACTATGTGAAACTATCCGAAACTAAGTGAAACTATGTGAAACTATGTGAAACTATCCGAAACTATGTTAAACTATGAGAAACTATCCGAAACTATGTGAAACTATCCGAAACTATGTGAAACTATATGAAACTATGTGAAACTATGTGAAACTGTGTGAAACTATGTGAAACTATGTGAAACTATCCGAAACTATGTTAAACTATCCGAAACTATATGAAACTATCCAAAACCATGTGAAACTATTTGAAACTTTGTGAAACTATGTGAAACTATGTGAAACTATCCGAAACTATGTTAAACTATCCGAAACTATGTGATACTATGAAACTATGAAAAACTATGTGAAACTATGTGAAACTATCCGAAACTATGTAAAATTATGTGAAACTATCCGAAACTATGAGAAACTATCCGAAACTATGTGAAACTATGAGAACTATGTGAAACTATCCGAAACTATGAGAAACTATGTGAAACTATGTGAAACTATCCGAAACTATCCAAAACTATGAGAAACTATCCGAAACTATGTGAAACTATCCGAAACTATGTGAAACTATGTGAAACAATGCGATACTATGTGAAACTATCCGAAACTATGTGAAACTATGTGACACTATGTGAAACTATCCGAAACTATGTGAAACTATCCGAAACTATGTGAAACTATGTGAAACTATGTGAAACTATCCGAAACTATGTGAAACTATGTGAAACTATGTGAAACTATCCGAAACTATGTGAAACTATGTGAAACTATGTGAAACTAAGTGAAACTATCCGAAACTATGTGAAACTATGTGAAACTAGCCGAGACTATGTGAAACTACGTGAAACTATCCGAAACTATGTGAAACTATCCGAAACTATGTGAAACTATCCGAAACTATGTGAAACTATCCGAAACTATGAGAAACTCTCCGAAACTATGTGAAACTATGTGAAACTATCTGAAACTATGTGAAACTATGTGAAACTATCCGAAACTATGTGAAACTATCCGAAATTATGTGAAACTATGTGAAACTATCCGAAACTATGTGAAACTATGTGAAACTGTCCGAAACTATGTGAAACTATCCGAAACAATGTGAAACTATGTGAAAATATGTGAAACTATCCGAAACTATGTGAAACTATGAGAAACTATGTGAAAGTATCCGAAAGTATGTGAAACTATGTGAAATTATCCGAAACTACGTGAAACTATGTGAAAATATCCAAAACTGTGTGAAACTATGAGAAACTATCCGAAACTATGTGAAACTATCCGAAACTATGTGAAACTATCCGAAACTATGTAAAATTATGTGAAACTATCCGAAACTATGTGAAACTATCCGAAACTATGTGAAACTATCCGAAACTATGTAAAATTATGTGAAACTATCCGAAACTATGTGAAACTATCCGAAACTATGTGACACTATGTGAAACTATCCGAAACTATGTGAAACTATGAAACTATGCGAAACTATGTGAAACTATCCGAAACTAAGTGAAACTATCCTAAACTATGTGGAACAATGTGAAACTATGTGAAACTATCCGAAACTATGTGAAACTATCCGAAACTATGTGAAACTAAGTGAAACTATCCGAAACTATGTGAAACTATGTGAAACTATCCGAAACTATCCGAAACTATGTGAAACTATGTGAAACTATATGAAACTCTGCGAAACTATGTGAAACTATCCGAAACTATGTGAAACTATGTGAAACTATCCGAAACTATGTGAAACTATGTGAAACTATGCGAAACTATGAGAAACTATGTGAAACTATCCGAAACTTTGCGAAACTATGTGAAACTATCCGAAACTATGTGAAACTATGTGAAACTATCCGAAACTATGTGAAACTATATGAAACTATGTGAAACTATGTGAAACTGTGTGAAACTATGTGAAACTATGTGAAACTATCCGAAACTATGTTAAACTATCCGAAACTATATGAAACTATCCAAAACCATGTGAAACTATTTGAAACTTTGTGAAACTATGTGAAACTATGTGAAACTATCCGAAACTATGTAAAACTATCCGAAACTATGTGATACTATGAAACTATGAAAAACTATGTGAAACTATGTGAAACTATCCGAAACTATGTAAAATTATGTGAAACTATCCGAAACTATGAGAAACTATCCGAAACTATGTGAAACTATGAGAACTATGTGAAACTATCCGAAACTATGAGAAACTATGTGAAACTATGTGAAACTATCCGAAACTATCCAAAACTATGAGAAACTATCCGAAACTATGTGAAACTATCCGAAACTATGTGAAACTATGTGAAACAATGCGATACTATGTGAAACTATCCGAAACTATGTGAAACTATGTGACACTATGTGAAACTATCCGAAACTATGTGAAACTATCCGAAACTATGTGAAACTATGTGAAACTATGTGAAACTATCCGAAACTATGTGAAACTATGTGAAACTATGTGAAACTATCCGAAACTATGTGAAACTATGTGAAACTATGTGAAACTAAGTGAAACTATCCGAAACTATGTGAAACTAGCCGAGACTATGTGAAACTACGTGAAACTATCCGAAACTATGTGAAACTATCCGAAACTATGTGAAACTATCCGAAACTATGTGAAACTATCCGAAACTATGAGAAACTCTCCGAAACTATGTGAAACTATGTGAAACTATCTGAAACTATGTGAAACTATGTGAAACTATCCGAAACTATGTGAAACTATCCGAAATTATGTGAAACTATGTGAAACTATCCGAAACTATGTGAAACTATGTGAAACTGTCCGAAACTATGTGAAACTATGTGAAACTATCCGAAACAATGTGAAACTATGTGAAAATATGTGAAACTATCCGAAACTATGTGAAACTATGAGAAACTATGTGAAAGTATCCGAAAGTATGTGAAACTATGTGAAATTATCCGAAACTACGTGAAACTATGTGAAAATATCCAAAACTGTGTGAAACTATGAGAAACTATCCGAAACTATGTGAAACTATCCGAAACTATGTGAAACTATCCGAAACTATGTAAAATTATGTGAAACTATCCGAAACTATGTGAAACTATCCGAAACTATGTGAAACTATCCGAAACTATGTAAAATTATGTGAAACTATCCGAAACTATGTGAAACTATCCGAAACTATGTGACACTATGTGAAACTATCCGAAACTATGTGAAACTATGAAACTATGCGAAACTATGTGAAACTATCCGAAACTAAGTGAAACTATCCTAAACTATGTGGAACAATGTGAAACTATGTGAAACTATCCGAAACTATGTGAAACTATCCGAAACTATGTGAAACTAAGTGAAACTATCCGAAACTATGTGAAACTATGTGAAACTATCCGAAACTATCCGAAACTATGTGAAACTATGTGAAACTATATGAAACTCTGCGAAACTATGTGAAACTATCCGAAACTATGTGAAACTATGTGAAACTATCCGAAACTATGTGAAACTATGTGAAACTATGCGAAACTATGAGAAACTATGTGAAACTATCCGAAACTTTGCGAAACTATGTGAAACTATCCGAAACTATGTGAAACTATGTGAAACTATGTGAAACTATCCGAAACTATGTGAAACTATCCGAAACTATGTGAAACTATCCGAAACTATGTGAAACTATCCGAAACTATGTGAAACTATGTGAAACTAAGTGAAACTATCCGAAACTATGTGAAACTATGTGAAACTAAGTGAAACTATCCGAAACTATGTGAAACTATGTGAAACTAGCCGAGACTATGTGAAACTACGTGAAACTATCCGAAACTATGTGAAACTATCCGAAACTATGTGAAACTATGCGAAACTATGTGAAACTATCCGAAACTATGCAAAACTATGTGAAACTATCCGAAACTATGTGAAACTATCCGAAACCATGTGAAACTATCCGAAATAATGTGAAACTATGTGAAACTATGTGAAACTATCCGAAACTATGTGAAACTATCCGAAACTATGTGGAACTATGTGAAACTATCCGAAACTATGTGAAACTATGTGAAACTATCCGAAACTATGTGAAACTATGTGAAAATATGTGAAACTATCCGAAACTATGTGAAACTATGAGAAACTATGCGAAAGTATCCGAAAGTATGTGAAACTATGTGAAATTATCCGAAACTACGTGAAACTATGTGAAAATATCCAAAACTATGTGAATCTATGAGAAACTATCCGAAACTATGTGAAACTATCCGAAACTGTGTGAAACTATCCGAAACTATGTGAAACTATCCGAAACTATGTGTAACTATCCGAAACTATGTGAAACTTTGTGAAACTATGTGAAACTATCTGAAACAATGCGAAACTATCCGAAACTATGTGAAACTATGTGGAACTATCCGAAACTATGTGAAACTATCCGAAACTATCCGAAATTATTTGAAAATATGTGAAACTATCCGAAACTATGTGAAACTATCCGAAACTAAGTGAAACTATGTGAAACTATGTGAAACTATGTGAAACTATCCGAAACTATGTTAAACTATGAGAAACTATCCGAAACTATGTGAAACTATCCGAAACTATGTGAAACTATATGAAACTATGTGAAACTATCCAAAACCATGTGAAACTATTTGAAACTATGTGAAACTATGTGAAACTATCCGAAACTATGTTAAACTATCCGAAACTATGTGAAACTATGAAACTATGAAAAACTATGTGAAACTATCCGAAACTATGTAAAATTATGTGAAACTATCCGAAACTATCCGAAACTATGTGAAACTATCCGAAACTATGTGAAACTATATGAAACTATGTGAAACTATCCGAAACTATCCGAAACTATGTTAAACTATCCGAAACTATGTGAAACTATCCAAAACTATGTGAAACTATTTTAAACTATGTGAAACTATGTGGAACTATCCGAAACTATGTTAAGCTATCGGAAACTATGTGAAGCTATGAAACTATGAAAAACTATGTGAAACTATCCGAAACTATGTAAAATTATGTGAAACTATCCGAAACTATGTGAAACTATCCGAAACTATGTGACACTATGTGAAACTATCCGAAACTATGTGAAACTATGAAACTATGCGAAACTATGTGAAACTATCCGAAACTATGTGAAACTAAGTGAAACTATCCGAAACTATGTGGAACAATGTGAAACTATGTGAAACTATCCGAAACTATGTGAAAGTACGTGAAACTATCCGAAACTATGTGAAACTAACCGAAACTATGTGAAACTATGTGAAACTATGTGAAACTATCCGAAACTATCCGAAACTATGTGAAACTATATGAAACTCTGCGAAACTAAGTGAAACTATGTGAAACTATGTGAAACTATGTTAAACTATCCGAAACTATGTGAAACTATGAGAAACTATGTGAAAGTATCCGAAAGTATGTGAAACTATGTGAAACTATGTGAAATTATGTGAAACTATCCGAAACTATGTGAAACTATCCGAAACTATGTGAAACTATGTGAAACTAAGTGAAACTATCCGAAACTATGTGAAACTAACCGAGACTATGTGAAACTATCCGAAACTATGTGAAACTATCCGAAACTATGTGAAACTATGCGAAACTATGTGAAACTATCCGAAACTATGCGAAACTATGTGAAACTATCCGAAACTATGAGAAACTATCCGAAACTATGTGAAACTATGTGAAACTATCCGAAACTATGTGAAACTATGTGAAACTATGTGAAACTATCCGAAACTATGTGAAACTATCCGAAACTATGTGAAACTATATGAAACTATCCGAAACTATGTGAAACTATGTGAAACTATGCGAAACTATGTGAAACTATCCGAAACTATGTGAAACTATGTGAAACTATCCGAAACTATGTGAAACTAAGTGAAACTATCCGAAACTATGTGGAACAATGTGAAACTATGTGAAACTATCCGAAACTATGTGAAAGTACGTGAAACTATCCGAAACTATGTGAAACTATCCGAAACTATGTGAAACTATGTGAAACTATGTGAAACTATCCGAAACTATCCGAAACTATGTGAAACTATATGAAACTCTGCGAAACTAAGTGAAACTATGTGAAACTATGTGAAACTATGTTAAACTATCCGAAACTATGTGAAACTATGAGAAACTATGTGAAAGTATCCGAAAGTATGTGAAACTATGTGAAACTATGTGAAATTATGTGAAACTATCCGAAACTATGTGAAACTATCCGAAACTGTGTGAAACTAAGTGAAACTATCCGAAACTATGTGAAACTATGTGAAACTATGTGAAACTAAGTGAAACTATCCGAAACTATGTGAAACTATGTGAAACTAACCGAGACTATGTGAAACTACGTGAAACTATCCGAAACTATGTGAAACTATCCGAAACTATGTGAAACTATGCGAAACTATGTAAAACTATCCGAAACTATGCGAAACTATGTGAAACTATCCGAAACTATGAGAAACTATCCGAAACTATGTGAAACTATGTGAAACTATCCGAAACTATCCGAAACTATGTGAAACTATCCGAAACTATCCGAAACTATGTGAAACTATCCGAAACTATGTGAAACTATATGAAACTATCCGAAACTATGTGAAACTATGTGAAACTATGCGAAACTATGTGAAACTATCCGAAACTATGTGAAACTATGTGAAACTATCCGAAACTATGTGAAACTATGTGAAACTGTCCGAAACTATGTGAAACTATGTGAAACTATCCGAAACTATGTGAAACTATGTGAAAATATGTGAAACTATCCGAAACTATGTGAAACTATGAGAAACTATGTGAAAGTATCCGAAAGTATGTGAAACTATGTGAAACTATGTGAAATTATCCGAAACTACGTGAAACTATGTGAAAATATCCAAAACTATGTGAAACTATGAGAAACTATCCGAAACTATGTGAAACTATCCGAAGCTATGTGAAACTATCCGAAACTATGTGAAACTATCCGAAACTATGTGAAACTATCCGAAACTATGTGAAACTATCCGAAACTATGTGAAACTATGTGGAACTATCCGAAACTATGTGAAACTATCCGAAACTATGTGAAAATATGTGAAACTATCCGAAACTATGTGAAACTATCCGAAACTAAGTGAAACTATGTGAAACTATGTGAAACTATCCGAAACTTTGTTAAACTATGAGAAACTATCCGAAACTATGTTAAACTATCCGAAACTATGTGAAACTATCCAAAACTATGTGAAACTATTTGAAACTATATGAAACTATGTGAAACTATCCGAAACTATGTTAAACTATCCGAAACTATGTGAAACTATGAAACTATGAAAAACTATGTGAAACTATGTGAAACTATCCGAAACTATGTAAAATTATGTGAAACTATCCGAAACTATGTGAAACTATCCGTTACTATGAGACACTATGTGAAACTATCCGAAACTATGTGAAACTATGAAACTATGCGAAACTATGTGAAACTATCCGAAACTACGTGAAACTAAGTGAAACTATCCGAAACTATGTGGAACAATGTGAAACTATGTGAAACTATCCGAAACTATGTGAAAGTATGTGAAACTATCCGAAACTATGTGAAACTATGTGAAACTATCCGAAACTATGTGAAACTATGTGAAACTATCCGAAACTATCCGAAACTATGTGAAACTATGTGAAACTATATGAAACTCTGCGAAACTATGTGAAACTATCCGAAACTATGTGAAACTATGTGAAACTATCCGAAACTATGTGAAACTATGCGAAACTATGAGAAACTATGTGAAACTATCCGAAACTTTGCGAAACTATGTGAAACTATCCGAAACTATGTGAAACTATGTGAAACTATGTGAAACTATCCGAAACTATGTGAAACTATCCGAAACTATGTGAAACTATGTGGAACTAAGTGAAACTATCCGAAACTATGTGAAACTAAGTGAAACTAAGTGAAACTATCCGAAACTATGTGAAACTATGTGAAACTAGCCGAGACTATGTGAAACTACGTGAAACTATCCGAAACTATGTGAAACTATCCGAAACTTTGTGAAACTATGCGAAACTATGTGAAACTATCCGAAACTATGCGAAACTATGTGAAACTATCCGAAACTATGTGAAACTATCCGAAACTATGTGAAACTATGTGAAACTATCCGAAATAATGTGAAACTATGTGAAACTATGTGAAACTATGTGAAACTATCCGAAACTATGTGAAACTATCCGAAACTATGTGGAACTATGTGAAACTATCCGAAACTATGTGAAACTATGTGAAACTATCCGAAACTATGTGAAACTATGTGAAACTATCCGAAACTATGTGGAACTATGTGAAACTATCCGAAACTATGTGAAACTATGTGAAACTATCCGAAACTATGTGAAACTATGTGAAACAATGTGAAACTATCCGAAACTATGTGAAACTATGTGAAAATATGTGAAACTATCCGAAACTATGTGAAACTATGAGAAACTATGCGAAAGTATCCGAAAGTATGTGAAACTATGTGAAACTATGTGAAATTATCCGAAACTACGTGAAACTATGTGAAAATATCCAAAACTATGTGAAACTATGAGAAACTATCCGAAACTATGTGAAACTATCCGAAGCTATGTGAAACTATGTGAAACTATCCGAAACTATGTGAAACTATCCGAAACTATGTGAAACTATCCGAAACTATGTGAAACTTTGTGAAACTATGTGAAACTATCTGAAACAATGCGAAACTATCCGAAACTATGTGAAACTGTGTGGAACTATCCGAAACTATGTGAAACTATCCGAAACTATGTGAAAATATGTGAAACTATCCGAAACTATGTGAAACTATCCGAAACTAAGTGAAACTATGTGAAACTATGTGAAACTATCCGAAACTATGTTAAACTATGAGAAACTATCCGAAACTATGTGAAACTATCCGAAACTATGTGAAACTATATGAAACTATGTGAAACTATGTGAAACTGTGTGAAACTATGTGAAACTATGTGAAACTATCCGAAACTATGTTAAACTATCCGAAACTATATGAAACTATCCAAAACCATGTGAAACTATTTGAAACTTTGTGAAACTATGTGAAACTATGTGAAACTATCCGAAACTATGTTAAACTATCCGAAACTATGTGATACTATGAAACTATGAAAAACTATGTGAAACTATGTGAAACTATCCGAAACTATGTAAAATTATGTGAAACTATCCGAAACTATGAGAAACTATCCGAAACTATGTGAAACTATGAGAACTATGTGAAACTATCCGAAACTATGAGAAACTATGTGAAACTATGTGAAACTATCCGAAACTATCCAAAACTATGAGAAACTATCCGAAACTATGTGAAACTATCCGAAACTATGTGAAACTATGTGAAACAATGCGATACTATGTGAAACTATCCGAAACTATGTGAAACTATGTGACACTATGTGAAACTATCCGAAACTATGTGAAACTATCCGAAACTATGTGAAACTATGTGAAACTATGTGAAACTATCCGAAACTATGTGAAACTATGTGAAACTATGTGAAACTATCCGAAACTATGTGAAACTATGTGAAACTATGTGAAACTAAGTGAAACTATCCGAAACTATGTGAAACTATGTGAAACTAGCCGAGACTATGTGAAACTACGTGAAACTATCCGAAACTATGTGAAACTATCCTAAACTATGTGAAACTATCCGAAATTATGTGAAACTCTCCGAAACTATGAGAAACTCTCCGAAACTATGTGAAACTATGTGAAACTATCTGAAACTATGTGAAACTATGTGAAACTATCCGAAACTATGTGAAACTATCCGAAATTATGTGAAACTATGTGAAACTATCCGAAACTATGTGAAACTATGTGAAACTGTCCGAAACTATGTGAAACTATCCGAAACAATGTGAAACTATGTGAAAATATGTGAAACTATCCGAAACTATGTGAAACTATGAGAAACTATGTGAAAGTATCCGAAAGTATGTGAAACTATGTGAAATTATCCGAAACTACGTGAAACTATGTGAAAATATCCAAAACTGTGTGAAACTATGAGAAACTATCCGAAACTATGTGAAACTATCCGAAACTATGTGAAACTATCCGAAACTATGTAAAATTATGTGAAACTATCCGAAACTATGTGAAACTATCCGAAACTATGTGAAACTATCCGAAACTATGTAAAATTATGTGAAACTATCCGAAACTATGTGAAACTATCCGAAACTATGTGACACTATGTGAAACTATCCGAAACTATGTGAAACTATGAAACTATGCGAAACTATGTGAAACTATCCGAAACTAAGTGAAACTATCCTAAACTATGTGGAACAATGTGAAACTATGTGAAACTATCCGAAACTATGTGAAACTATCCGAAACTATGTGAAACTAAGTGAAACTATCCGAAACTATGTGAAACTATGTGAAACTATCCGAAACTATCCGAAACTATGTGAAACTATGTGAAACTATATGAAACTCTGCGAAACTATGTGAAACTATCCGAAACTATGTGAAACTATGTGAAACTATCCGAAACTATGTGAAACTATGTGAAACTATGCGAAACTATGAGAAACTATGTGAAACTATCCGAAACTTTGCGAAACTATGTGAAACTATCCGAAACTATGTGAAACTATGTGAAACTATCCGAAACTATGTGAAACTATATGAAACTATGTGAAACTATGTGAAACTGTGTGAAACTATGTGAAACTATCCGAAACTATGTTAAACTATCCGAAACTATATGAAACTATCCAAAACCATGTGAAACTATTTGAAACTTTGTGAAACTATGTGAAACTATGTGAAACTATCCGAAACTATGTAAAACTATCCGAAACTATGTGATACTATGAAACTATGAAAAACTATGTGAAACTATGTGAAACTATCCGAAACTATGTAAAATTATGTGAAACTATCCGAAACTATGAGAAACTATCCGAAACTATGTGAAACTATGAGAACTATGTGAAACTATCCGAAACTATGAGAAACTATGTGAAACTATGTGAAACTATCCGAAACTATCCAAAACTATGAGAAACTATCCGAAACTATGTGAAACTATCCGAAACTATGTGAAACTATGTGAAACAATGCGATACTATGTGAAACTATCCGAAACTATGTGAAACTATGTGACACTATGTGAAACTATCCGAAACTATGTGAAACTATCCGAAACTATGTGAAACTATGTGAAACTATGTGAAACTATCCGAAACTATGTGAAACTATGTGAAACTATGTGAAACTATCCGAAACTATGTGAAACTATGTGAAACTAAGTGAAACTATCCGAAACTATGTGAAACTATGTGAAACTAGCCGAGACTATGTGAAACTACGTGAAACTATCCGAAACTATGTGAAACTATCCGAAACTATGTGAAACTATCCGAAACTATGTGAAACTATCCGAAACTATGAGAAACTCTCCGAAACTATGTGAAACTATGTGAAACTATCTGAAACTATGTGAAACTATGTGAAACTATCCGAAACTATGTGAAACTATCCGAAATTATGTGAAACTATGTGAAACTATCCGAAACTATGTGAAACTATGTGAAACTGTCCGAAACTATGTGAAACTATGTGAAACTATCCGAAACAATGTGAAACTATGTGAAAATATGTGAAACTATCCGAAACTATGTGAAACTATGAGAAACTATGTGAAAGTATCCGAAAGTATGTGAAACTATGTGAAATTATCCGAAACTACGTGAAACTATGTGAAAATATCCAAAACTGTGTGAAACTATGAGAAACTATCCGAAACTATGTGAAACTATCCGAAACTATGTGAAACTATCCGAAACTATGTAAAATTATGTGAAACTATCCGAAACTATGTGAAACTATCCGAAACTATGTGAAACTATCCGAAACTATGTAAAATTATGTGAAACTATCCGAAACTATGTGAAACTATCCGAAACTATGTGACACTATGTGAAACTATCCGAAACTATGTGAAACTATGAAACTATGCGAAACTATGTGAAACTATCCGAAACTAAGTGAAACTATCCTAAACTATGTGGAACAATGTGAAACTATGTGAAACTATCCGAAACTATGTGAAACTATCCGAAACTATGTGAAACTAAGTGAAACTATCCGAAACTATGTGAAACTATGTGAAACTATCCGAAACTATCCGAAACTATGTGAAACTATGTGAAACTATATGAAACTCTGCGAAACTATGTGAAACTATCCGAAACTATGTGAAACTATGTGAAACTATCCGAAACTATGTGAAACTATGTGAAACTATGCGAAACTATGAGAAACTATGTGAAACTATCCGAAACTTTGCGAAACTATGTGAAACTATCCGAAACTATGTGAAACTATGTGAAACTATGTGAAACTATCCGAAACTATGTGAAACTATCCGAAACTATGTGAAACTATCCGAAACTATGTGAAACTATCCGAAACTATGTGAAACTATGTGAAACTAAGTGAAACTATCCGAAACTATGTGAAACTATGTGAAACTAAGTGAAACTATCCGAAACTATGTGAAACTATGTGAAACTAGCCGAGACTATGTGAAACTACGTGAAACTATCCGAAACTATGTGAAACTATCCGAAACTATGTGAAACTATGCGAAACTATGTGAAACTATCCGAAACTATGCGAAACTATGTGAAACTATCCGAAACTATGTGAAACTATCCGAAACCATGTGAAACTATCCGAAATAATGTGAAACTATGTGAAACTATGTGAAACTATCCGAAACTATGTGAAACTATCCGAAACTATGTGGAACTAAGTGAAACTATCCGAAACTATGTGAAACTATGTGAAACTATCCGAAACTATGTGAAACTATGTGAAAATATGTGAAACTATCCGAAACTATGTGAAACTATGAGAAACTATGCGAAAGTATCCGAAAGTATGTGAAACTATGTGAAATTATCCGAAACTACGTGAAACTATGTGAAAATATCCAAAACTATGTGAATCTATGAGAAACTATCCGAAACTATGTGAAACTATCCGAAACTATGTGTAACTATCCGAAACTATGTGAAACTTTGTGAAACTATGTGAAACTATCTGAAACAATGCGAAACTATCCGAAACTATGTGAAACTATGTGGAACTATCCGAAACTATGTGAAACTATCCGAAACTATCCGAAATTATTTGAAAATATGTGAAACTATCCGAAACTATGTGAAACTATCCGAAACTAAGTGAAACTATGTGAAACTATGTGAAACTATGTGAAACTATCCGAAACTATGTTAAACTATGAGAAACTATCCGAAACTATGTGAAACTATCCGAAACTATGTGAAACTATATGAAATTATGTGAAACTATCCAAAACCATGTGAAACTATTTGAAACTATGTGAAACTATGTGAAACTATCCGAAACTATGTTAAACTATCCGAAACTATGTGAAACTATGAAACTATGAAAAACTATGTGAAACTATCCGAAACTATGTAAAATTATGTGAAACTATCCGAAACTATCCGAAACTATGTGAAACTATCCGAAACTATGTGAAACTATATGAAACTATGTGAAACTATCCGAAACTATCCGAAACTATGTTAAACTATCCGAAACTATGTGAAACTATCCAAAACTATGTGAAACTATTTTAAACTATGTGAAACTATGTGGAACTATCCGAAACTATGTTAAGCTATCCGAAACTATGTGAAGCTATGAAACTATGAAAAACTATGTGAAACTATCCGAAACTATGTAAAATTATGTGAAACTATCCGAAACTATGTGAAACTATCCGAAACTATGTGACACTATGTGAAACTATCCGAAACTATGTGAAACTATGAAACTATGCGAAACTATGTGAAACTATCCGAAACTATGTGAAACTAAGTGAAACTATCCGAAACTATGTGGAACAATGTGAAACTATGTGAAACTATCCGAAACTATGTGAAAGTACGTGAAACTATCCGAAACTATGTGAAACTAACCGAAACTATGTGAAACTATGTGAAACTATGTGAAACTATCCGAAACTATCCGAAACTATGTGAAACTATATGAAACTCTGCGAAACTAAGTGAAACTATGTGAAACTATGTGAAACTATGTTAAACTATCCGAAACTATGTGAAACTATGAGAAACTATGTGAAAGTATCCGAAAGTATGTGAAACTATGTGAAATTATGTGAAACTATCCGAAACTATGTGAAACTATCCGAAACTATGTGAAACTATGTGAAACTAAGTGAAACTATCCGAAACTATGTGAAACTATGTGAAACTAACCGAGACTATGTGAAACTATCCGAAACTATGTGAAACTATCCGAAACTATGTGAAACTATGCGAAACTATGTGAAACTATCCGAAACTATGCGAAACTATGTGAAACTATCCGAAACTATGAGAAACTATCCGAAACTATGTGAAACTATGTGAAACTATCCGAAACTATGTGAAACTATGTGAAACTATGTGAAACTATCCGAAACTATGTGAAACTATCCGAAACTATGTGAAACTATATGAAACTATCCGAAACTATGTGAAACTATGTGAAACTATGCGAAACTATGTGAAACTATCCGAAACTATGTGAAACTATGTGAAACTATCCGAAACTATGTGAAACTATGTGAAACTGTCCGAAATTATGTGAAACTATGTGAAACTATCCGAAACTATGTGAAACTATGTGAAAATATGTGAAACTATCCGAAACTATGTGAAACTATGAGAAACTATGTGAAAGTATCCGAAAGTATGTGAAACTATGTGAAACTATGTGAAATTATCCGAAACTACGTGAAACTATGTGAAAATATCCAAAACTATGTGAAACTATGAGAAACTATCCGAAACTATGTGAAACTATCCGAAGCTATGTGAAACTATCCGAAACTATGTGAAACTATCCGAAACTATGTGAAACTATCCGAAACTATGTGAAACTATCCGAAACTATGTGAAACTATATGAAACAATGCGAAACTATCCGAAACTATGTGAAACTATGTGGAACTATCCGAAACTATGTGAAACTATGTGAAACTATGTGGAACTATCCGAAACTATGTGAAACTATGTGAAACTATCCGAAACTATGTGAAAATATGTGAAACTATCCGAAACTATGTGAAACTATCCGAAACTAAGTGAAACTATGTGAAACTATCCGAAACTATGTTAAACTATGAGAAACTATCCGAAACTATGTGAAACTATCCGAAACTATGTTAAACTATGAGAAACTATCCGAAACTATGTGAAACTATCCGAAACTATGTGAAACTATATGAAACTATGTGAAACTATGTGAAACTATCCGAAACTATGTGAAACTATCCAAAACTATGTGAAACTATGTGAAACTATCCGAAACTATGTGAAACTATGAGAACTATGTGAAACTATCCGAAACTATGAGAAACTATGTGAAACTATCCGAAACTATGTGAAACTATGTGAAACTAACCGAAACTATGTGAAACTATCCAAAACTATTAGAAACTATCCGAAACTATGTGAAACTATCCGAAACTATGTGAAACTATGTGAAACAATGTGAAACTATCCGAAACTATGTGAAACTATGTGAAACTATGTGAAACTATCCGAAACTATGTGAAACTATCCGAAACTATGTTAAACTATGAGAAACTATCCGAAACTATGTGAAACTATCCGAAACTATGTGAAACTATATGAAACTATGTGAAACTATGTGAAACTATCCGAAACTATGTGAAACTATCCAAAACTATGTGAAACTATGTGAAACTATCCGAAACTATGTGAAACTATCCGAAACTATGTGAAACTATCCGAAACTATGAGAAACTATGTGAAACTATCCGAAACTATGTGAAACTATGTGAAACTAACCGAAACTATGTGAAACTATCCAAAACTATGTGAAATTATCCAAAACTATGAGAAACTATCCGAAACTATGTGAAACTATCCGAAACTATGTGAAACTATGTGAAACAATGCGATACTATGTGAAACTATCCGAAACTATGTGAAACTATGTGACACTATGTGAAACTATCCGAAACTATGTGAAACTATGTGAAACTATGTGAAACTATCCGAAACTATGAGAAACTATGTGAAACTATGCGAAACTATGTGAAACTATGTGAAACTATGTTAAACTATGAGAAACTATCCGAAACTATGTGAAACTATCCGAAACTATGTTAAACTATGAGAAACTATCCGAAACTATGTGAAACTATCCGAAACTATGTTAAACTATGAGAAACTATCCGAAACTATGTGAAACTATCCGAAACTATGTGAAACTATATGAAACTATGTGAAACTATGTGAAACTATGTGAAACTATCCGAAACTATGTGAAACGATGTGAAACTATCCGAAACTATGTGAAACTATGTGAAACTATCCGAAACTATGTGAAACTATCCGAAACTATGTGAAACTATGAGAACTATGTGAAACTATCCGAAACTATGAGAAACTATGTGAAACTATGTGAAACTATCCGAAACTATCCAAAACTATGAGAAACTATCCGAAACTATGTGAAACTATCCGAAACTATGTGAAACTATGTGAAACAATGCGATACTATGTGAAACTATCCGAAACTATGTGAAACTATGTGACACTATGTGAAACTATCCGAAACTATGTGAAACTATCCGAAACTATGTGAAACTATGTGAAACTATGTGAAACTATCCGAAACTATGTGAAACTATGTGAAACTATGCGAAATTATGTGAAACTATGTGAAACTATCCGAAAATATGTGAAACTATGTGAAAGTATGTGAAACTATGTGAAACTATCCGAAACTATGTGAAACTATGTGAAACTATGTGAAACTATCCGAAACTATGTGAAACTATGTGAAACTAAGTGAAACTATCCGAAACTATGTGAAACTATGTGAAACTAGCCGAGACTATGTGAAACTACGTGAAACTATCCGAAACTATGTGAAACTATCCGAAACTATGTGAAACTATCCGAAACTATGTGAAACTATCCGAAACTATGAGAAACTATCCGAAACTATGTGAAACTATGTGAAACTATCCGAAACTATGTGAAACTATGTGAAACTATCCGAAACTATGTGAAACTATCCGAAATTATGTGAAACTATGTGAAACTATCCTAAACTATGTGAAACTATGTGAAACTGTCCGAAACTATGTGAAACTATGTGAAACTATCCGAAACAATGTGAAACTATGTGAAAATATGTGAAACTATCCGAAACTATGTGAAACTATGAGAAACTATGTGAAAGTATCCGAAAGTATGTGAAACTATGTGAAATTATCCGAAACTACGTGAAACTATGTGAAAATATCCAAAACTATGTGAAACTATGAGAAACTATCCGAAACTATGTGAAACTATCCGAAGCTATGTGAAACTATGTGAAACTATCCGAAACTATGTGAAACTATCCGAAACTATGTGAAACTTTGTGAAACTATGTGAAACTATGTGAAACTATCTGAAACAATGCGAAACTATCCGAAACTATGTGAAACTATGTGGAACTATCCGAAACTATGTGAAACTATGTGAAACAATGCGATACTATGTGAAACTATCCGAAACTATGTGAAACTATGTGACACTATGTGAAACTATCCGAAACTATGTGAAACTATCCGAAACTAAGTGAAACTATGTGAAACTATGTGAAACTATCCGAAACTTTGTTAAACTATGAGAAACTATCCGAAACTATGTTAAACTATCCGAAACTATGTGAAACTATCCAAAACTATGTGAAACTATTTGAAACTATATGAAACTATGTGAAACTATCCGAAACTATGTTAAACTATCCGAAACTATGTGAAACTATGAAACTATGAAAAACTATGTGAAACTATGTGAAACTATCCGAAACTATGTAAAATTATGTGAAACTATCCGAAACTATGTGAAACTATCCGTTACTATGAGACACTATGTGAAACTATCCGAAACTATGTGAAACTATGAAACTATGCGAAACTATGTGAAACTATCCGAAACTACGTGAAACTAAGTGAAACTATCCGAAACTATGTGGAACAATGTGAAACTATGTGAAACTATGTGGAACAATGTGAAACTATGTGAAACTATCCGAAACTATGTGAAAGTATGTGAAACTATCCGAAACTATGTGAAACTATGTTAAACTATCCGAAACTATGTGAAACTATGTGAAACTATCCGAAACTATCCGAAACTATGTGAAACTATGTGAAACTATGTGAAACTATATGAAACTCTGCGAAACTATGTGAAACTATCCGAAACTATGTGAAACTATGTGAAACTATCCGAAACTATGTGAAACTATCCGAAACTATGTGAAACTATGTGGAACTAAGTGAAACTATCCGAAACTATGTGAAACTATGTGAAACTAAGTGAAACTAAGTGAAACTATCCGAAACTATGTGAAACTATGCGAAACTATGTGAAACTATCCGAAACTATCCGAAACTATGTGGAACTATGTGAAACTATCCGAAACTATGTGAAACTATGTGAAACTATCCGAAACTATGTGAAACTATGAAACTATGCGAAACTATGTGAAACTATCCGAAACTACGTGAAACTAAGTGAAACTATCCGAAACTATGTGGAACAATGTGAAACTATGTGAAACTATCCGAAACTATGTGAAAGTATGTGAAACTATCCGAAACTATGTGAAACTATGTGAAACTATCCGAAACTATGTGAAACTATGTGAAACTATCCGAAACTATCCGAAACTAAGTGAAACTAAGTGAAACTATCCGAAACTATGTGAAACTACGTGAAACTATCCGAAACTATGTGAAACTATCCGAAACTTTGTGAAACTATGCGAAACTATGTGAAACTATCCGAAACTATGCGAAACTATGTGAAACTATCCGAAACTATGTGAAACTATCCGAAACTATGTGAAACTATGTGAAACTATGTGAAACTATCCGAAATAATGTGAAACTATGTGAAACTATGTGAAACTATGTGAAACTATGTGAAACTATCCGAAACTATGTGAAACTATCCGAAACTATGTGGAACTATGTGAAACTATCCGAAACTATGTGAAACTATGTGAAACTATCCGAAACTATGTGAAACTATGTGAAACTATCCGAAACTATGTGGAACTATGTGAAACTATCCGAAACTATGTGAAACTATGTGAAACTATCCGAAACTATGTGAAACTATGTGAAACTATGTGAAACTATCCGAAACTATGTGAAACTATGTGAAAATATGTGAAACTATCCGAAACTATGTGAAACTATGAGAAACTATGCGAAAGTATCCGAAAGTATGTGAAACTATGTGAAACTATGTGAAATTATCCGAAACTACGTGAAACTATGTGAAAATATCCAAAACTATGTGAAACTATGAGAAACTATCCGAAACTATGTGAAACTATCCGAAGCTATGTGAAACTATGTGAAACTATCCGAAACTATGTGAAACTATCCGAAACTATGTGAAACTATCCGAAACTATGTGAAACTTTGTGAAACTATGTGAAACTATCTGAAACAATGCGAAACTATCCGAAACTATGTGAAACTGTGTGGAACTATCCGAAACTATGTGAAACTATCCGAAACTATGTGGAAATATGTGAAACTATCCGAAACTATGTGAAACTATCCGAAACTAAGTGAAACTATGTGAAACTATCCGAAACTATGTTAAACTATGAGAAACTATCCGAAACTATGTGAAACTATCCGAAACTATGTGAAACTATATGAAACTATGTGAAACTATGTGAAACTGTGTGAAACTATGTGAAACTATGTGAAACTATCCGAAACTATGTTAAACTATCCGAAACTATATGAAACTATCCAAAACCATGTGAAACTATTTGAAACTATGTGAAACTATGCGAAACTATCCGAAACTATGAGAAACTATGTGAAACTATGCGAAACTATGTGAATCTATGTGAAACTATCCGAAAATATGTGAAACTATGTGAAAGTATGTGAAAGTATGTGAAACTATGTGAAACTATGTGAAACTATCCGAAACTATGTGAAACTATGTGAAACTATCCGAAACTATGTGAAACTATCCGAAACTATGTGAAACTATGTAAATCTAAGTGAAACTATACGAAACTATGTGAAACTATGTGAAACTAAGTGAAACTATCCGAAACTATGTGAAACTATCCGAGACTATGTGAAACTACGTGAAACTATCCGAAACTATGTGAAACTATCCGAAACTATGTGAAACTATGCGAAACTATGTGAAACTATCCGAAACTATGCGAAACTATGTGAAACTATCCGAAACTATGAGAAACTATCCGAAACTATGTGAAACTATGTGAAACTATGTGAAACTATCCGAAACTATGTGAAACTATGTGAAACTATCCGAAACTATGTGAAACTATGTGAAACTATCCGAAACTATGTGAAACTATGTGAAACTGTCCGAAACTATGTGAAACTATGTGAAACTATCCGAAACAATGTGAAACTATGTGAAAATATGTGAAACTATCCGAAACTATGTGAAACTATGAGAAACTATGTGAAATTATCCGAAAGTATGTGAAACTATGTGAAATTATCCGAAACTACGTGAAACTATGTGAAAATATCCAAAACTATGTGCAACTATGAGAAACTATCCGAAACTATGTGAAACTATCCGAAGCTATGTGAAACTTTGTGAAACTATCCGAAACTATGTGAAACTATCCGAAACTATGTGAAACTATCCGAAACTATGTAAAACTTTGTGAAACTATGTGAAACTATCTGAAACAATGCGAAACTATCCGAAACTATGTGAAACTATGTGGAACTATCCGAAACTATGTGAAACTATGTGAAACTATCCGAAACTATGTGAAAATATGTGAAACTATCCGAAACTATGTGAAACTATCCGAAACTAAGTGAAACTATGTGAAACTATGTGAAACTATCCGAAACTATGTTAAACTATGAGAAACTATCCGAAACTATGTGAAACTATCCGAAACTATGTGAAACTATATGAAACTATGTGAAACTATGTGAAACTATGTGAAACTATCCGAAACTATGTTAAACTATCCGAAACTATGTGAAACTATCCGAAACTATGTAAAATTATTTGAAACTATCCGAAACTATGTGAAACTATCCGAAACTATGTGACACTATGTGAAACTATCCGAAACTATGTGAAACTATGAAACTATGCGAAACTATGTGAAACTATCCGAAACTAAGAGAAACTATCCTAAACTATGTGGAACAATGTGAAACTATGTGAAACTATCCGAAACTATGTGAAAGTATGTGAAACTATCCGAAACTATGTGAAACTAAGTGAAACTATCCGAAACTATGTGAAACTATGTGAAACTATCCGAAACTATCCGAAACTATGTGAAACTATGTGAAACTATATGAAACTCTGCGAAACTATGTGAAACTATCCGAAACTATGTGAAACTATGTGAAACTATCCGAAACTATGTGAAACTATGTGAAACTATGCGAAACTATGAGAAACTATGTGAAACTATCCGAAACTTTGCGAAACTATGTGAAACTATCCGAAACTATGTGAAACTATGTGAAACTATCCGAAACTATGTGAAACTATCCGAAACTATGTGAAACTATCCGAAACTATGTGAAACTATGTGAAACTAAGTGAAACTATCCGAAACTATGTGAAACTATGCGAAACTAAGTGAAACTAAGTGAAACTATCCGAAACTATGTGAAACTATGTGAAACTAGCCGAGACTATGTGAAACTACGTGAAACTATCCGAAACTATGTGAAACTATCCGAAACTATGTGAAACTATGCGAAACTATGTGAAACTATCCGAAACTATGCGAAACTATGTGAAACTATCCGAAACTATGTGAAACTATCCGAAACCATGTGAAACTATGTGAAACTATCCGAAATAATGTGAAACTATGTGAAACTATCCGAAACTATGTGAAACTATCCGAAACTATGTGGAACTATGTGAAACTATCCGAAACTATGTGAAACTATGTGAAACTATCCGAAACTATGTGAAACTATGTGAAAATATGTGAAACTATCCGAAACTATGTGAAACTATGAGAAACTATGCGAAAGTATCCGAAAGTATGTGAAACTATGTGAAATTATCCGAAACTACGTGAAACTATGTGAAAATATCCAAAACTATGTGAAACTATGAGAAACTATCCGAAACTATGTGAAACTATCCGAAACTATCCGAAACTATGTGAAACTATCCGAAACTATGTTAAACTATCCGAAACTATGTGAAACTATGAAACTATGAAAAACTATGTGAAACTATCCGAAACTATGTAAAATTATGTGAAACTATCCGAAACTATGAGAAACTATCCGAAACTATGTGAAACTATCCGAAACTATGTGAAACTATATGAAACTATGTGAAACTATGTGAAACTATCCGAAACTATGTTAAACTATCCGAAACTATGTGAAACTATCCAAAACTATGTGAAACTATTTGAAACTATGTGAAACTATCCGAAACTATGTTAAGCTATCCGAAACTATGTGAAACTATGAAACTATGAAAAACTATGTGAAACTATGTGAAACTATCCGAAACTATGTAAAATTATGTGAAACTATCCGAAACTATGTGAAACTATCCGAAACTATGTGACACTATGTGAAACTATCCGAAACTATGTGAAACTATGAATATATGCGAAACTATGTGAAACTATCCGAAACTATGTGAAACTAAGTGAAACTATCCGAAACTATGTGGAACAATGTGAAACTATGTGAAACTATCCGAAACTATGTGAAAGTACGTGAAACTATCCGAAACTATGTGAAACTATCCGAAACTATGTGAAACTATGTGAAACTATCCGAAACTATCCGAAACTATGTGAAACTATATGAAACTCTGCGAAACTAAGTGAAACTATGTGAAACTATGTGAAACTATGTTAAACTATCCGAAACTATGTGAAACTATGAGAAACTATGTGAAAGTATCCGAAAGTATGTGAAACTATGTGAAACTATGTGAAATTATGTGAAACTATCCGAAACTATGTGAAACTATCCGAAACTATGTGAAACTAAGTGAAACTATCCGAAACTATGTGAAACTATGTGAAACTATGTGAAACTAAGTGAAACTATCCGAAACTATGTGAAACTATGTGAAACTAACCGAGACTATGTGAAACTACGTGAAACTATCCGAAACTATGTGAAACTATCCGAAACTATGTGAAACTATGCGAAACTATGTGAAACTATCCGAAACTATGCGAAACTATGTGAAACTATCCGAAACTATGAGAAACTATCCGAAACTATGTGAAACTATGTGAAACTATCCGAAACTATGTGAAACTATGTGAAACTATGTGAAACTATCCGAAACTATGTGAAACTATCCGAAACTATGTGAAACTATATGAAACTATCCGAAACTATGTGAAACTATGTGAAACTATGCGAAACTATGTGAAACTATCCGAAACTATGTGAAACTATGTGAAACTATCCGAAACTATGTGAAACTATGTGAAACTGTCCGAAACTATGTGAAACTATGTGAAACTATCCGAAACTATGTGAAACTATGTGAAAATATGTGAAACTATCCGAAACTATGTGAAACTATGAGAAACTATGTGAAAGTATCCGAAAGTATGTGAAACTATGTGAAACTATGTGAAATTATCCGAAACTACGTGAAACTATGTGAAAATATCCAAAACTATGTGAAACTATGAGAAACTATCCGAAACTATGTGAAACTATCCGAAGCTATGTGAAACTATCCGAAACTATGTGAAACTATCCGAAACTATGTGAAACTATCCGAAACTATGTGAAACTATCCGAAACTATGTGAAACTATGTGGAACTATCCGAAACTATGTGAAACTATCCGAAACTATCCGAAACTATGTGAAAATATGTGAAACTATCCGAAACTATGTGAAACTATCCGAAACTAAGTGAAACTATGTGAAACTATGTGAAACTATCCGAAACTTTGTTAAACTATGAGAAACTATCCGAAACTATGTTAAACTATCCGAAACTATGTGAAACTATCCAAAACTATGTGAAACTATTTGAAACTATATGAAACTATGTGAAACTATCCGAAACTATGTTAAACTATCCGAAACTATGTGAAACTATGAAACTATGAAAAACTATGTGAAACTATGTGAAACTATCCGAAACTATGTAAAATTATGTGAAACTATCCGAAACTATGTGAAACTATCCGTTACTATGAGACACTATGTGAAACTATCCGAAACTATGTGAAACTATGAAACTATGCGAAACTATGTGAAACTATCCGAAACTACGTGAAACTAAGTGAAACTATCCGAAACTATGTGGAACAATGTGAAACTATGTGAAACTATCCGAAACTATGTGAAAGTATGTGAAACTATCCGAAACTATGTGAAACTATGTGAAACTATCCGAAACTATGTGAAACTATGTGAAACTATCCGAAACTATCCGAAACTATGTGAAACTATGTGAAACTATATGAAACTCTGCGAAACTATGTGAAACTATCCGAAACTATGTGAAACTATGTGAAACTATCCGAAACTATGTGAAACTATGCGAAACTATGAGAAACTATGTGAAACTATCCGAAACTTTGCGAAACTATGTGAAACTATCCGAAACTATGTGAAACTATGTGAAACTATCCGAAACTATGTGAAACTATCCGAAACTATGTGAAACTATGTGGAACTAAGTGAAACTATCCGAAACTATGTGAAACTATGTGAAACTAAGTGAAACTAAGTGAAACTATCCGAAACTATGTGAAACTATGTGAAACTAGCCGAGACTATGTGAAACTACGTGAAACTATCCGAAACTATGTGAAACTATCCGAAACTTTGTGAAACTATGCGAAACTATGTGAAACTATCCGAAACTATGCGAAACTATGTGAAACTATCCGAAACTATGTGAAACTATCCGAAACTATGTGAAACTATGTGAAACTATCCGAAATAATGTGAAACTATGTGAGACTATGTGAAACTATCCGAAACTATGTGAAACTATCCGAAACTATGTGGAACTATGTGAAACTATCCGAAACTATGTGAAACTATGTGAAACTATCCGAAACTATGTGAAACTATGTGAAACTATCCGAAACTATGTGGAACTATGTGAAACTATCCGAAACTATGTGAAACTATGTGAAACTATCCGAAACTATGTGAAACTATGTGAAACTATGTGAAACTATCCGAAACTATGTGAAACTATGTGAAAATATGTGAAACTATCCGAAACTATGAGAAACTATGCGAAAGTATCCGAAAGTATGTGAAACTATGTGAAACTATGTGAAATTATCCGAAACTACGTGAAACTATGTGAAAATATCCAAAACTATGTGAAACTATGAGAAACTATCCGAAACTATGTGAAACTATCCGAAGCTATGTGAAACTATGTGAAACTATCCGAAACTATGTGAAACTATCCGAAACTATGTGAAACTATCCGAAACTATGTGAAACTTTGTGAAACTATGTGAAACTATCTGAAACAATGCGAAACTATCCGAAACTATGTGAAACTGTGTGGAACTATCCGAAACTGTGTGAAACTATCCGAAACTATGTGAAAATATGTGAAACTATCCGAAACTATGTGAAACTATCCGAAACTAAGTGAAACTATGTGAAACTATCCGAAACTATGTTAAACTATGAGAAACTATCCGAAACTATGTGAAACTATCCGAAACTATGTGAAACTATATGAAACTATGTGAAACTATGTGAAACTGTGTGAAACTATGTGAAACTATGTGAAACTATCCGAAACTATGTTAAACTATCCGAAACTATATGAAACTATCCAAAACCATGTGAAACTATTTGAAACTTTGTGAAACTATGTGAAACTATGTGAAACTATCCGAAACTATGTTAAACTATCCGAAACTATGTGATACTATGAAACTATGAAAAACTATGTGAAACTATGTGAAACTATCCGAAACTATGTAAAATTATGTGAAACTATCCGAAACTATGAGAAACTATCCGAAACTATGTGAAACTATGAGAACTATGTGAAACTATCCGAAACTATGAGAAACTATGTGAAACTATGTGAAACTATCCGAAACTATCCAAAACTATGAGAAACTATCCGAAACTATGTGAAACTATCCGAAACTATGTGAAACTATGTGAAACAATGCGATACTATGTGAAACTATCCGAAACTATGTGAAACTATGTGACACTATGTGAAACTATCCGAAACTATGTGAAACTATCCGAAACTATGTGAAACTATGTGAAACTATGTGAAACTATCCGAAACTATGTGAAACTATGTGAAACTATCCGAAACTATGTGAAACTATGTGAAACTATGTGAAACTAAGTGAAACTATCCGAAACTATGTGAAACTATGTGAAACTAGCCGAGACTATGTGAAACTACGTGAAACTATCCGAAACTATGTGAAACTATCCGAAACTATGTGAAACTATCCGAAACTATGTGAAACTATCCGAAACTATGAGAAACTCTCCGAAACTATGTGAAACTATGTGAAACTATCTGAAACTATGTGAAACTATGTGAAACTATCCGAAACTATGTGAAACTATCCGAAATTATGTGAAACTATGTGAAACTATCCGAAACTATGTGAAACTATGTGAAACTGTCCGAAACTATGTGAAACTATGTGAAACTATCCGAAACAATGTGAAACTATGTGAAAATATGTGAAACTATCCGAAACTATGTGAAACTATGAGAAACTATGTGAAAGTATCCGAAAGTATGTGAAACTATGTGAAATTATCCGAAACTACGTGAAACTATGTGAAAATATCCAAAACTGTGTGAAACTATGAGAAACTATCCGAAACAATGTGAAACTATCCGAAACTATGTGAAACTATCCGAAACTATGTAAAATTATGTGAAACTATCCGAAACTATGTGAAACTATCCGAAACTATGTGAAACTATCCGAAACTATGTAAAATTATGTGAAACTATCCGAAACTATGTGAAACTATCCGAAACTATGTGACACTATGTGAAACTATCCGAAACTATGTGAAACTATGAAACTATGCGAAACTATGTGAAACTATCCGAAACTAAGTGAAACTATCCTAAACTATGTGGAACAATGTGAAACTATGTGAAACTATCCGAAACTATGTGAAACTATGTGAAACTAAGTGAAACTATCCGAAACTATGTGAAACTATGTGAAACTATCCGAAACTATCCGAAACTATGTGAAACTATGTGAAACTATATGAAACTCTGCGAAACTATGTGAAACTATCCGAAACTATGTGAAACTATGTGAAACTATCCGAAACTATGTGAAACTATGTGAAACTATGCGAAACTATGAGAAACTATGTGAAACTATGTGAAACTATCCGAAACTTTGCGAAACTATGTGAAACTATCCGAAACTATGTGAAACTATGTGAAACTATCCGAAACTATGTGAAACTATCCGAAACTATGTGAAACTATCCGAAACTATGTGAAACTATGTGAAACTAAGTGAAACTATCCGAAACTATGTGAAACTATGTGAAACTAAGTGAAACTATCCGAAACTATGTGAAACTATGTGAAACTAGCCGAGACTATGTGAAACTACGTGAAACTATCCGAAACTATGTGAAACTATCCGAAACTATGTGAAACTATGCGAAACTATGTGAAACTATCCGAAACTATGCGAAACTATGTGAAACTATCCGAAACTATGTGAAACTATCCGAAACCATGTGAAACTATCCGAAATAATGTGAAACTATGTGAAACTATGTGAAACTATCCGAAACTATGTGAAACTATCCGAAACTATGTGGAACTATGTGAAACTATCCGAAACTATGTGAAACTATGTGAAACTATCCGAAACTATGTGAAACTATGTGAAAATATGTGAAACTATCCGAAACTATGTGAAACTATGAGAAACTATGCGAAAGTATCCGAAAGTATGTGAAACTATGTGAAATTATCCGAAACTACGTGAAACTATGTGAAAATATCCAAAACTATGTGAATCTATGAGAAACTATCCGAAACTATGTGAAACTATCCGAAACTATCCGAAACTGTGTGAAACTATCCGAAACTATGTGAAACTATCCGAAACTATGTGTAACTATCCGAAACTATGTGAAACTTTGTGAAACTATGTGAAACTATCTGAAACAATGCGAAACTATCCGAAACTATGTGAAACTATGTGGAACTATCCGAAACTATGTGAAACTATCCGAAACTATCCGAAATTATTTGAAAATATGTGAAACTATCCGAAACTATGTGAAACTATCCGAAACTAAGTGAAACTATGTGAAACTATGTGAAACTATGTGAAACTATCCGAAACTATGTTAAACTATGAGAAACTATCCGAAACTATGTGAAACTATGTGAAATTATCCGAAACTACGTGAAACTATGTGAAAATATCCAAAACTATGTGAATCTATGAGAAACTATCCGAAACTATGTGAAACTATCCGAAACTATCCGAAACTGTGTGAAACTATCCGAAACTATGTGAAACTATCCGAAACTATGTGTAACTATCCGAAACTATGTGAAACTTTGTGAAACTATGTGAAACTATCTGAAACAATGCGAAACTATCCGAAACTATGTGAAACTATGTGGAACTATCCGAAACTATGTGAAACTATCCGAAACTATCCGAAATTATTTGAAAATATGTGAAACTATCCGAAACTATGTGAAACTATCCGAAACTAAGTGAAACTATGTGAAACTATGTGAAACTATGTGAAACTATCCGAAACTATGTTAAACTATGAGAAACTATCCGAAACTATGTGAAACTATCCGAAACTATGTGAAACTATATGAAACTATGTGAAACTATCCAAAACCATGTGAAACTATTTGAAACTATGTGAAACTATGTGAAACTATCCGAAACTATGTTAAACTATCCGAAACTATGTGAAACTATGAAACTATGAAAAACTATGTGAAACTATCCGAAACTATGTAAAATTATGTGAAACTATCCGAAACTATGAGAAACTATCCGAAACTATGTGAAACTATCCGAAACTATGTGAAACTATGTGAAACTATGTGAAACTATCCGAAACTATGTGAAACTATCCGAAACTATGTGGAACTATGTGAAACTATCCGAAACTATGTGAAACTATGTGAAACTATCCGAAACTATGTGAAACTATGTGAAAATATGTGAAACTATCCGAAACTATGTGAAACTATGAGAAACTATGCGAAAGTATCCGAAAGTATGTGAAACTATGTGAAATTATCCGAAACTACGTGAAACTATGTGAAAATATCCAAAACTATGTGAAACTATGAGAAACTATCCGAAACTATGTGAAACTATCCGAAACTATCCGAAACTATGTGAAACTATCCGAAACTATGTTAAACTATCCGAAACTATGTGAAACTATGAAACTATGAAAAACTATGTGAAACTATCCGAAACTATGTAAAATTATGTGAAACTATCCGAAACTATGAGAAACTATCCGAAACTATGTGAAACTATCCGAAACTATGTGAAACTATATGAAACTATGTGAAACTATGTGAAACTATCCGAAACTATGTTAAACTATCCGAAACTATGTGAAACTATCCAAAACTATGTGAAACTATTTGAAACTATGTGAAACTATCCGAAACTATGTTAAGCTATCCGAAACTATGTGAAACTATGAAACTATGAAAAACTATGTGAAACTATGTGAAACTATCCGAAACTATGTAAAATTATGTGAAACTATCCGAAACTATGTGAAACTATCCGAAACTATGTGACACTATGTGAAACTATCCGAAACTATGTGAAACTATGAATATATGCGAAACTATGTGAAACTATCCGAAACTATGTGAAACTAAGTGAAACTATCCGAAACTATGTGGAACAATGTGAAACTATGTGAAACTATCCGAAACTATGTGAAAGTACGTGAAACTATCCGAAACTATGTGAAACTATCCGAAACTATGTGAAACTATGTGAAACTATCCGAAACTATCCGAAACTATGTGAAACTATATGAAACTCTGCGAAACTAAGTGAAACTATGTGAAACTATGTGAAACTATGTTAAACTATCCGAAACTATGTGAAACTATGAGAAACTATGTGAAAGTATCCGAAAGTATGTGAAACTATGTGAAACTATGTGAAATTATGTGAAACTATCCGAAACTATGTGAAACTATCCGAAACTATGTGAAACTAAGTGAAACTATCCGAAACTATGTGAAACTATGTGAAACTATGTGAAACTAAGTGAAACTATCCGAAACTATGTGAAACTATGTGAAACTAACCGAGACTATGTGAAACTACGTGAAACTATCCGAAACTATGTGAAACTATCCGAAACTATGTGAAACTATGCGAAACTATGTGAAACTATCCGAAACTATGCGAAACTATGTGAAACTATCCGAAACTATGAGAAACTATCCGAAACTATGTGAAACTATGTGAAACTATCCGAAACTATGTGAAACTATGTGAAACTATGTGAAACTATCCGAAACTATGTGAAACTATCCGAAACTATGTGAAACTATATGAAACTATCCGAAACTATGTGAAACTATGTGAAACTATGCGAAACTATGTGAAACTATCCGAAACTATGTGAAACTATGTGAAACTATCCGAAACTATGTGAAACTATGTGAAACTGTCCGAAACTATGTGAAACTATGTGAAACTATCCGAAACTATGTGAAACTATGTGAAAATATGTGAAACTATCCGAAACTATGTGAAACTATGAGAAACTATGTGAAAGTATCCGAAAGTATGTGAAACTATGTGAAACTATGTGAAATTATCCGAAACTACGTGAAACTATGTGAAAATATCCAAAACTATGTGAAACTATGAGAAACTATCCGAAACTATGTGAAACTATCCGAAGCTATGTGAAACTATCCGAAACTATGTGAAACTATCCGAAACTATGTGAAACTATCCGAAACTATGTGAAACTATCCGAAACTATGTGAAACTATGTGGAACTATCCGAAACTATGTGAAACTATCCGAAACTATCCGAAACTATGTGAAAATATGTGAAACTATCCGAAACTATGTGAAACTATCCGAAACTAAGTGAAACTATGTGAAACTATGTGAAACTATCCGAAACTTTGTTAAACTATGAGAAACTATCCGAAACTATGTTAAACTATCCGAAACTATGTGAAACTATCCAAAACTATGTGAAACTATTTGAAACTATATGAAACTATGTGAAACTATCCGAAACTATGTTAAACTATCCGAAACTATGTGAAACTATGAAACTATGAAAAACTATGTGAAACTATGTGAAACTATCCGAAACTATGTAAAATTATGTGAAACTATCCGAAACTATGTGAAACTATCCGTTACTATGAGACACTATGTGAAACTATCCGAAACTATGTGAAACTATGAAACTATG
Source organism: Parasteatoda tepidariorum (assembly GCF_982258835.1). Classification (NCBI taxonomy): domain Eukaryota; kingdom Metazoa; phylum Arthropoda; class Arachnida; order Araneae; family Theridiidae; genus Parasteatoda; species Parasteatoda tepidariorum. The sequence continues at coordinate 327,677 of NC_141761.1, forward strand.
CGAAACTATGTGAAACTATCCGAAACTACGTGAAACTAAGTGAAACTATCCGAAACTATGTGGAACAATGTGAAACTATGTGAAACTATCCGAAACTATGTGAAAGTATGTGAAACTATCCGAAACTATGTGAAACTATGTGAAACTATCCGAAACTATGTGAAACTATGTGAAACTATCCGAAACTATCCGAAACTATGTGAAACTATGTGAAACTATATGAAACTCTGCGAAACTATGTGAAACTATCCGAAACTATGTGAAACTATGTGAAACTATCCGAAACTATGTGAAACTATGCGAAACTATGAGAAACTATGTGAAACTATCCGAAACTTTGCGAAACTATGTGAAACTATCCGAAACTATGTGAAACTATGTGAAACTATCCGAAACTATGTGAAACTATCCGAAACTATGTGAAACTATGTGGAACTAAGTGAAACTATCCGAAACTATGTGAAACTATGTGAAACTAAGTGAAACTATCCGAAACTATGTGAAACTATGTGAAACTAGCCGAGACTATGTGAAACTACGTGAAACTATCCGAAACTATGTGAAACTATCCGAAACTTTGTGAAACTATGCGAAACTATGTGAAACTATCCGAAACTATGCGAAACTATGTGAAACTATCCGAAACTATGTGAAACTATCCGAAACTATGTGAAACTATGTGAAACTATCCGAAATAATGTGAAACTATGTGAGACTATGTGAAACTATCCGAAACTATGTGAAACTATCCGAAACTATGTGGAACTATGTGAAACTATCCGAAACTATGTGAAACTATGTGAAACTATCCGAAACTATGTGAAACTATGTGAAACTATCCGAAACTATGTGGAACTATGTGAAACTATCCGAAACTATGTGAAACTATGTGAAACTATCCGAAACTATGTGAAACTATGTGAAACTATGTGAAACTATCCGAAACTATGTGAAACTATGTGAAAATATGTGAAACTATCCGAAACTATGAGAAACTATGCGAAAGTATCCGAAAGTATGTGAAACTATGTGAAACTATGTGAAATTATCCGAAACTACGTGAAACTATGTGAAAATATCCAAAACTATGTGAAACTATGAGAAACTATCCGAAACTATGTGAAACTATCCGAAGCTATGTGAAACTATGTGAAACTATCCGAAACTATGTGAAACTATCCGAAACTATGTGAAACTATCCGAAACTATGTGAAACTTTGTGAAACTATGTGAAACTATCTGAAACAATGCGAAACTATCCGAAACTATGTGAAACTGTGTGGAACTATCCGAAACTGTGTGAAACTATCCGAAACTATGTGAAAATATGTGAAACTATCCGAAACTATGTGAAACTATCCGAAACTAAGTGAAACTATGTGAAACTATCCGAAACTATGTTAAACTATGAGAAACTATCCGAAACTATGTGAAACTATCCGAAACTATGTGAAACTATATGAAACTATGTGAAACTATGTGAAACTGTGTGAAACTATGTGAAACTATGTGAAACTATCCGAAACTATGTTAAACTATCCGAAACTATATGAAACTTATCCAAAACCATGTGAAACTATTTGAAACTTTGTGAAACTATGTGAAACTATGTGAAACTATCCGAAACTATGTTAAACTATCCGAAACTATGTGATACTATGAAACTATGAAAAACTATGTGAAACTATGTGAAACTATCCGAAACTATGTAAAATTATGTGAAACTATCCGAAACTATGAGAAACTATCCGAAACTATGTGAAACTATGAGAACTATGTGAAACTATCCGAAACTATGAGAAACTATGTGAAACTATGTGAAACTATCCGAAACTATCCAAAACTATGAGAAACTATCCGAAACTATGTGAAACTATCCGAAACTATGTGAAACTATGTGAAACAATGCGATACTATGTGAAACTATCCGAAACTATGTGAAACTATGTGACACTATGTGAAACTATCCGAAACTATGTGAAACTATCCGAAACTATGTGAAACTATGTGAAACTATGTGAAACTATCCGAAACTATGTGAAACTATGTGAAACTATCCGAAACTATGTGAACTATGTGAAACTATGTGAAACTAAGTGAAACTATCCGAAACTATGTGAAACTATGTGAAACTAGCCGAGACTATGTGAAACTACGTGAAACTATCCGAAACTATGTGAAACTATCCGAAACTATGTGAAACTATCCGAAACTATGTGAAACTATCCGAAACTATGAGAAACTCTCCGAAACTATGTGAAACTATGTGAAACTATCTGAAACTATGTGAAACTATGTGAAACTATCCGAAACTATGTGAAACTATCCGAAATTATGTGAAACTATGTGAAACTATCCGAAACTATGTGAAACTATGTGAAACTGTCCGAAACTATGTGAAACTATGTGAAACTATCCGAAACAATGTGAAACTATGTGAAAATATGTGAAACTATCCGAAACTATGTGAAACTATGAGAAACTATGTGAAAGTATCCGAAAGTATGTGAAACTATGTGAAATTATCCGAAACTACGTGAAACTATGTGAAAATATCCAAAACTGTGTGAAACTATGAGAAACTATCCGAAACAATGTGAAACTATCCGAAACTATGTGAAACTATCCGAAACTATGTAAAATTATGTGAAACTATCCGAAACTATGTGAAACTATCCGAAACTATGTGAAACTATCCGAAACTATGTAAAATTATGTGAAACTATCCGAAACTATGTGAAACTATCCGAAACTATGTGACACTATGTGAAACTATCCCCGAAACTATGTGAAACTATGAAACTATGCGAAACTATGTGAAACTATCCGAAACTAAGTGAAACTATCCTAAACTATGTGGAACAATGTGAAACTATGTGAAACTATCCGAAACTATGTGAAACTATGTGAAACTATGTGAAACTAAGTGAAACTATCCGAAACTATGTGAAACTATGTGAAACTATCCGAAACTATCCGAAACTATGTGAAACTATGTGAAACTATATGAAACTCTGCGAAACTATGTGAAACTATCCGAAACTATGTGAAACTATGTGAAACTATCCGAAACTATGTGAAACTATGTGAAACTATGCGAAACTATGAGAAACTATGTGAAACTATGTGAAACTATCCGAAACTTTGCGAAACTATGTGAAACTATCCGAAACTATGTGAAACTATGTGAAACTATCCGAAACTATGTGAAACTATCCGAAACTATGTGAAACTATCCGAAACTATGTGAAACTATGTGAAACTAAGTGAAACTATCCGAAACTATGTGAAACTATGTGAAACTAAGTGAAACTATCCGAAACTATGTGAAACTATGTGAAACTAGCCGAGACTATGTGAAACTACGTGAAACTATCCGAAACTATGTGAAACTATCCGAAACTATGTGAAACTATGCGAAACTATGTGAAACTATCCGAAACTATGCGAAACTATGTGAAACTATCCGAAACTATGTGAAACTATCCGAAACCATGTGAAACTATCCGAAATAATGTGAAACTATGTGAAACTATGTGAAACTATCCGAAACTATGTGAAACTATCCGAAACTATGTGGAACTATGTGAAACTATCCGAAACTATGTGAAACTATGTGAAACTATCCGAAACTATGTGAAACTATGTGAAAATATGTGAAACTATCCGAAACTATGTGAAACTATGAGAAACTATGCGAAAGTATCCGAAAGTATGTGAAACTATGTGAAATTATCCGAAACTACGTGAAACTATGTGAAAATATCCAAAACTATGTGAATCTATGAGAAACTATCCGAAACTATGTGAAACTATCCGAAACTATCCGAAACTGTGTGAAACTATCCGAAACTATGTGAAACTATCCGAAACTATGTGTAACTATCCGAAACTATGTGAAACTTTGTGAAACTATGTGAAACTATCTGAAACAATGCGAAACTATCCGAAACTATGTGAAACTATGTGGAACTATCCGAAACTATGTGAAACTATCCGAAACTATCCGAAATTATTTGAAAATATGTGAAACTATCCGAAACTATGTGAAACTATCCGAAACTAAGTGAAACTATGTGAAACTATGTGAAACTATGTGAAACTATCCGAAACTATGTTAAACTATGAGAAACTATCCGAAACTATGTGAAACTATGTGAAATTATCCGAAACTACGTGAAACTATGTGAAAATATCCAAAACTATGTGAATCTATGAGAAACTATCCGAAACTATGTGAAACTATCCGAAACTATCCGAAACTGTGTGAAACTATCCGAAACTATGTGAAACTATCCGAAACTATGTGTAACTATCCGAAACTATGTGAAACTTTGTGAAACTATGTGAAACTATCTGAAACAATGCGAAACTATCCGAAACTATGTGAAACTATGTGGAACTATCCGAAACTATGTGAAACTATCCGAAACTATCCGAAATTATTTGAAAATATGTGAAACTATCCGAAACTATGTGAAACTATCCGAAACTAAGTGAAACTATGTGAAACTATGTGAAACTATGTGAAACTATCCGAAACTATGTTAAACTATGAGAAACTATCCGAAACTATGTGAAACTATCCGAAACTATGTGAAACTATATGAAACTATGTGAAACTATCCAAAACCATGTGAAACTATTTGAAACTATGTGAAACTATGTGAAACTATCCGAAACTATGTTAAACTATCCGAAACTATGTGAAACTATGAAACTATGAAAAACTATGTGAAACTATCCGAAACTATGTAAAATTATGTGAAACTATCCGAAACTATGAGAAACTATCCGAAACTATGTGAAACTATCCGAAACTATGTGAAACTATATGAAACTATGTGAAACTATCCGAAACTATCCGAAACTATGTTAAACTATCCGAAACTATGTGAAACTATCCAAAACTATGTGAAACTATTTTAAACTATGTGAAACTATGTGGAACTATCCGAAACTATGTTAAGCTATCCGAAACTATGTGAAGCTATGAAACTATGAAAAACTATGTGAAACTATCCGAAACTATGTAAAATTATGTGAAACTATCCGAAACTATGTGAAACTATCCGAAACTATGTGACACTATGTGAAACTATCCGAAACTATGTGAAACTATGAAACTATGCGAAACTATGTGAAACTATCCGAAACTATGTGAAACTATCCGAAACTATGTGGAACAATGTGAAACTATGTGAAACTATCCGAAACTATGTGAAAGTACGTGAAACTATCCGAAACTATGTGAAACTATCCGAAACTATGTGAAACTATGTGAAACTATGTGAAACTATCCGAAACTATCCGAAACTATCCGAAACTATGTGAAACTATATGAAACTCTGCGAAACTAAGTGAAACTATGTGAAACTATGTGAAACTATGTTAAACTATCCGAAACTATGTGAAACTATGAGAAACTATGTGAAAGTATCCGAAAGTATGTGAAACTATGTGAAACTATGTGAAATTATGTGAAACTATCCGAAACTATGTGAAACTATCCGAAACTATGTGAAACTATGTGAAACTAAGTGAAACTATCCGAAACTATGTGAAACTATGTGAAACTTAGTGAAACTATCCGAAACTATGTGAAACTATGTGAAACTAACCGAGACTATGTGAAACTACGTGAAACTATCCGAAACTATGTGAAACTATCCGAAACTATGTGAAACTATGCGAAACTATGTGAAACTATCCGAAACTATGCGAAACTATGTGAAACTATCCGAAACTATGAGAAACTATCCGAAACTATGTGAAACTATGTGAAACTATCCGAAACTATGTGAAACTATGTGAAACTATGTGAAACTATCCGAAACTATGTGAAACTATCCGAAACTATGTGAAACTATATGAAACTATCCGAAACTATGTGAAACTATGTGAAACTATGCGAAACTATGTGAAACTATCCGAAACTATGTGAAACTATGTGAAACTATCCGAAACTATGTGAAACTATGTGAAACTGTCCGAAATTATGTGAAACTATGTGAAACTATCCGAAACTATGTGAAAATATGTGAAAATATGTGAAACTATCCGAAACTATGTGAAACTATGAGAAACTATGTGAAAGTATCCGAAAGTATGTGAAACTATGTGAAACTATGTGAAATTATCCGAAACTACGTGAAACTATGTGAAAATATCCAAAACTATGTGAAACTATGAGAAACTATCCGAAACTATGTGAAACTATCCGAAGCTATGTGAAACTATCCGAAACTATGTGAAACTATCCGAAACTATGTGAAACTATCCGAAACTATGTGAAACTATCCGAAACTATGTGAAACTATCTGAAACAATGCGAAACTATCCGAAACTATGTGAAACTATGTGGAACTATCCGAAACTATGTGAAACTATGTGGAACTATCCGAAACTATGTGAAACTATGTGAAACTATCCGAAACTATGTGAAAATATGTGAAACTATCCGAAACTATGTGAAACTATCCGAAACTAAGTGAAACTATGTGAAACTATCCGAAACTATGTTAAACTATGAGAAACTATCCGAAACTATGTGAAACTATCCGAAACTATGTTAAACTATGAGAAACTATCCGAAACTATGTGAAACTATCCGAAACTATGTGAAACTATATGAAACTATGTGAAACTATGTGAAACTATGTGAAACTATCCGAAACTATGTGAAACTATCCAAAACTATGTGAAACTATGTGAAACTATCCGAAACTATGTGAAACTATGAGAACTATGTGAAACTATCGGAAACTATGAGAAACTATGTGAAACTATCCGAAACTATGTGAAACTATGTGAAACTAACCGAAACTATGTGAAACTATGTGAAACTATCCAAAACTATGAGAAACTATCCGAAACTATGTGAAACTATCCGAAACTATGTGAAACTATGTGAAACAATGCGATACTATGTGAAACTATCCGAAACTATGTGAAACTATGTGACACTATGTGAAACTATCCGAAACTATGTGAAACTATGTGAAACTATGTGAAACTATGTGAAACTATCCGAAACTATGTGAAACTATCCGAAACTATGTTAAACTATGAGAAACTATCCGAAACTATGTGAAACTATCCGAAACTATGTGAAACTATATGAAACTATGTGAAACTATCCGAAACTATGTGAAACTATCCAAAACTATGTGAAACTATGTGAAACTATCCGAAACTATGTGAAACTATCCGAAACTATGTGAAACTATCCGAAACTATGAGAAACTATGTGAAACTATCCGAAACTATGTGAAACTATGTGAAACTAACCGAAACTATGTGAAACTATCCAAAACTATGTGAAACTATCCAAAACTATGAGAAACTATCCGAAACTATGTGAAACTATCCGAAACTATGTGAAACTATGTGAAACAATGCAATACTATGTGAAACTATCCGAAACTATGTGAAACTATGTGACACTATGTGAAACTATCCGAAACTATGTGAAACTATGTGAAACTATGTGAAACTATCCGAAACTATGAGAAACTATGTGAAACTATGCGAAACTATGTGAAACTATGTGAAACTATGTTAAACTATGAGAAAATATCCGAAACTATGTGAAACTATCCGAAACTATGTGAAACTATATGAAACTATGTGAAACTATGTGAAACTATGTGAAACTATCCGAAACTATGTGAAACGATGTGAAACTATCCGAAACTATGTGAAACTATGTGAAACTATCCGAAACTATGTGAAACTATCCGAAACTATGTGAAACTATGAGAACTATGTGAAACTATCCGAAACTATGAGAAACTATGTGAAACTATGTGAAACTATGTGAAACTATCCGAAACTATCCAAAACTATGAGAAACTATCCGAAACTATGTGAAACTATCCGAAACTATGTGAAACTATGTGAAACAATGCGATACTATGTGAAACTATCCGAAACTATGTGAAACTATGTGACACTATGTGAAACTATCCGAAACTATGTGAAACTATCCGAAACTATGTGAAACTATGTGAAACTATGTGAAACTATCCGAAACTATGAGAAACTATGTGAAACTATGCGAAATTATGTGAAACTATGTGAAACTATCCGAAAATATGTGAAACTATGTGAAAGTATGTGAAAGTATGTGAAACTATGTGAAACTATCCGAAACTATGTGAAACTATGTGAAACTATCCGAAACTATGTGAAACTATGTGAAACTAAGTGAAACTATCCGAAACTATGTGAAACTATGTGAAACTAGCCGAGACTATGTGAAACTACGTGAAACTATCCGAAACTATGTGAAACTATCCGAAACTATGTGAAACTATCCGAAACTATGAAAACTATCCGAAACTATGAGAAACTATCCGAAACTATGTGAAACTATGTGAAACTATCCGAAACTATGTGAAACTATGTGAAACTATCCGAAACTATGTGAAACTATCCGAAATTATGTGAAACTATGTGAAACTATCCTAAACTATGTGAAACTATGTGAAACTGTCCGAAACTATGTGAAACTATGTGAAACTATCCGAAACAATGTGAAACTATGTGAAAATATGTGAAACTATCCGAAACTATGTGAAACTATGAGAAACTATGTGAAAGTATCCGAAAGTATGTGAAACTATGTGAAATTATCCGAAACTACGTGAAACTATGTGAAAATATCCAAAACTATGTGAAACTATGAGAAACTATCCGAAACTATGTGAAACTATCCGAAGCTATGTGAAACTATGTGAAACTATCCGAAACTATGTGAAACTATCCGAAACTATGTGAAACTTTGTGAAACTATGTGAAACTATGTGAAACTATCTGAAACAATGCGAAACTATCCGAAACTATGTGAAACTATGTGGAACTATCCGAAACTATGTGAAACAATGCAAAACTATGTGAAACTATCCGAAATTATGTGAAACTATGTGACACTATGTGAAACTATCCGAAACTATGTGAAACGATCCGAAACTATGTGAAACTATGTGAAACTATCCGAAACTATGAGAAACTATGTGAAACTATGCGAAATTATGTGAAACTATGTGAAACTATCCGAAAATATGTGACACTATGTGAAAGTATGTGAAAGTATGTGAAACTATCCGAAACTATGTGAAACTATGTGAAACTATCCGAAACTATGTGAAACTATGTGAAACTATGTGAAACTAAGTGAAACTATCCGAAACTATGTGAAACTATGTGAAACTATGTGAAACTAAGTGAAACTATCCGAAACTATGTGAAACTATGTGAAACTAGCCGAGACTATGTGAAACTACGTGAAACTATCCGAAACTATGTGAAACTATCCGAAGCTATGTGAAACTATGTGAAACTATCCGAAACTATGTGAAACTATCCGAAACTATGTGAAACTTTGTGAAACTATGTGAAACTATGTGAAACTATCTGAAACAATGCGAAACTATCCGAAACTATGTGAAACTATGTGGAACTATCCGAAACTATGTGAAACTATGTGAAACAATGCGATACTATGTGAAACTATCCGAAACTATGTGAAACTATGTGACACTATGTGAAACTATCCGAAACTATGTGAAACTATCCGAAACTATGTGAAACTATGTGAAACTATCCGAAACTGTGAGAAACTATGTGAAACTATGCGAAATTATGTGAAACTATGTGAAACTATCCGAAAATATGTGACACTATGTGAAAGTATGTGAAAGTATGTGAAACTATCCGAAACTATGTGAAACTATGTGAAACTATGTGAAACTATCCGAAACTATGTGAAACTATGTGAAACTATGTGAAACTAAGTGAAACTATCCGAAACTATGTGAAACTATGTGAAACTAGCCGAGACTATGTGAAACTACGTGAAACTATCCGAAACTATGTGAAACTATCCGAAACTATGTGAAACTATCCGAAACTATGTGAAACTATCCGAAACTATGAGAAACTATCCGAAACTATGTGAAACTATGTGAAACTATCCGAAACTATGTGAAACTATGTGAAACTATCCGAAACTATGTGAAACTATCCGAAATCATGTGAAACTATGTGAAACTATCCGAAACTATGTGAAACTATGTGAAACTATCCGAAACAATGTGAAACTATGTGAAAATATGTGAAACTATCCGAAACTATGTGAAACTATGAGAAACTATGTGAAAGTATCCGAAAGTATGTGAAACTATGTGAAATTATCCGAAACTACGTGAAACTATGTGAAAATATCCAAAACTATGTGAAACTATGAGAAACTATCCGAAACTATGTGAAACTATCCGAAGCTATGTGAAACTATGTGAAACTATCCGAAACTATGTGAAACTATCCGAAACTATGTGAAACTATCCGAAACTATGTGAAACTTTGTGAAACTATGTGAAACTATCTGAAACAATGCGAAACTATCCGAAACTATGTGAAACTATGTGGAACTATCCGAAACTATGTGAAACTATCCGAAACTATCCGAAATTATTTGAAAATATGTGAAACTATCCGAAACTATGTGAAACTATCCGAAACTAAGTGAAACTATGTGAAACTATGTGAAACTATGTGAAACTATCCGAAACTATGTTAAACTATGAGAAACTATCCGAAACTATGTGAAACTATCCGAAACTATGTGAAACTATATGAAACTATGTGAAACTATCCAAAACCATGTGAAACTATTTGAAACTATGTGAAACTATCCGAAACTATGTTAAACTATCCGAAACTATGTGAAACTATGAAACTATGAAAAACTATGTGAAACTATCCGAAACTATGTAAAATTATGTGAAACTATCCGAAACTATGAGAAACTATCCGAAACTATGTGAAACTATCCGAAACTATGTGAAACTATATGAAACTATGTGAAACTATCCGAAACTATCCGAAACTATGTTAAACTATCCGAAACTATGTGAAACTATCCAAAACTATGTGAAACTATTTTAAACTATGTGAAACTATGTGGAACTATCCGAAACTATGTTAAGCTATCCGAAACTATGTGAAGCTATGAAACTATGAAAAACTATGTGAAACTATCCGAAACTATGTAAAATTATGTGAAACTATCCGAAACTATGTGAAACTATCCGAAACTATGTGACACTATGTGAAACTATCCGAAACTATGTGAAACTATGAAACTATGCGAAACTATGTGAAACTATCCGAAACTATGTGAAACTATCCGAAACTATGTGGAACAATGTGAAACTATGTGAAACTATCCGAAACTATGTGAAAGTACGTGAAACTATCCGAAACTATGTGAAACTATCCGAAACTATGTGAAACTATGTGAAACTATGTGAAACTATCCGAAACTATCCGAAACTATGTGAAACTATATGAAACTCTGCGAAACTAAGTGAAACTATGTGAAACTATGTGAAACTATGTTAAACTATCCGAAACTATGTGAAACTATGAGAAACTATGTGAAAGTATCCGAAAGTATGTGAAACTATGTGAAACTATGTGAAATTATGTGAAACTATCCGAAACTATGTGAAACTATCCGAAACTATGTGAAACTATGTGAAACTAAGTGAAACTATCCGAAACTATGTGAAACTATGTGAAACTATGTGAAACTTAGTGAAACTATCCGAAACTATGTGAAACTATGTGAAACTAACCGAGACTATGTGAAACTACGTGAAACTATCCGAAACTATGTGAAACTATCCGAAACTATGTGAAACTATGCGAAACTATGTGAAACTATCCGAAACTATGCGAAACTATGTGAAACTATCCGAAACTATGAGAAACTATCCGAAACTATGTGAAACTATGTGAAACTATCCGAAACTATGTGAAACTATGTGAAACTATGTGAAACTATCCGAAACTATGTGAAACTATCCGAAACTATGTGAAACTATATGAAACTATCCGAAACTATGTGAAACTATGTGAAACTATGCGAAACTATGTGAAACTATCCGAAACTATGTGAAACTATGTGAAACTATCCGAAACTATGTGAAACTATGTGAAACTGTCCGAAATTATGTGAAACTATGTGAAACTATCCGAAACTATGTGAAACTATGTGAAAATATGTGAAACTATCCGAAACTATGTGAAACTATGAGAAACTATGTGAAAGTATCCGAAAGTATGTGAAACTATGTGAAACTATGTGAAATTATCCGAAACTACGTGAAACTATGTGAAAATATCCAAAACTATGTGAAACTATGAGAAACTATCCGAAACTATGTGAAACTATCCGAAGCTATGTGAAACTATCCGAAACTATGTGAAACTATCCGAAACTATGTGAAACTATCCGAAACTATGTGAAACTATCCGAAACTATGTGAAACTATCTGAAACAATGCGAAACTATCCGAAACTATGTGAAACTATGTGGAACTATCCGAAACTATGTGAAACTATGTGAAACTATGTGGAACTATCCGAAACTATGTGAAACTATGTGAAACTATCCGAAACTATGTGAAAATATGTGAAACTATCCGAAACTATGTGAAACTATCCGAAACTAAGTGAAACTATGTGAAACTATCCGAAACTATGTTAAACTATGAGAAACTATCCGAAACTATGTGAAACTATCCGAAACTATGTTAAACTATGAGAAACTATCCGAAACTATGTGAAACTATCCGAAACTATGTGAAACTATATGAAACTATGTGAAACTATGTGAAACTATGTGAAACTATCCGAAACTATGTGAAACTATCCAAAACTATGTGAAACTATGTGAAACTATCCGAAACTATGTGAAACTATGAGAACTATGTGAAACTATCCGAAACTATGAGAAACTATGTGAAACTATCCGAAACTATGTGAAACTATGTGAAACTAACCGAAACTATGTGAAACTATGTGAAACTATCCAAAACTATGAGAAACTATCCGAAACTATGTGAAACTATCCGAAACTATGTGAAACTATGTGAAACAATGCGATACTATGTGAAACTATCCGAAACTATGTGAAACTATGTGACACTATGTGAAACTATCCGAAACTATGTGAAACTATGTGAAACTATGTGAAACTATCCGAAACTATGTGAAACTATCCGAAACTATGTTAAACTATGAGAAACTATCCGAAACTATGTGAAACTATCCGAAACTATGTGAAACTATATGAAACTATGTGAAACTATGTGAAACTATCCGAAACTATGTGAAACTATCCAAAACTATGTGAAACTATGTGAAACTATCCGAAACTATGTGAAACTATCCGAAACTATGTGAAACTATCCGAAACTATGAGAAACTATGTGAAACTATCCGAAACTATGTGAAACTATCCAAAACTAACCGAAACTATGTGAAACTATCCAAAACTATGTGAAACTATCCAAAACTATGAGAAACTATCCGAAACTATGTGAAACTATCCGAAACTATGTGAAACTATGTGAAACAATGCGATACTATGTGAAACTATCCGAAACTATGTGAAACTATGTGACACTATGTGAAACTATCCGAAACTATGTGAAACTATGTGAAACTATGTGAAACTATCCGAAACTATGAGAAACTATGTGAAACTATGCGAAACTATGTGAAACTATGTGAAACTATGTTAAACTATGAGAAACTATCCGAAACTATGTGAAACTATCCGAAACTATGTGAAACTATATGAAACTATGTGAAACTATGTGAAACTATGTGAAACTATCCGAAACTATGTGAAACGATGTGAAACTATCCGAAACTATGTGAAACTATGTGAAACTATCCGAAACTATGTGAAACTATCCGAAACTATGTGAAACTATGAGAACTATGTGAAACTATCCGAAACTATGAGAAACTATGTGAAACTATGTGAAACTATGTGAAACTATCCGAAACTATCCAAAACTATGAGAAACTATCCGAAACTATGTGAAACTATCCGAAACTATGTGAAACTATGTGAAACAATGCGATACTATGTGAAACTATCCGAAACTATGTGAAACTATGTGACACTATGTGAAACTATCCGAAACTATGTGAAACTATCCGAAACTATGTGAAACTATGTGAAACTATGTGAAACTATCCGAAACTATGAGAAACTATGTGAAACTATGCGAAATTATGTGAAACTATGTGAAACTATCCGAAAATATGTGAAACTATGTGAAAGTATGTGAAAGTATGTGAAACTATGTGAAACTATCCGAAACTATGTGAAACTATGTGAAACTATGTGAAACTATCCGAAACTATGTGAAACTATGTGAAACTAAGTGAAACTATCCGAAACTATGTGAAACTATGTGAAACTAGCCGAGACTATGTGAAACTACGTGAAACTATCCGAAACTATGTGAAACTATCCGAAACTATGTGAAACTATCCGAAACTATGTGAAACTATCCGAAACTATGAGAAACTATCCGAAACTATGTGAAACTATGTGAAACTATCCGAAACTATGTGAAACTATGTGAAACTATCCGAAACTATGTGAAACTATCCGAAATTATGTGAAACTATGTGAAACTATCCTAAACTATGTGAAACTATGTGAAACTGTCCGAAACTATGTGAAACTATGTGAAACTATCCGAAACAATGTGAAAATATGTGAAACTATCCGAAACTATGTGAAACTATGAGAAACTATGTGAAAGTATCCGAAAGTATGTGAAACTATGTGAAATTATCCGAAACTACGTGAAACTATGTGAAAATATCCAAAACTATGTGAAACTATGAGAAACTATCCGAAACTATGTGAAACTATCCGAAGCTATGTGAAACTATGTGAAACTATCCGAAACTATGTGAAACTATATGAAACTATGTGAAACTATGTGAAACTATGTGAAACTATCCGAAACTATGTGAAACGATGTGAAACTATCCGAAACTATGTGAAACTATGTGAAACTATCCGAAACTATGTGAAACTATCCGAAACTATGTGAAACTATGAGAACTATGTGAAACTATCCGAAACTATGAGAAACTATGTGAAACTATGTGAAACTATGTGAAACTATCCGAAACTATCCAAAACTATGAGAAACTATCCGAAACTATGTGAAACTATCCGAAACTATGTGAAACTATGTGAAACAATGCGATACTATGTGAAACTATCCGAAACTATGTGAAACTATGTGACACTATGTGAAACTATCCGAAACTATGTGAAACTATCCGAAACTATGTGAAACTATGTGAAACTATGTGAAACTATCCGAAACTATGAGAAACTATGTGAAACTATGCGAAATTATGTGAAACTATGTGAAACTATCCGAAAATATGTGAAACTATGTGAAAGTATGTGAAAGTATGTGAAACTATGTGAAACTATCCGAAACTATGTGAAACTATGTGAAACTATGTGAAACTATCCGAAACTATGTGAAACTATGTGAAACTAAGTGAAACTATCCGAAACTATGTGAAACTATGTGAAACTAGCCGAGACTATGTGAAACTACGTGAAACTATCCGAAACTATGTGAAACTATCCGAAACTATGTGAAACTATCCGAAACTATGTGAAACTATCCGAAACTATGAGAAACTATCCGAAACTATGTGAAACTATGTGAAACTATCCGAAACTATGTGAAACTATGTGAAACTATCCGAAACTATGTGAAACTATCCGAAATTATGTGAAACTATGTGAAACTATCCTAAACTATGTGAAACTATGTGAAACTGTCCGAAACTATGTGAAACTATGTGAAACTATCCGAAACAATGTGAAACTATGTGAAAATATGTGAAACTATCCGAAACTATGTGAAACTATGAGAAACTATGTGAAAGTATCCGAAAGTATGTGAAACTATGTGAAATTATCCGAAACTACGTGAAACTATGTGAAAATATCCAAAACTATGTGAAACTATGAGAAACTATCCGAAACTATGTGAAACTATCCGAAGCTATGTGAAACTATGTGAAACTATCCGAAACTATGTGAAACTATCCGAAACTATGTGAAACTTTGTGAAACTATGTGAAACTATGTGAAACTATCTTAAACAATGCGAAACTATCCGAAACTATGTGAAACTATGTGGAACTATCCGAAACTATGTGAAACTATGTGAAACAATGCAAAACTATGTGAAACTATCCGAAATTATGTGAAACTATGTGACACTATGTGAAACTATCCGAAACTATGTGAAACTATCCGAAACTATGTGAAACTATGTGAAACTATCCGAAACTATGAGAAACTATGTGAAACTATGCGAAATTATGTGAAACTATGTGAAACTATCCGAAAATATGTGACACTATGTGAAAGTATGTGAAAGTATGTGAAACTATCCGAAACTATGTGAAACTATGTGAAACTATCCGAAACTATGTGAAACTATGTGAAACTAAGTGAAACTATCCGAAACTATGTGAAACTATGTGAAACTAGCCGAGACTATGTGAAACTACGTGAAACTATCCGAAACTATGTGAAACTATCCGAAGCTATGTGAAACTATGTGAAACTATCCGAAACTATGTGAAACTATCCGAAACTATGTGAAACTTTGTGAAACTATGTGAAACTATCTGAAACAATGCGAAACTATCCGAAACTATGTGAAACTATGTGGAACTATCCGAAACTATGTGAAACTATGTGAAACAATGCGATACTATGTGAAACTATCCGAAACTATGTGAAACTTTGTGACACTATGTGAAACTATCCGAAACTATGTGAAACTATCCGAAACTATGTGAAACTATGTGAAACTATCCGAAACTGTGAGAAACTATGTGAAACTATGCGAAATTATGTGAAACTATGTGAAACTATCCGAAAATATGTGACACTATGTGAAAGTATGTGAAAGTATGTGAAACTATCCGAAACTATGTGAAACTATGTGAAACTATGTGAAACTATCCGAAACTATGTGAAACTATGTGAAACTATGTGAAACTAAGTGAAACTATCCGAAACTATGTGAAACTATGTGAAACTAGCCGAGACTATGTGAAACTACGTGAAACTATCCGAAACTATGTGAAACTATCCGAAACTATGTGAAACTATCCGAAACTATGTGAAACTATCCGAAACTATGAGAAACTATCCGAAACTATGTGAAACTATGTGAAACTATCCGAAACTATGTGAAACTATGTGAAACTATCCGAAACTATGTGAAACTATCCGAAATCATGTGAAACTATCCGAAACTATGTGAAACTATGTGAAACTATCCGAAACAATGTGAAACTATGTGAAAATATGTGAAACTATCCGAAACTATGTGAAACTATGAGAAACTATGTGAAAGTATCCGAAAGTATGTGAAACTATGTGAAATTATCCGAAACTACGTGAAACTATGTGAAAATATCCAAAACTATGTGAAACTATGAGAAACTATCCGAAACTATGTGAAACTATCCGAAACTATGTGAAACTTTGTGAAACTATGTGAAACTTTGTGAAACTATGTGAAACTATCTGAAACAATGCGAAACTATCCGAAACTATGTGAAACTATGTGGAACTATCCGAAACTATGTGAAACTATCCGAAACTATCCGAAACTATGTGAAAATATGTGAAACTATCCGAAACTATGTGAAACTATCCGAAACTAAGTGAAACTATGTGAAACTATCCGAAACTATGTTAAACTATGAGAAACTATCCGAAACTATGTTAAACTATCCGAAACTATGTGAAACTATCCAAAACTATGTGAAACTATTTGAAACTATATGAAACTATGTGAAACTATCCGAAACTATGTGAAACTATGAAACTATGAAAAACTATGTGAAACTATGTGAAACTATCCGAAACTATGTAAAATTATGTGAAACTATCCGAAACTATGTGAAACTATCCGTTACTATGAGACACTATGTGAAACTATCCGAAACTATGTGAAACTATGAAACTATGCGAAACTATGTGAAACTAT
Organism: Parasteatoda tepidariorum; assembly: GCF_982258835.1. Classification (NCBI taxonomy): domain Eukaryota; kingdom Metazoa; phylum Arthropoda; class Arachnida; order Araneae; family Theridiidae; genus Parasteatoda; species Parasteatoda tepidariorum. The sequence goes on from NC_141761.1 coordinate 345,601, forward strand.
CCGAAACTACGTGAAACTAAGTGAAACTATCCGAAACTATGTGGAACAATGTGAAACTATGTGAAACTATCCGAAACTATGTGAAAGTATGTGAAACTATCCGAAACTATGTGAAACTATGTGAAACTATCCGAAACTATGTGAAACTATGTGAAACTATCCGAAACTATCCGAAACTATGTGAAACTATATGAAACTCTGCGAAACTATGTGAAACTATCCGAAACTATGTGAAACTATGTGAAACTATCCGAAACTATGTGAAACTATGCGAAACTATGAGAAACTATGTGAAACTATCCGAAACTTTGCGAAACTATGTGAAACTATCCGAAACTATGTGAAACTATGTGAAACTATGTGAAACTATCCGAAACTATGTGAAACTATCCGAAACTATGTGAAACTATGTGGAACTAAGTGAAACTATCCGAAACTATGTGAAACTATGTGAAACTAAGTGAAACTATCCGAAACTATGTGAAACTATGTGAAACTAGCCGAGACTATGTGAAACTACGTGAAACTATCCGAAACTATGTGAAACTATCCGAAACTTTGTGAAACTATGCGAAACTATGTGAAACTATCCGAAACTATGCGAAACTATGTGAAACTATCCGAAACTATGTGAAACTATCCGAAACTATGTGAAACTATGTGAAACTATCCGAAATAATGTGAAACTAGGTGAAACTATGTGAAACTATGTGAAACTATCCGAAACTATGTGAAACTATCCGAAACTATGTGGAACTATGTGAAACTATCCGAAACTATGTGAAACTATGAGAAACTATCCGAAACTATGTGAAACTATGTGAAACTATCCGAAACTATGTGAAACTATGTGAAAATATGTGAAACTATCCGAAACTATGTGAAACTATGAGAAACTATGCGAAAGTATCCGAAAGTATGTGAAACTATGTGAAATTATCCGAAACTACGTGAAACTATGTGAAAATATCCAAAACTATGTGAAACTATGAGAAACTATCCGAAACTATGTGAAACTATGAGAAACTATCCGAAACTATGTGAAACTATCCGAAGCTATGTGAAACTATCCGAAACTATGTGAAACTATCCGAAACTATGTGAAACTTTGTGAAACTATGTGAAACTATCTGAAACAATGCGAAACTATCCGAAACTATGTGAAACTGTGTGGAACTATCCGAAACTATGAGAAACTATCCGAAACTATGTGAAAATATGTGAAACTATCCGAAACTATGTGAAACTATCCGAAACTAAGTGAAACTATGTGAAACTATGTGAAACTATCCGAAACTATGTTAAACTATGAGAAACTATCCGAAACTATGTGAAACTATCCGAAACTATGTGAAACTATATGAAACTATGTGAAACTATGTGAAACTATGTGAAACTATGTGAAACTATCCGAAACTATGTTAAACTATCCGAAACTATATGAAACTATCCAAAACCATGTGAAACTATTTGAAACTTTGTGAAACTATGTGAAACTATCCGAAACTATGTTAAACTATCCGAAACTATGTGATACTATGAAACTATGAAAAACTATGTGAAACTATGTGAAACTATCCGAAACTATGTAAAATTATGTGAAACTATCCGAAACTATGAGAAACTATCCGAAACTATGTGAAACTATGAGAACTATGTGAAACTATCCGAAACTATGAGAAACTATGTGAAACTATGTGAAACTATGTGAAACTATCCGAAACTATCCAAAACTATGAGAAACTATCCGAAACTATGTGAAACTATCCGAAACTATGTGAAACTATGTGAAACTATGTGAAACAATGTGATACTATGTGAAACTATCCGAAACTATGTGAAACTATATGACACTATGTGAAACTATCCGAAACTATGTGAAACTATCCGAAACTATGTGAAACTATGTGAAACTATGTGAAACTATCCGAAACTATGAGAAACTATGTGAAACTATGCGAAATTATGTGAAACTATGTGAAACTATCCGAAAATATGTGAAACTATGTGAAAGTATGTGAAAGTATGTGAAACTATGTGAAACTATCCGAAACTATGTGAAACTATGTGAAACTATCCGAAACTATGTGAAACTATGTGAAACTAAGTGAAACTATCCGAAACTATGTGAAACTATGTGAAACTAGCCGAGACTATGTGAAACTACGTGAAACTATCCGAAACTATGTGAAACTATCCGAAACTATGTGAAACTATCCGAAACTATGTGAAACTATCCGAAACTATGAGAAACTATCCGAAACTATGTGAAACTATGTGAAACTATCCGAAACTATGTGAAACTATCCGAAACTATGTGAAACTATCCGAAATTATGTGAAACTATGTGAAACTATCCGAAACTATGTGAAACTATGTGAAACTGTCCGAAACTATGTGAAACTATGTGAAACTACCCGAAACAATGTGAAACTATGTGAAAATATGTGAAACTATCCGAAACTATGTGAAACTATGAGAAACTATGTGAAATTATCCGAAAGTATGTGAAACTATGTGAAATTATCCGAAACTACGTGAAACTATGTGAAAATATCCAAAACTATGTGAAACTATGAGAAACTATCCGAAACTATGTGAAACTATCCGAAGCTATGTGAAACTATGTGAAACTATCCGAAACTATGTGAAACTATCCGAAACTATGTGAAACTATCCGAAACAATGTGAAACTATGTGAAAATATGTGAAACTATCCGAAACTATGTGAAACTATGAGAAACTATGTGAAAGTATCCGAAAGTATGTGAAACTATGTGAAATTATCCGAAACTACGTGAAACTATGTGAAAATATCCAAAACTATGTGAAACTATGAGAAACTATCCGAAACTATGTGAAACTATCCGAAGCTATGTGAAACTATGTGAAACTATCCGAAACTATGTGAAACTATCCGAAACTATGTGAAACTATCCGAAACTATGTGAAACTTTGTGAAACTATGTGAAACTATCTGAAACAATGCGAAACTATCCGAAACTATGTGAAACTATGTGGAACTATCCGAAACTATGTGAAACTATGTGAAACAATGCGATACTATGTGAAACTATCCGAAACTATGTGAAACTATGTGACACTATGTGAAACTATCCGAAACTATGTGAAACTATCCGAAACTATGTGAAACTATGTGAAACTATCCGAAACTATGAGAAACTATGTGAAACTATGCGAAATTATGTGAAACTATGTGAAACTATCCGAAAATATGTGAAACTATGTGAAAGTATGTGAAAGTATGTGAAACTATGTGAAACTATCCGAAACTATGTGGAACTATGTGAAACTATCCGAAACTATGTGAAACTATGTGAAACTATGTGAAACTAAGTGAAACTATCCGAAACTATGTGAAACTATGTGAAACTAGCCGAGACTATGTGAAACTACGTGAAACTATCCGAAACTATGTGAAACTATCCGAAACTATGTGAAACTATCCGAAACTATGTGAAACTATCCGAAACTATGAGAAACTATCCGAAACTATGTGAAACTATGTGAAACTATCCGAAACTATGTGAAACTATGTGAAACTAACCGAAACTATGTGAAACTATCCGAAACAATGTGAAACTATGTGAAAATATGTGAAACTATCCGAAACTATGTGAAACTATGAGAAACTATGTGAAAGTATCCGAAAGTATGTGAAACTATGTGAAATTATCCGAAACTACGTGAAACTATGTGAAAATATCCAAAACTATGTGAAACTATGAGAAACTATCCGAAACTATGTGAAACTATCCGAAGCTATGTGAAACTATCCGAAACTATGTGAAACTATCCGAAACTATGTGAAACTATCCGAAACTATGTGAAACTTTGTGAAACTATGTGAAACTATCTGAAACAATGCGAAACTATCCGAAACTATGTGAAACTATGTGGAACTATCCGAAACTATGTGAAACTATCCGAAACTATGTGAAAATATGTGAAACTATCCGAAACTATGTGAAACTATCCGAAACTAAGTGAAACTATGTGAAACTATCCGAAACTATGTTAAACTATGAGAAACTATCCGAAACTATGTTAAACTATCCGAAACTATGTGAAACTATCCAAAACTATGTGAAACTATTTGAAACTATATGAAACTATGTGAAACTATCCGAAACTATGTTAAACTATCCGAAACTATGTGAAACTATGAAACTATGAAAAACTATGTGAAACTATCCGAAACTATGTAAAATTATGTGAAACTATCCGAAACTATGTGAAACTATCCGAAACTATGAGACACTATGTGAAACTATCCGAAACTATGTGAAACTATGAAACTATGCGAAACTATGTGAAACTATCCGAAACTATGTGAAACTAAGTGAAACTATCCGAAACTATGTGGAACTATGTGAAACTATGTGAAACTATCCGAAACTATGTGAAAGTATGTGAAACTATCCGAAACTATGTGAAACTATGTGAAACTATCCGAAACTATGTGAAACTATGTGAAACTATCCGAAACTATCCGAAACTATGTGAAACTATGTGAAACTATATGAAACTCTGCGAAACTATGTGAAACTATCCGAAACTATGTGAAACTATGTGAAACTATCCGAAACTATGTGAAACTATGCGAAACTATGAGAAACTATGTGAAACTATCCGAAACTTTGCGAAACTATGTGAAACTATCCGAAACTATGTGAAACTATGTGAAACTATGTGAAACTATCCGAAACTATGTGAAACTATCCGAAACTATGTGAAACTATGTGGAACTAAGTGAAACTATCCGAAACTATGTGAAACTATGTGAAACTAAGTAAAACTATCCGAAACTATGTGAAACTATGTGAAACTAGCCGAGACTATGTGAAACTACGTGAAACTATCCGAAACTATGTGAAACTATCCGAAACTTTGTGAAACTATGCGAAACTATGTGAAACTATCCGAAACTATGCGAAACTATGTGAAACTATCCGAAACTATGTGAAACTATCCGAAACTATGTGAAACTATGTGAAACTATCCGAAATAATGTGAAACTATGTGAAACTATGTGAAACTATGTGAAACTATGTGAAACTATCCGAAACTATGTGAAACTATCCGAAACTATGTGGAACTATGTGAAACTATCCGAAACTATGTGAAACTATGTGAAACTATCCGAAACTATGTGAAACTATGTGAAACTATCCGAAACTATGTGAAACTATGTGAAAATATGTGAAACTATCCGAAACTATGTGAAACTATGAGAAAATATGCGAAAGTATCCGAAAGTATGTGAAACTATGTGAAACTATGTGAAATAATCCGAAACTACGTGAAACTATGTGAAAATATCCAAAACTATGTGAAACTATGAGAAACTATCCGAAACTATGTGAAACTATCCGAAGCTATGTGAAACTATGTGAAACTATCCGAAACTATGTGAAACTATCCAAAACTATGTGAAACTATCCGAAACTATGTGAAACTTTGTGAAACTATGTGAAACTATCTGAAACAATGCGAAACTATCCGAAACTATGTGAAACTGTGTGGAACTATCCGAAACTATGTGAAACTATTCGAAACTATGTGAAAATATGTGAAACTATCCGAAACTATGTGAAACTATCCGAAACTAAGTGAAACTATGTGAAACTATGTGAAACTATCCGAAACTATGTTAAACTATGAGAAACTATCCGAAACTATGTGAAACTATCCGAAACTATGTGAAACTATATGAAACTATGTGAAACTATGTGAAACTATGTGAAACTATGTGAAACTATGTGAAACTATCCGAAACTATGTTAAACTATCCGAAACTATGTGATACTATGAAACTATGAAAAACTATGTGAAACTATGTTAAACTATCCGAAACTATGTAAAATTATGTGAAACTATCCGAAACTATGAGAAACTATCCGAAACTATGTGAAACTATGAGAACTATGTGAAACTATCCGAAACTATGAGAAACTATGTGAAACTATGTGAAACTATCCGAAACTATCCAAAACTATGAGAAACTATCCGAAACTATGTGAAACTATCCGAAACTATGTGAAACTATGTGAAACAATGCGATACTATGTGAAACTATCCGAAACTATGTGAAACTATGTGACACTATGTGAAACTATCCGAAACTATGTGAAACTATCCGAAACTATGTGAAACTATGTGAAACTATGTGAAACTATCCGAAACTATGAGAAACTATGTGAAACTATGCGAAATTATGTGAAACTATCCGAAAATATGTGAAACTATGTGAAAGTATGTGAAACTATGTGAAACTATCCGAAACTATGTGAAACTATGTGAAACTATGTGAAACTATCCGAAACTATGTGAAACTATGTGAAACTAAGTGAAACTATCCGAAACTATGTGAAACTATGTGAAACTAGCCGAGACTATGTGAAACTACGTGAAACTATCCGAAACTATGTGAAACTATCCGAAACTATGTGAAACTATCCGAAACTATGTGAAACTATCCGAAACTATGAGAAACTATCCGAAACTATGTGAAACTATGTGAAACTATCCGAAACTATGTGAAACTATGTGAAACTATGTGAAACTATGTGGAACTATCCGAAACTATGTGAAACTATGTGAAACAATGCGATACTATGTGAAACTATGTGAAACTATCCGAAACTATGTGAAACTATGTGAAACTATGTGAAACTATCCGAAACTATGTGAAACTATGTGAAACTATGTGAAACTAAGTGAAACTATCCGAAACTATGTGAAACTATGTGAAACTAGCCGAGACTATGTGAAACTACGTGAAACTATCCGAAACTATGTGAAACTATCCGAAACTATGTGAAACTATCCGAAACTGTGTGAAACTATCCGAAACTATGAGAAACTATCCGAAATTATGTGAAACTATGTGAAACTATCCGAAACTATGTGAAACTGTCCGAAACTATGTGAAACTAAGTGAAACTATCCGAAACTATGTGAAACTATGTGAAACTAGCCGAGACTATGTGAAACTACGTGAAACTATCCGAAACTATGTGAAACTATCCGAAACTATGTGAAACTATCCGAAACTATGTGAAACTATCCGAAACTATGAGAAACTATCCGAAATTATGTGAAACTATGTGAAACTATCCGAAACTATGTGAAACTATGTGAAACTGTCCGAAACTATGTGAAACTATGTGAAACTATCCGAAACAATGTGAAACTATGTGAAAATATGTGAAACTATCCGAAACTATGTGAAACTATGAGAAACTATGTGAAAGTATCCGAAAGTATGTGAAACTATGTGAAATTATCCGAAACTACGTGAAACTATGTGAAAATATCCAAAACTATGAGAAACTATGAGAAACTATCCGAAACTATGTGAAACTATCCGAAGCTATGTGAAACTATGTGAAACTATCCGAAACTATGTGAAACTATCCGAAACTATGTGAAACTATCCGAAACTATGTGAAACTTTGTGAAACTATGTGAAACTATCTGAAACAATGCGAAACTATCCGAAACTATGTGGAACTATCCGAAACTATGTGAAACTATCCGAAACTATCCGAAACTAAGTGAAAATATGTGAAACTATCTGAAACTATGTGAAACTATCCGAAACTAAGTGAAACTATGTGAAACTATGTGAAACTATCCGAAACTATGTTAAACTATGAGAAACTATCCGAAACTATGTGAAACTATCCGAAACTATGTGAAACTATATGAAACTATGTGAAACTATGTGAAACTATCCGAAACTATGTTAAACTATCCGAAACTATGTGAAACTATCCAAAACTATGTGAAACTATTTGAAACTATATGAAACTATGTGAAACTATCCGAAACTATGTTAAACTATCCGAAACTATCCGAAACTATGTTAAACTATCCGAAACTATGTGAAACTATGAAACTATGAAAAACTATGTGAAACTATGTGAAACTATCCGAAACTATGTAAAATTATGTGAAACTATCCGAAACTATGTGAAACTATCCGAAACTATGAGACACTATGTGAAACTATCCGAAACTATGTGAAACTATGAAACTATGCGAAACTATGTGAAACTATCCGAAACTATGTGAAACTAAGTGAAACTATCCGAAACTATGTGGAACAATGTGAAACTATGTGAAACTATCCGAAACTATGTGAAAGTATGTGAAACTATCCGAAACTATGTGAAACTATGTGAAACTATCAGAAACTATGTGAAACTATGTGAAACTATCCGAAACTATCCGAAACTATGTGAAACTATATGAAACTCTGCGAAACTATGTGAAACTATCCGAAACTATGTGAAACTATGTGAAACTATCCGAAACTATGTGAAACTATGCGAAACTATGAGAAACTATGTGAAACTATCCGAAACTTTGCGAAACTATGTGAAACTATCCGAAACTATGTGAAACTATGTGAAACTATCCGAAACTATGTGAAACTATCCGAAACTATGTGAAACTATGTGGAACTATGTGAAACTATCCGAAACTATGCGAAACTATGTGAAACTATCCGAAACTATGTGAAACTATCCGAAACTATGTGAAACTATCCGAAATAATGTGAAACTATGTGAAACTATGTGAAACTATGTGAAACTATCCGAAACTATGTGGAACTATGTGAAACTATCCGAAACTATGTGAAACTATGTGAAACTATGTGAAACTATCCGAAACTATGTGAAAATATGTGAAACTATCCGAAACTATGTGAAACTATGAGAAACTATGCGAAAGTATCCGAAAGTATGTGAAACTATGTGAAATTATCCGAAACTACGTGAAACTATGTGAAAATATCCAAAACTATGTGAAACTATGAGAAACTATCCGAAACTATGTGAAACTATCCGAAGCTATGTGAAACTATGTGAAACTATCCGAAACTATGTGAAACTATCCGAAACTATGTGAAACTATCCGAAACTATGTGAAACTTTGTGAAACTATGTGAAACTATCTGAAACAATGCGAAACTATCCGAAACTATGTGAAACTGTGTGGAACTATCCGAAACTATGTGAAACTATCCGAAACTATGTGAAAATATGTGAAACTATCCGAAACTATGTTAAACTATCCGAAACTATGTGAAACTATATGAAACTATGTGAAACTATGTGAAACTATCCGAAACTATGTTAAACTATCCGAAACTATATGAAACTATCCAAAACCATGTGAAACTATTTGAAACTTTGTGAAACTATGTGAAACTATGTGAAACTATCCGAAACTATGTTAAACTATCCGAAACTATGTGATACTATGAAACTATGAAAAACTATGTGAAACTATGTGAAACTATCCGAAACTATGTAAAATTATGTGAAACTATCCGAAACTATGAGAAACTATCCGAAACTATGTGAAACTATCCGAAACTATGTGAAACTATATGAAACTATGTGAAACTATGTGAAACTATCCGAAACTATGTTAAACTATCCGAAACTATGTGAAACTATCCAAAACTATGTGAAACTATTTGAAACTATGTGAAACTATGTGAAACTATGTGAAACTATCCGAAACTATGTGAAACTATGTGAAAATATGTGAAACTATCCGAAACTATGTTAAGCTAACCGAAACTATGTGAAACTATGAAACTATGAAAAACTATGTGAAACTATGTGAAACTATCCGAAACTATGTAAAATTATGTGAAACTATCCGAAACTATGTGAAACTATCCGAAACTATGTGACACTATGTGAAACTATCCGAAACTATGTGAAACTATGAAACTATGCGAAACTATGTGAAACTATCCGAAACTATGAGAAACTAAGTGAAACTATCCGAAACTATGTGGAACAATGTGAAACTATGTGAAACTATCCGAAACTATGTGAAAGTACGTGAAACTATCCGAAACTATGTGAAACTATCCGAAACTATGTGAAACTATGTGAAACTATCCGAAACTATCCGAAACTATGTGAAACTATATGAAACTCTGCGAAACTAAGTGAAACTATGTGAAACTATGTGAAACTATGTTAAACTATCCGAAACTATGTTAAACTATACGAAACTATGTGAAAGTATCCGAAAGTATTTGAAACTATGTGAAACTATGTGAAATTATGTGAAACTATCCGAAACTATGTGAAACTATCCGAAACTATGTGAAACTATGTGAAACTAAGTGAAACTATCCGAAACTATGTGAAACTAAGTGAAACTATCCGAAACTATGTGAAACTATGTGAAACTACGTGAAACTATCCGAAACTATGTGAAACTATCCGAAACTATGTGAAACTATGCGAAACTATGTGAAACTATCCGAAACTATGCGAAACTATGTGAAACTATCCGAAACTATGAGAAACTATCCGAAACTATGTGAAACTATGTGAAACTATCCGAAACTATGTGGAACTATGTGAAACTATCCGAAACTATGTGAAACTATCCGAAACTATGTGAAACTATCCGAAACTATGTGAAACTATGTGAAACTATCCGAAACTATGTGAAACTATGTGAAAATATGTGAAACTATCCGAAACTATGTGAAACTATGAGAAACTATGCGAAAGTATCCGAAAGTATGTGAAACTATGTGAAATTATCCGAAACTACGTGAAACTATGTGAAAATATCCAAAACTATGTGAAACTATGAGAAACTATCCGAAACTATGTGAAACTATCCGAAGCTATGTGAAACTATGTGAAACTATCCGAAACTATGTGAAACTATCCGAAACTATGTGAAACTATCCGAAACTATGTGAAACTTTGTGAAACTATGTGAAACTATCTGAAACAATGCGAAACTATCCGAAACTATGTGAAACTGTGTGGAACTATCCGAAACTATGTGAAACTATCCGAAACTATGTGAAAATATGTGAAACTATCCGAAACTATGTTAAACTATCCGAAACTATGTGAAACTATATGAAACTATGTGAAACTATGTGAAACTATCCGAAACTATGTTAAACTATCCGAAACTATATGAAACTATCCAAAACCATGTGAAACTACTTGAAACTTTGTGAAACTATGTGAAACTATGTGAAACTATCCGAAACTATGTTAAACTATCCGAAACTATGTGATACTATGAAACTATGAAAAACTATGTGAAACTATGTGAAACTATCCGAAACTATGTAAAATTATGTGAAACTATCCGAAACTATGAGAAACTATCCGAAACTATGTGAAACTATCCGAAACTATGTGAAACTATATGAAACTATGTGAAACTATGTGAAACTATCCGAAACTATGTTAAACTATCCGAAACTATGTGAAACTATCCAAAACTATGTGAAACTATTTGAAACTATGTGAAACTATGTGAAACTATGTGAAACTATGTGAAACTATCCGAAACTATGTGAAACTATGTGAAAATATGTGAAACTATCCGAAACTATGTTAAGCTAACCGAAACTATGTGAAACTATGAAACTATGAAAAACTATGTGAAACTATGTGAAACTATCCGAAACTATGTAAAATTATGTGAAACTATCCGAAACTATGTGAAACTATCCGAAACTATGTGACACTATGTGAAACTATCCGAAACTATGTGAAACTATGAAACTATGCGAAACTATCCGAAACTATGTGACACTATGTGAAACTATCCGAAACTATGTGAAACTATGAAACTATGCGAAACTATGTGAAACTATCCGAAACTATGAGAAACTAAGTGAAACTATCCGAAACTATGTGGAACAATGTGAAACTATGTGAAACTATCCGAAACTATGTGAAAGTACGTGAAACTATCCGAAACTATGTGAAACTATCCGAAACTATGTGAAACTATGTGAAACTATCCGAAACTATCCGAAACTATGTGAAACTATATGAAACTCTGCGAAACTAAGTGAAACTATGTGAAACTATGTTAAACTATCCGAAACTATGTTAAACTATCCGAAACTATGTGAAAGTATCCGAAAGTATTTGAAACTATGTGAAACTATGTGAAATTATGTGAAACTATCCGAAACTATGTGAAACTATCCGAAACTATGTGAAACTATGTGAAACTAAGTGAAACTATCCGAAACTATGTGAAACTAAGTGAAACTATCCGAAACTATGTGAAACTATGTGAAACTATGTGAAACTACGTGAAACTATCCGAAACTATGTGAAACTATCCGAAACTATGTGAAACTATGCGAAACTATGTGAAACTATCCGAAACTATGCGAAACTATGTGAAACTATCCGAAACTATGAGAAACTATCCGAAACTATGTGAAACTATGTGAAACTATCCGAAACTATGTGAAACTATGTGAAACTATCCGAAACTATGTGAAACTATCCGAAACTATGTGAAACTATGTGAAACTATCCGAAACTATGTGAAACTATCCGAAACTATGTGAAACTATCCGAAACTATGTGAAACTATCCGAAACTATGTGAAACTATCCGAAACTATGTGAAACTATGTGAAACTGTCCGAAACTATGTGAAACTATGTGAAACTATCCGAAACTATGTGAAACTATGTGAAAATATATGAAACTATCCGAAACTATGTGAAACTATGAGAAACTATGTGAAAGTATCCGAAAGTATGTGAAACTATGTGAAACTATGTGAAATTATCCGAAACTACGTAAAACTATGTGAAAATATCCAAAACTATGTGAAACTATGTGAAACTATCCGAAACTATGTGAAACTATCCGAAGCTATGTGAAACTATGTGAAACTATCCGAAACTATGTGAAACTATCCGAAACTATGTGAAACTTTGTGAAACTATCCGAAGCTATGTGAAACTATGTGAAACTATCCGAAACTATGTGAAACTATCCGAAACTATGTGAAACTTTGTGAAACTATGCGAAACTATCCGAAACTATGTGAAACTATATGGAACTATCCGAAACTATGTGAAACTATGTGAAACTATCCGAAACTATGTTAAACTATGAGAAACTATCCGAAACTATGTGAAATTATCCGAAACTATGTGAAACTATATGAAACTATGTGAAACTATGTGAAACTATCCGAAACTATGTTAAACTATCCGAAACTATATGAAACTATCCAAAAGCATGTGAAACTATTTGAAACTATGTGAAACTATGTGAAACTATCCGAAACTATGTTAAACAATCCGAAACTATGTGATACTATGAAACTATGAAAAACTATGTGAAACTATGTGAAACTATCCGAAACTATGTAAAATTATGTGAAACTATCCGAAAGTATGAGAAACTATCCGAAACTATGTGAAACTATCCGAAACTATGTGAAACTATATGAAACTATGTGAAACTATGTGAAACTATCCGAAACTATGTTAAACTATCCGAAACTATGTGAAACTATCCAAAACTATGTGAAACTATTTGAAACTATGTGAAACTATGTGAAACTATGTGAAACTATCCGAAACTATGTGAAACTATGTGAAAATATGTGAAACTATCCGAAACTATGTTAAGCTATCCGAAACTATGTGAAACTATGAAACTATGAAAAACTATGTGAAACTATGTGAAACTATGTGAAACTATCCGAAACTATGTAAAATTATGTGAAACTATCCGAAACTATGTGAAACTATCCGAAACTATGTGACACTATGTGAAACTATCCGAAACTATGTGAAACTATGAAACTATGCGAAACTATGTGAAACTATCCGAAACTATGAGAAACTAAGTGAAACTATCCGAAACTATGTGGAACAATGTGAAACTATGTGAAACTATCCGAAACTATGTGAAAGTACGTGAAACTATCCGAAACTATGTGAAACTATCCGAAACTATGTGAAACTATGTGAAACTATCCGAAACTATCCGAAACTATGTGAAACTATATGAAACTCTGCGAAACTAAGTGAAACTATGTGAAACTATGTGAAACTATGTGAAACTATGTTAAACTATCCGAAACTATGTGAAACTATGAGAAACTATGTGAAAGTATCCGAAAGTATGTGAAACTATGTGAAACTATGTGAAATTATGTGAAACTATCCGAAACTATGTGAAACTATCCGAAACTATGTGAAACTATGTGAAACTAAGTGAAACTATCCGAAACTATGTGAAACTATGTGAAACTATGTGAAACTAAGTGAAACTATCCGAAACTATGTGAAACTATGTGAAACTATGAGAAACTACGTGAAACTATCCGAAACTATGTGAAACTATCCGAAACTATGTGAAACTATGCGAAACTATGTGAAACTATCCGAAACTATGCGAAACTATGCGAAACTATCCGAAACTATGAGAAACTATCCGAAACTATGTGAAACTATGTGAAACTATCCGAAACTATGTGAAACTATGTGAAACTATCCGAAACTATGTGAAACTATCCGAAACTATGTGAAACTATCCGAAACTATGTGAAACTATGTGAAACTATGTGAAACTATCCGAAACTATGTGAAACTATCCGAAACTATGTTAAACTATCCGAAACTATGTGAAACTATGTGAAACTGTCCGAAACTATGTGAAACTATGTGAAACTATCCGAAACTATGTGAAACTATGTGAAAATATGTGAAACTATCCGAAACTATGTGAAACTATGAGAAACTATGTGAAAGTATCCGAAAGTATGTGAAACTATGTGAAACTATGTGAAATTATCCGAAACTACGTGAAACTATGTGAAAATATCCAAAACTATGTGAAACTATGAGAAACTATCCGAAACTATGTGAAACTATCCGAAGCTATGTGAAACTATGTGAAACTATCCGAAACTATGTGAAACTATCCGAAACTATGTGAAACTATCCGAAACTATGTGAAACTTTGTGAAACTATGCGAAACTATCCGAAACTATGTGAAACTATGTGAAACTATCCGAAACTATGTGAAACTATGTGAAACTATCCGAAACTATCCGAAACTATGTTAAACTATGAGAAACTATCCGAAACTATGTGAAACTATCCAAAACTATGTTAAACTATGAGAAACTATCCGAAACTATGAGAAACTATCCGAAACTATGTGAAACTATATGAAACTATGTGAAACTATGTGAAACTATCCGAAACTATGTTAAACTATCCGAAACTATGTGAAACTATCCAAAACTATGTGAAACTATTTGAAACTATATGAAACTATGTGAAACTATCCGAAACTATGTTAAACTTTCCGAAACTATGTGAAACTATGAAACTATGAAAAACTATGTGAAACTATGTGAAACTATCCGAAACTATGTAAAATTATGTGAAACTATCCGAAACTATGTGAAACTATCCGAAACTATGTGACACTATGTGAAACTATCCGAAACTATGTGAAACTATTAAACTATGCGAAACTATGTGAAACTATCCGAAACTATGTGAAACTAAGTGAAACTATCCGAAACTATGTGGAACAATGTGAAACTATGTGAAACTATCCGAAACTATGTGAAAGTATGTGAAACTATCCGAAACTATGTGAAACTATGTGAAACTATCCGAAACTATCCGAAACTATGTGAAACTATGTGAAACTATATGAAACTCTGCGAAACTATGTGAAACTATCCGAAACTAAGTGAAACTATGTGAAACTATCCGAAACTATGTGAAACTATGCGAAACTATGAGAAACTATGTGAAACTATCCGAAACTTTGCGAAACTATGTGAAACTATGTGAAACTATGTGAAACTATGTGAAACTATCCGAAACTATGTGAAACTATCCGAAACTATGTGAAACTATGTGAAACTAAGTGAAACTATCCGAAACTATGTGAAACTATGTGAAACTAAGTGAAACTATCCGAAACTATGTGAAACTATGTGAAACTAGCCGAGACTATGTGAAACTACGTGAAACTATCCGAAACTATGTGAAACTATCCGAAACTATGTGAAACTATGTGAAACTATGTGAAACTATGCGAAACTATGTGAAACTATGTGAAACTATCCGAAACTATGCGAAACTATGTGAAACTATCCGAAACTATGTGAAACTATCCGAAACTATGTGAAACTATCCGAAACAATGTGGAACTATGTGAAACTATCCGAAACTATGTGAAACTATCCGAAACTATGTGAAACTATCCGAAACTATGTGAAACTATCCGAAACTATGTGAAAATATGTGAAACTATCCGAAACTATGTGAAACTATGAGAAACTATGCGAAAGTATCCGAAAGTATGTGAAACTATGTGAAACTATGTGAAATTATCCGAAACTACGTGAAACTATGTGAAAATATCCAAAACTATGTGAAACTATGAGAAACTATCCGAAACTATGTGAAACTATCCGAAGCTATGTGAAACTATGTGAAACTATCTGAAACAATGCGAAACTATCCGAAACTATGTGAAACTATGTGGAACTATCCGAAACTATGTGAAACTATCCGAAACTATCCGAAACTATGTGAAAATATGTGAAACTATCCGAAACTATGTGAAACTATCCGAAACTAAGTGAAACTATGTGAAACTATCCGAAACTATGTTAAACTATGACAAACTATCCGAAACTATGTGAAACTATCCGAAACTATGTGAAACTATATGAAACTATGTGAAACTATGTGAAACTATCCGAAACTATGTTAAACTATCCGAAACTATGTGAAACTATGAAACTATGAAAAACTATGAGAAACTATGTGAAACTATCCGAAACTATGTAAAATTATGTGAAACTATCCGAAACTATGAGAAACTATCCGAAACAATGTGAAACTATCCGAAACTATGTGAAACTATATGAAACTATGTGAAACTATCCGAAACTATGTTAAACTATCCGAAACTATGTGAAACTATCCAAAACTATGTGAAACTATTTGAAACTATGTGAAACTATGTGAAACTATCCGAAACTATGTTAAACTATCCGAAACTATGTGAAACTATGAAACTATGAAAAACTATGTGAAACTATCCGAAACTATGTAAAATTATGCGGAACTATCCGAAACTATGTGAAACTATCCGAAACTATGTGACACTATGTGAAACTATCCGAAACTATGTGAAACTATGAAACTATGCGAAACTATGTGAAACTATCCGAAACTATGTGAAACTAAGTGAAACTATCCGAAACTATGTGGAACAATGTGAAACTATGTGGAACAATGTGAAACTATGTGAAACTATCCGAAACTATGTGAAAGTACGTGAAACTATCCGAAACTATGTGAAACTATCCGAAACTATGTGAAAATATGTGAAACTATCCGAAACTATCCGAAACTATGTGAAACTATATGAAACTCTGCGAAACTAAGTGAAACTATGTGAAACTATGTGAAACTATGTGAAACTATGTGAAACTATGTTAAACTATCCGAAACTATGTGAAACAATGAGAAACTATGTGAAAGTATCCGAAAGTATGTGAAATTATCCGAAACTACGTGAAACTATGTGAAAATATCCAAAACTATGTGAAACTATGAGAAACTATCCGAAACTATGTGAAACTCTCCGAAACTATGTGAAACTATCCGAAACTATGTGAAACTTTGTGAAACTATGTGAAACTCTGAAACAATGCGAAACTATCCGAAACTATGTGAAACTATGTGGAACTATCCGAAACTATGTGAAACTATGTGAAACTATCCGAAACTATGTGAAAATATGTGAAACTATCCGAAACTATGTGAAACTATCCGAAACTAAGTGAAACTATGTGAAACTATGTGAAACTATCCGAAACTATGTTAAACTATGAGAAACTATCCGAAACTATGTGAAACTATCCGAAACTATGTGAAACTATATGAAACTATGTGAAACTATCCGAAACTATGTTAAACTATCCGAAACTATGTGAAACTATCCAAAACTATGTGAAACTATTTGAAACTATGTGAAACTATCCGAAACTACGTTAAACTATCCGAAACTATGTGAAACTATGTGAAACTATCCAAAACTATGTGAAACTATTTGAAACTATGTGAAACTATGTGAAACTATGTGAAACTATGTGAAACTATCCGAAACTATGTGAAACTATGTGAAACTATCCGAAACAATGTGAAACTATCCGAAACTATGTGAAACTATCCAAAACTATGTGAAACTATCCGAAACTATGTGAAACTATCCGAAACTATGCGAAACTATGTGAAACTATGTGAAACTATCCGAAACGATGCGAAACTATGTGAAACTATGTGAAACTATCCGAAACTATGTGAAACTATGTGAAACTATCCGAAACTATGCGAAACTATGTGAAACTGTCCGAAACTATGTGAAACTATGAGAACTATCCGAAACTATGAGAAACTATGTGAAACTATCCGAAACTATGTGAAACTATGTGAAACTAACCGAAACTATGTTAAGCTATCCGAAACTATGTGAAACTATGTGAAACTATCCGAAACTATCCAAAACTATCCAAAACTATCCAAAACTATGTGAAACTATCCGAAACTATGTGAAACTATCCGAAACTATCCGAAACTATGTGAAACTATGTGAAACTATCCGAAACTATGTGAAACTATCCGAAACTATGTGAAACTGTGCGAAACTATGTGAAACTATCCGAAACTATACGAAACTATGTGAAACTATCCGAAACTATGTGAAACTATGTGAAACTATCCGAAACTATGTGAAACTATCCGAAACTATGTGAAACTATATGAAACTATCCGAAACTATGTGAAACTATCCGAAACTATGTGAAACTATCCGAAACTATGTGAAACTACCCGAAACTATGTGAAACTATTTGAAACTATCCGAAACTATGTGAAACTATGTGAAACTATCCGAAACTATGTGAAACTATCTGAAACTAAGTGAAACTATTTGAAACTATCCGAAACTATGTGAAATCATCCGAAACTATGTGAAACTATGTGAAACTATCCGAAACTATGTGAAACTATGTGAAACTATCCGATACTATGTGAAAGTATGTGAAACTATCCGAAACTATGTGAATCTATCCGAAACTATCTGAAACTATGTGAAACTATGTAAAACTATCCGAAACAATGTGAAACTATCCGAAACTATGTGAAACTATGTGAAACTATGTGAAACTACCCGAAACTATGTGAAACTATTTGAAACTATCCGAAACTATGTGAAACTATCCGAAGCTATGTGAAACTATGTGAAATTATCCGAAACTATGTGAAACTATCCGAAACTATGTGAAACTATCCGAAACTATGTGAAACTATCCGAAACTATGTGAAACTATCCGAAACTATGTGAAACTATCCGAAACTATGTGAAACTATCCGAAACTATGTGAAACTATCCGAAACTATGTGAAACTATCCGAAACTATGTGAAACTATCCGAAACTATGTGAAACTATGAGAAACTCTCCGAAACTATGTGAAACTATGTGAAACTCTCCGAAACTATGTGAAACTATCCGAAACTATGTGAAACTTTGTGAAACTATGTGAAACTATCTGAAACAATGCGAAACTATCCGAAACTATGTGAAACTATCCGAAACTACGTGAAACGATGTGAAACTATCCGAAACTATGTCAAACTATCCGAAACTATGTGAAACTATCCGAAACTATGTGAAACTATCCGAAACTATGTGAAACTATGTGAAACTATGAGAACTATGTGAAACTATCCGAAACTATGAGAAACTATATGAAACTATCCGAAACTATGTGAAACTATGTGAAACTAACCGAAACTATGTGAAACTATCCGAAACTATGTGAAACTATGTGAAACTATGTGAAACTATCCGAAACTATCAAAAACTATCCAAAACTATCCAAAACTATGTGAAACTATCCGAAACTATGTGAAACTATCCGAAACTATCCGAAACTATGTGAAACTATGTGAAACTATCCGAAACTATGTGAAACTATCCGAAACTATGTGAAACTATGCGAAACTATGTGAAACTATCCGAAACTATGCGAAACTATGTGAAACTATCCGAAACTATGTGAAACTATGTGAAACTATCCGAAACTGTGTGAAACTATCCGAAACTATGTGAAACTATGTGAAACTATCCGAAACTATGTGAAACTATGTGAAACTATCCGAAACTATGTGAAACTATGTGAAACTATCCGAAACTATGTGAAAATATGTGAAACTACCCGAAACTATGTGAAACTATGTGAAACTATCCGAAACTATGTGAAACTATGTGAAACTATCCGAAACTATGTGAAACTATGCGAAACTATGTTAAACTATGTGAAACTATGCGAAACTATGCGAAACTATGTGAAACTATCCGAAACTATGTGAAACTATGTGAAACTATCCGAAGCTATGTGAAACTATCCGAAACTATGTGAAACTATGTGAAACTATCCGAAACTATGTGAAACTATCCGAAACTATGTGAAACTATCCGAAACTATGTGAAACTATCCGAAACTATGTGAAACTACCCGAAACTATGTGAAACTATTTGAAACTATCCGAAACTACCCGAAACTATGTGAAACTTCCCGAAACTATGTGAAACTATCCGAAACTATGTGAAACTATGAGAAACTATCCGAAACTATGTGAAACTATGTGAAACTATTCGAAACAATGTGAAACTATCCGAAACTATGTGAAACTATTTGAAACTATTATCTAATGTGTAATATTAAAGGGAGTTTCGGAGTGAGTCGTGTGCTTAGCTCCGGAGTCGAAATTTATCCGTTTTTCAGCTATTATTCCCTCTTTCCCGAAGAAAAATAATTTTTCTGATATATACAGAGCTTTAATCACGCTGAAATATCGAAAAATAAATTTTAAAAAATAAAACGAAGTAAATAGAAAAAAAATTAAAAAATACTCCCTGACCAGGACCGAACCCCTGTCCACCCAGTCTACAAACTTCTTTACCCTTTGCGTTAGCAACCACACCACGACTCTCACGTTGCTTCCACGAATATATAGCTAAAAGAGCTTCTTTAAGGTTAATTAACAAAATCTATTTTGGCTCTTTATGTGCCCCCTAATTAGTGCATAAATATTCCCTTTGGTACGATTGTTTGTATATAAAACTCTAATTTCTGGCAGAGTTTGAAAAATATAAGTTAACATTAAAGGGAGTTACGGAGTGAGTCGTGTGCTTAGCTCCGGAGTCGAAATTTATCCGTTTTTCAGCTATTATTCCCTCTTTCCCGAAGAAAAATAATTTTTCTGATATATACAGAGCTTTAATCACGTTGTAATATAGAAAAATAAATTTTTAAAAATAAAACGAAGTAAATAGAAAAAAAATTAAAAAATACTCCGTGACCAGGACCGACCCCAGACCATCCAGTCTACAAACTTCTTTACCCTTTGCGTTAACAACCACACCACGACTCGCACGTTGCTTCCACGAATATATAGATAAAAGAGCTTCTTTCCGGTTAATTAACAAAATCTATTTTGGCTCTTTATGTGCCCCCTAATTAGTGTATAAATATTCCCTTTGGTACGATTGTTTGGTATATAAAACTCTAATTTCTGGCAGAGTTTGAAAATTATAAGTTAATATTAATGGGAGTTACGGAGTGAGTCGTGAGCTTAGCTCCGGAGTCGAAATTTATCCGTTTTTCAGCTATTATTTCCTCTTTCCCGAAGAAAAATAATTTTTCTGATATATACAGCGCTTTAATCACGTTGAAATATAGAAAAATAAATTTTTAAAATTAAAACGAAGTAAATAGAAAAAAAAAATTAAAAAATACTCCGTGACCAGGACCGAACCCCTGACCACCCAGTCTACAAACTTCTTTTCCCTTTGCGTTAACAACCACACCACGACTCGGACGTTGCTTCCACGAATATATAGCTAAAAGAGCTTCTTTCCGGTTAATTAACAAAATCTATTTTGGCTCTTTATGTGCCAACTAATTAGTGTATAAATATTCCCTTTGGTACGATTGTTTGGTATATAAAACTCTATTTTCTGGCAGAGTTTGAAAATTATAAGTTAATATTAAAGGGAGTTACGGAGTAAGTCGTGTGCTTAGCTCCGGAGTCGAAATTTATCCGTTTTTCAGCTATTATTTCCTCTTTCCCGAAGAAAAATAATTTTTCTGATATATACAGCGCTTTAATCACGTTGAAATATAGAAAAATAAATTTTTAAAATTAAAACGAAGCAAATAGAAAAAAAAAATTAAAAAATACTCCGTGACCAGGACCGAACCCCTGACCATTCAGTCTACAAACTTCTTTTCCCTTTGCGTTAACAACCACACCACGACTCGGACGTTGCTTCCACGAATATATAGCTAAAAGAGCTTCTTTCCGGTTAATTAACAAAATCTATTTTGGCTCTTTATGTGCCAACTAATTAGTGTATAAATATTCCCTTTGGTACAATTGTTTGGTATATAAAACTCTATTTTCTGGCAGAGTTTGAAAATTATAAGTTAATATTAAAGGGAGTTACGGAGTATGTCGTGTGCTTAGCTCCGGAGTCGAAATTTATCCGTTTTTCAGCTATTATTCCCTCTTTCCCGAAGAAAAATAATTTTTCTGATATATACAGCGCTTTAATCACGTTGAAATATAGAAAAATAAATTTTTAAAAATAAAACGAAGTAAATAGAAAAAAAAATTAAAAAATACTCCGTGACCAGGACCGAACCCCATACCACCCAGTCTAAAAACTTCTTTTTCCTTTGCGTTAACAACCACACCACGACTCGCACGTTGCTTCCACGAATATATAGCTAAAAGAGCTTCTTTCCGTTTAATTAACAAAATCTATTTTGGCTCTTTATGTTCCCCCTAATTAGTGTATAAATATTCCCTTTGGTACGATTGTTTGGTATATAAAACTCTAATTTCTGGCAGAGTTTGAAAATTATAAGTTAATATTAAAGGGAGTTACGGAGTGAGTCGTGTGCTTAGCTCCGGAGTCGAAATTTATCCGTTTTTCAGCTATTATTCCCTCTTTCCCGAAGAAAAATAATTTTTCTGATATATACAGCGCTTTAATCACGTTGTAATATAGAAAAATAAATTTTTAAAAATAAAACGAAGTAAATTGAAAAAAAATTAAAAAATTCTCCGTGACCAGGACCGAACCCCAGACCATCCAGTCTACAAACTTCTTTACCCTTTGCGTTAACAACCACACCACGACTCGCACGTTGCTTCCACGAATATATAGATAAAAGAGCTTCTTTCCGGTTAATTAACAAAATCTATTTTGGCTCTTTATGTGCCCCCTAAATAGTGTATAAATATTCCCTTTGGTACGATTGTTTGGTATATAAAACTCTAATTTCTGGCAGAGTTCCAAATTATAAGTTAATATTAAAGGGAGTTACGGAGTGAGTCGTGTGCTTAGCTCTGGAGTCGAAATTTATCCGTTTTTCAGCTATTATTCCCTCTTTCCCGAAGAAAAATAATTTTTCTGATATATACAGCGCTTTAATCACGTTGAAATATAGAAAAATAAATTTTTTAAAATAAAACGAAGTAAATAGAAAAAAAATTAAAAAATACTCCGTGACCAGGACCGAACCCCTGACCACCCAGTCTACAAACTTCTTTACCCTTTGCGTTAACAACCACACCACGACTCGCACGTTGCTTCCACGAATATATAGCTAAAAGAGCTTCTTTCCGGTTAATTAACAAAATCTATTTTGGCTCTTTATGTGCCCCCTAATTAGTGTATAAATATTCCCTTTGGTACGATTGTTTGGTATATAAAACTCTAATTTCTGGCAGAGTTTGAAAATTATAAGTTAATATTAAAGGGAGTTATGGAGTGAGTCGTGTGCTTAGCTCCGGAGTCGAAATTTATCCGTTTTTCAGCTATTATTCCCTCTTTCCCGAAGAAAAATAATTTTTCTGATATATATACAGCGCTTTAATCACGTTGAAATATAAAAAAATAAATTTTTCAAAATAAAACAAAGTAATTAGAAAAAAAATTAAAAACTACTCCGTGACCAGGGACGAACCCCCGTCCACCCAGTCTACAAACTTCTTTACCCTTTGCGTTATCAACCACACCACGACTCGCACGTTGCTTCCACGAATATATAGCTAAAAGAGCTTCTTTCCGGTTAATTAACAAAATCTATTTTGGCTCTTTATGTGCCCCCTAATTAGTGTAAAAATATTCCCTTTGGTACGATTGTTTGGTATATAAATCTCTAATTTCTGGCAGAGTTTGAAAATTATAAGTTAATATTAAAGGGAGTTACGGAGTGAGTCGTGTGCTTAGCTCCGGAGTCGAAATTTATCCGTTTTTCAGCTATTATTCCCTCTTTCCCGAAGAAAAATAATTTTTCTGATATATACAGCGCTTTTATCACGTTGAAATAAAGAAAAATAAATTTTTAAAAATAAAACGAAGTAAATAGAAAAGAAATTAAAAAATACTCCGTGACCAGGACCGAACCCCTGACCACCCAGTCTACAAACTTCTTTACCCTTTGCGTTAACAACCACACCACGACTCGCACGTTGCATCCACGAATATATAGCTAAAAGAGCTTCTTTCAGGTTAATTAACAAAATCTATTTTGGCTCTTTATGTGCCCCCTAATAAGTGTATAAATATTCCTTTTGGTACGATTGTTTGGTATATAAATCTCTAATTTCTGGCAGAGTTGGAAAATTATAAGTTAATATTAAAGGGAGTTACGGAGTGAGTCGTGAGCTTAGCTCCGGAGTCGAAATTTATCCGTTTTTCAGCTATTATTCCCTCTTTCCCGAAGAAAAATAATTTTTCAGATATATACAGCGCTTTAATCACGTTGAAATATAGAAAAATAAATTTTTAAAATTAAAACGAAGTAAATAGAAAAAAAAATTAAAAAATACTCCGTGACCAGGACCGAACCCCTGACCAGCCAGTCTACAAACTTCTTTTTCCTTTGCGTTAACAACCACACCACGACTCGGACGTTGCTTCCAGGAATATATAGCTAAAAGAGCTTCTTTCCGGTTAATTAACAAAATCTATTTTGGCTCTTTATGTGCCAACTAATTAGTGTATAAATATTCCCTTTGGTACGATTGTTTGGTATATAAAACTCTATTTTCTGGCAGAGTTTGAAAATTATAAGTTAATATTAAAGGGAGTTACGGAGTAAGTCGTGTGCTTAGCTCCGGAGTCGAAATTTATCCGTTTTTCAGCTATTATTCCCTCTTTCCCGAAGAAAAATACTTTTTCTGATATATACAGCGCTTTAATCACGTTGAAATATAGAAAAATAAATTTTTAAAAATAAAACGAAGTAAATTGAAAAAAAATTTAAAAAATACTCCGTGACCAGGACCGAACCCCTGACCACCCAGTCTACAAACTTCTCTACCCTTTGCGTTTACAACCACACCACGACTCGCACGTTGCTTCCACGAATATATAGCTAAAAGAGCTTCTTTCCGGTTAATTTACAAAATCTATTTTGGCTCTTTATGAGCCCCCTAATTAGTGTATAAATATTCCCTTTGGTACGATTGTTTGGTATATAAAACTCTAATTTCTGGCAGAGTTTGAAAATTATAAGTTAATATTAAAGGGAGTTACGGAGTGAGTCGTGTGCTTAGCTCCGGAGTCGAAATTTATCCGTTTTTCTGCTATTATTCCCTCTTTCCCGCAGAAAAATAATTTTTCTGATATATACAGCGCTTTAATCACGTTGAAATATAGAAAAATAAATTTTTAAAAATAAAAGGAAGTAAATAGAAAAAAAAAATTAAAAAATACTCCGTGACCAGGACCGAACCCCAGACCATCCAGTCAACAAACTTCTTTACCCTTTGCGTTAACAACCACACCACGACTCGCACGTTGCTTCCACGAATATATAGATAAAAGAGCTTCTTTCCGGTTAATTAACAAAATCTATTTTGGCTCTTTATGTGCCCCCTAAATAGTGTATAAATATTCCCTTTGGTACGATTGTTTGGTATATAAAACTCTAATTTCTGGCAGAGTTCCAAATTATAAGTTAATATTAAAGGGAGTTACGGAGTGAGTCGTGTGCTTAGCTCTGGAGTCGAAATTTATCCGTTTTTCAGCTATTATTCCCTCTTTCCCGAAGAAAAATAATTTTTCTGATATATACAGCGCTTTAATCACGTTGAAATATAGAAAAATAAATTTTTTAAAATAAAACGAAGTAAATAGAAAAAAAATTAAAAAATACTCCGTGACCAGGACCGAACCCCTGAACACCCAGTCTACAAACTTCTTTACCCTTTGCGTTAACAACCACACCACGACTCGCACGTTGCTTCCACGAATATATAGCTAAAAGAGCTTCTTTCCGGTTAATTAACAAAATCTATTTTGGCTCTTTATGTGCCCCCTAATTAGTGTATAAATATTCCCTTTGGTACGATTGTTTGGTATATAAAACTCTAATTTCTGGCAGAGTTTGAAAATTATAAGTTAATATTAAAGGGAGTTATGGAGTGAGTCGTGTGCTCAGCTCCGGAGTCGAAATTTATCCGTTTTTCAGCTATTATTCCCTCTTTCCCGAAGAAAAATAATTTTTCTGATATATATACAGCGCTTTAATCACGTTGAAATATAAAAAAATAAATTTTTCAAAATAAAACAAAGTAAATAGAAAAAAAATTAAAAACTACTCCGTGACCAGGGACGAACCCCCGTCCACCCAGTCTACAAACTTCTTTACCCTTTGCGTTAACAACCACACCACGACTCGCACGTTGCATCCACGAATATATAGCTAAAAGAGCTTCTTTCAGGTTAATTAACAAAATCTATTTTGGCTCTTTATGTGCCCCCTAATTAGTGTATAAATATTCCTTTTGGTACGATTGTTTGGTATATAAATCTCTAATTTCTGGCAGAGTTGGAAAATTATAAGTTAATATTAAAGGGAGTTACGGAGTGAGTCGTGAGCTTAGCTCCGGAGTCGAAATTTATCCGTTTTTCAGCTATTATTCCCTCTTTCCCGAAGAAAAATAATTTTTCAGATATATACAGCGCTTTAATCACGTTGAAATATAGAAAAATAAATTTTTAAAATTAAAACGAAGTAAATAGAAAAAAAAATTAAAAAATACTCCGAGACCAGGACCGAACCCCTGACCACCCAGTCTACAAACTTCTTTTTCCTTTGCGTTAACAACCACACCACGACTCGGACGTTGCTTCCAGGAATATATAGCTAAAAGAGCTTCTTTCCGGTTAATTAACAAAATCTATTTTGGCTCTTTATGAGCCCCCTAATTAGTGTATAAATATTCCCTTTGGTACGATTGTTTGGTATATAAAACTCTAATTTCTGGCAGAGTTTGAAAATTATAAGTTAATATTAAAGGGAGTTACGGAGTGAGTCGTGTGCTTAGCTCCGGAGTCGAAATTTATCCGTTTTTCTGCTATTATTCCCTCTTTCCCGCAGAAAAATAATTTTTCTGATATATACAGCGCTTTAATCACGTTGAAATATAGAAAAATAAATTTTTAAAAATAAAACGAAGTAAATAGAAAAAAAAAATTAAAAAATACTCCGTGACCAGGACCGAACCCCTGACCACCCAGTCTACAAACTTCTTTCCCCTTTGCGTTAACAACCACACCACGACTCGCACGTTGCTTCCACGAATATATAGCTAAAAGAGCTTCTTTCCGGTTAATTAACAAAATCTATTTTGGCTCTTTATGA
This sequence comes from Parasteatoda tepidariorum, assembly GCF_982258835.1. Taxonomy (NCBI): domain Eukaryota; kingdom Metazoa; phylum Arthropoda; class Arachnida; order Araneae; family Theridiidae; genus Parasteatoda; species Parasteatoda tepidariorum. Next base: position 373,235 of record NC_141761.1, read on the forward strand.
GCCCCCTAATTAGTGTATAAATATTCCCTTTGGTACGATTGTTTGGTATATAAAACTCTAATTTCTGGATGAGTTTGAAAATTATAAGTTAATATTAAAGGGAGTTACGGAGTTAGTCGTATGCTTAGCTCCGGAGTCGAAATTTATCCGTTTTTCAGCTATTATTCCCTCTTTCCCGAAGAAAAATAATTTTTCTGATATATACAGCGCTTTTATCACGTTGAAATATAGAAAAATAAATTTTTAAAAATAAAACGAAGTAAATAGAAAGAAAATTAAAAAATACTCCGTGACCAGGACCGAACCCCTGACCACCCAATCTCCAAACTTCTTTACCCTTTGCGTTAACAACCACACCACGACTCGCACGTTGCTTCCACGAATATATAGCTAAAAGAGCTTCTTTCCGGTTAATTAACAAAATCTATTTTGGCTCTTTATGTGCCCCCTAATTAGTGTATAAATATTCCTTTTGGTACGATTGTTTGGTATATAAATCTCTAATTTCTGGCAGAGTTGGAAAATTATAAGTTAATATTAAAGGGAGTTACGGAGTGAGTCGTGTGCTTAGCTCCGGAGTCGAAATTTATCCGTTTTTCAGCTATTATTCCCTCTTTCCCGACGAAAAATAATTTTTCTGATATATACAGCGCTTTAATCACGTTGAAATATAGAAAAATAAATTTTTAAAATTAAAACGAAGTAAATAGAAAAAAAAATTAAAAAATACTCCGTGACCAGGACCGAACCCCTGACCACCCAGTCTACAAACTTCTTTACCCTTTGCGTTAACAACCACACCACGACTCGGACGTTGCTTCCACGAATATATAGCTAAAAGAGCTTCTTTCCGGTTAATTAACAAAATCTATTTTGGCTCTTTATGTGCCAACTAATTAGTGTATAAATATTCCCTTTGGTACGATTGTTTGGTATATAAAACTCTAATTTCTGGCAGAGTTCCAAATTATAAGTTAATATTAAAGGGAGTTACGCAGTTAGTCGTGTGCTTAGCTCCGGAGTCGAAATTTATCCGTTTTTCAGCTATTATTCCCTCTTTCCCGAAGAAAAATAATTTTTCTGATATATACAGCGCTTTAATCACATTGAAATATAGAAAAATAAATTTTTAAAAATAAAACGAAGTAAATAGAAAAAAAAAATTAAAAAATACTCCGTGACCAGGACCGAACCCCAGACCACCCAGTCTACAAACTTCTTTTTCCTTTGCGTTAACAACCACACCACGACTCGCACGTTGCTTCCACGAATATATAGCTAAAAGAGCTTCTTTCCGGTTAATTAACAAAATCTATTTTGGCTCTTTATGTTCCCCCTAATTAGTGTATAAATATTCCCTTTGGTACGTTTGTTTGGTATATAAAACTCTAATTTCTGGCAGAGTTTGAAAATTATAAGTTAATATTAAAGGTAGTTACGGAGTGAGTCGTGTGCTTAGCTCCCGAGTCGAAATTTATCCGTTTTTCAGCTATTATTCCCTCTTTCCCGAAGAAAAATAATTTTTCTGATATATACAGCGCTTTAATCACGTTGAAATATCGAAAAATAAATTTTTAAAAATAAAACGAAGTAAATAGAAAAAAAAATTAAAAAATACTCCGTGACCAGGACCGAACCCCTGACCGCCCAGTTTACAAACTTCTTTATCCTTTGCGTTAACAACCACACCACGACTCGCACGATGCTACCACGAATATATACCTAAAAGAGCTTCTTTCCGGTTAATTATGAAAATCTATTTTGGCTCTTTATGTGTCCCCTAATTAGTGTATAATTATTCCCTTTGGTACGATTGTTTGGTATATAAAACTCTAATTTCTGGCAGAGTTTGAAAATTATAAGTTAATATTAAAGGGAGTTACGGAGTGAGTCGTGTGATTAGCTCCGGAGTCGAAATTTATCCGTTTTTCAGCTATTATTCCCTCTTTCCCGAAGAAAAATAATTTTTCTGATATACACAGCGCTTTTATCACGTTGAAATATAGAAAAATAAATTTTTAAAAATAAAACGAAGTAAATAGAAAAAAAAATTAAAAAATACTTCGTGACCAGGACCGAACCCCTGACCACCCAGTCTACAAACTTCTTTTCCCTTTGCGTTAACAACCACACCACGACTCGGACGTTGCTTCCACGAATATATAGCCAAAAGAGCTTCTTTCCGGTTAATTAACAAAATCTATTTTGGCTCTTTATGTGCCAACTAATTAGTGTATAAATATTCCCTTTGGTACGATTGTTTGGTATATAAAACTCTATTTTCTGGCAGAGTTTGAAAATTATAAGTTAATATTAAAGGGAGTTACGGAGTGAGTCGTGTGCTTAACTCCGGAGTCGAAATTTATCCGTTTTTCTGCTATTATTCCCTCTTTATCGAAGAAAAATAATTTTTCTGATATATACAGCGCTTTAATCACGTTGAAATATAGAAAAATAAATTTTTAAAAATAAAACGAAGTAAATAGAAAAAAAAAATTAAAAAATACTCCGTGACCAGGACCGAACCCCTGACCTCCCAGTCTACAAATTTCTTTACCCTTTGCGTTAACAATCACACCACGACTCGCACGTTGCTTCCACGAATATATAGCTAAAAGAGCTTCTTTCCGGTTAATTAACAAAATCTATTTTGGCTCTTTATGAGCCCCCTAATTAGTGTATAAATATTCCCTTTGGTACGATTGTTTGGTATATAAAACTCTAATTTCTGGATGAGTTAGAAAATTATAAGTTAATATTAAAGGGAGTTACAGAGTTAGTCGTGTGCTTAGCTCCGGAGTCGAAATTTATCCGTTTTTCAGCTATTATTCCCTCTTTCCCGAAGAAAAATAATTTTTCTGATATATACAGCGCTTTAATCACGTTGAAATATAGAAAAATAAATTTTTAAAATTAAAACGAAGTAAATAGAAAAAAAAATTAAAAAATACTCCGTGACCAGGACCGAACCCCTGACCACCCAGTCTACAAACTTCTTTACCCTTTGCGTTAACAACCACACCACGACTCGGACGTTGCTTCCACGAATATATAGCTAAAAGAGCTTCTTTCCGGTTAATTAACAAAATCTATTTTGGCTCTTTATGTGCCAACTAATTAGTGTATAAATATTCCCTTTGGTACGATTGTTTGGTATATAAAACTCTAATTTCTGGCAGAGTTCCAAATTATAAGTTAATATTAAAGGGAGTTACGCAGTTAGTCGTGTGCTTAGCTCCGGAGTCGAAATTTATCCGTTTTTCAGCTATTATTCCCTCTTTCCCGAAGAAAAATAATTTTTCTGATATATACAGCGCTTTAATCACATTGAAATATAGAAAAATAAATTTTTAAAAATAAAACGAAGTAAATAGAAAAAAAAAATTAAAAAATACTCCGTGACCAGGACCGAACCCCAGACCACCCAGTCTACAAACTTCTTTTTCCTTTGCGTTAACAACCACACCACGACTCGCACGTTGCTTCCACGAATATATAGCTAAAAGAGCTTCTTTCCGGTTAATTAACAAAATCTATTTTGGCTCTTTATGTTCCCCCTAATTAGTGTATAAATATTCCCTTTGGTACGTTTGTTTGGTATATAAAACTCTAATTTCTGGCAGAGTTTGAAAATTATAAGTTAATATTAAAGGTAGTTACGGAGTGAGTCGTGTGCTTAGCTCCCGAGTCGAAATTTATCCGTTTTTCAGCTATTATTCCCTCTTTCCCGAAGAAAAATAATTTTTCTGATATATACAGCGCTTTAATCACGTTGAAATATCGAAAAATAAATTTTTAAAAATAAAACGAAGTAAATAGAAAAAAAAATTAAAAAATACTCCGTGACCAGGACCGAACCCCTGACCGCCCAGTTTACAAACTTCTTTATCCTTTGCGTTAACAACCACACCACGACTCGCACGATGCTACCACGAATATATACCTAAAAGAGCTTCTTTCCGGTTAATTATGAAAATCTATTTTGGCTCTTTATGTGTCCCCTAATTAGTGTATAATTATTCCCTTTGGTACGATTGTTTGGTATATAAAACTCTAATTTCTGGCAGAGTTTGAAAATTATAAGTTAATATTAAAGGGAGTTACGGAGTGAGTCGTGTGATTAGCTCCGGAGTCGAAATTTATCCGTTTTTCAGCTATTATTCCCTCTTTCCCGAAGAAAAATAATTTTTCTGATATACACAGCGCTTTTATCACGTTGAAATATAGAAAAATAAATTTTTAAAAATAAAACGAAGTAAATAGAAAAAAAAATTAAAAAATACTTCGTGACCAGGACCGAACCCCTGACCACCCAGTCTACAAACTTCTTTTCCCTTTGCGTTAACAACCACACCACGACTCGGACGTTGCTTCCACGAATATATAGCCAAAAGAGCTTCTTTCCGGTTAATTAACAAAATCTATTTTGGCTCTTTATGTGCCAACTAATTAGTGTATAAATATTCCCTTTGGTACGATTGTTTGGTATATAAAACTCTATTTTCTGGCAGAGTTTGAAAATTATAAGTTAATATTAAAGGGAGTTACGGAGTGAGTCGTGTGCTTAACTCCGGAGTCGAAATTTATCCGTTTTTCTGCTATTATTCCCTCTTTATCGAAGAAAAATAATTTTTCTGATATATACAGCGCTTTAATCACGTTGAAATATAGAAAAATAAATTTTTAAAAATAAAACGAAGTAAATAGAAAAAAAAAATTAAAAAATACTCCGTGACCAGGACCGAACCCCTGACCACCCAGTCTACAAATTTCTTTACCCTTTGCGTTAACAATCACACCACGACTCGCACGTTGCTTCCACGAATATATAGCTAAAAGAGCTTCTTTCCGGTTAATTAACAAAATCTATTTTGGCTCTTTATGAGCCCCCTAATTAGTGTATAAATATTCCCTTTGGTACGATTGTTTGGTATATAAAACTCTAATTTCTGGATGAGTTAGAAAATTATAAGTTAATATTAAAGGGAGTTACGGAGTTAGTCGTGTGCTTAGCTCCGGAGTCGAAATTTATCCGTTTTTCAGCTATTATTCCCTCTTTCCCGAAGAAAAATAATTTTTCTGATATATACAGCGCTTTAATCACGTTGAAATATAGAAAAATAAATTTTTAAAAATAAAACGAAGTAAATAGAAAAAAAAATTAAAAAATACTCCGTGACCAGGACCGAACCCCAGACCACCCAGTCTACAAACTTCTTTATCCTTTGCGTTAACAACCACACCACGACTCGCACGATGCTACCACGAATATATAGCTAAAAGAGCTTCTTTCCGGTTAATTATGAAAATCTATTTTGGCTCTTTATGTGCCCCCTAATTAGTGTATAATTATTCCCTTTGGTACGATTGTTTGGTATATAAAACTCTAATTTCTGGCAGAGTTTGAAAATTATAAGTTAATATTAAAGGGAGTTACGGAGACAGTCTTGTGCTTAGCTCCGGAGTCGAAATTTATCCGTTTTTCAGCTATTATTCCCTCTTTCCCGAAGAAAAATAATTTTTCTGATATATACAGCGCTTTTATCACGTTGAAATATAGAAAAATAAATTTTTAAAAATAAAACGAAGTAAATAGAAAAAAAATTTAAAAAATACTCCGTGACCAGGACCGAACCCCTGACCACCCAGTCTACAAACTTCTTTTCCCTTTGCGTTAACAACCACACCACGACTCGGACGTTGCTTCCACGAATATATAGCCAAAAGAGCTTCTTTCCGGTTAATTAACAAAATCTATTTTGGCTCTTTATGTGCCAACTAATTAGTGTATAAATATTCCCTTTGGTACGATTGTTTGGTATATAAAACTCTATTTTCTGGCAGAGTTTGAAAATTATAAGTTAATATTAAAGGGAGTTACGGAGTAAGTCGTGTGCTTAGCTCCGGAGTCGAAATTTATCCGTTTTTCAGCTATTATTCCCTCTTTCCCGAAGAAAAATACTTTTTCTGATATATACAGCGCTATAATCACGTTGAAATATAGAAAAATAAATTTTTAAAAATAAAACGAAGTAAATTGAAAAAAAATTTAAAAAATACTCCGTGACCAGGACCGAACCCCTGACCACCCAGTCTACAAACTTCTCTACCCTTTGCGTTTACAACCACACCACGACTCGCACGTTGCTTCCACGAATATATAGCTAAAAGAGCTTCTTTCCGGTTAATTTACAAAATCTATTTTGGCTCTTTATGAGCCCCCTAATTAGTGTATAAATATTCCCTTTGGTACTATTGTTTGGTATATATAACTCTAATTTCTGGCAGAGTTTGAAAATTATAAGTTAATATTAAAGGGAGTTACGGAGTGAGTCGTGTGCTTAACTCCGGAGTCGAAATTTATCCGTTTTTCTGCTATTATTCCCTCTTTATCGAAGAAAAATAATTTTTCTGATATATACAGCGCTTTAATCACGTTGAAATATAGAAAAATAAATTTTTAAAAATAAAACGAAGTAAATAGAAAAAAAAAATTAAAAAATACTCCGTGACCAGGACCGAACCCCTGACCACCCAGTCTACAAATTTCTTTACCCTTTGCGTTAACAATCACACCACGACTCGCACGTTGCTTCCACGAATATATAGCTAAAAGAGCTTCTTTCCGGTTAATTAACAAAATCTATTTTGGCTCTTTATGAGCCCCCTAATTAGTGTATAAATATTCCCTTTGGTACGATTGTTTGGTATATAAAACTCTAATTTCTAAATGAGTTAGAAAATTATAAGTTAATATTAAAGGGAGTTACGGAGTTAGTCGTGTGCTTAGCTCCGGAGTCGAAATTTATCCGTTTTTCAGCTATTATTCCCTCTTTCCCGAAGAAAAATAATTTTTCTGATATATACAGTGCTTTAATCACGTTGAAATATAGAAAAAGAAATTTTTAAAAATAAAACGAAGTAAATAGAAAAAAAATTAAAAAATACTCCGTGACCAGGACCGAACCCCTGACCACCCAGTCTACAAACTTCTTTACCCTTTGCGTTAACAACCACACAACGACTCGCACGTTGCTTCCACGAATATATAGCTAAAAGAGCTTCTTTCCAGTTAATTAACAAAATCTATTTTGGCTCTTTATGTTCCCCCTAATTAGTGTATAAATATTTTCTTTGGTACGATTGTTTGGTATATAAATCTCTAATTTCTGGCAGAGTTGGAAAATTATAAGTTAATATTAAAGGGAGTTACGGAGTGAGTCGTGTGCTTAGCTCCGGAGTTAAAATTTATCCGTTTTTCAGCTATTATTCCCTCTTTCCCGAAGAAAAATAATTTTTCTGATATATACAGCGCTTTAATCACTTTGAAATATAGAAAAATAAATTTTTAAAATTAAAACGGAGTAAATAGAAAAAAAAAATTTAAAAAATACTCCGTGACCAGGACCGAACCCCTGATCACCCAGTCTACAAACTTCTTTACCCTTTGCGTTAACAACCACACCACGACTCGCACGTTGCTTCCACGAATATATAGCTAAAAGAGCTTCTTTCCGGTTAATTAACAAAATCTATTTTGGCTCTTTATGAGCCCCCTAATTATTGTATAAATATTCCCTTTGGTACGATTGTTTGGTATATAAAACTCTAATTTCTGGCAGAGTTTGAAAATTATAAGTTAATATTAAAGGGAGTTACGGAGTTAGTCGTGTGCTTAGCTCCGGAGTCGAAATTTATCCGTTTTTCAGCTATTATTCCCTCTTTCCCGAAGAAAAATAATTTTTCTGATATATACAGCGCTTTAATCACGTTGACATATAGAAAAATAAATTTTTAAAAATAAAACGAAGTAAATAGAAAAAAAATTTAAAAAATACTCCGTGACCAGGACCGAACCCCAGACCACCCAGTCTACAAACTTCTTTTTCCTTTGCGTTAACAACCACACCACGACTCGCACGTTGCTTCCACCAATATATAGCTAAAAGAGCTTCTTTCCGGTTAATTAACAAAATCTATTTTGGCTCTTTATGTGCCCCCTAATTAGTGTATAAATATTCCCTTTGGTACGATTGTTTGGTTTATAAAACTCTAATTTCTGGCAGAGTTTGAAAATTATAAGTTAATATTAAAGGGAGTTACGGAGTGAGTCGTGTGCTTAGCTCCGGAGTCGAAATTTATCCGTTTTTCAGCTATTATTCCCTCTTTCCCGAAGAAAAATAATTTTTCTGATATATACAGCGCTTTAATCACATTGAAATATCGAAAAATAAATTTTTTAAAATAAAACGAAGTAAATAGAAAAAAAAATTAAACGATACTCCGTGACCAGGACCGAACCCCTGACCACCCAGTCTACAAACTGCTTTCCCCTTAGCGTTAACAACCACACCACTACTCGCACGTTGCTTCCACGAATATATAGCTAAAAGAGCTTCTTTCCGGTTAATTAACAAAATCTATTTTAGCTCTTTATGAGCCCCCTAATTAGTGTATAATTATTCCCTTATGTACGATTGTTTGGTATATAAAACTCTAATTTCTGGCAGAGTTTGAAAATTATAAGTAAATATTAAAGGGAGTTACGGAGTGGGTCGTGTGCTTAGCTCCGGAGTCGAAATTTATCCGTTTTTTTGCTATTATTCCCTCTTTCCGGAAGAAAAATAATTTTTCTGATATATACAGCGCTTTAATCACGTTGAAATATAGAAAAATAAATTTTTAAAAATAAAACGAAGTAAATAGAAAAAAAATTTAAAAAATACTCCGTGACCAGGACCGAACCCCAGACCACCCAGTCTACAAACTTCTTTTTCCTTTGCGTTAACAACCACACCACGACTCGCACGTTGCTTCCACCAATATATAGCTAAAAGAGCTTCTTTCCGGTTAATTAACAAAATCTATTTTGGCTCTTTATGTGCCCCCTAATTAGTGTATAAATATTCCCTTTGGTACGATTGTTTGGTTTATAAAACTCTAATTTCTGGCAGAGTTTGAAAATTATAAGTTAATATTAAAGGGAGTTACGGAGTGAGTCGTGTGCTTAGCTCCGGAGTCGAAATTTATCCGTTTTTCAGCTATTATTCCCTCTTTCCCGAAGAAAAATAATTTTTCTGATATATACAGCGCTTTAATCACATTGAAATATCGAAAAATAAATTTTTTAAAATAAAACGAAGTAAATAGAAAAAAAAATTAAAAGATACTCCGTGACCAGGACCGAACCCCTGACCACCCAGTCTACAAACTGCTTTCCCCTTAGCGTTAACAACCACACCACTACTCGCACGTTGCTTCCACGAATATATAGCTAAAAGAGCTTCTTTCCGGTTAATTAACAAAATCTATTTTGGCTCTTTATGAGCCCCCTAATTAGTGTATAATTATTCCCTTATGTACGATTGTTTGGTATATAAAACTCTAATTTCTGGCAGAGTTTGAAAATTATAAGTAAATATTAAAGGGAGTTACGGAGTGAGTCGTGTGCTTAGCTCCGGAGTCGAAATTTATCCGTTTTTTAGCTATTATTCCCTCTTTCCGGAAGAAAAATAATTTTTCTGATATATACAGCGCTTTAATCACGTTGAAATATAGAAAAATAAATTTTTAAAAATAAAACGAAGTAAATAGAAAAAAAAAATTTAAAAAATACTCCGTGACCAGGACCGAACCCCTGACCACCCAGTCTACAAACTTCTTTACCCTTTGCGTTAACAACCACACCACGACTCGCACGTTGCTTCCACGAATATATAGCTAAAAGAGCTTCTTTCCGGTTAATTAACAAAATCTATTTTGACTCTTTATGTGCACCCTAATTAGTGTATAAATATTCCCTTTGGTACGATTGTTTGGTATATAAAACTCTAATTTCTGGCAGAGCTTGAAAATTATAAGTTTATATTAAAGGGAGTTACGGAGTAAGTCGTGTGCTTAGCTCCGGAGTCGAAATTTATCCGTTTTTCAGCTATTATTCCCTCTTTCCCGAAGAAAAATAATTTTTCTGATATATACAGCGCTTTAATCACGTTGAAATATAGAAAAATAAATTTTTAAAAATAAAACGAAGTAAATTGAAAAAAAAATTAAAAAATACTCCGTGACCAGGACCGAACCCCTGACCACCCAGTCTACAAACTTCTTTTTCCTTTGCGTTAACAACCACACCACGACTCGCACGTTGCTTCCACCAATATATAGCTAAAAGAGCTTCTTTCCGGTTAATTAACAAAATCTATTTTGGCTCTTTATGTGCCCCCTAATTAGTGTATAAATATTCCCTTTGGTACGATTGTTTGGTTTATAAAACTCTAATTTCTGGCAGAGTTTGAAAATTATAAGTTAATATTAAAGGGAGTTACGGAGTGAGTCGTGTGCTTAGCTCCGGAGTCGAAATTTATCCGTTTTTCAGCTATTATTCCCTCTTTCCCGAAGAAAAATAATTTTTCTGATATATACAGCGCTTTAATCACATTGAAATATCGAAAAATAAATTTTTTAAAATAAAACGAAGTAAATAGAAAAAAAAATTAAACGATACTCCGTGACCAGGACCGAACCCCTGACCACCCAGTCTACAAACTGCTTTCCCCTTAGCGTTAACAACCACACCACTACTCGCACGTTGCTTCCACGAATATATAGCTAAAAGAGCTTCTTTCCGGTTAATTAACAAAATCTATTTTAGCTCTTTATGAGCCCCCTAATTAGTGTATAATTATTCCCTTATGTACGATTGTTTGGTATATAAAACTCTAATTTCTGGCAGAGTTTGAAAATTATAAGTAAATATTAAAGGGAGTTACGGAGTGGGTCGTGTGCTTAGCTCCGGAGTCGAAATTTATCCGTTTTTTTGCTATTATTCCCTCTTTCCGGAAGAAAAATAATTTTTCTGATATATACAGCGCTTTAATCACGTTGAAATATAGAAAAATAAATTTTTAAAAATAAAACGAAGTAAATAGAAAAAAAATTTAAAAAATACTCCGTGACCAGGACCGAACCCCAGACCACCCAGTCTACAAACTTCTTTTTCCTTTGCGTTAACAACCACACCACGACTCGCACGTTGCTTCCACCAATATATAGCTAAAAGAGCTTCTTTCCGGTTAATTAACAAAATCTATTTTGGCTCTTTATGTGCCCCCTAATTAGTGTATAAATATTCCCTTTGGTACGATTGTTTGGTTTATAAAACTCTAATTTCTGGCAGAGTTTGAAAATTATAAGTTAATATTAAAGGGAGTTACGGAGTGAGTCGTGTGCTTAGCTCCGGAGTCGAAATTTATCCGTTTTTCAGCTATTATTCCCTCTTTCCCGAAGAAAAATAATTTTTCTGATATATACAGCGCTTTAATCACATTGAAATATCGAAAAATAAATTTTTTAAAATAAAACGAAGTAAATAGAAAAAAAAATTAAAAGATACTCCGTGACCAGGACCGAACCCCTGACCACCCAGTCTACAAACTGCTTTCCCCTTAGCGTTAACAACCACACCACTACTCGCACGTTGCTTCCACGAATATATAGCTAAAAGAGCTTCTTTCCGGTTAATTAACAAAATCTATTTTGGCTCTTTATGAGCCCCCTAATTAGTGTATAATTATTCCCTTATGTACGATTGTTTGGTATATAAAACTCTAATTTCTGGCAGAGTTTGAAAATTATAAGTAAATATTAAAGGGAGTTACGGAGTGAGTCGTGTGCTTAGCTCCGGAGTCGAAATTTATCCGTTTTTTAGCTATTATTCCCTCTTTCCGGAAGAAAAATAATTTTTCTGATATATACAGCGCTTTAATCACGTTGAAATATAGAAAAATAAATTTTTAAAAATAAAACGAAGTAAATAGAAAAAAAAAATTTAAAAAATACTCCGTGACCAGGACCGAACCCCTGACCACCCAGTCTACAAACTTCTTTACCCTTTGCGTTAACAACCACACCACGACTCGCACGTTGCTTCCACGAATATATAGCTAAAAGAGCTTCTTTCCGGTTAATTAACAAAATCTATTTTGACTCTTTATGTGCCCCCTAATTAGTGTATAAATATTCCCTTTGGTACGATTGTTTGGTATATAAAACTCTAATTTCTGGCAGAGCTTGAAAATTATAAGTTTATATTAAAGGGAGTTACGGAGTAAGTCGTGTGCTTAGCTCCGGAGTCGAAATTTATCCGTTTTTCAGCTATTATTCCCTCTTTCCCGAAGAAAAATAATTTTTCTGATATATACAGCGCTTTAATCACGTTGAAATATAGAAAAATAAATTTTTAAAAATAAAACGAAGTAAATTGAAAAAAAAATTAAAAAATACTCCGTGACCAGGACCGAACCCCTGACCACCCAGTCTACAAACTTCTTTACCCTTTGCGTTTACAAACACACCACGCCTTGCACGTTGCTTCCACAAATATATAGCTAAAAGAGCTTCTTTCCGGTTAATTTACAAAATCTATTTTGGCTCTTTATGAGCCCCCTAATTAGTGTATAAATATTCCCTTTGGTACGATTGTTTGGTATATAAAACTCTAATTTCTGGCAGAGTTTGAAAATTATAAGTTAATATTAAAGGGAGTTACTTAGTGAGTCGTGTGCTTAGTTCCGGAGTCGAAATTTATCCGTTTTTCAGCTATTATTCCCTCTTTCCCGAAGAAAAATAATTTTTCTGATATATACAGCGCTTTAATCACGTTGAAATATAGAAAAAAAAATTTTTAAAAATAAAACGAAGTAAATAGAAAAAAAAATTAAAAAATACTCCGTGACCAGGACCGAACCCCAGACCACCCAGTCTACAAACTTCTTTTTCCTTTGCGTTAACAACCACACCACGACTCGCACGTTGCTTCCACGAATATATAGCTAAAAGAGCTTCTTTCCGGTTAATTAACAAAATCTATTTTGGCTCTTTTTGTGCCCCCTAATTAGTGTATAAATATTCCCTTTGGTACGATTGTTTGGTATATAAAACTCTAATTTCTGGCAGAGTTTGAAAATTATAAGTTAATATTAAAGGGAGTTACGGAGTGAGTCGTGTGCTTAGCTCCGGAGTCGAAAATTATCCGTTTTTCAGCTATTATTCCCTCTTTCCCGAAGAAAAATAATTTTTCTTATATATACAGCGCTTTATTCACGTTGAAATATCGAAAAATAAATTTCTTAAAATAAAACGAAGTAAATAGAAAAAAAAATTAAAAGATACTCCGTGACCAGGACCGAACCCCTGACCACCCAGTCTACAAACTGCTTTCCCCTTAGCGTTAACAACCACACCACTACTCGCACGTTGCTTCCACGAATATATAGCTAAAAGAGCTTCTTTCCGGTTAATTAACAAAATCTATTTTGGCTCTTTATGAGCCCCCTAATTAGTGTATAATTATTCCCTTTGGTACGATTGTTTGGTATATAAAACTCTAATTTCTGGCAGAGTTTGAAAATTATAAGTTAATATTAAAGGGAGTTACGGAGTGAGTCGTGTGCTTAGCTCTGGAGTCGAAATTTATCCGTTTTTCAGCTATTATTCCCTCTTTCCCGAAGAAAAATAATTTTTCTGATATATACAGCGCTTTAATCACGTTGAAATATAGAAAAATAAATTTTTTAAAATAAAACGAAGTAAATAGAAAAAAAATTAAAAAATACTCCGTGACCAGGACCGAACCCCTGACCACCCAGTCTACAAACTTCTTTACCCTTTGCGTTAACAACCACACCACGACTCGCACGTTGCTTCCACGAATATATAGCTAAAAGAGCTTCTTTCCGGTTAATTAACAAAATCTATTTTGGCTCTTTATGTGCCCCCTAATTAGTGTATAAATATTCCCTTTGGTACGATTGTTTGGTATATAAAACTCTATTTTCTGGCAGAGTTTGAAAATTATAAGTTAATATTAAAGGGAGTTATGGAGTGAGTCGTGTGCTTAGCTCCGGAGTCGAAATTTATCCGTTTTTCAGCTATTATTCCCTCTTTCCCGAAGAAAAATAATTTTTCTGATATATATACAGCGCTTTAATCACGTTGAAATATAAAAAAATAAATTTTTCAAAATAAAACAAAGTAATTAGAAAAAAAATTAAAAACTACTCCATGACCAGGGACGAACCCCCGTCCACCCAGTCTACAAACTTCTTTACCCTTTGCGTTATCAACCACACCACGACTCGCACGTTGCTTCCACGAATATATAGCTAAAAGAGCTTCTTTCCGGTTAATTAACAAAATCTATTTTGGCTCTTTATGTGCCCCCTAATTAGTGTAAAAATATTCCCTTTGGTACGATTGTTTGGTATATAAATCTCTAATTTCTGGCAGAGTTTGAAAATTATAAGTTAATATTAAAGGGAGTTACGGAGTGAGTCGTGTGCTTAGCTCCGGAGTCGAAATTTATCCGTTTTTCAGCTATTATTCCCTCTTTCCCGAAGAAAAATAATTTTTCTGATATATACAGCGCTTTTATCACGTTGAAATAAAGAAAAATAAATTTTTAAAAATAAAACGAAGTAAATAGAAAAGAAATTAAAAAATACTCCGTGACCAGGACCGAACCCCTGACCACCCAGTCTACAAACTTCTTTACCCTTTGCGTTAACAACCACACCACGACTCGCACGTTGCATCCACGAATATATAGCTAAAAGAGCTTCTTTCAGGTTAATTAACAAAATCTATTTTGGCTCTTTATGTGCCCCCTAATAAGTGTATAAATATTCCTTTTGGTACGATTGTTTGGTATATAAATCTCTAATTTCTGGCAGAGTTGGAAAATTATAAGTTAATATTAAAGGGAGTTACGGAGTGAGTCGTGAGCTTAGCTCCGGAGTCGAAATTTATCCGTTTTTCAGCTATTATTCCCTCTTTCCCGAAGAAAAATAATTTTTCAGATATATACAGCGCTTTAATCACGTTGAAATATAGAAAAATAAATTTTTAAAATTAAAACGAAGTAAATAGAAAAAAAAATTAAAAAATACTCCGTGACCAGGACCGAACCCCTGACCACCCAGTCTACAAACTTCTTTTTCCTTTGCGTTAACAACCACACCACGACTCGGACGTTGCTTCCAGGAATATATAGCTAAAAGAGCTTCTTTCCGGTTAATTAACAAAATCTATTTTGGCTCTTTATGTGCCAACTAATTAGTGTATAAATATTCCCTTTGGTACGATTGTTTGGTATATAAAACTCTATTTTCTGGCAGAGTTTGAAAATTATAAGTTAATATTAAAGGGAGTTACGGAGTAAGTCGTGTGCTTAGCTCCGGAGTCGAAATTTATCCGTTTTTCAGCTATTATTCCCTCTTTCCCGAAGAAAAATACTTTTTCTGATATATACAGCGCTTTAATCACGTTGAAATATAGAAAAATAAATTTTTAAAAATAAAACGAAGTATATTGAAAAAAAATTTAAAAAATACTCCGTGACCAGGACCGAACCCCTGACCACCCAGTCTACAAACTTCTCTACCCTTTGCGTTTACAACCACACCACGACTCGCACGTTGCTTCCACGAATATATAGCTAAAAGAGCTTCTTTCCGGTTAATTTACAAAATCTATTTTGGCTCTTTATGAGCCCCCTAATTAGTGTATAAATATTCCCTTTGGTACGATTGTTTGGTATATAAAACTCTAATTTCTGGCAGAGTTTGAAAATTATAAGTTAATATTAAAGGGAGTTACGGAGTGAGTCGTGTGCTTAGCTCCGGAGTCGAAATTTATCCGTTTTTCTGCTATTATTCCCTCTTTCCCGCAGAAAAATAATTTTTCTGATATATACAGCGCTTTAATCACGTTGAAATATAGAAAAATAAATTTTTAAAAATAAAAGGAAGTAAATAGAAAAAAAAAATTAAAAAATACTCCGTGACCAGGATCGAACCCCTGACCACCCAGTCTACAAACTTCTTTCCCCTTTGCGTTAACAACCACACCACGACTCGCACGTTGCTTCCACGAATATATAGCTAAAAGAGCTTCTTTCCGGTTAATTAACAAAATCTATTTTGGCTCTTTATGTTCCCCCTAATTAGTGTATAAATATTCCCTTTGGTACGATTGTTTGGTATATAAAACTCTAATTTCTGGCAGAGTTTGAAAATTATAAGTTAATATTAAAGGGAGTTACGGAGTGAGTCGTGTGCTTAGCGCCGGAGTCGAAATTTATCCGTTTTTCAGCTATTATTCCCTCTTTCCCGAAGAAAAATAATTTTTCTGATATATACAGCGCTTTAATCACGTTGTAATATAGAAAAATAAATTTTTAAAAATAAAACGAAGTAAATTGAAAAAAAATTAAAAAATACTCCGTGACCAGGACCGAACCCCAGACCATCCAGTCAACAAACTTCTTTACCCTTTGCGTTAACAACCACACCACGACTCGCACGTTGCTTCCACGAATATATAGATAAAAGAGCTTCTTTCCGGTTAATTAACAAAATCTATTTTGGCTCTTTATGTGCCCCCTAAATAGTGTATAAATATTCCCTTTGGTACGATTGTTTGGTATATAAAACTCTAATTTCTGGCAGAGTTCCAAATTATAAGTTAATATTAAAGGGAGTTACGGAGTGAGTCGTGTGCTTAGCTCTGGAGTCGAAATTTATCCGTTTTTCAGCTATTATTCCCTCTTTCCCGAAGAAAAATAATTTTTCTGATATATACAGCGCTTTAATCATGTTGAAATATAGAAAAATAAATTTTTTAAAATAAAACGAAGTAAATAGAAAAAAAATTAAAAAATACTCCGTGACCAGGACCGAACCCCTGACCACCCAGTCTACAAACTTCTTTACCCTTTGCGTTAACAACCACACCACGACTCGCACGTTGCTTCCACGAATATATAGCTAAAAGAGCTTCTTTCCGGTTAATTAACAAAATCTATTTTGGCTCTTTATGTGCCCCCTAATTAGTGTATAAATATTCCCTTTGGTACGATTGTTTGGTATATAAAACTCTAATTTCTGGCAGAGTTTGAAAATTATAAGTTAATATTAAAGGGAGTTATGGAGTGAGTCGTGTGCTTAGCTCCGGAGTCGAAATTTATCCGTTTTTCAGCTATTATTCCCTCTTTCCCGAAGAAAAATAATTTTTCTGATATATATACAGCGCTTTAATCACGTTGAAATATAAAAAAATAAATTTTTCAAAATAAAACAAAGTAAATAGAAAAAAAATTAAAAACTACTCCGTGACCAGGGACGAACCCCCGTCCACCCAGTCTACAAACTTCTTTACCCTTTGCGTTAACAACCACACCACGACTCGCACGTTGCTTCCACGAATATATAGCTAAAAGAGCTTCTTTCCGGTTAATTAACAAAATCTATTTTGGCTCTTTATGTGCCCCCTAATTAGTGTAAAAATATTCCCTTTGGTACGATTGTTTGGTATATAAATCTCTAATTTCTGGCAGAGTTTGAAAATTATAAGTTAATATTAAAGGGAGTTACGGAGTGAGTCGTGTGCTTAGCTCCGGAGTCGAAATTTATCCGTTTTTCAGCTATTATTCCCTCTTTCCCGAAGAAAAATAATTTTTCTGATATATACAGCGCTTTTATCACGTTGAAATAAAGAAAAATAAATTTTTAAAAATAAAACGAAGTAAATAGAAAAGAAATTAAAAAATACTCCGTGACCAGGACCGAACCCCTGACCACCCAGTCTACAAACTTCTTTACCCTTTGCGTTAACAACCACACCACGACTCGCACGTTGCATCCACGAATATATAGCTAAAAGAGCTTCTTTCAGGTTAATTAACAAAATCTGTTTTGGCTCTTTATGTGCCCCCTAATTAGTGTATAAATATTCCTTTTGGTACGATTGTTTGGTATATAAATCTCTAATTTCTGGCAGAGTTGGAAAATTATAAGTTAATATTAAAGGGAGTTACGGAGTAAGTCGTGTGCTTAGCTCCGGAGTCGAAATTTATCCGTTTTTCAGCTATTATTCCCTCTTTCCCGAAGAAAAATACTTTTTCTGATATATACAGCGCTTTAATCACGTTGAAATATAGAAAAATAAATTTTTAAAAATAAAACGAAGTAAATTGAAAAAAAATTTAAAAAATACTCCGTGACCAGGACCGAACCCCTGACCACCCAGTCTACAAACTTCTCTACCCTTTGCGTTTACAACCACACCACGACTCGCACGTTGCTTCCACGAATATATAGCTAAAAGAGCTTCTTTCCGGTTAATTTACAAAATCTATTTTGGCTCTTTATGAGCCCCCTAATTAGTGTATAAATATTCCCTTTGGTACGATTGTTTGGTATATAAAACTCTAATTTCTGGCAGAGTTTGAAAATTATAAGTTAATATTAAAGGGAGTTACGGAGTGAGTCGTGTGCTTAGCTCCGGAGTCGAAATTTATCCGTTTTTCTGCTATTATTCCCTCTTTCCCGCAGAAAAATAATTTTTCTGATATATACAGCGCTTTAATCACGTTGAAATATAGAAAAATAAATTTTTAAAAATAAAAGGAAGTAAATAGAAAAAAAAAATTAAAAAATACTCCGTGACCAGGTTCGAACCCCTGACCACCCAGTCTACAAACTTCTTTCCCCTTTGCGTTAACAACCACACCACGACTCGCACGTTGCTTCCACGAATATATAGCTAAAAGAGCTTCTTTCCGGTTAATTAACAAAATCTATTTTGGCTCTTTATGTTCCCCCTAATTAGTGTATAAATATTCCCTTTGGTACGATTGTTTGGTATATAAAACTCTAATTTCTGGCAGAGTTTGAAAATTATAAGTTAATATTAAAGGGAGTTACGGAGTGAGTCGTGTGCTTAGCGCCGGAGTCGAAATTTATCCGTTTTTCAGCTATTATTCCCTCTTTCCCGAAGAAAAATAATTTTTCTGATATATACAGCGCTTTAATCACGTTGTAATATAGAAAAATAAATTTTTAAAAATAAAACGAAGTAAATTGAAAAAAAATTAAAAAATACTCCGTGACCAGGACCGAACCCCAGACCATCCAGTCAACAAACTTCTTTACCCTTTGCGTTAACAACCACACCACGACTCGCACGTTGCTTCCACGAATATATAGATAAAAGAGCTTCTTTCCGGTTAATTAACAAAATCTATTTTGGCTCTTTATGTGCCCCCTAAATAGTGTATAAATATTCCCTTTGGTACGATTGTTTGGTATATAAAACTCTAATTTCTGGCAGAGTTCCAAATTATAAGTTAATATTAAAGGGAGTTACGGAGTGAGTCGTGTGCTTAGCTCTGGAGTCGAAATTTATCCGTTTTTCAGCTATTATTCCCTCTTTCCCGAAGAAAAATAATTTTTCTGATATATACAGCGCTTTAATCACGTTGAAATATAGAAAAATAAATTTTTTAAAATAAAACGAAGTAAATAGAAAAAAAATTAAAAAATACTCCGTGACCAGGACCGAACCCCTGACCACCCAGTCTACAAACTTCTTTACCCTTTGCGTTAACAACCACACCACGACTCGCACGTTGCTTCCACGAATATATAGCTAAAAGAGCTTCTTTCCGGTTAATTAACAAAATCTATTTTGGCTCTTTACGTGCCCCCTAATTAGTGTATAAATATTCCCTTTGGTACGATTGTTTGGTATATAAAACTCTAATTTCTGGCAGAGTTTGAAAATTATAAGTTAATATTAAAGGGAGTTATGGAGTGAGTCGTGTGCTTAGCTCCGGAGTCGAAATTTATCCGTTTTTCAGCTATTATTCCCTCTTTCCCGAAGAAAAATAATTTTTCTGATATATATACAGCGCTTTAATCACGTTGAAATATAAAAAAATAAATTTTTCAAAATAAAACAAAGTAAATAGAAAAAAAATTAAAAACTACTCCGTGACCAGGGACGAACCCCCGTCCACCCAGTCTACAAACTTCTTTACCCTTTGCGTTAACAACCACACCACGACTCGCACGTTGCATCCACGAATATATAGCTAAAAGAGCTTCTTTCAGGTTAATTAACAAAATCTATTTTGGCTCTTTATGTGCCCCCTAATTAGTGTATAAATATTCCCTTTGGTACGATTGTTTGGTATATAAAACTCTAATTTCTGGCAGAGTTTGAAAATTATAAGTTAATATTAAAGGGAGTTACGGAGTGAGTCGTGTGCTTAGCTCCGGAGTCGAAATTTATCCGTTTTTCTGCTATTATTCCCTCTTTCCCGCAGAAAAATAATTTTTCTGATATATACAGCGCTTTAATCACGTTGAAATATAGAAAAATAAATTTTTAAAAATAAAACGAAGTAAATAGAAAAAAAAAATTAAAAAATACTCCGTGACCAGGACCGAACCCCTGACCACCCAGTCTACAAACTTCTTTCCCCTTTGCGTTAACAACCACACCACGACTCGCACGTTGCTTCCACGAATATATAGCTAAAAGAGCTTCTTTCCGGTTAATTAACAAAATCTATTTTGGCTCTTTATGAGCCCCCTAATTAGTGTATAAATATTCCCTTTGGTACGATTGTTTGGTATATAAAACTCTAATTTCTGGATCAGTTTGAAAATTATAAGTTAATATTAAAGGGAGTTACGGAGTTAGTCGTATGCTTAGCTCCGGAGTCGAAATTTATCCGTTTTTCAGCTATTATTCCCTCTTTCCCGAAGAAAAATAATTTTTCTGATATATACAGCGCTTTTATCACGTTGAAATATAGAAAAATAAATTTTTAAAAATAAAACGAAGTAAATAGAAAAAAAATTAAAAAATACTCCGTGACCAGGACCGAACCCCTGACCACCCAATCTACAAACTTCTTTACCCTTTGCGTTAACAACCACACCACGACTCGCACGTTGCTTCCACGAATATATAGCTAAAAGAGCTTCTTTCCGGTTAATTAACAAAATCTATTTTGGCTCTTTATGTGCCCCCTAATTAGTGTATAAATATTCCCTTTGGTACGATTGTTTGGTATATAAATCTCTAATTTCTGGCAGAGTTGGAAAATTATAAGTTAATATTAAAGGGAGTTACGGAGTGAGTCGTGTGCTTAGCTCCGGAGTCGAAATTTATCCGTTTTTCAGCTATTATTCCCTCTTTCCCGACGAAAAATAATTTTTCTGATATATACAGCGCTTTAATCACGTTGAAATATAGAAAAATAAATTTTTAAAATTAAAACGAAGTAAATAGAAAAAAAAATTAAAAAATACTCCGTGACCAGGACCGAACCCCTGACCACCCAGTCTACAAACTTCTTTACCCTTTGCGTTAACAACCACACCACGACTCGGACGTTGCTTCCACGAATATATAGCTAAAAGAGCTTCTTTCCGGTTAATTAACAAAATCTATTTTGGCTCTTTATGTGCCAACTAATTAGTGTATAAATATTCCCTTTGGTACGATTGTTTGGTATATAAAACTCTAATTTCTGGCAGAGTTCCAAATTATAAGTTAATATTAAAGGGAGTTACGCAGTTAGTCGTGTGCTTAGCTCCGGAGTCGAAATTTATCCGTTTTTCAGCTATTATTCCCTCTTTCCCGAAGAAAAATAATTTTTCTGATATATACAGCGCTTTAATCACATTGAAATATAGAAAAATAAATTTTTAAAAATAAAACGAAGTAAATAGAAAAAAAAAATTAAAAAATACTCCGTGACCAGGACCGAACCCCAGACCACCCAGTCTACAAACTTCTTTTTCCTTTGCGTTAACAACCACACCACGACTCGCACGTTGCTTCCACGAATATATAGCTAAAAGAGCTTCTTTCCGGTTAATTAACAAAATCTATTTTGGCTCTTTATGTTCCCCCTAATTAGTGTATAAATATTCCCTTTGGTACGTTTGTTTGGTATATAAAACTCTAATTTCTGGCAGAGTTTGAAAATTATAAGTTAATATTAAAGGTAGTTACGGAGTGAGTTGTGTGCTTAGCTCCCGAGTCGAAATTTATCCGTTTTTCAGCTATTATTCCCTCTTTCCCGAAGAAAAATAATTTTTCTGATATATACAGCGCTTTAATCACGTTGAAATATCGAAAAATAAATTTTTAAAAATAAAACGAAGTAAATAGAAAAAAAAATTAAAAAATACTCCGTGACCAGGACCGAACCCCTGACCGCCCAGTTTACAAACTTCTTTATCCTTTGCGTTAACAACCACACCACGACTCGCACGATGCTACCACGAATATATACCTAAAAGAGCTTCTTTCCGGTTAATTATGAAAATCTATTTTGGCTCTTTATGTGTCCCCTAATTAGTGTATAATTATTCCCTTTGGTACGATTGTTTGGTATATAAAACTCTAATTTCTGGCAGAGTTTGAAAATTATAAGTTAATATTAAAGGGAGTTACGGAGTGAGTCGTGTGCTTAGCTCCGGAGTCGAAATTTATCCGTTTTTCAGCTATTATTCCCTCTTTCCCGAAGAAAAATAATTTTTCTGATATACACAGCGCTTTTATCACGTTGAAATATAGAAAAATAAATTTTTAAAAATAAAACGAAGTAAATAGAAAAAAAAATTAAAAAATACTTCGTGACCAGGACCGAACCCCTGACCACCCAGTCTACAAACTTCTTTTCCCTTTGCGTTAACAACCACACCACGACTCGGACGTTGCTTCCACGAATATATAGCCAAAAGAGCTTCTTTCCGGTTAATTAACAAAATCTATTTTGGCTCTTTATGTGCCAACTAATTAGTGTATAAATATTCCCTTTGGTACGATTGTTTGGTATATAAAACTCTATTTTCTGGCAGAGTTTGAAAATTATAAGTTAATATTAAAGGGAGTTACGGAGTGAGTCGTGTGCTTAACTCCGGAGTCGAAATTTATCCGTTTTTCTGCTATTATTCCCTCTTTATCGAAGAAAAATAATTTTTCTGATATATACAGCGCTTTAATCACGTTGAAATATAGAAAAATAAATTTTTAAAAATAAAACGAAGTAAATAGAAAAAAAAAATTAAAAAATACTCCGTGACCAGGACCGAACCCCTGACCACCCAGTCTACAAATTTCTTTACCCTTTGCGTTAACAATCACACCACGACTCGCACGTTGCTTCCACGAATATATAGCTAAAAGAGCTTCTTTCCGGTTAATTAACAAAATCTATTTTGGCTCTTTATGAGCCCCCTAATTAGTGTATAAATATTCCCTTTGGTACGATTGTTTGGTATATAAAACTCTAATTTCTGGATGAGTTAGAAAATTATAAGTTAATATTAAAGGGAGTTACGGAGTTAGTCGTGTGCTTAGCTCCGGAGTCGAAATTTATCCGTTTTTCAGCTATTATTCCCTCTTTCCCGAAGAAAAATAATTTTTCTGATATATACAGCGCTTTAATCACGTTGAAATATAGAAAAATAAATTTTTAAAAATAAAACGAAGTAAATAGAAAAAAAAATTAAAAAATACTCCGTGACCAGGACCGAACCCCAGACCACCCAGTCTACAAACTTCTTTATCCTTTGCGTTAACAACCACACCACGACTCGCACGATGCTACCACGAATATATAGCTAAAAGAGCTTCTTTCCGGTTAATTATGAAAATCTATTTTGGCTCTTTATGTGCCCCCTAATTAGTGTATAATTATTCCCTTTGGTACGATTGTTTGGTATATAAAACTCTAATTTCTGGCAGAGTTTGAAAATTATAAGTTAATATTAAAGGGAGTTACGGAGACAGTCTTGTGCTTAGCTCCGGAGTCGAAATTTATCCGTTTTTCAGCTATTATTCCCTCTTTCCCGAAGAAAAATAATTTTTCTGATATATACAGCGCTTTTATCACGTTGAAATATAGAAAAATAAATTTTTAAAAATAAAACGAAGTAAATAGAAAAAAAAATTAAAAAATACTCCGTGACCAGGACCGAACCCCTGACCACCCAGTCTACAAACTTCTTTTCCCTTTGCGTTAACAACCACACCACGACTCGGACGTTGCTTCCACGAATATATAGCCAAAAGAGCTTCTTTCCGGTTAATTAACAAAATCTATTTTGGCTCTTTATGTGCCAACTAATTAGTGTATAAATATTCCCTTTGGTACGATTGCTTGGTATATAAAACTCTATTTTCTGGCAGAGTTTGAAAATTATAAGTTAATATTAAAGGGAGTTACGGAGTAAGTCGTGTGCTTAGCTCCGGAGTCGAAATTTATCCGTTTTTCAGCTATTATTCCCTCTTTCCCGAAGAAAAATACTTTTTCTGATATATACAGCGCTATAATCACGTTGAAATATAGAAAAATAAATTTTTAAAAATAAAACGAAGTAAATTGAAAAAAAATTTAAAAAATACTCCGTGACCAGGACCGAACCCCTGACCACCCAGTCTACAAACTTCTCTACCCTTTGCGTTTACAACCACACCACGACTCGCACGTTGCTTCCACGAATATATAGCTAAAAGAGCTTCTTTCCGGTTAATTTACAAAATCTATTTTGGCTCTTTATGAGCCCCCTAATTAGTGTATAAATATTCCCTTTGGTACTATTGTTTGGTATATATAACTCTAATTTCTGGCAGAGTTTGAAAATTATAAGTTAATATTAAAGGGAGTTACGGAGTGAGTCGTGTGCTTAACTCCGGAGTCGAAATTTATCCGTTTTTCTGCTATTATTCCCTCTTTATCGAAGAAAAATAATTTTTCTGATATATACAGCGCTTTAATCACGTTGAAATATAGAAAAATAAATTTTTAAAAATAAAACGAAGTAAATAGAAAAAAAAAATTAAAAAATACTCCGTGACCAGGACGAACCCCTGACCACCCAGTCTACAAATTTCTTTACCCTTTGCGTTAACAATCACACCACGACTCGCACGTTGCTTCCACGAATATATAGCTAAAAGAGCTTCTTTCCGGTTAATTAACAAAATCTATTTTGGCTCTTTATGAGCCCCCTAATTAGTGTATAAATATTCCCTTTGGTACGATTGTTTGGTATATAAAACTCTAATTTCTAAATGAGTTAGAAAATTATAAGTTAATATTAAAGGGAGTTACGGAGTTAGTCGTGTGCTTAGCTCCGGAGTCGAAATTTATCCGTTTTTCAGCTATTATTCCCTCTTTCCCGAAGAAAAATAATTTTTCTGATATATACAGTGCTTTAATCACGTTGAAATATAGAAAAAGAAATTTTTAAAAATAAAACGAAGTAAATAGAAAAAAAATTAAAAAATACTCCGTGACCAGGACCGAACCCCTGACCACCCAGTCTACAAACTTCTTTACCCTTTGCGTTAACAACCACACAACGACTCGCACGTTGCTTCCACGAATATATAGCTAAAAGAGCTTCTTTCCAGTTAATTAACAAAATCTATTTTGGCTCTTTATGTTCCCCCTAATTAGTGTATAAATATTTTCTTTGGTACGATTGTTTGGTATATAAATCTCTAATTTCTGGCAGAGTTGGAAAATTATAAGTTAATATTAAAGGGAGTTACGGAGTGAGTCGTGTGCTTAGCTCCGGAGTTAAAATTTATCCGTTTTTCAGCTATTATTCCCTCTTTCCCGAAGAAAAATAATTTTTCTGATATATACAGCGCTTTAATCACTTTGAAATATAGAAAAATAAATTTTTAAAATTAAAACGGAGTAAATAGAAAAAAAAAATTTAAAAAATACTCCGTGACCAGGACCGAACCCCTGATCACCCATTCTACAAACTTCTTTACCCTTTGCGTTAACAACCACACCACGACTCGCACGTTGTTTCCACGAATATATAGCTAAAAGAGCTTCTTTCCGGTTAATTAACAAAATCTATTTTGGCTCTTTATGAGCCCCCTAATTAGTGTATAAATATTCCCTTTGGTACGATTGTTTGGTATATAAAACTCTAATTTCTGGCAGAGTTTGAAAATTATAAGTTAATATTAAAGGGAGTTACGGAGTTAGTCGTGTGCTTAGCTCCGGAGTCGAAATTTATCCGTTTTTCAGCTATTATTCCCTCTTTCCCGAAGAAAAATAATTTTTCTGATATATACAGCGCTTTAATCACGTTGACATATAGAAAAATAAATTTTTAAAAATAAAACGAAGTAAATAGAAAAAAAAATTAAAAAATACTCCGTGACCAGGACCGAACCCCAGACCACCCAGTCTACAAACTTCTTTTTCCTTTGCGTTAACAACCACACCACGACTCGCACGTTGCTTCCACCAATATATAGCTAAAAGAGCTTCTTTCCGGTTAATTAACAAAATCTATTTTGGCTCTTTATGTGCCCCCTAATTAGTGTATAAATATTCCCTTTGGTACGATTGTTTGGTTTATAAAACTCTAATTTCTGGCAGAGTTTGAAAATTATAAGTTAATATTAAAGGGAGTTACGGAGTGAGTCGTGTGCTTAGCTCCGGAGTCGAAATTTATCCGTTTTTCAGCTATTATTCCCTCTTTCCCGAAGAAAAATAATTTTTCTGATATATACAGCGCTTTAATCACATTGAAATATCGAAAAATAAATTTTTTAAAATAAAACGAAGTAAATAGAAAAAAAAATTAAAAGATACTCCGTGACCAGGACCGAACCCCTGACCACCCAGTCTACAAACTGCTTTCCCCTTAGCGTTAACAACCACACCACTACTCGCACGTTGCTTCCACGAATATATAGCTAAAAGAGCTTCTTTCCGGTTAATTAACAAAATCTATTTTAGCTCTTTATGAGCCCCCTAATTAGTGTATAATTATTCCCTTATGTACGATTGTTTGGTATATAAAACTCTAATTTCTGGCAGAGTTTGAAAATTATAAGTAAATATTAAAGGGAGTTACGGAGTGAGTCGTGTGCTTAGCTCCGGAGTCGAAATTTATCCGTTTTTTTGCTATTATTCCCTCTTTCCGGAAGAAAAATAATTTTTCTGATATATACAGCGCTTTAATCACGTTGAAATATAGAAAAATAAATTTTTAAAAATAAAACGAAGTAAATAGAAAAAAAATTTAAAAAATACTCCGTGACCAGGACCGAACCCCAGACCACCCAGTCTACAAACTTCTTTTTCCTTTGCGTTAACAACCACACCACGACTCGCACGTTGCTTCCACCAATATATAGCTAAAAGAGCTTCTTTCCGGTTAATTAACAAAATCTATTTTGGCTCTTTATGTGCCCCCTAATTAGTGTATAAATATTCCCTTTGGTACGATTGTTTGGTTTATAAAACTCTAATTTCTGGCAGAGTTTGAAAATTATAAGTTAATATTAAAGGGAGTTACGGAGTGAGTCGTGTGCTTAGCTCCGGAGTCGAAATTTATCCGTTTTTCAGCTATTATTCCCTCTTTCCCGAAGAAAAATAATTTTTCTGATATATACAGCGCTTTAATCACATTGAAATATCGAAAAATAAATTTTTTAAAATAAAACGAAGTAAATAGAAAAAAAAATTAAAAGATACTCCGTGACCAGGACCGAACCCCAGACCACCCAGTCTACAAACTTCTGTATCCTTTGCGTTAACAACCACACCACGACTCGCACGTTGCTTCCACTAAAAGAGCTTCTTTCCGGTTAATGAACAAAATCTATTTTGGCTCCTTATGTGCCCCCTAATTAGTGTATAAATATTCTCTTTGGTACGATTGTTTGGTATATAAAACTCTAATTTCTGGATGAGTTTGAAAATTATAAGTTAATATTAAAGGGAGTTACGGAGTGAGTCGTGTGCTTAGCTCCGGAGTCGAAGTTTATCCGTTTTTCAGCTATTATTCCCTCTTTCCCGAATAAAAATAATTTTTCTGATATATACAGCGCTTTAATCACGTTGAAATATAGAAAAATAAATTTTTAAAAATAAAACGAAGTAAATTGAAAAAAAAATTAAAAAATACTCCGTGACCAGGACCGAACCCCTGACCACCCAGTCTACAAACTTCTTTACCCTTTGCGTTTACAACCACACCACGACTCGCACGTTGCTTCCACAAATATATAGCTAAAAGAGCTTCTTTCCGGTTAATTTACAAAATCTATTTTGGCTCTTTATGAGCCCCCTAATTAGTGTATAAATATTCCCTTTGGTACGATTGTTTGGTATATAAAACTCTAATTTCTGGCAGAGTTTGAAAATTATAAGTTAATATTAAAGGGAGTTACGGAGTGAGTCGTGTGCTTAGCTCCGGAGTCGAAATTTATCCGTTTTTCAGCTATTATTCCCTCTTTCCCGAAGAAAAATAATTTTTCTGATATATACAGCGCTTTAATCACGTTGAAATATAGAAAAATAAATTTTTAAAAATAAAACGAAGTAAATAGAAAAAAAAATTAAAAAATACTCTGTGACCAGGACCGAAAACCTGACCACCCAGTCTACAAACTTCTTTACCCTTTGCGTTTACAACCACACCACGACTCGCACGGTGCTTCCACAAATATATAGCTAAAAGAGCTTCTTTCCGGTTTATTTACAAAATCTATTTTGGCTCTTTATGAGCCCCCTAGTTAGTGTATAAATATTCCCTTTGGTACGATTGTTTGGTATATAAAACTCTAATTTCTGGCAGAGTTTGAAAATTATAAGTTAATATTAAAGGGAGTTACGGAGTGAGTCGTGTGCTTAGCTCCGGAGTCGAAATTTATCCGTTTTTCAGCTATTATTCCCTCTTTCCCGAAGAAAAATAATTTTTCTGATATATACAGCGCTTTAATCACGTTGAAATATAGAAAAATAAATTTTTAAAAATAAAACGAAGTAAATAGAAAAAAAAATTAAAAAATACTCTGTGACCAGGACCGAAAACCTGACCACCCAGTCTACAAACTTCTTTACCCTTTGCGTTAACAACCACACCACGACTCGCACGTTGCTTCCACGAATATATAGCTAAAAGAGCTTCTTTCCGGTTAATTAACAAAATCTATTTTGGCTCTTTATGAGCCCCCTAATTAGTGTATAAATATTCCCTTTGGTACGATTGTTTGGTATATAAAACTCTAATTTCTGGATGAGTTTGAAAATTATAAGTTAATATTAAAGGGAGTTACGGAGTGAGTCGTGTGCTTAGCTCCGGAGTCGAAATTTATCCGTTTTTCAGCTTTCTTTCCCTCTTTCCCGAACAAAAATAATTTTTCTGATATATACAGCGCTTTAATCACGTTGAAATATCGAAAAATAAATTTTTAAAAATAAAACGAAGCAAATAGAAAAAAAAATTAAAAAATACTCCGTGACCAGGACCGAACCCCTGACCACCCAGTCTACAAACTTCTTTACCCTTTGCGTTAACAACCACACCACTACTCGCACGTTGCTTCAACGAATATATAGCTAAAAGAGCTTCTTTCCGGTTAATTAACAAAATCTATTTTGGCTCTTTATGAGCCCCCTCATTAGTGTATAAATATTCCCTTTGGTACGATTGTTTGGTATATAAAACTCTAATTTCTGGCAGAGTTTGAAAATTATAAGTTAATATTAAAGGGAGTTACGGAGTGAGTCGTGTGCTTAGCTCCGGAGTCGAAATTTATCCGTTTTTTAGCTATTATTCCCTCTTTCCCGAAGAAAAATAATTTTTCTGATATATACAGCGCTTTAATCACGTTGAAATATAGAAAAATAAATTTTTAAAAATAAAACGAAGTAAATAGAAAAAAAATTTAAAAAAACTCCGTGACCAGGACCGAACCCCTGACCACCCAGTCTACAAACTTCTTTACCCTTTGCGTTAACAACCACACTACGACTCGCACGTTGCTTCCACGAATATATAGCTAAAAGAGCTTCTTTCCGGTTAATTAACAAAATCTATTTTGGCTCTTTATGTGCCCCCTAACTAGTGTATAAATATTCCCTTTTCTACGATTGTTTAGTATATAAAACTCTAATTTCTGGCAGAGTTTGAAAATTATAAGTTAATATTAAAGGGAGTTACGGAGTGAGTCGTGTGCTTAGCTCCGGAGTCGAAATTTATCCGTTTTTCAGCTATTATTCCCTCTTTCCCGAAGAAAAATAATTTTTCTGATATATACAGCGCTTTAATCACGTTGAAATATCGAAAAATAAATTTTAAAAAATAAAACGAAGTAAATAGAAAAGAAAATTAAAAAATTATCCGTGACCAGGACCGAACCCCTGACCACCCAGTCTACAAACTTCTTTACCCTTTGCGTTAACAACCACACCACGACTCGCACGTTGCTTCCACTTCTTTCCGGTTAATTAACAAAATCTATTTTGGCTCTTTATGTGCCCCCTAATTAGTGCATAAATATTCCCTTTGGTACGATTGTTTGGTATATAAAACTCTAATTTCTGGCAGAGTTTGAAAATTATAAGTTAATATTAAAGGGAGTTACGGAGTTAGTCGTGTGCTCAGCTCCGGAGTCGAAATTTATCCGTTTTTCAGCTATTATTCCCTCTTTCCCGAAGAAAAATAAGTTTTCTTATATATACAGCGCTTTAATCACGTTGAAATATCGAAAAATAAATTTTTAAAAATAAAACGAAGTAAATAGAAAAAAAAATTAAAAGATACTCCGTGACCAGGACCGAACCCCTGACCACCCAGTCTACAAACTGCTTTCCCCTTAGCGTTAACAACCACACCACTACTCGCACGTTGCTTCCACGAATATATAGCTAAAAGAGCTTCTTTCCGGTTAATTAACAAAATCTATTTTGGCTCTTTATGAGCCCCCTAATTAGTGTATAATTATTCCCTTTGGTACGATTGTTTGGTATATAAAACTCTAATTTCTGGCAGAGTTTGAAAATTATAAGTAAATATTAAAGGGAGTTACGGAGTGAGTCGTGTGCTTAGCTCCGGAGTCGAAATTTATCCGTTTTTTAGCTATTATTCCCTGTTTCTCGAAGAAAAATAATTTTTCTGATATATACAGCGCTTTAATCACGTTGAAATATAGAAAAATAAATTTTTAAAAATAAAACGAAGTAAATAGAAAAAAAATTAAAAAATACTCCGTGACCAGGACCGAACCCCTGACCACCCAGTCTACAAACTTCTTTACCCTTTGCGTTAACAACCACACAACGACTCGCACGTTGCTTCCACGAATATATAGCTAAAAGAGCTTCTTTCCAGTTAATTAACAAAATCTATTTTGGCTCTTTATGTTCCCCCTAATTAGTGTATAAATATTTTCTTTGGTACGATTGTTTGGTATATAAATCTCTAATTTCTGGCAGAGTTGGAAAATTATAAGTTTATATTAAAGGGAGTTACGGAGTGAGTCGTGTGCTTAGCTCCGGAGTCGAAATTTATCCGTTTTTCAGCTATTATTCCCTCTTTCCCGAAGAAAAATAATTTTTCTGATATATACAGCGCTTTTATCACGTTGAAATATAGAAAAATAAATTTTTAAAATTAAAACGAAGTAAATAGAAAAAAAAATTTAAAAAATACTCCGTGACCAGGACCGAACCCCTGACCACCCAGTCTACAAACTTCTTTACCCTTTGCGTTAACAACCACACCACGACTTGCACGTTGCTTCCACGAATATATAGCTAAAAGAGCTTCTTTCCGGTTAATTAACAAAATCTATTTTGACTCTTTATGTGCCCCCTAATTAGTGTATAAATATTCCCTTTGGTACGATTGTTTGGTATATAAAACTCTAATTTCTGGCAGAGCTTGAAAATTATAAGTTTATATTAAAGGGAGTTACGGAGTGAGTCGTGTGCTTAGCTCCGGAGTCGAAATTTATCCGTTTTTCAGCTATTATTCCCTCTTTCCCGAAGAAAAATAATTTTTCTGATATATACAGCGCTTTAATCACGTTGAAATATAGAAAAATAAATTTTTAAAAATAAAACGAAGTAAATAGAAAAAAAAATTAAAAAATACTCTGTGACCAGGACCGAAAACCTGACCACCCAGTCTACAAACTTCTTTACCCTTTGCGTTTACAACCACACCACGACTCGCACGGTGCTTCCACAAATATATAGCTAAAAGAGCTTCTTTCCGGTTAATTTACAAAATCTATTTTGGCTCTTTATGAGCCCCCTAATTAGTGTATAAATATTCCCTTTGGTACGATTGTTTGGTATATAAAACTCTAATTTCTGGCAGAGTTTGAAAATTATAAGTTAATATTAAAGGGAGTTACGGAGTGAGTCGTGTGCTTAGCTCCGGAGTCGAAATTTATCCGTTTTTCAGCTATTATTCCCTCTTTCCCGAAGAAAAATAATTTTTTTGATATATACAGCGCTTTAATCACGTTGAAATATAGAAAAATAAATTTTTAAAAATAAAACGAAGTAAATAGAAAAAAAAATTAAAAAATACTCTGTGACCAGGACCGAAAACCTGACCACCCAGTCTACAAACTTCTTTACCCTTTGCGTTAACAACCACACCACGACTCGCACGTTGCTTCCACGAATATATAGCTAAAAGAGCTTCTTTCCGGTTAATTAACAAAATCTATTTTGGCTCTTTATGTGCCCCCTAATTAGTGTATAAATATTCTCTTTGGTACGATTGTTTGGTATATAAAACTCTAATTTCTGGATGAGTTTGAAAATTATAAGTTAATATTAAAGGGAGTTACGGAGTGAGTCGTGTGCTTAGCTCCGGAGTCGAAATTTATCCGTTTTTCAGCTTTTATTCCCTCTTTCCCGAACAAAAATAATTTTTCTGATATATACAGCGCTTTAATCACGTTGAAATATCGAAAAATAAATTTTTAAAAATAAAACGAAGTAAATAGAAAAAAAAATTAAAAAATACTCCGTGACCAGGACCGAACCCCTGACCACCCAGTCTACAAACTTCTTTACCCTTTGCGTTAACAACCACACCACGACTCGCACGTTGCTTCCACGAATATATAGCTAAAAGAGCTTCTTTCCGGTTAATTAATAAAATCTATTTTGGCTCTTTATGTGCCCCCTAATTAGTGTATAAATATTCCATTTGGTACGATTGTTTGGTATATAAAACTCTAATTTCTGGCAGAGTTTGAAAATTATAAGTTAATATTAAAGGGAGTTACGGAGTGAGTCGTGTGCTTAGCTCCGGAGTCGAAATTTATCCGTTTTTTAGCAGCTATTATTCCCTCTTTCCCGAAGAAAAATATTTTTTCTGATATATACAGCGCTTTAATCACGTTGAAATATCGAAAAATTAATTTTAAAAAATAAAACGAAGTAAATAGAAAAAAAAATTAAAAAATACTCCGTGACCAGGACCGAACCCCTGACCACCCAGTCTACAAACTTCTTTACCCTTTGCGTTAACAACCACACGAAGACTCGCTCGTTGCTTCCACGAATATATAGCTAAAAGAGCTTCTTTCCGGTTAATTAAAAAAATCTATTTTGGCTCTTTATGTGCCCCCTAATTAGTGTATAAATATTCCCTTTGGTACGATTGTTTGGTATATAAAACTCTAATTTCTGGCAGAGTTTGATAATTATAAGTTAATATTAAAGGTAGTTACGGAGTGAGTCGTGTGCTTAGCTCCGGAGTCGAAATTTTTCCGTTTTTCAGCTATTATTCCCTCTTTCCCGAAGAAAAATAATTTTTCTGATATATACAGCGCTTTAATCACGTTGAAATATCGAAAAATAAATTTTAAAAAATAAAACGAAGTAAGTAGAAAAAAAAATTAAAAAATACTCCGTGACCAGGACCGAACCCCTGACCACCCAGTCTACAAACTTCTCTACCCTTTGCGTTAACAACCACACCACGACTCGCACGTTGCTTCCACGAATATATAGCTAAAAGAGCTTCTTTCCGGTTAATTAACAAAATCTATTTTGGCTCTTTATGAGCCCCCTAATTAGTGTATAAATATTCCCTTTGGTACGATTGTTTGGTATATAAAACTCTAATTTCTGGCTGAGTTTGAAAATTATAAGTTAATATTAAAGGGAGTTACGGAGTGAGTCGTGTGCTTAGCTCCGGAGTCGAAATTTATCCGTTTTTCAGCTATTATTCCCTCTTTCCCGAAGAAAAATAATTTTTCTGATATATACAGCGCTTTAATCACGTTGAAATATAGAAAAATAAATTTTTAAAAATAAAACGAAGTAAATAGAAAAAAAAATTAAAAAACGCTCCTTGACCAGGACCGAACCCCAGACCACCCAGTCTACAAACTTCTGTATCCTTTGCGTTAACAACCACACCACGACTCGCACGTTGCTTCCACTAAAAGAGCTTCTTTCCGGTTAATGAACAAAATCTAAATGGCTCTTTATGTGCCCCCTAATTAGTGTATAAATATTCTCTTTGGTACGATTGTTTGGTATATAAAACTCTAATTTCTGGCAGAGTTTGAAAATTATAAGTTAATATTAAAGAAAGTTATGGAGTGAGTCGTGTGCTTAGCTCCGGAGTCGAAATTTATCCGTTTTTCAGCTATTATTCCCTCTTTCCCGAAGAAAAATAATTTTTCTGATATATACAGAGTTTAATCACGTTGAAATATCGAAAAATAAATTTTTAAAAATAAAACGAAGCAAATAGAAAAAAAAATTAAAAAATACTCCGTGACCAGGACCGAACCCCTGACCACCCAGTCTACAAACTTCTTTACCCTTTGCGTTAACAACCACACCACTACTCGCACGTTGCTTCAACGAATATATAGCTAAAAGAGCTTCTTTCCGGTTAATTAACAAAATCTATTTTGGCTCTTTATGAGCCCCCTCATTAGTGTATAAATATTCCCTTTGGTACGATTGTTTGGTATATAAAACTCTAATTTCTGGCAGAGTTTGAAAATTATAAGTTAATATTAAAGGGAGTTACGGAGTGAGTCGTGTGCTTAGCTCCGGAGTCGAAATTTATCCGTTTTTCAGCTTTTATTCCCTCTTTCCCGAACAAAAATAATTTTTCTGATATATACAGCGCTTTAATCACGTTGAAATATAGAAAAATAAATTTTTAAAAATAAAACGAAGTAAATAGAAAAAAAAAATTTAAAAATACTCTGTGACCAGGACCGAAAACCTGACCACCCAGTCTACAAACTTCTTTACCCTTTGCGTTAACAACCACACCACGACTCGCACGTTGCTTCCACGAATATATAGCTAAAAGAGCTTCTTTCCGGTTAATTAACAAAATCTATTTTGGCTCTTTATGAGCCCCCTAATTAGTGTATAAATATTCCCTTTGGTACGATTGTTTGGTATATAAAACTCTAATTTCTGGCAGAGTTTGAAAATTATAAGTTAATATTAAAGGGAGTTACGGAGTGAGTCGTGTGCTTAGCTCCGGAGTCGAAATTTATCCGTTTTTTAGCAGCTATTATTCCCTCTTTCCCGAAGAAAAATATTTTTTCTGATATATACAGCGCTTTAATCACGTTGAAATATCGAAAAATTAATTTTAAAAAATAAAACGAAGTAAATAGAAAAAAAAATTAAAAAATACTCCGTGACCAGGACCGAACCCCTGACCACCCAGTCTACAAACTTCTTTACCCTTTGCGTTAACAACCACACGAAGACTCGCTCGTTGCTTCCACGAATATATAGCTAAAAGAGCTTCTTTCCGGTTAATTAAAAAAATCTATTTTGGCTCTTTATGTGCCCCCTAATTAGTGTATAAATATTCCCTTTGGTACGATTGTTTGGTATATAAAACTCTAATTTCTGGCAGAGTTTGATAATTATAAGTTAATATTAAAGGTAGTTACGGAGTGAGTCGTGTGCTTAGCTCCGGAGTCGAAATTTTTCCGTTTTTCAGCTATTATTCCCTCTTTCCCGAAGAAAAATAATTTTTCTGATATATACAGCGCTTTAATCACGTTGAAATATCGAAAAATAAATTTTAAAAAATAAAACGAAGTAAGTAGAAAAAAAATTAAAAAATACTCCGTGACCAGGACCGAACCCCTGACCACCCAGTCTACAAACTTCTCTACCCTTTGCGTTAACAACCACACCACGACTCGCACGTTGCTTCCACGAA
This sequence comes from Parasteatoda tepidariorum, assembly GCF_982258835.1. Taxonomy (NCBI): domain Eukaryota; kingdom Metazoa; phylum Arthropoda; class Arachnida; order Araneae; family Theridiidae; genus Parasteatoda; species Parasteatoda tepidariorum. The sequence goes on from NC_141761.1 coordinate 409,105, forward strand.
TATATAGCTAAAAGAGCTTCTTTCCGGTTAATTAACAAAATCTATTTTGGCTCTTTATGAGCCCCCTAATTAGTGTATAAATATTCCCTTTGGTACGATTGTTTGGTATATAAAACTCTAATTTCTGGCTGAGTTTGAAAATTATAAGTTAATATTAAAGGGAGTTACGGAGTGAGTCGTGTGCTTAGCTCCGGAGTCGAAATTTTTTCCGTTTTTCAGCTATTATTCCCTCTTTCCCGAAGAAAAATAATTTTTCTGATATATACAGCGCTTTAATCACGTTGAAATATAGAAAAATAAATTTTTAAAAATAAAACGAAGTAAATAGAAAATAAAATTAAAAAACGCTCCTTGACCAGGACCGAACCCCAGACCACCCAGTCTACAAACTTCTGTATCCTTTGCGTTAACAACCACACCACGACTCGCACGTTGCTTCCACTAAAAGAGCTTCTTTCCGGTTAATGAACAAAATCTATTTTGGCTCTTTATGTGCCCCCTAATTAGTGTATAAATATTCTCTTTGGTACGATTGTTTGGTATATAAAACTCTAATTTCTGGATGAGTTTGAAAATTATAAGTTAATATTAAAGGGAGTTACGGAGTGAGTCGTGTGCTTAGCTCCGGAGTCGAAATTTATCCGTTTTTCAGCTTTTATTCCCTCTTTCCCGAACAAAAATAATTTTTCTGATATATACAGCGCTTTAATCACGTTGAAATATCGAAAAATAAATTTTTAAAAATAAAACGAAGTAAATAGAAAAAAAAATTAAAAAATACTCCGTGACCAGGACCGAACCCCTGACCACCCAGTCTACAAACTTCTTTACCCTTTGCGTTAACAACCACACCACGACTCGCACGTTGCTTCCACGAATATATAGCTAAAAGAGCTTATTTCCGGTTAATTAATGAAATCTATTTTGGCTCTTTATGTGCCCCCTAATTAGTGTATAAATATTCCATTTGGTACGATTGTTTGGTATATAAAACTCTAATTTCTGGCAGAGTTTGAAAATTATAAGTTAATATTAAAGGGAGTTACGGAGTGAGTCGTGTGCTTAGCTCCGGAGTCGAAATTTATCCGTTTTTTAGCAGCTATTATTCCCTCTTTCCCGAAGAAAAATAATTTTTCTGATATATACAGCGCTTTAATCACGTTGAAATATCGAAAAATAAATTTTAAAAAATAAAACGAAGTAAGTAGAAAAAAAAATTAAAAAATACTCCGTGACCAGGACCGAACCCCTGACCACCCAGTCTACAAACTTCTCTACCCTTTGCGTTAACAACCACACCACGACTCGCACGTTGCTTCCACGAATATATAGCTAAAAGAGCTTCTTTCCGGTTAATTAACAAAATCTATTTTGGCTCTTTATGAGCCCCCTAATTAGTGTATAAATATTCCCTTTGGTACGATTGTTTGGTATATAAAACTCTAATTTCTGGCTGAGTTTGAAAATTATAAGTTAATATTAAAGGGAGTTACGGAGTGAGTCGTGTGCTTAGCTCCGGAGTCGAAATTTTTTCCGTTTTTCAGCTATTATTCCCTCTTTCCCGAAGAAAAATAATTTTTCTGATATATACAGCGCTTTAATCACGTTGAAATATAGAAAAATAAATTTTTAAAAATAAAACGAAGTAAATAGAAAAAAAAATTAAAAAACGCTCCTTGACCAGGACCGAACCCCAGACCACCCAGTCTACAAACTTCTGTATCCTTTGCGTTAACAACCACACCACGACTCGCACGTTGCTTCCACTAAAAGAGCTTCTTTCCGGTTAATGAACAAAATCTATTTTGGCTCTTTATGTGCCCCCTAATTAGTGTATAAATATTCTCTTTGGTACGATTGTTTGGTATATAAAACTCTAATTTCTGGATGAGTTTGAAAATTATAAGTTAATATTAAAGGGAGTTACGGAGTGAGTCGTGTGCTTAGCTCCGGAGTCGAAATTTATCCGTTTTTCAGCTTTTATTCCCTCTTTCCCGAACAAAAATAATTTTTCTGATATATACAGCGCTTTAATCACGTTGAAATATCGAAAAATAAATTTTTAAAAATAAAACGAAGTAAATAGAAAAAAAAATTAAAAAATACTCCGTGACCAGGACCGAACCCCTGACCACCCAGTCTACAAACTTCTTTACCCTTTGCGTTAACAACCACACGAAGACTCGCTCGTTGCTTCCACGAATATATAGCTAAAAGAGCTTCTTTCCGGTTAATTAAAAAAATCTATTTTGGCTCTTTATGTGCCCCCTAATTAGTGTATAAATATTCCCTTTGGTACGATTGTTTGGTATATAAAACTCTAATTTCTGGCAGAGTTTGATAATTATAAGTTAATATTAAAGGTAGTTACGGAGTGAGTCGTGTGCTTAGCTCCGGAGTCGAAATTTTTCCGTTTTTCAGCTATTATTCCCTCTTTCCCGAAGAAAAATAATTTTTCTGATATATACAGCGCTTTAATCACGTTGAAATATCGAAAAATAAATTTTAAAAAATAAAACGAAGTAAGTAGAAAAAAAAATTAAAAAATACTCCGTGACCAGGACCGAACCCCTGACCACCCAGTCTACAAACTTCTCTACCCTTTGCGTTAACAACCACACCACGACTCGCACGTTGCTTCCACGAATATATAGCTAAAAGAGCTTCTTTCCGGTTAATTAACAAAATCTATTTTGGCTCTTTATGAGCCCCCTAATTAGTGTATAAATATTCCCTTTGGTACGATTGTTTGGTATATAAAACTCTAATTTCTGGCTGAGTTTGAAAATTATAAGTTAATATTAAAGGGAGTTACGGAGTGAGTCGTGTGCTTAGCTCCGGAGTCGAAATTTATCCGTTTTTCAGCTATTATTCCCTCTTTCCCGAAGAAAAATAATTTTTCTGATATATACAGCGCTTTAATCACGTTGAAATATAGAAAAATAAATTTTTAAAAATAAAACGAAGTAAATAGAAAAAAAAATTAAAAAACGCTCCTTGACCAGGACCGAACCCCAGACCACCCAGTCTACAAACTTCTGTATCCTTTGCGTTAACAACCACACCACGACTCGCACGTTGCTTCCACTAAAAGAGCTTCTTTCCGGTTAATGAACAAAATCTAAATGGCTCTTTATGTGCCCCCTAATTAGTGTATAAATATTCTCTTTGGTACGATTGTTTGGTATATAAAACTCTAATTTCTGGCAGAGTTTGAAAATTATAAGTTAATATTAAAGAAAGTTATGGAGTGAGTCGTGTGCTTAGCTCCGGAGTCGAAATTTATCCGTTTTTCAGCTATTATTCCCTCTTTCCCGAAGAAAAATAATTTTTCTGATATATACAGAGTTTAATCACGTTGAAATATCGAAAAATAAATTTTTAAAAATAAAACGAAGCAAATAGAAAAAAAAATTAAAAAATACTCCGTGACCAGGACCGAACCCCTGACCACCCAGTCTACAAACTTCTTTACCCTTTGCGTTAACAACCACACCACTACTCGCACGTTGCTTCAACGAATATATAGCTAAAAGAGCTTCTTTCCGGTTAATTAACAAAATCTATTTTGGCTCTTTATGAGCCCCCTCATTAGTGTATAAATATTCCCTTTGGTACGATTGTTTGGTATATAAAACTCTAATTTCTGGCAGAGTTTGAAAATTATAAGTTAATATTAAAGGGAGTTACGGAGTGAGTCGTGTGCTTAGCTCCGGAGTCGAAATTTATCCGTTTTTCAGCTTTTATTCCCTCTTTCCCGAACAAAAATAATTTTTCTGATATATACAGCGCTTTAATCACGTTGAAATATAGAAAAATAATTTTTTAAAAATAAAACGAAGTAAATAGAAAAAAAAATTAAAAAATACTCTGTGACCAGGACCGAAAACCTGACCACCCAGTCTACAAACTTCTTTACCCTTTGCGTTAACAACCACACCACGACTCGCACTTTGCTTCCACGAATATATAGCTAAAAGAGCTTCTTTCCGGTTAATTAACAAAATCTATTTTGGCTCTTTATGAGCCCCCTAATTAGTGTATAATTATTCCCTTTGGTACGATTGTTTGGTATATAAAACTCTAATTTCTGGCAGAGTTTGAAAATTATAAGTAAATATTAAAGGGAGTTACGGAGTGAGTCGTGTGCTTAGCTCCGGAGTCGAAATTTATCCGTTTTTTAGCTATTATTCCCTGTTTCTCGAAGAAAAATAATTTTTCTGATATATACAGCGCTTTAATCACGTTGAAATATAGAAAAATAAATTTTTAAAAATAAAACGAAGTAAATAGAAAAAAAATTAAAAAATACTCCGTGACCAGGACCGAACCCCTGACCACCCAGTCTACAAACTTCTTTACCCTTTGCGTTAACAACCACACAACGACTCGCACGTTGCTTCCACGAATATATAGCTAAAAGAGCTTCTTTCCAGTTAATTAACAAAATCTATTTTGGCTCTTTATGTTCCCCCTAATTAGTGTATAAATATTTTCTTTGGTACGATTGTTTGGTATATAAATCTCTAATTTCTGGCAGAGTTGGAAAATTATAAGTTTATATTAAAGGGAGTTACGGAGTGAGTCGTGTGCTTAGCTCCGGAGTCGAAATTTATCCGTTTTTCAGCTATTATTCCCTCTTTCCCGAAGAAAAATAATTTTTCTGATATATACAGCGCTTTTATCACGTTGAAATATAGAAAAATAAATTTTTAAAATTAAAACGAAGTAAATAGAAAAAAAAATTTAAAAAATACTCCGTGACCAGGACCGAACCCCTGACCACCCAGTCTACAAACTTCTTTACCCTTTGCGTTAACAACCACACCACGACTTGCACGTTGCTTCCACGAATATATAGCTAAAAGAGCTTCTTTCCGGTTAATTAACAAAATCTATTTTGACTCTTTATGTGCCCCCTAATTAGTGTATAAATATTCCCTTTGGTACGATTGTTTGGTATATAAAACTCTAATTTCTGGCAGAGCTTGAAAATTATAAGTTTATATTAAAGGGAGTTACGGAGTGAGTCGTGTGCTTAGCTCCGGAGTCGAAATTTATCCGTTTTTCAGCTATTATTCCCTCTTTCCCGAAGAAAAATAATTTTTCTGATATATACAGCGCTTTAATCACGTTGAAATATAGAAAAATAAATTTTTAAAAATAAAACGAAGTAAATAGAAAAAAAAATTAAAAAATACTCTGTGACCAGGACCGAAAACCTGACCACCCAGTCTACAAACTTCTTTACCCTTTGCGTTTACAACCACACCACGACTCGCACGGTGCTTCCACAAATATATAGCTAAAAGAGCTTCTTTCCGGTTAATTTACAAAATCTATTTTGGCTCTTTATGAGCCCCCTAATTAGTGTATAAATATTCCCTTTGGTACGATTGTTTGGTATATAAAACTCTAATTTCTGGCAGAGTTTGAAAATTATAAGTTAATATTAAAGGGAGTTACGGAGTGAGTCGTGTGCTTAGCTCCGGAGTCGAAATTTATCCGTTTTTCAGCTATTATTCCCTCTTTCCCGAAGAAAAATAATTTTTTTGATATATACAGCGCTTTAATCACGTTGAAATATAGAAAAATAAATTTTTAAAAATAAAACGAAGTAAATAGAAAAAAAAATTAAAAAATACTCTGTGACCAGGACCGAAAACCTGACCACCCAGTCTACAAACTTCTTTACCCTTTGCGTTAACAACCACACCACGACTCGCACGTTGCTTCCACGAATATATAGCTAAAAGAGCTTCTTTCCGGTTAATTAACAAAATCTATTTTGGCTCTTTATGTGCCCCCTAATTAGTGTATAAATATTCTCTTTGGTACGATTGTTTGGTATATAAAACTCTAATTTCTGGATGAGTTTGAAAATTATAAGTTAATATTAAAGGGAGTTACGGAGTGAGTCGTGTGCTTAGCTCCGGAGTCGAAATTTATCCGTTTTTCAGCTTTTATTCCCTCTTTCCCGAACAAAAATAATTTTTCTGATATATACAGCGCTTTAATCACGTTGAAATATCGAAAAATAAATTTTTAAAAATAAAACGAAGTAAATAGAAAAAAAAATTAAAAAATACTCCGTGACCAGGACCGAACCCCTGACCACCCAGTCTACAAACTTCTTTACCCTTTGCGTTAACAACCACACCACGACTCGCACGTTGCTTCCACGAATATATAGCTAAAAGAGCTTCTTTCCGGTTAATTAATAAAATCTATTTTGGCTCTTTATGTGCCCCCTAATTAGTGTATAAATATTCCATTTGGTACGATTGTTTGGTATATAAAACTCTAATTTCTGGCAGAGTTTGAAAATTATAAGTTAATATTAAAGGGAGTTACGGAGTGAGTCGTGTGCTTAGCTCCGGAGTCGAAATTTATCCGTTTTTTAGCAGCTATTATTCCCTCTTTCCCGAAGAAAAATATTTTTTCTGATATATACAGCGCTTTAATCACGTTGAAATATCGAAAAATTAATTTTAAAAAATAAAACGAAGTAAATAGAAAAAAAAATTAAAAAATACTCCGTGACCAGGACCGAACCCCTGACCACCCAGTCTACAAACTTCTTTACCCTTTGCGTTAACAACCACACGAAGACTCGCTCGTTGCTTCCACGAATATATAGCTAAAAGAGCTTCTTTCCGGTTAATTAAAAAAATCTATTTTGGCTCTTTATGTGCCCCCTAATTAGTGTATAAATATTCCCTTTGGTACGATTGTTTGGTATATAAAACTCTAATTTCTGGCAGAGTTTGATAATTATAAGTTAATATTAAAGGTAGTTACGGAGTGAGTCGTGTGCTTAGCTCCGGAGTCGAAATTTTTCCGTTTTTCAGCTATTATTCCCTCTTTCCCGAAGAAAAATAATTTTTCTGATATATACAGCGCATTAATCACGTTGAAATATCGAAAAATAAATTTTAAAAAATAAAACGAAGTAAGTAGAAAAAAAAATTAAAAAATACTCCGTGACCAGGACCGAACCCCTGACCACCCAGTCTACAAACTTCTCTACCCTTTGCGTTAACAACCACACCACGACTCGCACGTTGCTTCCACGAATATATAGCTAAAAGAGCTTCTTTCCGGTTAATTAACAAAATCTATTTTGGCTCTTTATGAGCCCCCTAATTAGTGTATAAATATTCCCTTTGGTACGATTGTTTGGTATATAAAACTCTAATTTCTGGCTGAGTTTGAAAATTATAAGTTAATATTAAAGGGAGTTACGGAGTGAGTCGTGTGCTTAGCTCCGGAGTCGAAATTTATCCGTTTTTCAGCTATTATTCCCTCTTTCCCGAAGAAAAATAATTTTTCTGATATATACAGCGCTTTAATCACGTTGAAATATAGAAAAATAAATTTTTAAAAATAAAACGAAGTAAATAGAAAAAAAAATTAAAAAACGCTCCTTGACCAGGACCGAACCCCAGACCACCCAGTCTACAAACTTCTGTATCCTTTGCGTTAACAACCACACCACGACTCGCACGTTGCTTCCACTAAAAGAGCTTCTTTCCGGTTAATGAACAAAATCTAAATGGCTCTTTATGTGCCCCCTAATTAGTGTATAAATATTCTCTTTGGTACGATTGTTTGGTATATAAAACTCTAATTTCTGGCAGAGTTTGAAAATTATAAGTTAATATTAAAGAAAGTTATGGAGTGAGTCGTGTGCTTAGCTCCGGAGTCGAAATTTATCCGTTTTTCAGCTATTATTCCCTCTTTCCCGAAGAAAAATAATTTTTCTGATATATACAGAGTTTAATCACGTTGAAATATCGAAAAATAAATTTTTAAAAATAAAACGAAGCAAATAGAAAAAAAAATTAAAAAATACTCCGTGACCAGGACCGAACCCCTGACCACCCAGTCTACAAACTTCTTTACCCTTTGCGTTAACAACCACACCACTACTCGCACGTTGCTTCAACGAATATATAGCTAAAAGAGCTTCTTTCCGGTTAATTAACAAAATCTATTTTGGCTCTTTATGAGCCCCCTCATTAGTGTATAAATATTCCCTTTGGTACGATTGTTTGGTATATAAAACTCTAATTTCTGGCAGAGTTTGAAAATTATAAGTTAATATTAAAGGGAGTTACGGAGTGAGTCGTGTGCTTAGCTCCGGAGTCGAAATTTATCCGTTTTTCAGCTTTTATTCCCTCTTTCCCGAACAAAAATAATTTTTCTGATATATACAGCGCTTTAATCACGTTGAAATATAGAAAAATAAATTTTTAAAAATAAAACGAAGTAAATAGAAAAAAAAAATTTAAAAATACTCTGTGACCAGGACCGAAAACCTGACCACCCAGTCTACAAACTTCTTTACCCTTTGCGTTAACAACCACACCACGACTCGCACGTTGCTTCCACGAATATATAGCTAAAAGAGCTTCTTTCCGGTTAATTAACAAAATCTATTTTGGCTCTTTATGAGCCCCCTAATTAGTGTATAAATATTCCCTTTGGTACGATTGTTTGGTATATAAAACTCTAATTTCTGGCAGAGTTTGAAAATTATAAGTTAATATTAAAGGGAGTTACGGAGTGAGTCGTGTGCTTAGCTCCGGAGTCGAAATTTATCCGTTTTTTAGCAGCTATTATTCCCTCTTTCCCGAAGAAAAATATTTTTTCTGATATATACAGCGCTTTAATCACGTTGAAATATCGAAAAATTAATTTTAAAAAATAAAACGAAGTAAATAGAAAAAAAAATTAAAAAATACTCCGTGACCAGGACCGAACCCCTGACCACCCAGTCTACAAACTTCTTTACCCTTTGCGTTAACAACCACACGAAGACTCGCTCGTTGCTTCCACGAATATATAGCTAAAAGAGCTTCTTTCCGGTTAATTAAAAAAATCTATTTTGGCTCTTTATGTGCCCCCTAATTAGTGTATAAATATTCCCTTTGGTACGATTGTTTGGTATATAAAACTCTAATTTCTGGCAGAGTTTGATAATTATAAGTTAATATTAAAGGTAGTTACGGAGTGAGTCGTGTGCTTAGCTCCGGAGTCGAAATTTTTCCGTTTTTCAGCTATTATTCCCTCTTTCCCGAAGAAAAATAATTTTTCTGATATATACAGCGCTTTAATCACGTTGAAATATCGAAAAATAAATTTTAAAAAATAAAACGAAGTAAGTAGAAAAAAAAATTAAAAAATACTCCGTGACCAGGACCGAACCCCTGACCACCCAGTCTACAAACTTCTCTACCCTTTGCGTTAACAACCACACCACGACTCGCACGTTGCTTCCACGAATATATAGCTAAAAGAGCTTCTTTCCGGTTAATTAACAAAATCTATTTTGGCTCTTTATGAGCCCCCTAATTAGTGTATAAATATTCCCTTTGGTACGATTGTTTGGTATATAAAACTCTAATTTCTGGCTGAGTTTGAAAATTATAAGTTAATATTAAAGGGAGTTACGGAGTGAGTCGTGTGCTTAGCTCCGGAGTCGAAATTTTTTCCGTTTTTCAGCTATTATTCCCTCTTTCCCGAAGAAAAATAATTTTTCTGATATATACAGCGCTTTAATCACGTTGAAATATAGAAAAATAAATTTTTAAAAATAAAACGAAGTAAATAGAAAAAAAAATTAAAAAACGCTCCTTGACCAGGACCGAACCCCAGACCACCCAGTCTACAAACTTCTGTATCCTTTGCGTTAACAACCACACCACGACTCGCACGTTGCTTCCACTAAAAGAGCTTCTTTCCGGTTAATGAACAAAATCTATTTTGGCTCTTTATGTGCCCCCTAATTAGTGTATAAATATTCTCTTTGGTACGATTGTTTGGTATATAAAACTCTAATTTCTGGATGAGTTTGAAAATTATAAGTTAATATTAAAGGGAGTTACGGAGTGAGTCGTGTGCTTAGCTCCGGAGTCGAAATTTATCCGTTTTTCAGCTTTTATTCCCTCTTTCCCGAACAAAAATAATTTTTCTGATATATACAGCGCTTTAATCACGTTGAAATATCGAAAAATAAATTTTTAAAAATAAAACGAAGTAAATAGAAAAAAAAATTAAAAAATACTCCGTTACCAGGACCGAACCCCTGACCACCCAGTCTACAAACTTCTTTACCCTTTGCGTTAACAGCCACACCACGACTCGCACGTTGCTTCCACGAATATATAGCTAAAAGAGCTTATTTCCGGTTAATTAATGAAATCTATTTTGGCTCTTTATGTGCCCCCTAATTAGTGTATAAATATTCCATTTGGTACGATTGTTTGGTATATAAAACTCTAATTTCTGGCAGAGTTTGAAAATTATAAGTTAATATTAAAGGGAGTTACGGAGTGAGTCGTGTGCTTAGCTCCGGAGTCGAAATTTATCCGTTTTTTAGCAGCTATTATTCCCTCTTTCCCGAAGAAAAATAATTTTTCTGATATATACAGCGCTTTAATCACGTTGAAATATCGAAAAATAAATTTTAAAAAATAAAACGAAGTAAGTAGAAAAAAAAATTAAAAAATACTCCGTGACCAGGACCGAACCCCTGACCACCCAGTCTACAAACTTCTCTACCCTTTGCGTTAACAACCACACCACGACTCGCACGTTGCTTCCACGAATATATAGCTAAAAGAGCTTCTTTCCGGTTAATTAACAAAATCTATTTTGGCTCTTTATGAGCCCCCTAATTAGTGTATAAATATTCCCTTTGGTACGATTGTTTGGTATATAAAACTCTAATTTCTGGCTGAGTTTGAAAATTATAAGTTAATATTAAAGGGAGTTACGGAGTGAGTCGTGTGCTTAGCTCCGGAGTCGAAATTTTTTCCGTTTTTCAGCTATTATTCCCTCTTTCCCGAAGAAAAATAATTTTTCTGATATATACAGCGCTTTAATCACGTTGAAATATAGAAAAATAAATTTTTAAAAATAAAACAAAGTAAATAGAAAAAAAAATTAAAAAACGCTCCTTGACCAGGACCGAACCCCAGACCACCCAGTCTACAAACTTCTGTATCCTTTGCGTTAACAACCACACCACGACTCGCACGTTGCTTCCACTAAAAGAGCTTCTTTCCGGTTAATGAACAAAATCTATTTTGGCTCTTTATGTGCCCCCTAATTAGTGTATAAATATTCTCTTTGGTACGATTGTTTGGTATATAAAACTCTAATTTCTGGATGAGTTTGAAAATTATAAGTTAATATTAAAGGGAGTTACGGAGTGAGTCGTGTGCTTAGCTCCGGAGTCGAAATTTATCCGTTTTTCAGCTTTTATTCCCTCTTTCCCGAACAAAAATAATTTTTCTGATATATACAGCGCTTTAATCACGTTGAAATATCGAAAAATAAATTTTTAAAAATAAAACGAAGTAAATAGAAAAAAAAATTAAAAAATACTCCGTGACCAGGACCGAACCCCTGACCACCCAGTCTACAAACTTCTTTACCCTTTGCGTTAACAACCACACGAAGACTCGCTCGTTGCTTCCACGAATATATAGCTAAAAGAGCTTCTTTCCGGTTAATTAAAAAAATCTATTTTGGCTCTTTATGTGCCCCCTAATTAGTGTATAAATATTCCCTTTGGTACGATTGTTTGGTATATAAAACTCTAATTTCTGGCAGAGTTTGATAATTATAAGTTAATATTAAAGGTAGTTACGGAGTGAGTCGTGTGCTTAGCTCCGGAGTCGAAATTTTTCCGTTTTTCAGCTATTATTCCCTCTTTCCCGAAGAAAAATAATTTTTCTGATATATACAGCGCTTTAATCACGTTGAAATATCGAAAAATAAATTTTAAAAAATAAAACGAAGTAAGTAGAAAAAAAAATTAAAAAATACTCCGTGACCAGGACCGAACCCCTGACCACCCAGTCTACAAACTTCTCTACCCTTTGCGTTAACAACCACACCACGACTCGCACGTTGCTTCCACGAATATATAGCTAAAAGAGCTTCTTTCCGGTTAATTAACAAAATCTATTTTGGCTCTTTATGAGCCCCCTAATTAGTGTATAAATATTCCCTTTGGTACGATTGTTTGGTATATAAAACTCTAATTTCTGGCTGAGTTTGAAAATTATAAGTTAATATTAAAGGGAGTTACGGAGTGAGTCGTGTGCTTAGCTCCGGAGTCGAAATTTATCCGTTTTTCAGCTATTATTCCCTCTTTCCCGAAGAAAAATAATTTTTCTGATATATACAGCGCTTTAATCACGTTGAAATATAGAAAAATAAATTTTTAAAAATAAAACGAAGTAAATAGAAAAAAAAATTAAAAAACGCTCCTTGACCAGGACCGAACCCCAGACCACCCAGTCTACAAACTTCTGTATCCTTTGCGTTAACAACCACACCACGACTCGCACGTTGCTTCCACTAAAAGAGCTTCTTTCCGGTTAATGAACAAAATCTAAATGGCTCTTTATGTGCCCCCTAATTAGTGTATAAATATTCTCTTTGGTACGATTGTTTGGTATATAAAACTCTAATTTCTGGCAGAGTTTGAAAATTATAAGTTAATATTAAAGAAAGTTATGGAGTGAGTCGTGTGCTTAGCTCCGGAGTCGAAATTTATCCGTTTTTCAGCTATTATTCCCTCTTTCCCGAAGAAAAATAATTTTTCTGATATATACAGAGTTTAATCACGTTGAAATATCGAAAAATAAATTTTTAAAAATAAAACGAAGCAAATAGAAAAAAAAATTAAAAAATACTCCGTGACCAGGACCGAACCCCTGACCACCCAGTCTACAAACTTCTTTACCCTTTGCGTTAACAACCACACCACTACTCGCACGTTGCTTCAACGAATATATAGCTAAAAGAGCTTCTTTCCGGTTAATTAACAAAATCTATTTTGGCTCTTTATGAGCCCCCTCATTAGTGTATAAATATTCCCTTTGGTACGATTGTTTGGTATATAAAACTCTAATTTCTGGCAGAGTTTGAAAATTATAAGTTAATATTAAAGGGAGTTACGGAGTGAGTCGTGTGCTTAGCTCCGGAGTCGAAATTTATCCGTTTTTCAGCTTTTATTCCCTCTTTCCCGAACAAAAATAATTTTTCTGATATATACAGCGCTTTAATCACGTTGAAATATAGAAAAATAATTTTTTAAAAATAAAACGAAGTAAATAGAAAAAAAAATTAAAAAATACTCTGTGACCAGGACCGAAAACCTGACCACCCAGTCTACAAACTTCTTTACCCTTTGCGTTAACAACCACACCACGACTCGCACGTTGCTTCCACGAATATATAGCTAAAAGAGCTTCTTTCCGGTTAATTAACAAAATCTATTTTGGCTCTTTATGAGCCCCCTAATTAGTGTATAAATATTCCCTTTGGTACGATTGTTTGGTATATAAAACTATAATTTCTGGATGAGTTTGAAAATTATAAGTTAATATTAAAGGGAGTTACGGAGTGAGTCGTGTGCTTAGCTCCGGAGTCGAAATTTATCCGTTTTTCAGCTTTTATTCCCTCTTTCCCGAACAAAAATAATTTTTCTGATATATACAGCGCTTTAATCACGTTGAAATATCGAAAAATAAATTTTTAAAAATAAAACGAAGTAAATAGAAAAAAAATTTAAAAAATACTCAGTGACCAGGACCGACCCCCTGACCACCCTGTCTACAAACTTCTTTACTCTTAGCGTTAACTACCACACCACGACTCGCACGTTGCTTCCACGAATATATAGCTAAAAGAGCTTTCTTCCGGTAAATTAACAAAATCTATTTTGGCTCTTTATGTGCCCCCTAATTAGTGTATAAATATTCCCTTTGGTACGATTGTTTGGTATATAAAACTCTAATTTCTGGCAGAGTTTGAAAATTATAAGTTAATATTAAAGGGAGTTACGGAGTGAGTCGTGTGCTTAGCTCCGGAGTCGAAATTTATCCGTTTTTCAGCTATTATTCCCTCTTTCCTGAAGAAAAATAATTTTTCTGATATATACAGCGCTTTAATCACGTTGAAATATCGAAAAATAAATTTTTTAAAATAAAACGAAGTAAATAGAAAAAAAAATTAAAAGATACTCCGTGACCAGGACCGAACCCCTGACCACCCAGTCTACAAACTGCTTTCCCCTTAGCGTTAACAACCATACCACTACTCGCACGTTGCTTCCACGAATATATAGCTAAAAGAGCTTCTTTCCGGTTAATTAACAAAATCTATTTTGGCTCTTTATGAGCCCCCTAATTAGTGTATAATTATTCCCTTTGGTACGATTGTTTGGTATATAAAACTCTAATTTCTGGCAGAGTTTGAAAATTATAAGTAAATATTAAAGGGAGTTACGGAGTGAGTCGTGTGCTTAGCTCCGGAGTCGAAATTTATCCGTTTTTTAGCTATTATTCCCTCTTTCCCGAAGAAAAATTATTTTTCTGATATATACAGCGCTTTAATCACGTTGAAATATAGAAAAATAAATTTTTAAAAATAAAACGAAGTAAATAGAAAAAAAATTAAAAAATACTCCGTGACCAGGACCGAAGCCCTGACCACCCAGTCTACAAACTTCTTTACCCTTTGCGTTAACAACCACACAACGACTCGCACGTTGCTTCCACGAATATATAGCTAAAAGAGCTTCTTTCCAGTTAATTAACAAAATCTATTTTGGCTCTTTATGTTCCCCCTAATTAGTGTATAAATATTTTCTTTGGTACGATTGTTTGGTATATAAATCTCTAATTTCTGGCTGAGTTGGAAAATTATAAGTTAATATTAAAGGGAGTTACGGAGTGAGTCGTGTGCTTAGCTCCGGAGTCGAAATTTATCCGTTTTTCAGCTATTATTCCCTCTTTCCCGAAGAAAAATATTTTTCTTATATATACAGCGCTTTAATCACGTTGAAATATAGAAAAATAAATTTTTAAAAATAAAACGAAGTAAATAGAAAAAAAATTAAAAAATACTCCGTGACCAGGACCGAACCCCTGACCACCCAGTCTTCAAATTTCTTTACCCTGTGCGTTAACAACCACACCACGACTCGCAGTTGCTTCCACGAATATATAGCTAAAAGAGCTTCTTTCCGGTTAATTAACAAAATCTATTTTGGCTCTTTATGTGCCCCCTAATTAGTGTTTAAAATATTCCCTTTGGTACGATTGTTTGGTATATAAATCTCTAATTTCTGGCAGAGTTTGAAAGTTATAAGTTAATATTAAAGGGAGTTACGGAGTGAGTCGTGTGCTTAGCTCCGGAGTCGAAATTTATCCGTTTTTCAGCTATTATTCCCTTTTTCCCGAAGAAAAATAATTTTTCTGATATATACAGCGCTTTAATCACGTTGAAATATCGAAAAATAAATTTTTAAAAATAAATCGAAGTAAATAGAAAAAAAAATTAAAAAATACTCCGTGACCAGGACCGAACTCCTGACCACCCAGTCTACAAACTTCTTTACCCTTTGCGTTAACAACCACACCACGACTCGCACGTTGCTTCCACGAATATATAGCTGAATTATATTCTTCCGGTTAATTAACAATATCTATTTTGGCTCTTTATGTGCCCCGTAATTAGAATATAAATATTCCCTTTGGTACGATTGTTTGGTATATAAAACTCTAATTTCTGGCAGAGTTTGAAAATTATAAGTTAATATTAAAGGGAGTTATGGAGTGAGTCGTGTGCATAGCTCCGGAGTCGAAATTTATCCGTTTTTTAGACATTATTCCCTCTTTTCCGAAGAAAAATAATTTTTCTGATATATACAGCGCTTTAATCACGCTGAAATATCGAAAAATAAATTTTAAAAAATAAAACGAAGTAAATAGAAAAAAAATTTAAAAAATACTCCGTGACCAGGACCGAACCCCTGACCACCCAGTCTACAAACTTCTTTACTCCTAGCGTTAACAACCCCACCACGACACGCACGTTGCTTCCACGAATATATAGCTAAAAGAGCTTTCTTCCGGTTAATTAACAAATTCTATTTTGGCTCTTTATGTGCCCCGTAATTAGTGTATAAATATTCCCTTTGGTACGATTGTTCGGTATATAAAACTCTAATTTCTGGCAGAGTTTGAAAATTATAAGTTAATATTAAAGGGAGTTACGGAGTGAGTCGTGTGCTTAGCTCCGGAGTCGAAATTTATCCGTTTTTCAGCTATTATTCCCTCTTTCCCGAAGAAAAACAATTTTTCAGATATATACAGCGCTTTAATCTCGTTGAAATATAGAAAAATAACTTTTTAAAAATAAAACGAAGTAAATAGAAAAAAAATTTAAAAAATACTCAGTGACCAGGACCGACCCCCTGACCACCCTGTCTACAAACTTCTTTACTCTTAGCGTTAACTACCACACCACGACTCGCACGTTGCTTCCACGAATATATAGCTAAAAGAGCTTTCTTCCGGTAAATTAACAAAATCTATTTTGGCTCTTTATGTGGCCCCTAATTAGTGTATAAATATTCCCTTTGGTACGATTGTTTGGTATATAAAACTCTAATTTCTGGCAGAGTTTGAAAATTATAAGTTAATATTAAAGGGAGTTACGGAGTGAGTCGTGTGCTTAGCTCCGGAGTCGAAATTTATCCGTTTTTCAGCTATTATTCCCTCTTTCCTGAAGAAAAATAATTTTTCTGATATATACAGCGCTTTAATCACGTTGAAATATCGAAAAATAAATTTTTTTTAAATAAAACGAAGTAAATAGAAAAAAAAATTAAAAGATACTCCGTGACCAGGACCGAACCCCTGACCACCCAGTCTACAAACTGCTTTCCCCTTAGCGTTAACAACCATACCACTACTCGCACGTTGCTTCCACGAATATATAGCTAAAAGAGCTTCTTTCCGGTTAATTAACAAAATCTATTTTGGCTCTTTATGAGCCCCCTAATTAGTGTATAATTATTCCCTTTGGTACGATTGTTTGGTATATAAAACTCTAATTTCTGGCAGAGTTTGAAAATTATAAGTAAATATTAAAGGGAGTTACGGAGTGAGTCGTGTGCTTAGCTCCGGAGTCGAAATTTATCCGTTTTTTAGCTATTATTCCCTCTTTCCCGAAGAAAAATTATTTTTCTGATATATACAGCGCTTTAATCACGTTGAAATATAGAAAAATAAATTTTTAAAAATAAAACGAAGTAAATAGAAAAAAAATTAAAAAATACTCCGTGACCAGGACCGAAGCCCTGACCACCCAGTCTACAAACTTCTTTACCCTTTGCGTTAACAACCACACAACGACTCGCACGTTGCTTCCACGAATATATAGCTAAAAGAGCTTCTTTCCAGTTAATTAACAAAATCTATTTTGGCTCTTTATGTTCCCCCTAATTAGTGTATAAATATTTTCTTTGGTACGATTGTTTGGTATATAAATCTCTAATTTCTGGCTGAGTTGGAAAATTATAAGTTAATATTAAAGGGAGTTACGGAGTGAGTCGTGTGCTTAGCTCCGGAGTCGAAATTTATCCGTTTTTCAGCTATTATTCCCTCTTTCCCGAAGAAAAATATTTTTCTTATATATACAGCGCTTTAATCACGTTGAAATATAGAAAAATAAATTTTTAAAAATAAAACGAAGTAAATAGAAAAAAAATTAAAAAATACTCCGTGACCAGGACCGAACCCCTGACCACCCAGTCTTCAAATTTCTTTACCCTGTGCGTTAACAACCACACCACGACTCGCAGTTGCTTCCACGAATATATAGCTAAAAGAGCTTCTTTCCGGTTAATTAACAAAATCTATTTTGGCTCTTTATGTGCCCCCTAATTAGTGTTTAAAATATTCCCTTTGGTACGATTGTTTGGTATATAAATCTCTAATTTCTGGCAGAGTTTGAAAGTTATAAGTTAATATTAAAGGGAGTTACGGAGTGAGTCGTGTGCTTAGCTCCGGAGTCGAAATTTATCCGTTTTTCAGCTATTATTCCCTTTTTCCCGAAGAAAAATAATTTTTCTGATATATACAGCGCTTTAATCACGTTGAAATATCGAAAAATAAATTTTTAAAAATAAATCGAAGTAAATAGAAAAAAAAATTAAAAAATACTCCGTGACCAGGACCGAACTCCTGACCACCCAGTCTACAAACTTCTTTACCCTTTGCGTTAACAACCACACCACGACTCGCACGTTGCTTCCACGAATATATAGCTGAATTATATTCTTCCGGTTAATTAACAATATCTATTTTGGCTCTTTATGTGCCCCGTAATTAGAATATAAATATTCCCTTTGGTACGATTGTTTGGTATATAAAACTCTAATTTCTGGCAGAGTTTGAAAATTATAAGTTAATATTAAAGGGAGTTATGGAGTGAGTCGTGTGCATAGCTCCGGAGTCGAAATTTATCCGTTTTTTAGACATTATTCCCTCTTTTCCGAAGAAAAATAATTTTTCTGATATATACAGCGCTTTAATCACGCTGAAATATCGAAAAATAAATTTTAAAAAATAAAACGAAGTAAATAGAAAAAAAATTTAAAAAATACTCCGTGACCAGGACCGAACCCCTGACCACCCAGTCTACAAACTTCTTTACTCCTAGCGTTAACAACCCCACCACGACACGCACGTTGCTTCCACGAATATATAGCTAAAAGAGCTTTCTTCCGGTTAATTAACAAATTCTATTTTGGCTCTTTATGTGCCCCGTAATTAGTGTATAAATATTCCCTTTGGTACGATTGTTCGGTATATAAAACTCTAATTTCTGGCAGAGTTTGAAAATTATAAGTTAATATTAAAGGGAGTTACGGAGTGAGTCGTGTGCTTAGCTCCGGAGTCGAAATTTATCCGTTTTTCAGCTATTATTCCCTCTTTCCCGAAGAAAAACAATTTTTCAGATATATACAGCGCTTTAATCTCGTTGAAATATAGAAAAATAAATTTTTAAAAATAAAACGAAGTAAATAGAAAAAAAATTTAAAAAATACTCAGTGACCAGGACCGACCCCCTGACCACCCTGTCTACAAACTTCTTTACTCTTAGCGTTAACTACCACACCACGACTCGCACGTTGCTTCCACGAATATATAGCTAAAAGAGCTTTCTTCCGGTAAATTAACAAAATCTATTTTGGCTCTTTATGTGCCCCCTAATTAGTGTATAAATATTCCCTTTGGTACGATTGTTTGGTATATAAAACTCTAATTTCTGGCAGAGTTTGAAAATTATAAGTTAATATTAAAGGGAGTTACGGAGTGAGTCGTGTGCTTAGCTCCGGAGTCGAAATTTATCCGTTTTTCAGCTATTATTCCCTCTTTCCTGAAGAAAAATAATTTTTCTGATATATACAGCGCTTTAATCACGTTGAAATATCGAAAAATAAATTTTTTTAAATAAAACGAAGTAAATAGAAAAAAAAATTAAAAGATACTCCGTGACCAGGACCGAACCCCTGACCACCCAGTCTACAAACTGCTTTCCCCTTAGCGTTAACAACCATACCACTACTCGCACGTTGCTTCCACGAATATATAGCTAAAAGAGCTTCTTTCCGGTTAATTAACAAAATCTATTTTGGCTCTTTATGAGCCCCCTAATTAGTGTATAATTATTCTCTTTGGTACGATTGTTTGGTATATAAAACTCTAATTTCTGGCAGAGTTTGAAAATTATAAGTAAATATTAAAGGGAGTTACGGAGTGAGTCGTGTGCTTAGCTCCGGAGTCGAAATTTATCCGTTTTTTAGCTATTATTCCCTCTTTCCCGAAGAAAAATTATTTTTCTGATATATACAGCGCTTTAATCACGTTGAAATATAGAAAAATAAATTTTTAAAAATAAAACGAAGTAAATAGAAAAAAAATTAAAAAATACTCCGTGACCAGGACCGAAGCCCTGACCACCCAGTCTACAAACTTCTTTACCCTTTGCGTTAACAACCACACCACTACTCGCACGTTGCTTCCACGAATATATAGCTAAAAGAGCTTCTTTCCGGTTAATTAACAAAATCTATTTTGGCTCTTTATGAGCCCCCTAATTAGTGTATAATTATTCCCTTTGGTACGATTGTTTGGTATATAAAACTCTAATTTCTGGCAGAGTTTGAAAATTATAAAAAAATATTAAAGGGAGTTACGGAGTGAGTCGTGTGCTTAGCTCCGGAGTCGAAATTTATCCGTTTTTTAGCTATTATTCCCTCTTTCCCGAAGAAAAACAATTTTTCTGATATATACAGCGCATTAATCACGTTGAAATATAGAAAAATAAATTTTTAAAAATAAATCGAAGTAAATAGAAAAAAAAATTAAAAAATACTCCGTGACCAGGACCGAACTCCTGACCACCCAGTCTACAAACTTCTTTACCCTTTGCGTTAACAACCACACCACGACTCGCACGTTGCTTCCACGAATATATAGCTGAATTATATTCTTCCGGTTAATTAACAAAATCTATTTTGGTTCTTTATGTGCCCCGTAATTAGAATATAAATATTCCCTTTGGTACGATTGTTTGGTATATAAAACTCTAATTTCTGGCAGAGTTTGAAAATTATAAGTTAATATTAAAGGGAGTTATGGAGTGAGTCGTGTGCATAGCTCCGGAGTCGAAATTTATCCGTTTTTCAGACATTATTCCCTCTTTTCCGAAGAAATATAATTTTTCTGATATATACAGCGCTTTAATCACGCTGAAATATCGAAAAATGAATTTTAAAAAATAAAACGAAGTAAATAGAAAAAAAATTTAAAAAATACTCCGTGACCAGGACCGAACCCCTGACCACCCAGTCTACAAACTTCTTTACTCCTAGCGTTAACAACCACACCACGACACGCACGTTGCTTCCACGAATATATAGCTAAGAGAGCTTTCTTCCGGTTAATTAACAAATTTTATTTTGGCTCTTTATGTGCCCCGTAATTAGTGTATAAATATTCCCTTTGGTGCGATTGTTCGGTATATAAAACTCTAATTTCTGGCAGAGTTTGAAAATTATAAGTTAATATTAAAGGGAGTTACGGAGTGAGTCGTGTGCTTAGCTCCGGAGTCGAAATTTATCCGTTTTTCAGCTATTATTCCCTCTTTCCCGAAGAAAAACAATTTTTCAGATATATACAGCGCTTTAATCACGCTGAAATATAGAAAAATAAGTTTTTACAAATAAATCGAAGTAAATAGAAAAAAAAATTAAAAAAGACTCCGTGACCAGTACCGAACCCCTGACCACCCAGTCTACAAACTTCTTTACCCTTTGCGTTAACAACCACACCACGACTCGCACGTTGCTTCCACGAATATATAGCTGAAAGAGCTCTCTTCCGGTTAATTAACAAAATCTATTTTGGCTCTTTATGTGCCCCGTAATTAGAGTATAAATATTCCCTTTGGTACGATTGTTTGGTATATAAAACTCTAATTTCTGGCAGAGTTTGAAAATTATAAGTTAATATTAAAGGGAGTTACGGAGTGAGTCGTGTGCTTAGCTCCGCAGTCGAAATTTATCCGTTTTTCAGCTATTATTCCCTCTT
Source organism: Parasteatoda tepidariorum (assembly GCF_982258835.1). Classification (NCBI taxonomy): domain Eukaryota; kingdom Metazoa; phylum Arthropoda; class Arachnida; order Araneae; family Theridiidae; genus Parasteatoda; species Parasteatoda tepidariorum. The sequence continues at coordinate 430,575 of NC_141761.1, forward strand.
TCCCGAAAAAAAATAATTTTTCTGATATATACAGCGCTTTAATCACGCTGAAATATCGAAACATAAATTTTAAAAAATAAAACGAAGTAAATAGAAAAAAATTTAAAAAATACTCAGTGACCAGGACCGACCCCCTGACCACCCTGTATACAAACTTCTTTACTCTTAGCGTTAACTACCACACCACGACTCGCACGTTGCTTCCACGAATATATAGCTAAAAGAGCTTTCTTCCGGTTAATTAACAAAATCTATTTTGGCTCTTTATGTGCCCCCTAATTAGTGTATAAATATTCCCTTTGGTACGATTGTTTGGTATATAAAACTCTAATTTCTGGCAGAGTTTGAAAATTATAAGTTAATATTAAAGGGGTTACGGAGTGAGTCGTGTGCGTAGCTCCGGAGTCGAAATTTATCCGTTTTTCAGATATTATTCCCTCTTTCCCGAAGAAAAATAATTTTTCTGATATATACAGCGCTTTAATCACGTTGAAATATCGAAAAATAAATTTTAAAAAATAAAACGAAGTAAATAGAAAAAAATTTAAAAAATACTCCGTGACCAGGACCGAACCCCTGACCACCCAGTCTACAAACTTCTTTACCCTTTGCGTTAACAACCACACCACGACTCGCTCGTTGCTTCCACGAATATATAGCTAAAAAAGCTTCTTTCCGGTTAATTAACAAAATCTATTTTGGCTCTTTATGTGCCCCCTAATTAGTGTATAATAATTCCCTTTGGTACGATTGTTTGGTATATAAATCTCTAATTTCTGGCAGAGTTTGAAAATTATAAGTTAATATTAAAGGGAGTTGCGGAGTGAGTCGTGTGCTTAGCTCCGGAGTCGAAATTTATCCGTTTTTCAGCTATTATTCCCTCTTTCCCGAAGAAAAACAATTTTTCTGATATATACAGCGCTTTAATCACGTTGAAATATAGAAAAATAAATTTTTAAAAATAAATCGAAGTAAATAGAAAAAAAAATTAAAAAATACTCAGTGACCAGGACCGAACCCCTGACCACCCAGTCTACAAACTTCTTTACCCTTTGCGTTAACAACCACACCACGACTCGCACGGTGCTCCCACGAATATATAGCTGAAAGAGCTCTCTTCCGGTTAATTAACAAAATCTATTTTGGCTCTTTATGTGCCCCGTAATTAGAGTATAAATATTCCCTTTGGTACGATTGTTTGGTATATAAAACTCTAATTTCTGGCAGAGTTTGAAAATTATAAATTAATATTAAAGGGAGTTACGGAGTGAGTCGTGTGCTTAGCTCCGGAGTCGAAATTTATCCGTTTTTCAGATATTATTCCCTCTTTCCCGAAGAAAAATAATTTTTCTGATATATACAGCGCTTTAATCACGCTGAAATATCGAAAAATAAATTTTAAAAAATAAAACGAAGTAAATAGAAAAAAAATTTTAAAAATACTCAGTAACCAGTGAAACTATGTGAAACTATGTGAAATTATCCGAAATTATGTGAAACTATGTGAAACTATCCGAAACTATGTGAAACTATGGGAAATTATCCGAAACTATGTGAAACTATGAGAAACTATCCGAAACTATGTGAAACTTTCAGAAACTATGTGAAACTATGTTAAACTATCCGAAACTATGTGAAACTATCCGAAACTATGTGAAACTATCCGAAACTATGTGAAACTATGTGAATCTATCCGAAACTATGTGAAACTATGTGAAACTAAGTGAAACTATCCGAAACTATGTGAAACTATCCGAAACTATGTGAAACTATCCGAGACTATGTGAAACTTTGTGAAACTACGTGAAACTATCCGAAACTATGTGAAACTATCCGAAACTATGTGAAACGATGTGAAACTATGTGAAACGATGTGAAACTATCCGAAACTATGTGAAACTATGTGAAACTATCCGAAACTATGTGAAACTATCCGAAACTATGAGAAACTATGAGAACTATGTGAAACTATGAGAACTATGTGAAACTATGAGAACTATGTGAAACTATCCGAAACTATGAGAAACTATGTGAAACTATCCGAAACTATGTGAAACTATGTGAAACTATGTGAAACTAACCGAAACTATGTGAAACTATGTAAAACTATGTGAAACTATGTGAAACTATCCGAAACTATCCAAAACTATCCAAAACTATGTGAAACTATCCGAAACTATGTGAAACTATCCGAAACTATCCGAAACTATGTGAAACTATGTGAAACTATCCGAAACTATGTGAAACTATGTGAAACTATCCGAAACTATGAGAAACTATGCTAAACTATGTGAAACTATGTGAAACTATCCGAAACTATGCGAAACTATGTGAAACTATGTGAAACTATGAGAAACTATGTGAAACTATCCGAAACTATGTGAAACTATGTGAAACTATCCGAAACTATGTGAAACTATGTGAAACTATCCGAAACTATGTGAAACTATGTGAAACTAAGTTAAACTATCCGAAACTATGTGAAACTATGCGAAACTATCCGAAACTATTTGAAACTATCCGAAACTATGTGAAAATATGTGAAACTATCCGAAAGTATGTGAAACTATGTGAAACTAACCGAAACTATGTGACACTATGTGAAACTATCCGAAACTATGTGAAACTATGTTAAACTATCCGTAACTATGTGAAACTATGAGAAACTATGAGAAAGTATCCGAAAGTATGTGAAACTATGTGAAACTATGTGAAACTATCCGAAACTACGTGAAACTATGTGAAAATATCCAAAACTATGTGAAACTATGAGAAACTATCCGAAACTATGTGAAACTATCCGAAACTATGTGAAACTATCCGAAACTATGTGAAACTACCCGAAACTATGTGAAACTATGTGAAACTATCCGAAACTATGTGAAACTATAAGAAACTATTTGAAACTATTTTAAACTATGTGAAACTATCCGAAACTATGTGAAACTATGTGAAACTATCCGAAACAATGTGAAACTATGTGAAACTATCCGAAACTATGTGAAACAATGTGAAACAATGTGAAACTATTTGAAACTATGTGAAACTATGTGAAACTATGTGAAACTATGTGAAACTATGTGAAATTATCCGAAATTATGTGAAACTATGTGAAACTATCCGAAACTATGTGAAACTATGGGAAATTATCCGAAACTATGTGAAACTATGAGAAACTATCCGAAACTATGTGAAACTTTCAGAAACTATGTGAAACTATGTTAAACTATCCGAAACTATGTGAAACTATCCGAAACTATGTGAAACTATCCGAAACTATGTGAAACTATGTGAATCTATCCGAAACTATGTGAAACTATGTGAAACTATGTGAAACTATCCGAAACTATGTGAAACTATCCGAGACTATGTGAAACTTTGTGAAACTACGTGAAACTATCCGAAACTATGTGAAACTATCCGAAACTATGTGAAACGATGTGAAACTATGTGAAACGATGTAAAACTATGTGAAACTATGTGAAACTATCCGAAACTATGAGAAACTATGCTAAACTATGTGAAACTATGTGAAACTATCCGAAACTATGCGAAACTATGTGAAACTATGTGAAACTATGAGAAACTATGTGAAACTATCCGAAACTATGTGAAACTATGTGAAACTATCCGAAACTATGTGAAACTATGTGAAACTATCCGAAACTATGTGAAACTATGTGAAACTAAGTTAAACTATCCGAAACTATGTGAAACTATGCGAAACTATCCGAAACTATTTGAAACTATCCGAAACTATGTGAAAATATGTGAAACTATCCGAAAGTATGTGAAACTATGTGAAACTAACCGAAACTATGTGACACTATGTGAAACTATCCGAAACTATGTGAAACTATGTTAAACTATCCGTAACTATGTGAAACTATGAGAAACTATGAGAAAGTATCCGAAAGTATGTGAAACTATGTGAAACTATGTGAAACTATCCGAAACTACGTGAAACTATGTGAAAATATCCAAAACTATGTGAAACTATGAGAAACTATCCGAAACTATGTGAAACTATCCGAAACTATGTGAAACTATCCGAAACTATGTGAAACTACCCGAAACTATGTGAAACTATGTGAAACTATCCGAAACTATGTGAAACTATAAGAAACTATTTGAAACTATTTTAAACTATGTGAAACTATCCGAAACTATGTGAAACTATGTGAAACTATCCGAAACAATGTGAAACTATGTGAAACTATCCGAAACTATGTGAAACAATGTGAAACAATGTGAAACTATTTGAAACTATGTGAAACTATGTGAAACTATGTGAAACTATGTGAAACTATGTGAAACTATCCGAAACTATGTTAAACTATGTGAAACAATGCGAAACTATGTGAAACTATCCGAAACTATGTGAAACTATGTGAAACTATGTGAAACTATCCGAAACTATGTGAAACTATGTGAAACTATCCGAAACTATGTGAAACTATCCGAAACTATGCGAAACTATGCGAAACTATGTGAAACTATGTGAAACTATCCGAAACTATGTGAAACTATCCGAAACTATGTGATACAATGTGAAACAATGTGAAACTATGTGAAACTAACCGAAACTATGTGAAACTATCCGAAACTATGTGAAACAATGTGAAACTAAGTTAAACTGTCCGAAACTGTGTGAAACTACGCGAAACTATCCGAAACTATTTGAAACTATGTGAAACTATCCGAAACTATGTGAGACTGTGTGAAACTATCCGAAACTATGTGAAACTATCCGAAACTATGTGAAACTATCCGAAACTATGCGAAACTATGCGAAACTATGTGAAACTATGTGAAACTATACGAAACGATGCGAAACTATGTGAAACTATCCGAAACTATGTGAAACTATGTGAAACTATGAGAAACTATCCGAAACTATTTGAAACTATCCGAAACTATGTGAAACTATGTGAAACTATCCGAAACTATGTGAAACTACCTTAAACTATGTGAAACTATGTGAAACTATCCGAAACTATGTGAAACTATAAGAAACTATTTGAAACTATGTGAAACTATCCGAAACTATGTGTAACTATCCGAAACTATGTGAAACTATGTGAAACTATGTGAAACTATGTGAAACTATCCGAAACTATGTGATACAATGTGAAACAATGTGAAACTATGTGAAACTATCCGAAACTATGTGAAACTATCCGAAACTATGCGAAACTATGCGAAACTATGTGAAACTATGTGAAACTATCCGAAACTATGTGAAACTATGTGAAACTATCCGAAACTATGTGAAACTAAGTTAAACTGTCCGAAACTGTGTGAAACTACGCGAAACTATCCGAAACTATGTGAAACTATAAGAAACTATTTGAAACTATTTTAAACTATGTGAAACTATCCGAAACTATGTGAAACTATGTGAAACTATCCGAAACAATGTGAAACTATGTGAAACTATCCGAAACTATGTGAAACAATGTGAAACAATGTGAAACTATTTGAAACTATGTGAAACTATGTGAAACTATGTGAAACTATGTGAAACTATCCGAAACTATGTTAAACTATGTGAAACAATGCGAAACTATGTGAAACTATCCGAAACTATGTGAAACTATGTGACACTATGTGAAACTATCCGAAACTATGTGAAACTATGTGAAACTATCCGAAACTATGTGAAACTATCCGAAACTATGCGAAACTATGCGAAACTATGTGAAACTATGTGAAACTATCCGAAACTATGTGAAACTATCCGAAACTATGTGATACAATGTGAAACAATGTGAAACTATGTGAAACTAACCGAAACTATGTGAAACTATCCGAAACTATGTGAAACTATGTGAAACTAAGTTAAACTGTCCGAAACTGTGTGAAACTACGCGAAACTATCCGAAACTATTTGAAACTATGTGAAACTATCCGAAACTATGTGAGACTGTGTGAAACTATCCGAAACTATGTGAAACTATCCGAAACTATGTGAAACTATCCGAAACTATGCGAAACTATGCGAAACTATGTGAAACTATGTGAAACTATACGAAACGATGCGAAACTATGTGAAACTATCCGAAACTATGTGAAACTATGTGAAACTATGAGAAACTATCCGAAACTATTTGAAACTATCCGAAACTATGTGAAACTATGTGAAACTATCCGAAACTATGTGAAACTACCTTAAACTATGTGAAACTATGTGAAACTATCCGAAACTATGTGAAACTATAAGAAACTATTTGAAACTATGTGAAACTATCCGAAACTATGTGTAACTATCCGAAACTATGTGAAACTATGTGAAACTATGTGAAACTATGTGAAACTATCCGAAACTATGTGATACAATGTGAAACAATGTGAAACTATGTGAAACTATCCGAAACTATGTGAAACTATCCGAAACTATGCGAAACTATGCGAAACTATGTGAAACTATGTGAAACTATCCGAAACTATGTGAAACTATGTGAAACTATCCGAAACTATGTGAAACTAAGTTAAACTGTCCGAAACTGTGTGAAACTACGCGAAACTATCCGAAACTATTTCAAACTATGTGAAACTATCCGAAACTATGTGAGACTATGTGAAACTATCCGAAACTATGTGAAACTATCCGAAACTATGTGAAACTATCCGAAACTATGCGAAACTATGTGAAACTATGTGAAACTATACGAAACGATGCGAAACTATGTGAAACTATCCGAAACTATGTGAAACTATGTGAAACTATGAGAAACTATCCGAAACTATTTGAAACTATCCGAAACTATGTGAAACTATCCGAAACTATGTGAAACTACCTGAAACTATGTGAAACTATGTGAAACTCTCCGAAACTATGTGAAACTATAAGAAACTATTTGAAACTATGTGAAACTATCCGAAACTATGTGAAACTATCCGAATCTATGTGAAACTATGTGAAACTATCCGAAACTATGTGATACAATGTGAAACAATGTGAAACTATGTGAAACTATCCGAAACTATGTGAAACTATCCGAAACTATGTGAAACTATCCGAAACTATGCGAAACTATGTGAAACTATGTGAAACTATCCGAAACGATGCGAAACTATGTGAAACTATGTGAAACTATGTGAAACTATCCAAAACTATGTGAAACTATGTGAAACAACGCGAAACTATGTGAAACTATCCGAAACTATGTGAAACTATGTGAAACTATCCGAAACTATGTGAAACTATGTGAAACTATCCGAAACTATGTGAAACTATGAGAAACTATCCGAAACTATGTGAAACTATGTGAAACTATTCGAAACTATGTGAAACTATGTGAAACTATCCGAAACTATGTGAAACTATGTGAAACTATCCGAAACTATGTGAAACTATCCGAAACTATGTGAAACTATCCGAAACTATGTGAAACTATCCGAAACTATGCGAAACTATGTGAAACTATCCGAAACTATGTGAAACTATCCGAAACTATGTGAAACTATTCGAAACTATGTGAAACTATGTGAAACTATGTGAAACTATCCGAAACTATGTGAAACTATCCGAAACTATGTGAAACTATGTGAAACTATCCGAAACTATGTGAAACTATCCGAAACTATGTGAAACTATCCGAAACTATGTGAAACTATGTGAAACTATCCGAAACTATGTGAAACTATGTGAAACTATCCGAAGCTATGTGATACAATGTGAAACAATGTGAAACTATGTGAAACTAACCGAAACTATGTGAAACTATGTGAAACTATGTGAAACTATCCGAAACTATGTGAAACTATGTGAAACTAAGTTAAACTGTCCGAAACTGTGTGAAACTACGCGAAACTATCCGAAACTATGTGAAACTATGTGAAAGTATCCGAAACTATTTGAAACTATCCGAAACTATGTGAAACTATGTGAAACTATCCGAAACTATGTGAAACTACCTGAAACTATGTGAAACTCTCCGAAACTATGTGAAACTATAAGAAACTATTTGAAACTATGTGAAACTATCCGAAACTATGTGAAACTATCCGAAACTATGTGAAACTATGTGAAACTATCCGAAACTATGTGATACAATGTGAAACAATGTGAAACTATGTGAAACTATGTGAAACTATCCGAAACTATGTGAAACTATCCGAAACTATGTGAAACTATCCGAAACTATGTGAAACTATCCGAAACTATGCGAAACTATGTGAAACTATGTGAAACTATCCGAAACGATGCGAAACTATGTGAAACTATGTGAAACTATCCGAAACTATGTGAAACTATCCGAAACTATGTGAAACTATGTGAAACTATCCGAAACTATGTGAAACTATGAGAAACTATCCGAAACTATGTGAAACTATGTGAAACTATGTGAAACTATTCGAAACTATGTGAAACTATGTGAAACTATCCGAAACTATGTGAAACTATGTGAAACTATCCGAAACTATGTGAGACTATGTGAAACTATCCGAAACTATGTGAAACTATCCGAAACTATGTGAAACTATCCGAAACTATGCGAAACTATGTGAAACTATGTGAAACTATACGAAACGATGCGAAACTATGTGAAACTATGTGAAACTATCCGAAACTATGTGAAACTATGTGAAACTATCCGAAACTATGTGAAACTATCCGAAACTATGTGAAACTATGAGAAACTATCCGAAACTATGTGAAACTATTCGAAACTATGTGAAACTATCCGAAACTATGTGAAACTATGTGAAACAACGCGAAACTATGTGAAACTATCTGAAACTATGTGAAACTATCCGAAACTATGTGAAACTATGTGAAACTATCCGAAACTATGTGAAACTATCCGAAACTATGTGAAACTATCCGAAACTATGTGAAACTAAGTGAAACTATCCGAAACTATGTGAAACTATCCGAGACTATGTGAAACTTTGTGAAACTACGTGAAACTATCCGAAACTATGTGAAACTATCCGAAACTATGTGAAACTATGCGAAACTATGTGAAACTATGTGAAACTATGTGAAACTATCCGAAACTATGCAAAACTATGTGAAACTATCCGAAACTATGTGAAACTATCCGAAACTATGTGAAACTATCCGAAACTATGTGAAACTATGTGAAACTATCCGAAACTATGTGAAACTATGTGAAACTATGTGAAACTATCCGAAACTATGTGAAGCTATGTGAAACTATCCGAAACTATGTGAAACTATCCGAAACTATGTGAAACTATCCGAAACTATGTGAAACTACCCGAAACTGTGTGAAACTATTTGAAACTATCCGAAACTATGTGAAACTATGTGAAACTATCCGAAACTATGTGAAACTATCCGAAACTATGTGAAACTATGAGAAACTATCCGAAACTATGTGAAACTATGTGAAACTAAGTGAAACTATCCGAAACTATGTGAAACTATCCGAGACTATGTGAAACTATGTGAAACTACGTGAAACTATCCGAAACTATGTGAAACTATCCGAACCTATGTGAAACTATGCGAAACTATGTGAAACTATGTGAAACTATCCGAAACTATGCGAAACTATGTGAAACTATCCGAAACTATGTGAAACTATGTGAAACTATCCGAAACTATGTGAAACTATGTGAAACTATCCGAAACTATGTGAAACTATGTGAAACTATCCGAAACTATGTGAAACTATCCGAAACTACGTGAAACTATGTGAAACTATCCGAAACTATGTGAAACTATGTGAAACTATCTGAAACTATCCGAAACTATGTGAAACTATGTGAAACTATCCGAAACTATGTGATACAATGTGAAACAATGTGAAACTATGTGAAACTAACCGAAACTATGTGAAACTATCCGAAACTATGTGAAACTATGTGAAACTAAGTTAAACTGTCCGAAACTGTGTGAAACTACGCGAAACTATCCGAAACTATTTGAAACTATGTGAAGCTATCCGAAACTATGTGAAACTATGTGAAACTATGTGAAACTACCTGAAACTATGTGAAACTATGTGAAACTATCCGAAACTATGTGAAACTATAAGAAACTATTTGAAACTATGTGAAACTATCCGAAACTATGTGAAACTATGTGAAACTATCCGAAACTATGTGAAACTATGTGAAACTATCCGAAACTATGTGAAACTATGTGAAACTATCCGAAACTATGTGAAACTATGTGAAACTATCCGAAACTATGTGAAACTATGTGAAACTATCTGAAACTATCCGAAACTATGTGAAACTATGTGAAACTATCCGAAACTATGTGATACAATGTGAAACAATGTGAAACTATGTGAAACTAACCGAAACTATGTGAAACTATCCGAAACTATGTGAAACTATGTGAAACTAAGTTAAACTGTCCGAAACTGTGTGAAACTACGCGAAACTATCCGAAACTATTTGAAACTATGTGAAACTATCCGAAACTATGTGAAACTATGTGAAACTATGTGAAACTACCTGAAACTATGTGAAACTATGTGAAACTATCCGAAACTATGTGAAACTATAAGAAACTATTTGAAACTATGTGAAACTATCCGAAACTATGTGAAACTATGTGAAACTATGTGAAACTATCCGAAACTATGTGATACAATGTGAAACAATGTGAAACTATGTGAAACTATGTGAAACTATCCGAAACTATGTGAAACTATCCGAAACTATGTGAAACTATGTGAAACTATCCGAAACGATGCGAAACTATGTGAAACTATGTGAAACTATCCGAAACTATGTGAAACTATCCGAAACTATGTGATACTATGTGAAACTATCCGAAACTATGTGAAACTATGAGAAACTATCCGAAACTATGTGAAACTATGTGAAACTATTCGAAACTATGTGAAACTATGTGAAACTATCCGAAACTATGTGAAACTATGTGAAACTATCCGAAACTATGTGAGACTATGTGAAACTATCCGAAACTATGTGAAACTATCCGAAACTATGTGAAACTATCCGAAACTATGCGAAACTATGTGAAACAATGTGAAACTATACGAAACGATGCGAAACTATGTGAAACTATGTGAAACTATCCGAAACTATGTGAAACTATGTGAAACTATCCGAAACTATGTGAAACTATCCGAAACTATGTGAAACTATGAGAAACTATCCGAAACTATGTGAAACTATGTGAAACTATGTGAAACTATTCGAAACTATGTGAAACTATGTGAAACTATCCGAAACTGTGTGAAACTATGTGAAACAACGCGAAACTATGTGAAACTATCCGAAACTATGTGAAACTATCCGAAACTATGTGAAACTAAGTGAAACTATCCGAAACTATGTGAAACTATCCGAGACTATGTGAAACTTTGTGAAACTACGTGAAACTATCCGAAACTATGTGAAACTATCCGAAACTATGCGAAACTATGAGAAACTATGTGAAACTATCTGAAACTATGCGAAACTATGTGAAACTATGTGAAACTATCTGAAACTATCCGAAACTATGCAAAACTATGTGAAACTATCCGAAACTATGTGAAACTATCCGAAACTATGTGAAACTATCCGAAACTATGTGAAACTATCCGAAACTATGTGAAACTATGTGAAACTATGTGAAACTATGTGAAACTATGTGAAACTATCCGAAACTATGTGAAGCTATGTGAAACTATCCGAAACTATGTGAAACTATCCGAAACTATGTGAAACTATCCGAAACTATGTGAAACTACCCGAAACTGTGTGAAACTATTTGAAACTATCCGAAACTATGTGAAACTATGTGAAACTATCCGAAACTATGTGAAACTATCCGAAACTATGTGAAACTATGAGAAACTATCCGAAACTATGTGAAACTATGTGAAACTAAGTGAAACTATCCGAAACTATGTGAAACTATCCGAGACTATGTGAAACTATGTGAAACTACGTGAAACTATCCGAAACTATGTGAAACTATCCGAACCTATGTGAAACTATGCGAAACTATGTGAAACTATGTGAAACTATCCGAAACTATGCGAAACTATGTGAAACTATCCGAAACTATGTGAAACTATGTGAAACTATCCGAAACTATGTGAAACTATGTGAAACTATCCGAAACTATGTGAAACTATGTGAAACTATCCGAAACTATGTGAAACTATCCGAAACTACGTGAAACTATGTGAAACTATCCGAAACTATGTGAAACTATGTGAAACTATCTGAAACTATCCGAAACTATGTGAAACTATGTGAAACTATCCGAAACTATGTGATACAATGTGAAACAATGTGAAACTATGTGAAACTAACCGAAACTATGTGAAACTATCCGAAACTATGTGAAACTATGTGAAACTAAGTTAAACTGTCCGAAACTGTGTGAAACTACGCGAAACTATCCGAAACTATTTGAAACTATGTGAAACTATCCGAAACTATGTGAAACTATGTGAAACTATGTGAAACTACCTGAAACTATGTGAAACTATGTGAAACTATCCGAAACTATGTGAAACTATAAGAAACTATTTGAAACTATGTGAAACTATCCGAAACTATGTGAAACTATGTGAAACTATGTGAAACTATCCGAAACTATGTGATACAATGTGAAACAATGTGAAACTATGTGAAACTATGTGAAACTATGTGAAACTATCCGAAACTATGTGAAACTATCCGAAACTATGTGAAACTATGTGAAACTATGTGAAACTATCCGAAACGATGCGAAACTATGTGAAACTATGTGAAACTATCCGAAACTATGTGAAACTATCCGAAACTATGTGAAACTATGTGAAACTATGTGAAACTATCCGAAACTATGTGAAACTATGAGAAACTATCCGAAACTATGTGAAACTATGTGAAACTATTCGAAACTATGTGAAACTATGTGAAACTATCCGAAACTATGTGAAACTATGTGAAACTATCCGAAACTATGTGAGACTATGTGAAACTATCCGAAACTATGTGAAACTATCCGAAACTATGTGAAACTATCCGAAACTATGCGAAACTATGTGAAACTATGTGAAACTATACGAAACGATGCGAAACTATGTGAAACTATGTGAAACTATCCGAAACTATGTGAAACTATGTGAAACTATCCGAAACTATGTGAAACTATCCGAAACTATGAGAAACTATCCGAAACTATGTGAAACTATGTGAAACTATGTGAAACTATTCGAAACTATGTGAAACTATGTGAAACTATCCGAAACTGTGTGAAACTATGTGAAACAACGCGAAACTATGTGAAACTATCCGAAACTATGTGAAACTATCCGAAACTATGTGAAACTAAGTGAAACTATCCGAAACTATGTGAAACTATCCGAGACTATGTGAAACTTTGTGAAACTACGTGAAACTATCCGAAACTATGTGAAACTATCCGAAACTATGTGAAACTATGCGAAACTATGAGAAACTATGTGAAACTATCCGAAACTATGCGAAACTATGTGAAACTATCCGAAACTATGTGAAACTATGTGAAACTATCCGAAACTATGTGAAACTATCCGAAACTATGTGAAACTATCCGAAAAAATGTGAAACTGTGTGAAACTATGTGAAACTATCCGAAACTATGTGAAACTATGTGAAACTATCCGAAACTATGTGAAACTATCCGAAACTATGTGAAACTATCCGAAACTATGCGAAACTATGCAAAACTATGCGAAACTATGTGAAACTATGTGAAACTATACGAAACGATGCGAAACTATGTGAAACTATCCGAAACTATGTGAAACTATGTGAAACTATGAGAAACTATCCGAAACTATTTGAAACTATCCGAAACTATGTGAAACTATGTGAAACTATGTGAAACTACCTGAAACTATGTGAAACTATGTGAAACTATCCGAAACTATGTGAAACTATAAGAAACTATTTGAAACTATGTGAAACTATCCGAAACTATGTGAAACTATGTGAAACTATGTGAAACTATGTGAAACTATGTGAAACTATCCGAAACTATGTGATACAATGTGAAACAATGTGAAACTATGTGAAACTATGTGAAACTATCCGAAACTATGTGAAACTATCCGAAACTATGTGAAACTATCCGAAACTATGCGAAACTATGTGAAACTATGTGAAACTATCCGAAACGATGCGAAACTATGTGAAACTATGTGAAACTATCCGAAACTATGTGAAACTATCCGAAACTATGTGAAACTATGTGAAACTATCCGAAACTATGTGAAACTATGAGAAACTATCCGAAACTATGTGAAACTATGTGAAACTATTCGAAACTATGTGAAACTATGTGAAACTATGTGAAACTATCCGAAACTATGTGAAACTATGTGAAACTATCCGAAACTATGTGAGACTATGTGAAACTATCCGAAACTATGTGAAACTATCCGAAACTATGTGAAACTATCCGAAACTATGCGAAACTATGTGAAACTATGTGAAACTATACGAAACGATGCGAAACTATGTGAAACTATGTGAAACTATCCGAAACTATGTGAAACTATGTGAAACTATGTGAAACTATCCGAAACTATGTGAAACTATCCGAAACTATGTGAAACTATGAGAAACTATCCGAAACTATGTGAAACTATGTGAAACTATGTGAAACTATTCGAAACTATGTGAAACTATGTGAAACTATCCGAAACTGTGTGAAACTATGTGAAACAACGCGAAACTATGTGAAACTATCCGAAACTATGTGAAACTATCCGAAACTATGTGAAACTATGTGAAACTATCCGAAACTATGTGAAACTATCCGAAACTATGTGAAACTATCCGAAACTATGTGAAACTAAGTGAAACTATCCGAAACTATGTGAAACTAAGTGAAACTATCCGAAACTATGTGAAACTATCCGAGACTATGTGAAACTTTGTGAAACTACGTGAAACTATCCGAAACTATGTGAAACTATCCGAAACTATGTGAAACTATGCGAAACTATGAGAAACTATTTGAAACTATCCGAAACTATGCGAAACTATGTGAAACTATCCGAAACTATGTGAAACTATGTGAAACTATCCGAAACGATGTGAAACTATCCGAAACTATGTGAAACTATGTGAAACTATCCGAAACTATGTGAAACTGTGTGAAACTATGTGAAACTATCCGAAACTATGTGAAACTATGTGAAACTATCCGAAACTATGTGAAACTATCCGAAACTATGCGAAACTATGTGAAACTATCCGAAACTATGTGAAACTATGTGAAACTATCCGAAACTATCCGAAACTATGTGAAACTATCCGAAACTACATGAAACTATGTGAAACTATCCGAAACTATATGAAACTATGTGAAACTATCTGAAACTATCCGAAACTATGTGAAACTATGTGAAACTATCCGAAACTATGTGATACAATGTGAAACAATGTGAAACTATGTGAAACTAACCGAAACTATGTGAAACTATCCGAAACTATGTGAAACTATGTGAAACTAAGTTAAACTGTCCGAAACTGTGTGAAACTACGCGAAACTATCCGAAACTATTTGAAACTATGTGAAACTATCCGAAACTATGTGAAACTATGTGAAACTACCTGAAACTATGTGAAACTATGTGAAACTATCCGAAACTATGTGAAACTATAAGAAACTATTTGAAACTATGTGAAACTATCCGAAACTATGTGAAACTATGTGAAACTATGTGAAACTATCCGAAACTATGTGATACAATGTGAAACAATGTGAAACTATGTGAAACTATGTGAAACTATCCGAAACTATGTGAAACTATCCGAAACTATGTGAAACTATGTGAAACTATCCGAAACGATACGAAACTATGTGAAACTATGTGAAACTATCCGAAACTATGTGAAACTATCCGAAACTATGTGAAACTATGTGAAACTATCCGAAACTATGTGAAACTATGAGAAACTATCCGAAACTATGTGAAACTATGTGAAACTATTCGAAACTATGTGAAACTATGTGAAACTATCCGAAACTATGTGAAACTATGTGAAACTATCCGAAACTACGTGAGACTATGTGAAACTATCCGAAACTATGTGAAACTATCCGAAACTATGTGAAACTATCCGAAACTATGCGAAACTATGTGAAACTATGTGAAACTATACGAAACGATGCGAAACTATGTGAAACTATGTGAAACTATCCGAAACTATGTGAAACTATGTGAAACTATCCGAAACTATGTGAAACTATCCGAAACTATGAGAAACTATCCGAAACTATGTGAAACTATGTGAAACTATGTGAAACTATTCGAAACTATGTGAAACTATATGAAACTATCCGAAACTGTGTGAAACTATGTGAAACTATGTGAAACTATGAGAAACTATCCGAAACTATGTGAAACTATGTGAAACTAAGTGAAACTATCCGAAACTATGTGAAACTATCCGAGACTATGTGAAACTATGTGAAACTACGTGAAACTATCCGAAACTATGTGAAACTATCCGAACCTATGTGAAACTATGCGAAACTATGTGAAACTATGTGAAACTATCCGAAACTATGCGAAACTATGTGAAACTATCCGAAACTATGTGAAACTATGTGAAACTATCCGAAACTATGTGAAACTATGTGAAACTATCCGAAACTATGTGAAACTATGTGAAACTATCCGAAACTATGTGAAACTATCCGAAACTACGTGAAACTATGTGAAACTATCCGAAACTATGTGAAACTATGTGAAACTATCTGAAACTATCCGAAACTATGTGAAACTATGTGAAACTATCCGAAACTATGTGATACAATGTGAAACAATGTGAAACTATGTGAAACTAACCGAAACTATGTGAAACTATCCGAAACTATGTGAAACTATGTGAAACTAAGTTAAACTGTCCGAAACTGTGTGAAACTACGCGAAACTATCCGAAACTATTTGAAACTATGTGAAACTATCCGAAACTATGTGAAACTATGTGAAACTATGTGAAACTACCTGAAACTATGTGAAACTATGTGAAACTATCCGAAACTATGTGAAACTATAAGAAACTATTTGAAACTATGTGAAACTATCCGAAACTATGTGAAACTATGTGAAACTATGTGAAACTATCCGAAACTATGTGATACAATGTGAAACAATGTGAAACTATGTGAAACTATGTGAAACTATGTGAAACTATCCGAAACTATGTGAAACTATCCGAAACTATGTGAAACTATGTGAAACTATGTGAAACTATCCGAAACGATGCGAAACTATGTGAAACTATGTGAAACTATCCGAAACTATGTGAAACTATCCGAAACTATGTGAAACTATGTGAAACTATGTGAAACTATCCGAAACTATGTGAAACTATGAGAAACTATCCGAAACTATGTGAAACTATGTGAAACTATTCGAAACTATGTGAAACTATGTGAAACTATCCGAAACTATGTGAAACTATGTGAAACTATCCGAAACTATGTGAGACTATGTGAAACTATCCGAAACTATGTGAAACTATCCGAAACTATGTGAAACTATCCGAAACTATGCGAAACTATGTGAAACTATGTGAAACTATACGAAACGATGCGAAACTATGTGAAACTATGTGAAACTATCCGAAACTATGTGAAACTATGTGAAACTATCCGAAACTATGTGAAACTATCCGAAACTATGAGAAACTATCCGAAACTATGTGAAACTATGTGAAACTATGTGAAACTATTCGAAACTATGTGAAACTATGTGAAACTATCCGAAACTGTGTGAAACTATGTGAAACAACGCGAAACTATGTGAAACTATCCGAAACTATGTGAAACTATCCGAAACTATGTGAAACTAAGTGAAACTATCCGAAACTATGTGAAACTATCCGAGACTATGTGAAACTTTGTGAAACTACGTGAAACTATCCGAAACTATGTGAAACTATCCGAAACTATGTGAAACTATGCGAAACTATGAGAAACTATGTGAAACTATCCGAAACTATGCGAAACTATGTGAAACTATCCGAAACTATGTGAAACTATGTGAAACTATCCGAAACTATGTGAAACTATCCGAAACTATGTGAAACTATCCGAAAAAATGTGAAACTGTGTGAAACTATGTGAAACTATCCGAAACTATGTGAAACTATGTGAAACTATCCGAAACTATGTGAAACTATCCGAAACTATGTGAAACTATCCGAAACTATGCGAAACTATGCAAAACTATGCGAAACTATGTGAAACTATGTGAAACTATACGAAACGATGCGAAACTATGTGAAACTATCCGAAACTATGTGAAACTATGTGAAACTATGAGAAACTATCCGAAACTATTTGAAACTATCCGAAACTATGTGAAACTATGTGAAACTATGTGAAACTACCTGAAACTATGTGAAACTATGTGAAACTATCCGAAACTATGTGAAACTATAAGAAACTATTTGAAACTATGTGAAACTATCCGAAACTATGTGAAACTATGTGAAACTATGTGAAACTATGTGAAACTATGTGAAACTATCCGAAACTATGTGATACAATGTGAAACAATGTGAAACTATGTGAAACTATGTGAAACTATCCGAAACTATGTGAAACTATCCGAAACTATGTGAAACTATCCGAAACTATGCGAAACTATGTGAAACTATGTGAAACTATCCGAAACGATGCGAAACTATGTGAAACTATGTGAAACTATCCGAAACTATGTGAAACTATCCGAAACTATGTGAAACTATGTGAAACTATCCGAAACTATGTGAAACTATGAGAAACTATCCGAAACTATGTGAAACTATGTGAAACTATTCGAAACTATGTGAAACTATGTGAAACTATGTGAAACTATCCGAAACTATGTGAAACTATGTGAAACTATCCGAAACTATGTGAGACTATGTGAAACTATCCGAAACTATGTGAAACTATCCGAAACTATGTGAAACTATCCGAAACTATGCGAAACTATGTGAAACTATGTGAAACTATACGAAACGATGCGAAACTATGTGAAACTATGTGAAACTATCCGAAACTATGTGAAACTATGTGAAACTATGTGAAACTATCCGAAACTATGTGAAACTATCCGAAACTATGTGAAACTATGAGAAACTATCCGAAACTATGTGAAACTATGTGAAACTATGTGAAACTATTCGAAACTATGTGAAACTATGTGAAACTATCCGAAACTGTGTGAAACTATGTGAAACAACGCGAAACTATGTGAAACTATCCGAAACTATGTGAAACTATCCGAAACTATGTGAAACTATGTGAAACTATCCGAAACTATGTGAAACTATCCGAAACTATGTGAAACTATCCGAAACTATGTGAAACTAAGTGAAACTATCCGAAACTATGTGAAACTAAGTGAAACTATCCGAAACTATGTGAAACTATCCGAGACTATGTGAAACTTTGTGAAACTACGTGAAACTATCCGAAACTATGTGAAACTATCCGAAACTATGTGAAACTATGCGAAACTATGAGAAACTATTTGAAACTATCCGAAACTATGCGAAACTATGTGAAACTATCCGAAACTATGTGAAACTATGTGAAACTATCCGAAACGATGTGAAACTATCCGAAACTATGTGAAACTATGTGAAACTATCCGAAACTATGTGAAACTGTGTGAAACTATGTGAAACTATCCGAAACTATGTGAAACTATGTGAAACTATCCGAAACTATGTGAAACTATCCGAAACTATGCGAAACTATGTGAAACTATCCGAAACTATGTGAAACTATGTGAAACTATCCGAAACTATCCGAAACTATGTGAAACTATCCGAAACTACATGAAACTATGTGAAACTATCCGAAACTATATGAAACTATGTGAAACTATCTGAAACTATCCGAAACTATGTGAAACTATGTGAAACTATCCGAAACTATGTGATACAATGTGAAACAATGTGAAACTATGTGAAACTAACCGAAACTATGTGAAACTATCCGAAACTATGTGAAACTATGTGAAACTAAGTTAAACTGTCCGAAACTGTGTGAAACTACGCGAAACTATCCGAAACTATTTGAAACTATGTGAAACTATCCGAAACTATGTGAAACTATGTGAAACTACCTGAAACTATGTGAAACTATGTGAAACTATCCGAAACTATGTGAAACTATAAGAAACTATTTGAAACTATGTGAAACTATCCGAAACTATGTGAAACTATGTGAAACTATGTGAAACTATGTGAAACTATCCGAAACTATGTGATACAATGTGAAACAATGTGAAACTATGTGAAACTATGTGAAACTATCCGAAACTATGTGAAACTATCCGAAACTATGTGAAACTATGTGAAACTATCCGAAACGATACGAAACTATGTGAAACTATGTGAAACTATCCGAAACTATGTGAAACTATCCGAAACTATGTGAAACTATGTGAAACTATCCGAAACTATGTGAAACTATGAGAAACTATCCGAAACTATGTGAAACTATGTGAAACTATCCGAAACTATGTGAAACTATGTGAAACTATCCGAAACTACGTGAGACTATGTGAAACTATCCGAAACTATGTGAAACTATCCGAAACTATGTGAAACTATCCGAAACTATGCGAAACTATGTGAAACTATGTGAAACTATACGAAACGATGCGAAACTATGTGAAACTATGTGAAACTATCCGAAACTATGTGAAACTATGTGAAACTATCCGAAACTATGTGAAACTATCCGAAACTATGAGAAACTATCCGAAACTATGTGAAACTATGTGAAACTATGTGAAACTATTCGAAACTATGTGAAACTATATGAAACTATCCGAAACTGTGTGAAACTATGTGAAACAACGCGAAACTATGTGAAACTATCCGAAACTATGTGAAACTATCCGAAACTATGTGAAACTAAGTGAAACTATCCGAAACTATGTGAAACTATCCGAGACTATGTGAAACTTTGTGAAACTACGTGAAACTATCCGAAACTATGTGAAACTATCCGAAACTATGTGAAACTATGAGAAACTATGTGAAACTATCCGAAACTATGCGAAACTATGTGAAACTATCCGAAACTATGTGAAACTATGTGAAACTATCCGAAACTATGTGAAACTATCCGAAACTATGTGAAACTATCCGAAACTATGTGAAACTGTGTGAAACTATGTGAAACTATCCGAAACTATGTGAAACTATGTGAAACTATCCGAAACTATGTGAAATTATCCGAAACTATGTGAAACTATCCGAAACTATGCGAAACTATGCGAAACTATGCGAAACTATGTGAAACTATCCGAAACTATGTGAAACTATGTGAAACTATGTGAAACTATGAGAAACTATCCGAAACTATTTGAAACTATCCGAAACTATGTGAAATTATGTGAAACTATGTGAAACTACCTGAAACTATGTGAAACTATGTGAAACTATCCGAAACTATGTGAAACTATAAGAAACTATTTGAAACTATGTGAAACTATCCGAAACTATGTGAAACTATGTGAAACTATGTGAAACTATCCGAAACTATGTGATACAATGTGAAACAATGTGAAACTATGTGAAACTATGTGAAACTATCCGAAACTATGTGAAACTATCCGAAACTATGTGAAACTATCCGAAACTATGCGAAACTATGTGAAACTATGTGAAACTATCCGAAACGATGCGAAACTATGTGAAACTATGTGAAACTATCCGAAACTATGTGAAACTATCCGAAACTATGTGAAACTATGTGAAACTATCCGAAACTATGTGAAACTATGAGAAACTATCCGAAACTATGTGAAACTATGTGAAACTATTCGAAACTATGTGAAACTATGTGAAACTATCCGAAACTATGTGAAACTATGTGAAACTATCCGAAACTATGTGAGACTATGTGAAACTATCCGAAACTATGTGAAACTATCCGAAACTATGTGAAACTATCCGAAACTATGCGAAACTATGTGAAACTATGTGAAACTATACGAAACGATGCGAAACTATGTGAAACTATGTGAAACTATCCGAAACTATGTGAAACTATGTGAAACTATCCGAAACTATGTGAAACTATCCGAAACTATGTGAAACTATGTGAAACTATCCGAAACTATGTGAAACTATACGAAACTATGTGAAACTATCCGAAACTATGTGAAACTATGAGAAACTATCCGAAACTATGTGAAACTATGTGAAACTATGTGAAACTATTCGAAACTATGTGAAACTATGTGAAACTATCCGAAACTGTGTGAAACTATGTGAAACAACGCGAAACTATGTGAAACTATCCGAAACTATGTGAAACTATCCGAAACTATGTGAAACTATGTGAAACTATCCGAAACTATGTGAAACTATCCGAAACTATGTGAAACTAAGTGAAACTATCCGAAACTATGTGAAACTAAGTGAAACTATCCGAAACTATGTGAAACTATCCGAGACTATGTGAAACTTTGTGAAACTACGTGAAACTATCCGAAACTATGTGAAACTATCCGAAACTATGTGAAACTATGCGAAACTATGAGAAACTATTTGAAACTATCCGAAACTATGCGAAACTATGTGAAACTATCCGAAACTATGTGAAACTATGTGAAACTATCCGAAACTATGTGAAACTATCCGAAACTATGTGAAACTATGTGAAACTATCCGAAACTATGTGAAACTGTGTGAAACTATGTGAAACTTTCCGAAACTATGTGAAACTATGTGAAACTATCCGAAACTATGTGAAACTATCCGAAACTATGTGAAACTATCCGAAACTATGTGAAACTACCCGAAACTGTGTGAAACTATTTGAAACTATCCGAAACTATGTGAAACTATCCGAAACTATGTGAAACTATCCGAAACTATGTGAAACTATGAGAAACTATCCGAAACTATGTGAAACTATGTGAAACTAAGAGAAACTATCCGAAACTATGTGAAACTATCCGAGACTATGTGAAACTATGTGAAACTACGTGAAACTATCCGAAACTATGTGAAACTATCCGAAACTATGTGAAACTATGCGAAACTATGTGAAACTATGTGAAACTATCCGAAACTATGTGAAACTATCCGAAACTATGTGAAACTATGTGAAACTATCCGAAACTATGTGAAACTATCCGAAACTATGTGAAACTATGTGAAACTATCCGAAACGATGCGAAACTATGTGAAACTATGTGAAACTATCCGAAACTATGTGAAACTATCCGAAACTATGTGAAACTATGTGAAACTATCCGAAACTATGTGAAACTATGAGAAACTATCCGAAACTATGTGAAACTATGCGAAACTATTCGAAACTATGTGAAACTATGTGAAACTATCCGAAACTATGTGAAACTATGTGAAACTATCCGAAACTATGTGAGACTATGTGAAACTATCCGAAACTATGTGAAACTATCCGAAACTATGTGAAACTATCCGAAACTATGCGAAACTATGTGAAACTATGTGAAACTATACGAAACGATGCGAAACTATGTGAAACTATGTGAAACTATCCGAAACTATGTGAAACTATGTGAAACTATCCGAAACTATGTGAAACTATCCGAAACTATGTGAAACTATGAGAAACTATCCGAAACTATGTGAAACTATGTGAAACTATGTGAAACTATTCGAAACTATGTGAAACTATGTGAAACTATCCGAAACTGTGTGAAACTATGTGAAACAACGCGAAACTATGTGAAACTATCCGAAACTATGTGAAACTATCCGAAACTATGTGAAACTATGTGAAACTATCCGAAACTATGTGAAACTATCCGAAACTATGTGAAACTAAGTGAAACTATCCGAAACTATGTGAAACTAATGAAACTATCCGAAACTATGTGAAACTATCCGAGACTATGTGAAACTTAGTGAAACTACGTGAAACTATCCGAAACTATGTGAAACTATCCGAAACTATGTGAAACTATGCGAAACTATGAGAAACTATTTGAAACTATCCGAAACGATGCGAAACTATGTGAAACTATCCGAAACTATGTGAAACTATGTGAAACTATCCGAAACTATGTGAAACTATCCGAAACTATGTGAAACTATGTGAAACTATGTGAAACTATCCGAAACTATGTGAAACTGTGTGAAACTATGTGAAACTATCCGAAACTATGTGAAACTATGTGAAACTATCCGAAACTATGTGAAACTATCCGAAACTATGTGAAACTATCCGAAACTATGTGAAACTACCCGAAACTGTGTGAAACTATTTGAAACTATCCGAAACTATGTGAAACTATGTGAAACTATCCGAAACTATGTGAAACTATCCGAAACTATGTGAAACTATGAGAAACTATCCGAAACTATGTGAAACTATGTGAAACTAAGAGAAACTATCCGAAACTATGTGAAACTATCCGAGACTATGTGAAACTATGTGAAACTACGTGAAACTATCCGAAACTATGTGAAACTATCCGAAACTATGTGAAACTATGCGAAACTATGTGAAACTATGTGAAACTATCCGAAACTATGCGAAACTATGTGAAACTATCCGAAACTATGTGAAACTATGTGAAACTATCCGAAACTATGTGAAACTATCCGAAACTATGTGAAACTATCCGAAACTATGTGAAACTATCCGAAACTATGTGAAACTATGTGAAACTATCCGAAACTATGTGAAACTATGTGAAACTATCCGAAACTATGTGAAACTATGTGAAACTATCCGAAACTATGTGATACAATGTGAAACAATGTGAAACTATGTGAAACTAACCGAAACTATGTGAAACTATGTGAAACTATGTGAAACTATGTGAAACTATCCGAAACTATGTGAAACTATGTGAAACTAAGTTAAACTGTCCGAAACTGTGTGAAACTACGCGAAACTATCCGAAACTATGTGAAACTATGTGAAACTATCCGAAACTATTTGAAACTATCCGAAACTATGTGAAACTATGTGAAACTATCCGAAACTATGTGAAACTACCTGAAACAATGTGAAACTCTCCGAAACTATGTGAAACTATAAGAAACTATTTGAAACTATGTGAAACTATCCGAAACTATGTGAAACTATCCGAAACTATGTGAAACTATGTGAAACTAAGTGAAACTATCCGAAACTATGTGATACAATGTGAAACAATGTGAAACTATGTGAAACTATGTGAAACTATCCGAAACTATGTGAAACTATCCGAAACTATGTGAAACTATCCGAAACTATGTGAAACTATCCGAAACTATGCGAAACTATGTGAAACTATGTGAAACTATCCGAAACGATGCGAAACTATGTGAAACTATGTGAAACTATCCGAAACTATGTGAAACTATCCGAAACTATGTGAAACTATGTGAAACTATCCGAAACTATGTGAAACTATGAGAAACTATTTGAAACTATGTGAAACTATG
This sequence comes from Parasteatoda tepidariorum, assembly GCF_982258835.1. Lineage (NCBI taxonomy): Eukaryota > Metazoa > Arthropoda > Arachnida > Araneae > Theridiidae > Parasteatoda > Parasteatoda tepidariorum. The sequence goes on from NC_141761.1 coordinate 455,955, forward strand.
TGAAACTATTCGAAACTATGTGAAACTATGTGAAACTATCCGAAACTATGTGAAACTATGTGAAACTATCCGAAACTATGTGAGACTATGTGAAACTATCCGAAACTATGTGAAACTATCCGAAACTATGTGAAACTATCCGAAACTATGCGAAACTATGTGAAACTATGTGAAACTATACGAAACGATGCGAAACTATGTGAAACTATGTGAAACTATCCGAAACTATGTGAAACTATGTGAAACTATCCGAAACTATGTGAAACTATCCGAAACTATGTGAAACTATGTGAAACAACGCGAAACTATGTGAAACTATCCGAAACTATGTGAAACTATCCGAAACTATGTGAAACTATGTGAAACTATCCGAAACTATGTGAAACTATCCGAAACTATGTGAAACTATCCGAAACTATGTGAAACTAAGTGAAACTATCCGAAACTATGTGAAACTATCCGAGACTATGTGAAACTTTGTGAAACTACGTGAAACTATCCGAAACTATGTGAAACTATCCGAAACTATGTGAAACTATGCGAAACTATGTGAAACTATGTGAAACTATCCGAAACTATGCAAAACTATGTGAAACTATCCGAAACTATGTGAAACTATCCGAAACTATGTGAAACTATCCGAAACTATGTGAAACTATGTGAAACTATCCGAAACTATGTGAAACTATGTGAAACTATGTGAAACTATCCGAAACTATGTGAAGCTATGTGAAACTATCCGAAACTATGTGAAACTATCCGAAACTATGTGAAACTATCCGAAACTATGTGAAACTACCCGAAACTGTGTGAAACTATTTGAAACTATCCGAAACTATGTGAAACTATGTGAAACTATCCGAAACTATGTGAAACTATCCGAAACTATGTGAAACTATGAGAAACTATCCGAAACTATGTGAAACTATGTGAAACTAAGTGAAACTATCCGAAACTATGTGAAACTATCCGAGACTATGTGAAACTATGTGAAACTACGTGAAACTATCCGAAACTATGTGAAACTATCCGAAACTATGTGAAACTATGCGAAACTATGTGAAACTATGTGAAACTATCCGAAACTATGCGAAACTATGTGAAACTATCCGAAACTATGCGAAACTATGTGAAACTATCCGAAACTATGTGAAACTATGTGAAACTATGTGAAACTATCCGAAACTATGTGAAACTGTGTGAAACTATGTGAAACTATCCGAAACTATGTGAAACTATGTGAAACTATCCGAAACTATGTGAAACTATCCGAAACTATGTGAAACTATCCGAAACTATGTGAAACTACCCGAAACTGTGTGAAACTATTTGAAACTATCCGAAACTATGTGAAACTATGTGAAACTATCCGAAACTATGTGAAACTATCCGAAACTATGTGAAACTATGAGAAACTATCCGAAACTATGTGAAACTAAGAGAAACTATCCGAAACTATGTGAAACTATCCGAGACTATGTGAAACTATGTGAAACTACGTGAAACTATCCGAAACTATGTGAAACTATCCGAAACTATGTGAAACTATGCGAAACTATGTGAAACTATGTGAAACTATCCGAAACTATGCGAAACTATGTGAAACTATGTGAAACTATCCGAAACTATGTGAAACTATCCGAAACTATGTGAAACTATCCGAAACTATGTGAAACTATCCGAAACTATGTGAAACTATGTGAAACTATGTGAAACTATCCGAAACTATGTGAAACTATGTGAAACTATCCGAAACTATGTGATACAATGTGAAACTATGTGAAACTAACCGAAACTATGTGAAACTATGTGAAACTATGTGAAACTATGTGAAACTATCCGAAACTATGTGAAACTATGTGAAACTAAGTTAAACTGTCCGAAACTGTGTGAAACTACGCGAAACTATCCGAAACTATGTGAAACTATGTGAAACTATCCGAAACTATTTGAAACTATCCGAAACTATGTGAAACTATGTGAAACTATCCGAAACTATGTGAAACTACCTGAAACAATGTGAAACTCTCCGAAACTATGTGAAACTATAAGAAACTATTTGAAACTATGTGAAACTATCCGAAACTATGTGAAACTATCCGAAACTATGTGAAACTATGTGAAACTATGTGAAACTATCCGAAACTATGTGATACAATGTGAAACAATGTGAAACTATGTGAAACTATGTGAAACTATCCGAAACTATGTGAAACTATCCGAAACTATGTGAAACTATCCGAAACTATGTGAAACTATCCGAAACTATGCGAAACTATGTGAAACTATGTGAAACTATCCGAAACGATGCGAAACTATGTGAAACTATGTGAAACTATCCGAAACTATGTGAAACTATCCGAAACTATGTGAAACTATGTGAAACTATCCGAAACTATGTGAAACTATGAGAAACTATCCGAAACTATGTGAAACTATGTGAAACTATTCGAAACTATGTGAAACTATGTGAAACTATCCGAAACTATGTGAAACTATGTGAAACTATCCGAAACTATGTGAGACTATGTGAAACTATCCGAAACTATGTGAAACTATCCGAAACTATGTGAAACTATCCGAAACTATGCGAAACTATGTGAAACTATGTGAAACTATACGAAACGATGCGAAACTATGTGAAACTATGTGAAACTATCCGAAACTATGTGAAACTATGTGAAACTATCCGAAACTATGTGAAACTATCCGAAACTATGTGAAACTATGTGAAACAACGCGAAACTATGTGAAACTATCCGAAACTATGTGAAACTATCCGAAACTATGTGAAACTATGTGAAACTATCCGAAACTATGTGAAACTATCCGAAACTATGTGAAACTATCCGAAACTATGTGAAACTAAGTGAAACTATCCGAAACTATGTGAAACTATCCGAGACTATGTGAAACTTTGTGAAACTACGTGAAACTATCCGAAACTATGTGAAACTATCCGAAACTATGTGAAACTATGCGAAACTATGTGAAACTATGTGAAACTATCCGAAACTATGCAAAACTATGTGAAACTATCCGAAACTATGTGAAACTATCCGAAACTATGTGAAACTATCCGAAACTATGTGAAACTATGTGAAACTATCCGAAACTATGTGAAACTATGTGAAACTATGTGAAACTATCCGAAACTATGTGAAGCTATGTGAAACTATCCGAAACTATGTGAAACTATCCGAAACTATGTGAAACTATCCGAAACTATGTGAAACTACCCGAAACTGTGTGAAACTATTTGAAACTATCCGAAACTATGTGAAACTATGTGAAACTATCCGAAACTATGTGAAACTATCCGAAACTATGTGAAACTATGAGAAACTATCCGAAACTATGTGAAACTATGTGAAACTAAGTGAAACTATCCGAAACTATGTGAAACTATCCGAGACTATGTGAAACTATGTGAAACTACGTGAAACTATCCGAAACTATGTGAAACTATCCGAAACTATGTGAAACTATGCGAAACTATGTGAAACTATGTGAAACTATCCGAAACTATGCGAAACTATGTGAAACTATCCGAAACTATGTGAAACTATGTGAAACTATCCGAAACTATGTGAAACTATGTGAAACTATCCGAAACTATGTGAAACTATGTGAAACTATCCGAAACTATGTGAAACTATCCGAAACTACGTGAAACTATGTGAAACTATCCGAAACTATGTGAAACTATGTGAAACTATCTGAAACTATCCGAAACTATGTGAAACTATGTGAAACTATCCGAAACTATGTGATACAATGTGAAACAATGTGAAACTATGTGAAACTAACCGAAACTATGTGAAACTATCCGAAACTATGTGCAACTATGTGAAACTAAGTTAAACTGTCCGAAACTGTGTGAAACTACGCGAAACTATCCGAAACTATTTGAAACTATGTGAAACTATCCGAAACTATGTGAGACTATGTGAAACTATCCGAAACTATGTGAAACTATCCGAAACTATGTGAAACTATCCGAAACTATGCGAAACTATGCGAAACTATGCGAAACTATGTGAAACTATGTGAAACTATACGAAACGATGCGAAACTATGTGAAACTATCCGAAACTATGTGAAACTATGTGAAACTATGAGAAACTATCCGAAACTATTTGAAACTATCCGAAACTATGTGAAACTATGTGAAACTACCTGAAACTATGTGAAACTATGTGAAACTATCCGAAACTACGTGAAACTATAAGAAACTATTTGAAACTATGTGAAACTATCCGAAACTATGTGAAACTATGTGAAACTATGTGAAACTATCCGAAACTATGTGATACAATGTGAAACAATGTGAAACTATGTGAAACTATGTGAAACTATGTGAAACTATCCGAAACTATGTGAAACTATCCGAAACTATGTGAAACTATCCGAAACTATGCGAAACTATGTGAAACTATGTGAAACTATCCGAAACGATGCGAAACTATGTGAAACTATGTGAAACTATCCGAAACTATGTGAAACTATCCGAAACTATGTGAAACTATGTGAAACTATCCGAAACTAATGAAACTATGAGAAACTATCCGAAACTATGTGAAACTATGTGAAACTATTCGAAACTATGTGAAACTATGTGAAACTATCCGAAACTGTGTGAAACTATGTGAAACAACGCGAAACTATGTGAAACTATCCGAAACTATGTGAAACTATCCGAAACTATGTGAAACTAAGTGAAACTATCCGAAACTATGTGAAACTATCCGAGACTATGTGAAACTTTGTGAAACTACGTGAAACTATCCGAAACTATGTGAAACTATCCGAAACTATGTGAAACTATGCGAAACTATGAGAAACTATGTGAAACTATCCGAAACTATGCGAAACTATGTGAAACTATCCGAAACTATGTGAAACTATCCGAAACTATGTGAAACTATCCGAAACTATGTGAAACTATGTGAAACTATCCGAAACTATGTGAAACTGTGTGAAACTATGTGAAACTATCCGAAACTATGTGAAACTATCCGAAACTATGTGAAACTATGCGAAACTATGTGAAACTATCCGAAACTATGTGAAACTATGCGAAACTATGAGAAACTATGTGAAACTATCCGAAACTATGCGAAACTATGTGAAACTATCCGAAACTATGTGAAACTATGTGAAACTATCCGAAACTATGTGAAACTATCCGAAACTATGTGAAACTATGTGAAACTATCCGAAACTATGTGAAACTGTGTGAAACTATGTGAAACTATCCGAAACTATGTGAAACTATGTGAAACTATCCGAAACTATGTGAAACTATCCGAAACTATGTGAAACTATCCGAAACTATGTGAAACTACCCGAAACTGTGTGAAACTATTTGAAACTATCCGAAACTATGTGAAACTATGTGAAACTATCCGAAACTATGTGAAACTATCCGAAACTATGTGAAACTATGAGAAACTATCCGAAACTATGTGAGACTAAGAGAAACTATCCGAAACTATGTGAAACTATCCGAGACTATGTGAAACTATGTGAAACTACGTGAAACTATCCGAAACTATGTGAAACTATCCGAAACTATGTGAAACTATGCGAAACTATGTGAAACTATGTTAAACTATCCGAAACTATGCGAAACTATGTGAAACTATCCGAAACTATGTGAAACTATGTGAAACTATGTGAAACTATCCGAAACTATGTGAAACTATGTGAAACTATCCGAAACTATGTGAAACTATCCGAAACTATGTGAAACTATGTGAAACTATCCGAAACTATGTGAAACTATGTGAAACTATCCGAAACTATGTGAAACTATGTGAAACTATCCGAAACTATGTGATACAATGTGAAACAATGTGAAACTATGTGAAACTAACCGAAACTATGTGAAACTATGTGAAACTATCCGAAACTATGTGAAACTATGTGAAACTAAGTTAAACTGTCCGAAACTGTGTGAAACTACGCGAAACTTTCCGAAACTATGTGAAACTATGTGAAACTATTCGAAACTATGTGAAACTATGTGAAACTATCCGAAACTGTGTGAAACTATGTGAAACAACGCGAAACTATGTGAAACTATCCGAAACTATGTGAAACTATCCGAAACTATGTGAAACTATGTGAAACTATCCGAAACTATGTGAAACTATCCGAAACTATGTGAAACTATCCGAAACTATGTGAAACTAAGTGAAACTATCCGAAACTATGTGAAACTAAGTGAAACTATCCGAAACTATGTGAAACTATCCGAGACTATGTGAAACTTTGTGAAACTACGTGAAACTATCCGAAACTATGTGAAACTATCCGAAACTATGTGAAACTATGCGAAACTATGAGAAACTATGTGAAACTATCCGAAACTATGCGAAACTATGTGAAACTATCCGAAACTATGTGAAACTATGTGAAACTATCCGAAACTATGTGAAACTATCCGAAACTATGTGAAACTATGTGAAACTATCCGAAACTATGTGAAACTGTGTGAAACTGTGTGAAACTATCCGAAACTATGTGAAACTATGTGAAACTATCCGAAACTATGTGAAACTACCCGAAACTGTGTGAAACTATTTGAAACTATCCGAAACTATGTGAAACTATGTGAAACTATCCGAAACTATGTGAAACTATCCGAAACTATGTGAAACTATGAGAAACTATCCGAAACTATGTGAAACTATGTGAAACTAAGTGAAACTATCCGAAACTATGTGAAACTATCCGAGACTATGTGAAACTACGTGAAACTATCCGAAACTATGTGAAACTATCCGAAACTATGTGAAACTATGCGAAACTATGTGAAACTATGTGAAACTATCCGAAACTATGTGAAACTATGTGAAACTATCCGAAACTATGTGAAACTATGTGAAACTATGTGAAACTATCCGAAACTATGTGAAACTATCCGAAACTATGTGAAACTATGTGAAACTATCCGAAACTATGTGAAACTATCCGAAACTATGTGAAACTATGTGAAACTATCCGAAACTATGTGAAACTATGTGAAACTATCTGAAACTATGTGAAGCTATGTGAAACTATCCGAAACTATGTGAAACTATCCGAAACTATGTGAAACTATCCGAAACTATGTGAAACTACCCGAAACTGTGTGAAACTATTTGAAACTATCCGAAACTATGTGAAACTATGTGAAACTATCCGAAACTATGTGAAACTATCCGAAACTATGTGAAACTATGAGAAACTATCCGAAACTATGTGAAACTATGTGAAACTAAGTGAAACTATCCGAAACTATGTGAAACTATCCGAGACTATGTGAAACTATGTGAAACTACGTGAAACTATCCGAAACTATGTGAAACTATGCGAAACTATGTGAAACTATGTGAAACTATCCGAAACTATGCGAAACTATGTGAAACTATCCGAAACTATGTGAAACTATGTGAAACTATCCGAAACTATGTGAAACTATGTGAAACTATGTGAAACTATCCGAAACTATGTGAAACTATGTGAAACTATCCGAAACTATGTGAAACTATCCGAAACTACGTGAAACTATTTGAAACTCTCCGAAACTATGTGAAACTATGTGAAACTATCTGAAACTATCCGAAACTATGTGAAACTATCCGAAACTATGTGATACAATGTGAAACAATGTGAAACTATGTGAAACTAACCGAAACTATGTGAAACTATCCGAAACTATGTGAAACTATGAGAAACTATCCGAAACTATGTGAAACTATGTGAAACTATTCGAAACTATGTGAAACTATGTGAAACTATCCGAAACTATGTGAAACTATCCGAAACTATGTGAGACTATGTGAAACTATCCGAAACTATGTGAAACTATCCGAAACTATGTGAAACTATCCGAAACTATGCGAAACTATGTGAAACTATGTGAAACTATGTGAAACTATACGAAACGATGCGAAACTATGTGAAACTATGTGAAACTATCCGAAACTATGTGAAACTATGTGAAACTATCCGAAACTATGTGAAACTATCCGAAACTATGTGAAACTATGAGAAACTATCCGAAACTATGTGAAACTATGTGAAACTATTCGAAACTATGTGAAACTATGTGAAACTATCCGAAACTGTGTGAAACTATGTGAAACAACGCGAAACTATGTGAAACTATCCGAAACTATGTGAAACTATCCGAAACTATGTGAAACTAAGTGAAACTATCCGAAACTATGTGAAACTATCCGAGACTATGTGAAACTTTGTGAAACTACGTGAAACTATCCGAAACTATGTGAAACTATCCGAAACTATGTGAAACTATGCGAAACTATGAGAAACTATGTGAAACTATCCGAAACTATGCGAAACTATGTGAAACTATCCGAAACTATGTGAAACTATGTGAAACTATCCGAAACTATGTGAAACTATCCGAAACTATGTGAAACTATGTGAAACTATCCGAAACTATGTGAAACTGTGTGAAACTATGTGAAACTATCCGAAACTATGTGAAACTATGTGAAACTATCCGAAACTATGTGAAACTATCCGAAACTATGTGAAACTATCCGAAACTATGTGAAACTACCCGAAACTGTGTGAAACTATTTGAAACTATCCGAAACTATGTGAAACTATGTGAAACTATCCGAAACTATGTGAAACTATCCGAAACTATGTGAAACTATGAGAAACTATCCGAAACTATGTGAAACTAAGAGAAACTATCCGAAACTATGTGAAACTATCCGAGACTATGTGAAACTATGTGAAACTACGTGAAACTATCCGAAACTATGTGAAACTATCCGAAACTATGTGAAACTATGCGAAACTATGTGAAACTATGTGAAACTATCCGAAACTATGCGAAACTATGTGAAACTATCCGAAACTATGTGAAACTATGTGAAACTATCCGAAACTATGTGAAACTATCCGAAACTATGTGAAACTATGTGAAACTATCCGAAACTATGTGAAACTATCCGAAACTATGTGAAACTATGTGAAACTATCCGAAACTATGTGAAACTATGTGAAACTATCCGAAACTATGTGAAACTATGTGAAACTATCCGAAACTATGTGATACAATGTGAAACAATGTGAAACTATGTGAAACTAACCGAAACTATGTGAAACTATGTGAAACTATCCGAAACTATGTGAAACTATGTGAAACTAAGTTAAACTGTCCGAAACTGTGTGAAACTACGCGAAACTATCCGAAACTATGTGAAACTATGTGAAACTATTCGAAACTATGTGAAACTATGTGAAACTATCCGAAACTGTGTGAAACTATGTGAAACAACGCGAAACTATGTGAAACTATCCGAAACTATGTGAAACTATCCGAAACTATGTGAAACTATGTGAAACTATCCGAAACTATGTGAAACTATCCGAAACTATGTGAAACTATCCGAAACTATGTGAAACTAAGTGAAACTATCCGAAACTATGTGAAACTAAGTGAAACTATCCGAAACTATGTGAAACTATCCGAGACTATGTGAAACTTTGTGAAACTACGTGAAACTATCCGAAACTATGTGAAACTATCCGAAACTATGTGAAACTATGCGAAACTATGAGAAACTATGTGAAACTATCCGAAACTATGCGAAACTATGTGAAACTATCCGAAACTATGTGAAACTATGAGAAACTATCCGAAACTATGTGAAACTATGTGAAACTAAGTGAAACTATCCGAAACTATGTGAAACTATCCGAGACTATGTGAAACTACGTGAAACTATCCGAAACTATGTGAAACTATCCGAAACTATGTGATACAATGTGAAACAATGTGAAACTATGTGAAACTAACCGAAACTATGTGAAACTATCCGAAACTATGTGAAACTATGAGAAACTATCCGAAACTATGTGAAACTATGTGAAACTATTCGAAACTATGTGAAACTATGTGAAACTATCCGAAACTATGTGAAACTATGTGAAACTATCCGAAACTATGTGAGACTATGTGAAACTATCCGAAACTATGTGAAACTATCCGAAACTATGTGAAACTATCCGAAACTATGCGAAACTATGTGAAACTATGTGAAACTATACGAAACGATGCGAAACTATGTGAAACTATGTGAAACTATCCGAAACTATGTGAAACTATGTGAAACTATCCGAAACTATGTGAAACTATCCGAAACTATGTGAAACTATCCGAAACTATGTGAAACTATGAGAAACTATCCGAAACTATGTGAAACTATGTGAAACTAAGTGAAACTATCCGAAACTATGTGAAACTATCCGAGACTATGTGAAACTATGTGAAACTACGTGAAACTATCCGAAACTATGTGAAACTATCCGAAACTATGTGAAACTATGCGAAACTATGTGAAACTATCCGAAACTATGCGAAACTATGTGAAACTATCCGAAACTATGTGAAACTATGTGAAACTATCCGAAACTATGTGAAACTATGTGAAACTATCCGAAACTATGTGAAACTATGTGAAACTATCCGAAACTATGTGAAACTATCCGAAACTACGTGAAACTATGTGAAACTATCCGAAACTATGTGAAACTATCTGAAACTATCCGAAACTATGTGAAACTATGTGAAACTATCCGAAACTATGTGATACAATGTGAAACAATGTGAAACTATGTGAAACTAACCGAAACTATGTGAAACTATCCGAAACTATGTGAAACTAAGTTAAACTGTCCGAAACTGTGTGAAACTACGCGAAACTATCCGAAACTATTTGAAACTATGTGAAACTATCCGAAACTATGTGAGACTATGTGAAACTATCCGAAACTATGTGAAACTATCCGAAACTATGTGAAACTATCCGAAACTATGCGAAACTATGCGAAACTATGCGAAACTATGTGAAACTATACGAAACGATGCGAAACTATGTGAAACTATCCGAAACTATGTGAAACTATGTGAAACTATGAGAAACTATCCGAAACTATTTGAAACTATCCGAAACTATGTGAAACTATGTGAAACTATGTGAAACTACCTGAAACTATGTGAAACTATCCGAAACTATGTGAAACTATAAGAAACTATTTGAAACTATGTGAAACTATCCGAAACTATGTGAAACTATGTGAAACTATGTGAAACTATGTGAAACTATCCGAAACTATGTGATACAATGTGAAACAATGTGAAACTATGTGAAACTATGTGAAACTATCCGAAACTATGTGAAACTATCCGAAACTATGTGAAACTATCCGAAACTATGCGAAACTATGTGAAACTATGTGAAACTATCCGAAACGATGCGAAACTATGTGAAACTATGTGAAACTATCCGAAACTATGTGAAACTATCCGAAACTATGTGAAACTATGTGAAACTATCCGAAACTATGTGAAACTATGAGAAACTATCCGAAACTATGTGAAACTATGTGAAACTATTCGAAACTATGTGAAACTATGTGAAACTATCCGAAACTATGTGAAACTATGTGAAACTATCCGAAACTATGTGAAACTAAGTGAAACTATCCGAAACTATGTGAAACTAAGTGAAACTATCCGAAACTATGTGAAACTATCCGAGACTATGTGAAACTTTGTGAAACTACGTGAAACTATCCGAAACTATGTGAAACTATCCGAAACTATGTGAAACTATGCGAAACTATGAGAAACTATGTGAAACTATCCGAAACTATGCGAAACTATGTGAAACTATCCGAAACTATGTGAAACTATGAGAAACTATCCGAAACTATGTGAAACTATGTGAAACTAAGTGAAACTATCCGAAACTATGTGAAACTATCCGAGACTATGTGAAACTACGTGAAACTATCCGAAACTATGTGAAACTATCCGAAACTATGTGATACAATGTGAAACAATGTGAAACTATGTGAAACTAACCGAAACTATGTGAAACTATCCGAAACTATGTGAAACTATGAGAAACTATCCGAAACTATGTGAAACTATGTGAAACTATTCGAAACTATGTGAAACTATGTGAAACTATCCGAAACTATGTGAAACTATGTGAAACTATCCGAAACTATGTGAGACTATGTGAAACTATCCGAAACTATGTGAAACTATCCGAAACTATGTGAAACTATCCGAAACTATGCGAAACTATGTGAAACTATGTGAAACTATACGAAACGATGCGAAACTATGTGAAACTATGTGAAACTATCCGAAACTATGTGAAACTATGTGAAACTATCCGAAACTATGTGAAACTATCCGAAACTATGTGAAACTATCCGAAACTATGTGAAACTATGAGAAACTATCCGAAACTATGTGAAACTATGTGAAACTAAGTGAAACTATCCGAAACTATGTGAAACTATCCGAGACTATGTGAAACTATGTGAAACTACGTGAAACTATCCGAAACTATGTGAAACTATCCGAAACTATGTGAAACTATGCGAAACTATGTGAAACTATCCGAAACTATGCGAAACTATGTGAAACTATCCGAAACTATGTGAAACTATGTGAAACTATCCGAAACTATGTGAAACTATGTGAAACTATCCGAAACTATGTGAAACTATGTGAAACTATCCGAAACTATGTGAAACTATCCGAAACTACGTGAAACTATGTGAAACTATCCGAAACTATGTGAAACTATCTGAAACTATCCGAAACTATGTGAAACTATGTGAAACTATCCGAAACTATGTGATACAATGTGAAACAATGTGAAACTATGTGAAACTAACCGAAACTATGTGAAACTATCCGAAACTATGTGAAACTAAGTTAAACTGTCCGAAACTGTGTGAAACTACGCGAAACTATCCGAAACTATTTGAAACTATGTGAAACTATCCGAAACTATGTGAGACTATGTGAAACTATCCGAAACTATGTGAAACTATCCGAAACTATGTGAAACTATCCGAAACTATGCGAAACTATGCGAAACTATGCGAAACTATGTGAAACTATACGAAACGATGCGAAACTATGTGAAACTATCCGAAACTATGTGAAACTATGTGAAACTATGAGAAACTATCCGAAACTATTTGAAACTATCCGAAACTATGTGAAACTATGTGAAACTATGTGAAACTACCTGAAACTATGTGAAACTATCCGAAACTATGTGAAACTATAAGAAACTATTTGAAACTATGTGAAACTATCCGAAACTATGTGAAACTATGTGAAACTATGTGAAACTATGTGAAACTATCCGAAACTATGTGATACAATGTGAAACAATGTGAAACTATGTGAAACTATGTGAAACTATCCGAAACTATGTGAAACTATCCGAAACTATGTGAAACTATCCGAAACTATGCGAAACTATGTGAAACTATGTGAAACTATCCGAAACGATGCGAAACTATGTGAAACTATGTGAAACTATCCGAAACTATGTGAAACTATCCGAAACTATGTGAAACTATGTGAAACTATCCGAAACTATGTGAAACTATGAGAAACTATCCGAAACTATGTGAAACTATGTGAAACTATTCGAAACTATGTGAAACTATGTGAAACTATCCGAAACTATGTGAAACTATGTGAAACTATCCGAAACTATGTGAGACTATGTGAAACTATCCGAAACTATGTGAAACTATCCGAAACTATGTGAAACTATCCGAAACTATGCGAAACTATGTGAAACTATGTGAAACTATACGAAACGATGCGAAACTATGTGAAACTATGTGAAACTATCCGAAACTATGTGAAACTATGTGAAACTATCCGAAACTATGTGAAACTATCCGAAACTATGTGAAACTATGAGAAACTATCCGAAACTATGTGAAACTATGTGAAACTATTCGAAACTATGTGAAACTATGTGAAACTATCCGAAACTGTGTGAAACTATGTGAAACAACGCGAAACTATGTGAAACTATCCGAAACTATGTGAAACTATCCGAAACTATGTGAAACTATGTGAAACTATCCGAAACTATGAGAAACTATCCGAAACTATGAGAAACTATCCGAAACTATGTGAAACTAAGTGAAACTATCCGAAACTATGTGAAACTAAGTGAAACTATCCGAAACTATGTGAAACTATCCGAGACTATGTGAAACTTTGTGAAACTACGTGAAACTATCCGAAACTATGTGAAACTATCCGAAACTATGTGAAACTATGCGAAACTATGAGAAACTATGTGAAACTATCCGAAACTATGCGAAACTATGTGAAACTATCCGAAACTATGTGAAACTATGTGAAACTATCCGAAACTATGTGAAACTATCCGAAACTATGTGAAACTATGTGAAACTATCCGAAACTATGTGAAACTGTGTGAAACTATGTGAAACTATCCGAAACTATCCGAAACTATGTGAAACTATGTGAAACTATCCGAAACTATGTGAAACTATCCGAAACTATGTGAAACTATCCGAAACTATGTGAAACTACCCGAAACTGTGTGAAACTATTTGAAACTATCCGAAACTATGTGAAACTATGTGAAACTATCCGAAAATATGTGAAACTATCCGAAACTATGTGAAACTATGAGAAACTATCCGAAACTATGTGAAACTATGTGAAACTAAGAGAAACTATCCGAAACTATGTGAAACTATCCGAGACTATGTGAAACTATGTGAAACTACGTGAAACTATCCGAAACTATGCGAAACTATGTGAAACTATCCGAGACTATGTGAAACTATGTGAAACTATCCGAAACTATGTGAAACTATCCGAAACTATGTGAAACTATGTGAAACTATCCGAAACTATGTGAAACTATCCGAAACTATGTGAAACTATGTGAAACTATGTGAAACTATCCGAAACTATGTGAAACTATGTGAAACTAACCGAAACTATGTGAAACTATGTGAAACTATGTGAAACTATCCGAAACTATGTGAAACTATGTGAAACTAAGTTAAACTGTCCGAAACTGTGTGAAACTACGCGAAACTATCCGAAACTATGTGAAACTATGTGAAACTATTCGAAACTATGTGAAACTATGTGAAACTATCCGAAACTGTGTGAAACTATGTGAAACAACGCGAAACTATGTGAAACTATGTGAAACTATCCGAAACTATGTGAAACTATGTGAAACTATCCGAAACTATGTGAGACTATGTGAAACTATCCGAAACTATGTGAAACTATCCGAAACTATGTGAAACTATCCGAAACTATGCGAAACTATGTGAAACTATGTGAAACTATACGAAACGATGCGAAACTATGTGAAACTATGTGAAACTATCCGAAACTATGTGAAACTATGTGAAACTATCCGAAACTATGTGAAACTATCCGAAACTATGTGAAACTATCCGAAACTATGTGAAACTATGAGAAACTATCCGAAACTATGTGAAACTATGTGAAACTAAGTGAAACTATCCGAAACTATGTGAAACTATCCGAGACTATGTGAAACTATGTGAAACTACGTGAAACTATCCGAAACTATGTGAAACTATCCGAAACTATGTGAAACTATGCGAAACTATGTGAAACTATGTGAAACTATGCGAAACTATGTGAAACTATCCGAAACTATGTGAAACTATGTGAAACTATCCGAAACTATGTGAAACTATGTGAAACTATCCGAAACTATGTGAAACTATGTGAAACTATCCGAAACTATGTGAAACTATCCGAAACTACGTGAAACTATGTGAAACTATCCGAAACTATGTGAAACTATCTGAAACTATCCGAAACTATGTGAAACTATGTGAAACTATCCGAAACTATGTGATACAATGTGAAACAATGTGAAACTATGTGAAACTAACCGAAACTATGTGAAACTATCCGAAACTATGTGAAACTAAGTTAAACTGTCCGAAACTGTGTGAAACTACGCGAAACTATCCGAAACTATTTGAAACTATGTGAAACTATCCGAAACTATGTGAGACTATGTGAAACTATCCGAAACTATGTGAAACTATCCGAAACTATGTGAAACTATCCGAAACTATGCGAAACTATGCGAAACTATGCGAAACTATGTGAAACTATACGAAACGATGCGAAACTATGTGAAACTATCCGAAACTATGTGAAACTATGTGAAACTATGAGAAACTATCCGAAACTATTTGAAACTATCCGAAACTATGTGAAACTATGTGAAACTATGTGAAACTACCTGAAACTATGTGAAACTATCCGAAACTATGTGAAACTATAAGAAACTATTTGAAACTATGTGAAACTATCCGAAACTATGTGAAACTATGTGAAACTATGTGAAACTATCCGAAACTATGTGATACAATGTGAAACAATGTGAAACTATGTGAAACTATGTGAAACTATGTGAAGCTATCCGAAACTATGTGAAACTATCCGAAACTATGTGAAACTATCCGAAACTATGCGAAACTATGTGAAACTATGTGAAACTATCCGAAACGATGCGAAACTATGTGAAACTATGTGAAACTATCCGAAACTATGTGAAACTATCCGAAACTATGTGAAACTATGTGAAACTATCCGAAACTATGTGAAACTATGAGAAACTATCCGAAACTATGTGAAACTATGTGAAACTATTCGAAACTATGTGAAACTATGTGAAACTATCCGAAACTATGTGAAACTATGTGAAACTATCCGAAACTATGTGAGACTATGTGAAACTATCCGAAACTATGTGAAACTATCCGAAACTATGTGAAACTATCCGAAACTATGCGAAACTATGTGAAACTATGTGAAACTATACGAAACGATGCGAAACTATGTGAAACTATGTGAAACTATCCGAAACTATGTGAAACTATGTGAAACTATCCGAAACTATGTGAAACTATCCGAAACTATGTGAAACTATGAGAAACTATCCGAAACTATGTGAAACTATGTGAAACTATTCGAAACTATGTGAAACTATGTGAAACTATCCGAAACTGTGTGAAACTATGTGAAACAACGCGAAACTATGTGAAACTATCCGAAACTATGTGAAACTATCCGAAACTATGTGAAACTATGTGAAACTATCCGAAACTATGAGAAACTATCCGAAACTATGTGAAACTATCCGAAACTATGTGAAACTAAGTGAAACTATCCGAAACTATGTGAAACTAAGTGAAACTATCCGAAACTATGTGAAACTATCCGAGACTATGTGAAACTTTGTGAAACTACGTGAAACTATCCGAAACTATGTGAAACTATCCGAAACTATGTGAAACTATGCGAAACTATGAGAAACTATGTGAAACTATCCGAAACTATGCGAAACTATGTGAAACTATCCGAAACTATGTGAAACTATGTGAAACTATCCGAAACTATGTGAAACTATCCGAAACTATGTGAAACTATGTGAAACTATCCGAAACTATGTGAAACTGTGTGAAACTATGTGAAACTATCCGAAACTATCCGAAACTATGTGAAACTATGTGAAACTATCCGAAACTATGTGAAACTATCCGAAACTATGTGAAACTATCCGAAACTATGTGAAACTACCCGAAACTGTGTGAAACTATTTGAAACTATCCGAAACTATGTGAAACTATGTGAAACTATCCGAAAATATGTGAAACTATCCGAAACTATGTGAAACTATGAGAAACTATCCGAAACTATGTGAAACTATGTGAAACTAAGAGAAACTATCCGAAACTATGTGAAACTATCCGAGACTATGTGAAACTATGTGAAACTACGTGAAACTATCCGAAACTATGTGAAACTATCCGAAACTATGTGAAACTATGCGAAACTATGTGAAACTATGTGAAACTATCCGAAACTATGCGAAACTATGTGAAACTATCCGAGACTATGTGAAACTATGTGAAACTATCCGAAACTATGTGAAACTATCCGAAACTATGTGAAACTATGTGAAACTATCCGAAACTATGTGAAACTATCCGAAACTATGTGAAACTATGTGAAACTATGTGAAACTATCCGAAACTATGTGAAACTATGTGAAACTAACCGAAACTATGTGAAACTATGTGAAACTATGTGAAACTATCCGAAACTATGTGAAACTATGTGAAACTAAGTTAAACTGTCCGAAACTGTGTGAAACTACGCGAAACTATCCGAAACTATGTGAAACTATGTGAAACTATTCGAAACTATGTGAAACTATGTGAAACTATCCGAAACTGTGTGAAACTATGTGAAACAACGCGAAACTATGTGAAACTATCCGAAACTATGTGAAACTATCCGAAACTATGTGAAACTATGTGAAACTATCCGAAACTATGTGAAACTATCCGAAACTATGTGAAACTATCCGAAACTATGTGAAACTAAGTGAAACTATCCGAAACTATGTGAAACTAAGTGAAACTATCCGAAACTATGTGAAACTATCCGAGACTAGGTGAAACTTTGTGAAACTACGTGAAACTATCCGAAACTATGTGAAACTATCCGAAACTATGTGAAACTATGCGAAACTATGAGAAACTATGTGAAACTATCCGAAACTATGCGAAACTATGTGAAACTATCCGAAACTATGTGAAACTATGTGAAACTATCCGAAACTATGTGAAACTATCCGAAACTATGTGAAACTATGTGAAACTATCCGAAACTATGTGAAACTGTGTGAAACTATGTGAAACTATCCGAAACTATGTGAAACTATGTGAAACTATCCGAAACTAATTGAAACTATCCGAAACTATGTGAAACTATCCGAAACTATGTGAAAATACCCGAAACTGTGTGAAACTATTTGAAACTATCCAAAACTATGTGAAACTATGTGAAACTATCCGAAACTATGTGAAACTATCCGAAACTATGTGAAACTATGAGAAACTATCCGAAACTATGTGAAACTATGTGAAACTAAGTGAAACTATCCGAAACTATGTGAAACTATCCGAGACTATGTGAAACTACGTAAAACTATCCGAAACTATGTGAAACTATCCGAAACTATGTGAAACTATGCGAAACTATGTGAAACTATGTGAAACTATCCGAAACTATGCGAAACTATGTGAAACTATCCGAAACTATGTGAAACTATCCGAAACTATGTGAAACTATCCGAAACTATGTGAAACTATGTGAAACTATCCGAAACTATGTGAAACTATCCAAAACTATGTGAAACTATGTGAAACTATCCGAAACTATGTGAAACTATGTGAAACTATCTGAAACTATCCGAAACTATGTGAAACTATGTGAAACTATCCGAAACTATGTGATACAATGTGAAACAATGTGAAACTATGTGAAACTATGTGAAACTAACCGAAACTATGTGAAACTATGTGAAACTATCCGAAACTATGTGAAACTATGTGAAACTAAGTTAAACTGTCCGAAACTGTGTGAAACTACGCGAAACTATCCGAAACTATTTGAAACTATGTGAAACTATCCGAAACTATGCGAGACTATGTGAAACTATCCGAAACTATGTGAAAATATCCGAAACTATGTGAAACTATCCGAAACTATGTGAAACTATCCGAAACTATGTGAGACTATGTGAAACTATCCGAAACTATGTGAAACTATCCGAAACTATGTGAAACTATCCGAAACTATGCGAAACTATGTGAAACTATGTGAAACTAAGTGAAACTATCCGAAACTATGTGATACAATGTGAAACAATGTGAAACTATGTGAAACTATGAGAAACTATCCGAAACTATTTGAAACTATCCGAAACTATGAGAAACTATGTGAAACTATCCGAAACTATGTGAAACTACCTGAAACTATGTGAAACTATGTGAAACTATCCGAAACTATGTGAAACTATAAGAAACTATTTGAAACTATGTGAAACTATCCGAAACTATGTGAAACTATCCGAAACTATGTGAAACTATGTGAAACTATGTGAAACTATGTGAAACTATCCGAAACTATGTGATACAATGTGAAACAATGTGAAACTATGTGAAACTATGTGAAACTATGTGAAACTATGTGAAACTAACCGAAACTATGTGAAACTATCCGAAACTATGTGAAACTATGTGAAACTATGTGAAACTATCCGAAACTATGTGAAACTATCCGAAACTACGTGAACCTATGTGAAAATATCCAAAACTATGTGAAACTATGAGAAACTATCCGAAACTATTTGAAACTATCCGAAATTATGTGAAACTATGGGAAACTTTCCGAAACTAGGTGAGACTATGTGAAACTATCCGAAACTATGTGAAGCTATGTGAAACTTTCCGAAACTATGTGAGACTATGTGAAACTATCCGAAACTATGTGAAACTATGTGAAACTTTCCGAAACTATGTGAGACTATGTGAAACTATCCGAAACTATGTGAAACTATCCGAAACTATGTGAAACTATGTGAAACTATGTGAAACTATGAGAAACTATCCGAAACTATTTGAAACTATCCGAAACTATGAGAAACTATGTGAAACTATCCGAAACTATGTGAAACTACCTGAAACTATGTGAAACTATGTGAAACTATCCGAAACTATGTGAAACTATAAGAAACTATTTGAAACTATGTGAAACTATCCGAAACTATGTGAAACTATCCGAAACTATGTGAAACTATGTGAAACTATGTGAAACTATGTGAAACTATCCGAAACTATGTGATACAATGTGAAACAATGTGAAACTATGTGAAACTAACCGAAACTATGTGAAACTATCCGAAACTATGTGAAACTAAGTTAAACTGTCCGAAACTGTGTGAAACTACGCGAAACTATCCGAAACTATTTGAAACTATGTGAAACTATCCGAAACTATGTGAGACTATGTGAAACTATCCGAAACTATGTGAAACTATCCGAAACTATGTGAAACTATCCGAAACTATGCGAAACTATGCGAAACTATGCGAAACTATGTGAAACTATACGAAACGATGCGAAACTATGTGAAACTATCCGAAACTATGTGAAACTATGTGAAACTATGAGAAACTATCCGAAACTATTTGAAACTATCCGAAACTATGTGAAACTATGTGAAACTATGTGAAACTACCTGAAACTATGTGAAACTATCCGAAACTATGTGAAACTATAAGAAACTATTTGAAACTATGTGAAACTATCCGAAACTATGTGAAACTATGTGAAACTATCCGAAACTATGTGATACAATGTGAAACAATGTGAAACTATGTGAAACTATGTGAAACTATGTGAAGCTATCCGAAACTATGTGAAACTATCCGAAACTATGTGAAACTATCCGAAACTATGCGAAACTATGTGAAACTATGTGAAACTATCCGAAACGATGCGAAACTATGTGAAACTATGTGAAACTATCCGAAACTATGTGAAACTATCCGAAACTATGTGAAACTATGTGAAACTATCCGAAACTATGTGAAACTATGAGAAACTATCCGAAACTATGTGAAACTATGTGAAACTATTCGAAACTATGTGAAACTATGTGAAACTATCCGAAACTATGTGAAACTATGTGAAACTATCCGAAACTATGTGAGACTATGTGAAACTATCCGAAACTATGTGAAACTATCCGAAACTATGTGAAACTATCCGAAACTATGCGAAACTATGTGAAACTATGTGAAACTATACGAAACGATGCGAAACTATGTGAAACTATGTGAAACTATCCGAAACTATGTGAAACTATGTGAAACTATCCGAAACTATGTGAAACTATCCGAAACTATGTGAAACTATGAGAAACTATCCGAAACTATGTGAAACTATGTGAAACTATTCGAAACTATGTGAAACTATGTGAAACTATCCGAAACTGTGTGAAACTATGTGAAACAACGCGAAACTATGTGAAACTATCCGAAACTATGTGAAACTATCCGAAACTATGTGAAACTATGTGAAACTATCCGAAACTATGAGAAACTATCCGAAACTATGTGAAACTATCCGAAACTATGTGAAACTAAGTGAAACTATCCGAAACTATGTGAAACTACGTGAAACTATCCGAAACTATGTGAAACTATCCGAAACTATGTGAAACTATGCGAAACTATGAGAAACTATGTGAAACTATCCGAAACTATGCGAAACTATGTGAAACTATCCGAAACTATGTGAAACTATGTGAAACTATCCGAAACTATGTGAAACTATCCGAAACTATGTGAAACTATGTGAAACTATCCGAAACTATGTGAAACTGTGTGAAACTATGTGAAACTATCCGAAACTATCCGAAACTATGTGAAACTATGTGAAACTATCCGAAACTATGTGAAACTATCCGAAACTATGTGAAACTATCCGAAACTATGTGAAACTACCCGAAACTGTGTGAAACTATTTGAAACTATCCGAAACTATGTGAAACTATGTGAAACTATCCGAAAATATGTGAAACTATCCGAAACTATGTGAAACTATGAGAAACTATCCGAAACTATGTGAAACTATGTGAAACTAAGAGAAACTATCCGAAACTATGTGAAACTATCCGAGACTATGTGAAACTATGTGAAACTACGTGAAACTATCCGAAACTATGTGAAACTATCCGAAACTATGTGAAACTATGCGAAACTATGTGAAACTATGTGAAACTATCCGAAACTATGCGAAACTATGTGAAACTATCCGAGACTATGTGAAACTATGTGAAACTATCCGAAACTATGTGAAACTATCCGAAACTATGTGAAACTATGTGAAACTATCCGAAACTATGTGAAACTATCCGAAACTATGTGAAACTATGTGAAACTATGTGAAACTATCCGAAACTATGTGAAACTATGTGAAACTAACCGAAACTATGTGAAACTATGTGAAACTATGTGAAACTATCCGAAACTATGTGAAACTATGTGAAACTAAGTTAAACTGTCCGAAACTGTGTGAAACTACGCGAAACTATCCGAAACTATGTGAAACTATGTGAAACTATTCGAAACTATGTGAAACTATGTGAAACTATCCGAAACTGTGTGAAACTATGTGAAACAACGCGAAACTATGTGAAACTATCCGAAACTATGTGAAACTATCCGAAACTATGTGAAACTATGTGAAACTATCCGAAACTATGTGAAACTATCCGAAACTATGTGAAACTATCCGAAACTATGTGAAACTAAGTGAAACTATCCGAAACTATGTGAAACTAAGTGAAACTATCCGAAACTATGTGAAACTATCCGAGACTAGGTGAAACTTTGTGAAACTACGTGAAACTATCCGAAACTATGTGAAACTATCCGAAACTATGTGAAACTATGCGAAACTATGAGAAACTATGTGAAACTATCCGAAACTATGCGAAACTATGTGAAACTATCCGAAACTATGTGAAACTATGTGAAACTATCCGAAACTATGTGAAACTATCCGAAACTATGTGAAACTATGTGAAACTATCCGAAACTATGTGAAACTGTGTGAAACTATGTGAAACTATCCGAAACTATGTGAAACTATGTGAAACTATCCGAAACTAATTGAAACTATCCGAAACTATGTGAAACTATCCGAAACTATGTGAAAATACCCGAAACTGTGTGAAACTATTTGAAACTATCCAAAACTATGTGAAACTATGTGAAACTATCCGAAACTATGTGAAACTATCCGAAACTATGTGAAACTATGAGAAACTATCCGAAACTATGTGAAACTATGTGAAACTAAGTGAAACTATCCGAAACTATGTGAAACTATCCGAGACTATGTGAAACTACGTAAAACTATCCGAAACTATGTGAAACTATCCGAAACTATGTGAAACTATGCGAAACTATGTGAAACTATGTGAAACTATCCGAAACTATGCGAAACTATGTGAAACTATCCGAAACTATGTGAAACTATCCGAAACTATGTGAAACTATCCGAAACTATGTGAAACTATGTGAAACTATCCGAAACTATGTGAAACTATCCAAAACTATGTGAAACTATGTGAAACTATCCGAAACTATGTGAAACTATGTGAAACTATCTGAAACTATCCGAAACTATGTGAAACTATGTGAAACTATCCGAAACTATGTGATACAATGTGAAACAATGTGAAACTATGTGAAACTATGTGAAACTAACCGAAACTATGTGAAACTATGTGAAACTATCCGAAACTATGTGAAACTATGTGAAACTAAGTTAAACTGTCCGAAACTGTGTGAAACTACGCGAAGCTATCCGAAACTATTTGAAACTATGTGAAACTATCCGAAACTATGCGAGACTATGTGAAACTATCCGAAACTATGTGAAACTATCCGAAACTATGTGAAACTATCCGAAACTATGTGAAACTATCCGAAACTATGTGAGACTATGTGAAACTATCCGAAACTATGTGAAACTATCCGAAACTATGTGAAACTATCCGAAACTATGCGAAACTATGTGAAACTATGTGAAACTAAGTGAAACTATCCGAAACTATGTGATACAATGTGAAACAATGTGAAACTATGTGAAACTATGAGAAACTATCCGAAACTATTTGAAACTATCCGAAACTATGAGAAACTATGTGAAACTATCCGAAACTATGTGAAACTACCTGAAACTATGTGAAACTATGTGAAACTATCCGAAACTATGTGAAACTATAAGAAACTATTTGAAACTATGTGAAACTATCCGAAACTATGTGAAACTATCCGAAACTATGTGAAACTATGTGAAACTATGTGAAACTATCCGAAACTATGTGATACAATGTGAAACAATGTGAAACTATGTGAAACTATGTGAAACTATGTGAAACTAACCGAAACTATGTGAAACTATCCGAAACTATGTGAAACTATGTGAAACTATGTGAAACTATCCGAAACTATGTGAAACTATCCGAAACTACGTGAACCTATGTGAAAATATCCAAAACTATGTGAAACTATGAGAAACTATCCGAAACTATTTGAAACTATCCGAAATTATGTGAAACTATGGGAAACTTTCCGAAACTAGGTGAGACTATGTGAAACTATCCGAAACTATGTGAAGCTATGTGAAACTTTCCGAAACTATGTGAGACTATGTGAAACTATCCGAAACTATGTGAAACTATGTGAAACTTTCCGAAACTATGTGAGACTATGTGAAACTATCCGAAACTATGTGAAACTATCCGAAACTATGTGAAACTATGTGAAACTATGTGAAACTATGAGAAACTATCCGAAACTATTTGAAACTATCCGAAACTATGAGAAACTATGTGAAACTATCCGAAACTATGTGAAACTACCTGAAACTATGTGAAACTATGTGAAACTATCCGAAACTATGTGAAACTATAAGAAACTATTTGAAACTATGTGAAACTATCCGAAACTATGTGAAACTATCCGAAACTATGTGAAACTATGTGAAACTATGTGAAACTATGTGAAACTATCCGAAACTATGTGATACAATGTGAAACAATGTGAAACTATGTGAAACTATGTGAAACTATGTGAAACTAACCGAAACTATGTGAAACTATCCGAAACTATGTGAAACTATGTGAAACTATGTGAAACTATCCGAAACTATGTGAAACTATCCGAAACTACGTGAACCTATGTGAAAATATCCAAAACTATGGGAAACTATGAGAAACTATCCGAAACTATTTGAAACTATCCGAAATTATGTGAAACTATGGGAAACTTTCCGAAACTAGGTGAGACTATGTGAAACTATCCGAAACTATGTGAAGCTATGTGAAACTTTCCGAAACTATGTGAGACTATGTGAAACTATCCGAAACTATGTGAAACTATGTGAAACTTTCCGAAACTATGTGAGACTATGTGAAACTATCCGAAACTATGTGAAACTATCCGAAACTATGTGAAACTATCCGAAACTATGCGAAACTATGCGAAACTATGTGAAACTATGTGAAACTATCCGAAACTATGTGAAACTAAGTGAAACTATGTGAAACTATGTGAAACTAACCGAAACTATGTGAAACAATGTGAAACTAACCGAAACTATGTGAAACTATGTGAAACTATCCGAAACTATGTGAAACTATCCGAAACTATGTGAAACTATGTGAAACTAAGTTAAACTGTCCGAAACTATGTGAAACTATGCGAAACTATCCGAAACTATTTGAAACTATGTGAAACTATCCGAAACTATGTGAAAATATGTGAAACTATCCGAAACTATGTGAAACTATCCGAAACTATGTGACACTATGTGAAACTATCCGAAACTATGTGAAACTATGTGAAACTATCCGAAACTATGTGAAACTATGAGAAACTATAAGAAAGTATCCGAAAGTATGTGAAACTATGTGAAACTATGTGAAACTATCTGAAACTACGTGAAACTATGTGAAAATATCCAAAACTATGTGAAACTATGAGAAACTATCCGAAACTATTTGAAACTATCCGAAACTATGTGAAACTATCCGAAACTATGTGAAACTACCCGAAACTATGTGAAACTATGTGAAACTATCCGAAACTATGTGAAACTATTTGAAACTATCCGAAACTATGTGAAGCTATGTGAAACTATCCGAAACTATGTGAAACTACCCGAAACTATGTGAAACTATGTGAAACTATCCGAAACTATGTGAAACTATAAGAAACTATTTGAAACTATTTGAAACTATGTGAAACTATCCGAAACTATGTGAAACTATGTGAAACTATCCGAAACTATGTGAAACTATCCGAAACTATGTGATACAATGTGAAACAATGTGAAACTATGTGAAACTATGTGAAACTATCCGAAACTATGTGACACAATGTGAAACAATGTGAAACTATGTGAAACTATGTGAAACTATCCGAAACTATGTGATACAATGTGAAACAATGTGAAACTATGTGAAACTATGTGAAACTATCCGAAACTATGTGAAACTATCCGAAACTATGTGAAACTATCCGAAACTATGTGAAACTATCCGAAACTATGTGAAACTATCCGAAACGATGCGAAACTATGTGAAACTATGTGAAACTATCCGAAACTATGTGAAACTTTGTGAAACTATGTGAAACTATGTGAAACTATCTGAAACAATGCGAAACTATCCGAAACTATGTGAAACTATCCGAAACTATGTGAAACTATGTGAAACTAACCGAAACTATGTGAAACTATCCGAAACTATGTGAAACTATGTGAAACTATCCGAAACTATCCAAAACTATCCAAAACTATGTGAAACTATGTGAAACTATCCGAAACAATGTGAAACTGTGTGAAACTATCCGAAACTATGTGAAACTATGTGAAACTACCCGAAACTATGTGAAACTATTTGAAACTATCCGAAACTATGTGAAACTATGTGAAACTATGTGAAACTATCCGAAACTATTTGAAACTATGTGAAACTATCCGGAACTATGTGAAACTATCCGAAACTATGTGAAACTATCCGAAACTATGTGAAACAATCCGAAACTATGTGAAACTATCCGAAACTATGTGAAACTATGCGAAACTATGCGAAACTATGTGAAACTATGTGAAACTATCCGAAACTATGCGAAACTATGTGAAACTATCCGAAACTATGTGAAACTATGTGAAACTATCCGAAACTATGTGAAACTATGTGAAACTATCCGAAACTAAGTGAAACTATGTGAAACTATCCGAAACTATGTGAAACTATCCGAAACTATGTGAAACTATCCGAAACTATGTGAAACTATGTGAAACTATGTGAAACTATGTTAAACTATCCGAAACTATGTGAAACTATGTGAAACTATCCGAAACTATGTGAAAATATGTGAAACTATCCGAAACTATGAGAAACTATCCGAAACTATGTGAAACTATGTGAAACAATGAGAAACTATCCGAAACTATGTGAAACTATGTGAAACTCTGTGAAACTATCCGAAACTATGTGAAACTTTGTGAAACTATGTGAAACTATCTGAAACAATGCGAAACTATCCGAAACTATGTGAAATTATCCGAAACTATGTGAAACGATGTGAAACTATCCGAAACTATGTGAAACTATGTGAAACTATCCGAAACTATGTGAAACTATCCGAAACTATGTGAAACTATCCGAAACTATGTGAAACTATGAGAACTATGTGAAACTATCCGAAACTATGAGAAACTATGTGAAACTATCCGAAACTATGTGAAACTATGTGAAACTAACCGAAACTATGTGAAACTATCCGAAACTATGTGAAACTATCCGAAACTATGTGAAACTATGTGAAACTATCCGAAACTACGTGAAACTATGTGAAAATATCCAAAACTATGTGAAACTATGAGAAACTATCCGAAACTATTTGAAACTATCCGAAATTATGTGAAACTATGTTAAACTATCCGAAACTATGTGAAACTATCCGAAACTATGTGAAGCTATCCGAAACTATGTGAAACTATCCGAAACTATGTGAAACTATCCGAAACTATGCGAAACTATGTGAAACTATCCGAAACGATGCGAAACTATGTGAAACTATGTGAAACTATCCGAAACTATGTGAAACTTTGTGAAACTATGTGAAACTATCTGAAACTATGTGATACAATGTGAAACAATGTGAAACTATGTGAAACTATCCGAAACTATGTGAAACTATCCGAAACTATGTGAAACTATCCGAAACTATGTGAAACTATCCGAAACTATGTGAAACTATCCGAAACTATGTGAAACTACCCGAAACTATGTGAAACTATGTGAAACTATCCGAAACTATGTGAAACTATTTGAAACTATCCGAAACTATGTGAAACTATGTGAAACTATGTGAAACTACCCGAAACTATGTGAAACTATGTGAAACTATCCGAAACTATGTGAAACTATAAGAAACTATTTGAAACTATTTGAAACTATGTGAAACTATCCGAAACTATGTGAAACTATGTGAAACTATCCGAAACTATGTGAAACTATCCGAAACTATGTGAAACTATGTGAAACTATCCGAAACTATCCAAAACTATCCAAAACTATGTGAAACTATGTGAAACTATCCGAAACAATGTGAAACTGTGTGAAACTATCCGAAACTATGTGAAACTATGTGAAACTACCCGAAACTATGTGAAACTATTTGAAACTATCCGAAACTATGTGAAACTATGTGATACTATCCGAAACTATTTGAAACTATATGAAACTATCCGGAACTATGTGAAACTATCCGAAACTATGTGAAACTATGTGAAACTATCCGAAACTATGTGAAACTATCCGAAACTATGTGAAACTATCCGAAACTATGTGAAACTATGCGAAACTAAGCGAAACTATGTGAAACTATGCGAAACTATGCGAGTTTCACATAGTTTCGGATAGTTTCACATAGTTTCACATAGTTTCACATAGTTTTGGATAGTTTCGGATAGTTTCACATGGTTTCACATAGTTTCGGATAGTTTCACATAGTTTCAAATAGTTTCGGATAGTTTCACATAGTTTCGGATAGTTTCACATAGTTTCACATAGTTTCGGATAGTTTCACATAGTTTCGCATAGTTTCGGATAGTTTCACATAGTTTCGGATAGTTTCACATAGTTTCACACAGTTTCAGATAGTTTCACATAGTTTCGGATAGTTTCACATAGTTTCACATAGTTTCGGATAGTTTCACATAGTTTCACATAGTTTCGGACAGTTTCACATAGTTTCACATAGTTTCGGATAGTTTCACATAGTTTCGGATAGTTTCACATAGTTTCACATAGTTTCGGATAGTTTCACATAGTTTCGGATAGTTTCACATAGTTTCGGATAGTTTCACATAGTTTCACATAGTTTCGGATAGTTTCAAATAGTTTCACATAGTTTCGGGTAGTTTCACATAGTTTCACATAGTTTCGGATAGTTTCACACAGTTTCACATTGTTTCGGATAGTTTCACATAGTTTCACATAGTTTTGGATAGTTTTGGATAGTTTCGGATAGTTTCACATAGTTTCACTTAGTTTCGGTTAGTTTTGCACAGTTTCGGTTAGTTTCACATAGTTTCGGATAGTTTCACATAGTTTCTCATAGTTTCGGATAGTTTCACATAGTTCTCATAGTTTCACATAGTTTCGGATAGTTTCACATAGTTTCGGATAGTTTCACATAGTTTCGGATAGTTTCACATCGTTTCACATAGTTTCGGATAGTTTCACATAGTTTCGGATAGTTTCGCATTGTTTCAGATAGTTTCACATAGTTTCACAAAGTTTCACATAGTTTCGTATAGTTTCACATAGTTTCACATAGTTTCGGATAGTTTCTCATAGTTTCACATAGTTTCGGATAGTTTCTCATAGTTTCGGATAGTTTCACATATTTTCAATTAGTTTCACATAGTTTCGGATAGTTTCACATAGTTTCACATAGTTTCGGATAGTTTCACATAGTTTCAGATAGTTTCACATAGTTTCGGATAGTTTCACATAGTTTCACATAGTTTCGGATAGTTTCACATAGTTTCACATAGTTTCACATAGTTTCGGATAGTTTCACATAGTTTCACATAGTTTCGGATAGTTTCACATAGTTTCGGATAGTTTCACATAGTTTCTAATAGTTTCGGATAGTTTCACATAGTTTCGGATAGTTTCACATAGTTTCACATAGTTTCGGATAGTTTCACATAGTTTCACATAGTTTCGGATAGTTTCAAATAGTTTCACATAGTTTCGGGTAGTTTCACATAGTTTCACATAGTTTCACACAGTTTCACATTGTTTCGGATAGTTTCACATAGTTTCACATAGTTTCGGATAGTTTCGGATAGTTTCACATAGTTTCACATAGTTTCGGTTAGTTTCACATAGTTTCGGTTAGTTTCACAAAGTTTCACATAGTTTCGGATAGTTTCGCATAGTTTCTCATAGTTTCACATAGTTTCACATAGTTCTCATAGTTTCACATAGTTTCGGATAGTTTCACATAGTTTCGGATAGTTTCGGATAGTTTCACATAGTTTCGGATAGTTTCACATCGTTTCACATAGTTTCGGATAGTTTCACATAGTTTCGGATAGTTTCGCATTGTTTCAGATAGTTTCACATAGTTTCACAAAGTTTCACATAGTTTCGGATAGTTTCACATAGTTTCACATAGTTTCGGATAGTTTCTCATAGTTTCACATAGTTTCGGATAGTTTCTCATAGTTTCGGATAGTTTCACATATTTTCACATAGTTTCACATAGTTTCGGATAGTTTCACATAGTTTCACATAGTTTCACATAGTTTCACATAGTTTCGGATAGTTTCACATAGTTTCGGATAGTTTCACATAGTTTCGGATAGTTTCACATAGTTTCGGATAGTTTCACATAGTTTCACATAGTTTCGGATAGTTTCACATAGTTTCACATAGTTTCGGATAGTTTCACATAGTTTCGCATAGTTTCACATAGTTTCGCATAGTTTCGGATAGTTTCACATAGTTTCACATAGTTTCGCATAGTTTCACATAGTTTCGGATAGTTTCACATAGTTTCGGATAGTTTCACGTAGTTTCACATAGTTTCACATAGTTTCGGATAGATTCACATAGTTTCACATAGTTTCGGATAGTTTCACATAGTTTCACATAGTTTCGGATAGTTTCAAATAGTTTCACATAGTTTCGGGTAGTTTCAAATAGTTTCGGATAGTTTCACATAGTTTCGGATAGTTTCACATAGTTTCGGATAGTTTCACATAGTTTCACATAGTTTCGGATAGTTTCACATAGTTTCACATAGTTTCGGATAGTTTCACATAGTTTCACATAGTTTCGGATAGTTTAACATAGTTTCGCATAGTTTCGGGTAGTTTCACATAGTTTAACATAGTTTCGCATAGTTTCACATAGTTTCGGATAGTTTCACATAGTTTCGGATAGTTTCACATAGTTTCGGATAGTTTCACATATTTTCACATAGTTTCACATAGTTTCGGATAGTTTCACATAGTTTCACATAGTTTCGGATAGTTTCACATAGTTTCACATAGTTTCAGATAGTTTCACATAGTTTCGGATAGTTTCACATAGTTTCACATAGTTTCGGATAGTTTCACATAGTTTCACATAGTTTCGGATAGTTTCAAATAGTTTCACATAGTTTCGGGTAGTTTCACATAGTTTCACATAGTTTCGGATAGTTTCACACAGTTTCACATTGTTTCGGATAGTTTCACATAGTTTCACATAGTTTTGGATAGTTTTGGATAGTTTCGGATAGTTTCACATAGTTTCACATAGTTTCGGAAATTTTCACATAGTTTCGGTTAGTTTCACATAGTTTCACGTAGTTTCGGATAGTTTCACATAGTTTCTCATAGTTTCTCATAGTTTCGGATAGTTTCACATAGTTCTCATAGTTTCACATAGTTTCGGATAGTTTCACATAGTTTCGGATAGTTTCACATAGTTTCACATAGTTTCGGATAGTTTCACATAGTTTCGGATAGTTTCACATAGTTTCGGATAGTTTCGCATTGTTTCAGATAGTTTCACATAGTTTCGGATAGTTTCACGTAGTTTCACATAGTTTCACATAGTCTCGGATAGTTTCACATAGTTTCACATAGTTTCGGATAGTTTCTCATAGTTTCACATAGTTTCGGATAGTTTCTCATAGTTTCGGATAGTTTCACATAGTTTCGGATAGTTTCACATATTTTCACATAGTTTCACATAGTTTCGGATAGTTTCACATAGTTTCACATAGTTTCGGATAGTTTCACATAGTTTCACATAGTTTCACATAGTTTCGGATAGTTTCACATAGTTTCACATAGTTTCGGATAGTTTCGGATAGTTTCGGATAGTTTCACATAGTTTCAGATAGTTTCACATAGTTTCGGATAGTTTCACATAGTTTCACATAGTTTCGGATAGTTTCACATAGTTTCACATAGTTTCACATAGTTTCGGATAGTTTCACATAGTTTCACATAGTTTCGGATAGTTTCACATAGTTTCACATAGTTTTGGATAGTTTTGGATAGTTTCGGATAGTTTCACATAGTTTCACATAGTTTCGGAAATTTTCACATAGTTTCGGTTAGTTTCACATAGTTTCACGTAGTTTCGGATAGTTTCACATAGTTTCTCATAGTTTCTCATAGTTTCGGATAGTTTCACATAGTTCTCATAGTTTCACATAGTTTCGGATAGTTTCACATAGTTTCGGATAGTTTCACATAGTTTCACATAGTTTCGGATAGTTTCACATAGTTTCGGATAGTTTCACATAGTTTCGGATAGTTTCGCATTGTTTCAGATAGTTTCACATAGTTTCGGATAGTTTCACGTAGTTTCACATAGTTTCACATAGTCTCGGATAGTTTCACATAGTTTCACATAGTTTCGGATAGTTTCTCATAGTTTCACATAGTTTCGGATAGTTTCTCATAGTTTCGGATAGTTTCACATAGTTTCGGATAGTTTCACATATTTTCACATAGTTTCACATAGTTTCGGATAGTTTCACATAGTTTCACATAGTTTCGGATAGTTTCACATAGTTTCACATAGTTTCACATAGTTTCGGATAGTTTCACATAGTTTCACATAGTTTCGGATAGTTTCGGATAGTTTCGGATAGTTTCACATAGTTTCAGATAGTTTCACATAGTTTCGGATAGTTTCACATAGTTTCACATAGTTTCGGATAGTTTCACATAGTTTCACATAGTTTCACATAGTTTCGGATAGTTTCACATAGTTTCGGATAGTTTCACATAGTTTCACATAGTTTCACATAGTTTCGGATAGTTTCACATAGTTTCACATAGTTTCACATAGTTTCACATAGTTTCAGATAGTTTCACATAGTTTCGGATAGTTTCACATAGTTTCACATAGTTTCGGATAGTTTCACATTGTTTCGGATAGTTTCAAATAGTTTCACATAGTTTCGGGTAGTTTCACATAGTTTCACATAGTTTCGGATAGTTTCACACAGTTTCACATTGTTTCGGGTAGTTTCACATAGTTTCACATAGTTTTGGATAGTTTCGGATAGTTTCACATAGGTTCACATAGTTTCGGAAATTTTCACATAGTTTCGGTTAGTTTCACATAGTTTCACATAGTTTCGGATAGTTTCACATAGTTTCTCATAGTTTCTCATAGTTTCGGATAGTTTCACATAGTTCTCATAGTTTCACATAGTTTCGGATAGTTTCACATAGTTTCGGATAGTTTCACATAGTTTCACATAGTTTCGGATAGTTTCCCATCGTTTCACATAGTTTCGGATAGTTTCACATAGTTTCGGATAGTTTCGCATTGTTTCAGATAGTTTCACATAGTTTCGGATAGTTTCACGTAGTTTCACATAGTTTCACATAGTCTCGGATAGTTTCACATAGTTTCGGATAGTTTCTCATAGTTTCACATAGTTTCGGATAGTTTCTCATAGTTTCGGATAGTTTCACATATTTTCACATAGTTTCACATAGTTTCGGATAGTTTCACATAGTTTCACATAGTTTCGGATAGTTTCACATAGTTTCACATAGTTTCACATAGTTTCGGATAGTTTCACATAGTTTCACATAGTTTCGGATAGTTTCACATAGTTTCGGATAGTTTCACATAGTTTTACATAGTTTCGGATAGTTTCACATAGTTTCGGATAGTTTCACATAGTTTCACATAGTTTCACATAGTTTCGGATAGTTTCACATAGTTTCGCATAGTTTCGGATAGTTTCACATAGTTTCACATAGTTTCACATAGTTTCGGATAGTTTCACATCGTTTCACATAGTTTCGGATAGTTTCACATAGTTTCGGATAGTTTCGCATTGTTTCAGATAGTTTCACATAGTTTCACAAAGTTTCACATAGTTTCGTATAGTTTCACATAGTTTCACATAGTTTCGGATAGTTTCTCATAGTTTCACATAGTTTCGGATAGTTTCTCATAGTTTCGGATAGTTTCACATATTTTCAATTAGTTTCACATAGTTTCGGATAGTTTCACATAGTTTCACATAGTTTCGGATAGTTTCACATAGTTTCAGATAGTTTCACATAGTTTCGGATAGTTTCACATAGTTTCACATAGTTTCGGATAGTTTCACATAGTTTCACATAGTTTCACATAGTTTCGGATAGTTTCACATAGTTTCACATAGTTTCGGATAGTTTCACATAGTTTCGGATAGTTTCACATAGTTTCACATAGTTTCGGATAGTTTCACATAGTTTCGGATAGTTTCACATAGTTTCACATAGTTTCGGATAGTTTCACATAGTTTCACATAGTTTCGGATAGTTTCAAATAGTTTCACATAGTTTCGGGTAGTTTCACATAGTTTCACATAGTTTCACACAGTTTCACATTGTTTCGGATAGTTTCACATAGTTTCACATAGTTTCGGATAGTTTCGGATAGTTTCACATAGTTTCACATAGTTTCGGTTAGTTTCACATAGTTTCGGTTAGTTTCACAAAGTTTCACATAGTTTCGGATAGTTTCGCATAGTTTCTCATAGTTTCACATAGTTTCACATAGTTCTCATAGTTTCACATAGTTTCGGATAGTTTCACATAGTTTCGGATAGTTTCGGATAGTTTCACATAGTTTCGGATAGTTTCACATCGTTTCACATAGTTTCGGATAGTTTCACATAGTTTCGGATAGTTTCGCATTGTTTCAGATAGTTTCACATAGTTTCACAAAGTTTCACATAGTTTCGGATAGTTTCACATAGTTTCACATAGTTTCGGATAGTTTCTCATAGTTTCACATAGTTTCGGATAGTTTCTCATAGTTTCGGATAGTTTCACATATTTTCACATAGTTTCACATAGTTTCGGATAGTTTCACATAGTTTCACATAGTTTCACATAGTTTCGGATAGTTTCACATAGTTTCGGATAGTTTCACATAGTTTCGGATAGTTTCACATAGTTTCGGATAGTTTCACATAGTTTCACATAGTTTCGGATAGTTTCACATAGTTTCACATAGTTTCGGATAGTTTCACATAGTTTCGCATAGTTTCACATAGTTTCGCATAGTTTCGGATAGTTTCACATAGTTTCACATAGTTTCGCATAGTTTCACATAGTTTCGGATAGTTTCACATAGTTTCGGATAGTTTCACGTAGTTTCACATAGTTTCACATAGTTTCGGATAGATTCACATAGTTTCACATAGTTTCGGATAGTTTCACATAGTTTCACATAGTTTCGGATAGTTTCAAATAGTTTCACATAGTTTCGGGTAGTTTCAAATAGTTTCGGATAGTTTCACATAGTTTCGGATAGTTTCACATAGTTTCGGATAGTTTCACATAGTTTCACATAGTTTCGGATAGTTTCACATAGTTTCACATAGTTTCGGATAGTTTCACATAGTTTCACATAGTTTCGGATAGTTTAACATAGTTTCGCATAGTTTCGGGTAGTTTCACATAGTTTAACATAGTTTCGCATAGTTTCACATAGTTTCGGATAGTTTCACATAGTTTCGGATAGTTTCACATAGTTTCGGATAGTTTCACATATTTTCACATAGTTTCACATAGTTTCGGATAGTTTCACATAGTTTCACATAGTTTCGGATAGTTTCACATAGTTTCACATAGTTTCAGATAGTTTCACATAGTTTCGGATAGTTTCACATAGTTTCACATAGTTTCGGATAGTTTCACATAGTTTCACATAGTTTCGGATAGTTTCAAATAGTTTCACATAGTTTCGGGTAGTTTCACATAGTTTCACATAGTTTCGGATAGTTTCACACAGTTTCACATTGTTTCGGATAGTTTCACATAGTTTCACATAGTTTTGGATAGTTTTGGATAGTTTCGGATAGTTTCACATAGTTTCACATAGTTTCGGAAATTTTCACATAGTTTCGGTTAGTTTCACATAGTTTCACGTAGTTTCGGATAGTTTCACATAGTTTCTCATAGTTTCTCATAGTTTCGGATAGTTTCACATAGTTCTCATAGTTTCACATAGTTTCGGATAGTTTCACATAGTTTCGGATAGTTTCACATAGTTTCACATAGTTTCGGATAGTTTCACATAGTTTCGGATAGTTTCACATAGTTTCGGATAGTTTCGCATTGTTTCAGATAGTTTCACATAGTTTCGGATAGTTTCACGTAGTTTCACATAGTTTCACATAGTCTCGGATAGTTTCACATAGTTTCACATAGTTTCGGATAGTTTCTCATAGTTTCACATAGTTTCGGATAGTTTCTCATAGTTTCGGATAGTTTCACATAGTTTCGGATAGTTTCACATATTTTCACATAGTTTCACATAGTTTCGGATAGTTTCACATAGTTTCACATAGTTTCGGATAGTTTCACATAGTTTCACATAGTTTCACATAGTTTCGGATAGTTTCACATAGTTTCACATAGTTTCGGATAGTTTCGGATAGTTTCGGATAGTTTCACATAGTTTCAGATAGTTTCACATAGTTTCACATAGTTTCGGATAGTTTCACATAGTTTCACATAGTTTCGGATAGTTTCACATAGTTTCACATAGTTTCACATAGTTTCGGATAGTTTCACATAGTTTCGGATAGTTTCACATAGTTTCACATAGTTTCACATAGTTTCGGATAGTTTCACATAGTTTCACATAGTTTCACATAGTTTCACATAGTTTCAGATAGTTTCACATAGTTTCGGATAGTTTCACATAGTTTCACATAGTTTCGGATAGTTTCACATTGTTTCGGATAGTTTCAAATAGTTTCACATAGTTTCGGGTAGTTTCACATAGTTTCACATAGTTTCGGATAGTTTCACACAGTTTCACATTGTTTCGGGTAGTTTCACATAGTTTCACATAGTTTTGGATAGTTTCGGATAGTTTCACATAGGTTCACATAGTTTCGGAAATTTTCACATAGTTTCGGTTAGTTTCACATAGTTTCACATAGTTTCGGATAGTTTCACATAGTTTCTCATAGTTTCTCATAGTTTCGGATAGTTTCACATAGTTCTCATAGTTTCACATAGTTTCGGATAGTTTCACATAGTTTCGGATAGTTTCACATAGTTTCACATAGTTTCGGATAGTTTCCCATCGTTTCACATAGTTTCGGATAGTTTCACATAGTTTCGGATAGTTTCGCATTGTTTCAGATAGTTTCACATAGTTTCGGATAGTTTCACGTAGTTTCACATAGTTTCACATAGTCTCGGATAGTTTCACATAGTTTCGGATAGTTTCTCATAGTTTCACATAGTTTCGGATAGTTTCTCATAGTTTCGGATAGTTTCACATATTTTCACATAGTTTCACATAGTTTCGGATAGTTTCACATAGTTTCACATAGTTTCGGATAGTTTCACATAGTTTCACATAGTTTCACATAGTTTCGGATAGTTTCACATAGTTTCACATAGTTTCGGATAGTTTCACATAGTTTCGGATAGTTTCACATAGTTTTACATAGTTTCGGATAGTTTCACATAGTTTCGGATAGTTTCACATAGTTTCACATAGTTTCACATAGTTTCGGATAGTTTCACATAGTTTCGCATAGTTTCGGATAGTTTCACATAGTTTCACATAGTTTCGCATAGTTTCATATAGTTTCGGATAGTTTCACATAGTTTCGGATAGTTTCACGTAGTTTCACATAGTTTCACATAGTCTCGGATAGTTTCACACAGTTCCGGATAGTTTCACTTAGTTTCACATAGTTTCGGATAGTTTCAATTAGTTTCACATAGTTTCACATAGTTTCGGATAGATTCACATAGTTTCACATAGTTTCGGATAGTTTCTCATAGTTTCACATAGTTTCGGATAGTTTCACATAGTTTCGGATAGTTTCACATAGTTTCACATAGTTTCGGATAGTTTCAAATAGTTTCACATAGTTTCGGGTAGTTTCACATAGTTTCGGATAGTTTCACATAGTTTCGGATAGTTTCACATAGTTTCGGATAGTTTCACATAGTTTCACATAGTTTCGGATAGTTTCACATAGTTTCACATAGTTTCGGATAGTTTCACATAGTTTCGGATAGTTTCACATAGTTTCGGATAGTTTCACATAGTTTTACATAGTTTCGGATAGTTTCACATAGTTTCACATAGTTTCGGATAGTTTCACATAGTTTCACATAGTTTCGGGTAGTTTCACATAGTTTCGGATAGTTTCACATAGTTTCGGATAGTTTCACATAGTTTCGGATAATTTCACATCGTTTCACATAGTTTCGGATAGTTTCACATAGTTTCACATAGTTTCGGATAGTTTCACATAGTTTCACATAGTTTCGGATAGTTTCTCATAGTTTCACATAGTTTCGGATAGTTTCTCATAGTTTCGGATAGTTTCACATATTTTCACATAGTTTCACATAGTTTCGGATAGTTTCACATAGTTTCGGATAGTTTCACATAGTTTCACATAGTTTCACATAGTTTCACATAGTTTCACATAGTTTCGGATAGTTTCACATAGTTTCACATAGTTTCGGATAGTTTCACATAGTTTCACATAGTTTCGGATAGTTTCAAATAGTTTCACATAGTTTCGGGTAGTTTCACATAGTTTCACATAGTTTCGGATAGTTTCACACAGTTTCACATTGTTTCGGATAGTTTCACATAGTTTCACATAGTTTTGGATAGTTTTGGATAGTTTCGGATAGTTTCACATAGTTTCACATAGTTTCGGAAATTTTCACATAGTTTCGGTTAGTTTCACATAGTTTCACGTAGTTTCGGATAGTTTCACATAGTTTCTCATAGTTTCTCATAGTTTCGGATAGTTTCACATAGTTCTCATAGTTTCACATAGTTTCGGATAGTTTCACATAGTTTCGGATAGTTTCACATAGTTTCACATAGTTTCGGATAGTTTCACATCGTTTCACATAGTTTCGGATAGTTTCACATAGTTTCGGATAGTTTCGCATTGTTTCAGATAGTTTCACATAGTTTCGGATAGTTTCACGTAGTTTCACATAGTTTCACATAGTCTCGGATAGTTTCACATAGTTTCACATAGTTTCGGATAGTTTCTCATAGTTTCACATAGTTTCGGATAGTTTCTCATAGTTTCGGATAGTTTCACATAGTTTCGGATAGTTTCACATATTTTCACATAGTTTCACATAGTTTCGGATAGTTTCACATAGTTTCACATAGTTTCGGATAGTTTCACATAGTTTCACATAGTTTCACATAGTTTCGGATAGTTTCACATAGTTTCACATAGTTTCGGATAGTTTCGGATAGTTTCGGATAGTTTCACATAGTTTCAGATAGTTTCACATAGTTTCACATAGTTTCGGATAGTTTCACATAGTTTCACATAGTTTCGGATAGTTTCACATAGTTTCACATAGTTTCGGATAGTTTCACATAGTTTCGGATAGTTTCACATAGTTTCACATAGTTTCACATAGTTTCGGATAGTTTCACATAGTTTCACATAGTTTCACATAGTTTCAGATAGTTTCACATAGTTTCGGATAGTTTCACATAGTTTCACATAGTTTCGGATAGTTTCACATTGTTTCGGATAGTTTCAAATAGTTTCACATAGTTTCGGGTAGTTTCACATAGTTTCACATAATTTCGGATAGTTTCACACAATTTCACATTGTTTCGGGTAGTTTCACATAGTTTCACATAGTTTTGGATAGTTTCACATAGTTTCGGATAGTTTCTCATAGTTTCGGATAGTTTCACATATTTTCGGATAGTTTCACATAGTTTCACATAGTTTCGGATAGTTTCGGATAGTTTCGGATAGTTTCACATAGTTTCAGATAGTTTCACATAGTTTCACATAGTTTCGGATAGTTTCACATAGTTTCACATAGTTTCGGATAGTTTCACATAGTTTCACATAGTTTCACATAGTTTCGGATAGTTTCACATAGTTTCGGATAGTTTCACATAGTTTCACATAGTTTCACATAGTTTCGGATAGTTTCACATAGTTTCACATAGTTTCACATAGTTTCACATAGTTTCAGATAGTTTCACATAGTTTCGGATAGTTTCACATAGTTTCACATAGTTTCGGATAGTTTCACATTGTTTCGGATAGTTTCAAATAGTTTCACATAGTTTCGGGTAGTTTCACATAGTTTCACATAATTTCGGATAGTTTCACACAATTTCACATTGTTTCGGGTAGTTTCACATAGTTTCGGATAGTTTCTCATAGTTTCACATAGTTTCGGATAGTTTCTCATAGTTTCGGATAGTTTCACATATTTTCACATAGTTTCACATAGTTTCGGATAGTTTCACATAGTTTCACATAGTTTCGGATAGTTTCACATAGTTTCACATAGTTTCACATAGTTTCGGATAGTTTCACATAGTTTCACATAGTTTCGGATAGTTTCACATAGTTTCGGATAGTTTCACATAGTTTTACATAGTTTCGGATAGTTTCACATAGTTTCGGATAGTTTCACATAGTTTCACATAGTTTCACATAGTTTCGGATAGTTTCACATAGTTTCGCATAGTTTCGGATAGTTTCACATAGTTTCACATAGTTTCGCATAGTTTCATATAGTTTCGGATAGTTTCACATAGTTTCGGATAGTTTCACGTAGTTTCACATAGTTTCACATAGTCTCGGATAGTTTCACACAGTTCCGGATAGTTTCACTTAGTTTCACATAGTTTCGGATAGTTTCAATTAGTTTCACATAGTTTCACATAGTTTCGGATAGATTCACATAGTTTCACATAGTTTCGGATAGTTTCTCATAGTTTCACATAGTTTCGGATAGTTTCACATAGTTTCGGATAGTTTCACATAGTTTCACATAGTTTCGGATAGTTTCAAATAGTTTCACATAGTTTCGGGTAGTTTCACATAGTTTCGGATAGTTTCACATAGTTTCGGATAGTTTCACATAGTTTCGGATAGTTTCACATAGTTTCACATAGTTTCGGATAGTTTCACATAGTTTCACATAGTTTCGGATAGTTTCACATAGTTTCGGATAGTTTCACATAGTTTCGGATAGTTTCACATAGTTTTACATAGTTTCGGATAGTTTCACATAGTTTCACATAGTTTCGGATAGTTTCACATAGTTTCACATAGTTTCGGGTAGTTTCACATAGTTTCGGATAGTTTCACATAGTTTCGGATAGTTTCACATAGTTTCGGATAGTTTCACATCGTTTCACATAGTTTCGGATAGTTTCACATAGTTTCACATAGTTTCGGATAGTTTCACATAGTTTCACATAGTTTCGGATAGTTTCTCATAGTTTCACATAGTTTCGGATAGTTTCTCATAGTTTCGGATAGTTTCACATATTTTCACATAGTTTCACATAGTTTCGGATAGTTTCACATAGTTTCGGATAGTTTCACATAGTTTCACATAGTTTCACATAGTTTCAGATAGTTTCACATAGTTTCACATAGTTTCGGATAGTTTCACATAGTTTCACATAGTTTCGGATAGTTTCACATAGTTTCACATAGTTTCGGATAGTTTCAAATAGTTTCACATAGTTTCGGGTAGTTTCACATAGTTTCACATAGTTTCGGATAGTTTCACACAGTTTCACATTGTTTCGGATAGTTTCACATAGTTTCACATAGTTTTGGATAGTTTTGGATAGTTTCGGATAGTTTCACATAGTTTCACATAGTTTCGGAAATTTTCACATAGTTTCGGTTAGTTTCACATAGTTTCACGTAGTTTCGGATAGTTTCACATAGTTTCTCATAGTTTCTCATAGTTTCGGATAGTTTCACATAGTTCTCATAGTTTCACATAGTTTCGGATAGTTTCACATAGTTTCGGATAGTTTCACATAGTTTCACATAGTTTCGGATAGTTTCACATCGTTTCACATAGTTTCGGATAGTTTCACATAGTTTCGGATAGTTTCGCATTGTTTCAGATAGTTTCACATAGTTTCGGATAGTTTCACGTAGTTTCACATAGTTTCACATAGTCTCGGATAGTTTCACATAGTTTCACATAGTTTCGG
Organism: Parasteatoda tepidariorum; assembly: GCF_982258835.1. Lineage (NCBI taxonomy): Eukaryota > Metazoa > Arthropoda > Arachnida > Araneae > Theridiidae > Parasteatoda > Parasteatoda tepidariorum. The sequence continues at coordinate 498,853 of NC_141761.1, forward strand.
ATAGTTTCTCATAGTTTCACATAGTTTCGGATAGTTTCTCATAGTTTCGGATAGTTTCACATAGTTTCGGATAGTTTCACATATTTTCACATAGTTTCACATAGTTTCGGATAGTTTCACATAGTTTCACATAGTTTCGGATAGTTTCACATAGTTTCACATAGTTTCACATAGTTTCGGATAGTTTCACATAGTTTCACATAGTTTCGGATAGTTTCGGATAGTTTCGGATAGTTTCACATAGTTTCAGATAGTTTCACATAGTTTCACATAGTTTCGGATAGTTTCACATAGTTTCACATAGTTTCGGATAGTTTCACATAGTTTCACATAGTTTCACATAGTTTCGGATAGTTTCACATAGTTTCGGATAGTTTCACATAGTTTCACATAGTTTCACATAGTTTCGGATAGTTTCACATAGTTTCACATAGTTTCACATAGTTTCACATAGTTTCAGATAGTTTCACATAGTTTCGGATAGTTTCACATAGTTTCACATAGTTTCGGATAGTTTCACATTGTTTCGGATAGTTTCAAATAGTTTCACATAGTTTCGGGTAGTTTCACATAGTTTCACATAATTTCGGATAGTTTCACACAATTTCACATTGTTTCGGGTAGTTTCACATAGTTTCACATAGTTTTGGATAGTTTCGGATAGTTTCACATAGGTTCACATAGTTTCGGAAATTTTCACATAGTTTCGGTTAGTTTCACATAGTTTCACATAGTTTCGGATAGTTTCACATAGTTTCTCATAGTTTCTCATAGTTTCGGATAGTTTCACATAGTTCTCATAGTTTCACATAGTTTCGGATAGTTTCACATAGTTTCGGATAGTTTCACATAGTTTCACATAGTTTCGGATAGTTTCCCATCGTTTCACATAGTTTCGGATAGTTTCACATAGTTTCGGATAGTTTCGCATTGTTTCAGATAGTTTCACATAGTTTCGGATAGTTTCACGTAGTTTCACATAGTTTCACATAGTCTCGGATAGTTTCACATAGTTTCGGATAGTTTCTCATAGTTTCACATAGTTTCGGATAGTTTCTCATAGTTTCGGATAGTTTCACATATTTTCACATAGTTTCACATAGTTTCGGATAGTTTCACATAGTTTCACATAGTTTCGGATAGTTTCACATAGTTTCACATAGTTTCACATAGTTTCACATAGTTTCGGATAGTTTCACATAGTTTCACATAGTTTCGGATAGTTTCACATAGTTTCGGATAGTTTCACATAGTTTTACATAGTTTCGGATAGTTTCACATAGTTTCGGATAGTTTCACATAGTTTCACATAGTTTCACATAGTTTCGGATAGTTTCACATAGTTTCGCATAGTTTCGGATAGTTTCACATAGTTTCGCATAGTTTCATATAGTTTCGGATAGTTTCACATAGTTTCGGATAGTTTCACGTAGTTTCACATAGTTTCACATAGTCTCGGATAGTTTCACACAGTTCCGGATAGTTTCACTTAGTTTCACATAGTTTCGGATAGTTTCAATTAGTTTCACATAGTTTCACATAGTTTCGGATAGATTCACATAGTTTCACATAGTTTCGGATAGTTTCTCATAGTTTCACATAGTTTCGGATAGTTTCACATAGTTTCGGATAGTTTCACATAGTTTCACATAGTTTCGGATAGTTTCAAATAGTTTCACATAGTTTCGGGTAGTTTCACATAGTTTCGGATAGTTTCACATAGTTTCGGATAGTTTCACATAGTTTCGGATAGTTTCACATAGTTTCACATAGTTTCGGATAGTTTCACATAGTTTCACATAGTTTCGGATAGTTTCACATAGTTTCGGATAGTTTCACATAGTTTCGGATAGTTTCACATAGTTTTACATAGTTTCGGATAGTTTCACATAGTTTCACATAGTTTCGGATAGTTTCACATAGTTTCACATAGTTTCGGGTAGTTTCACATAGTTTCGGATAGTTTCACATAGTTTCGGATAGTTTCACATAGTTTCGGATAGTTTCACATCGTTTCACATAGTTTCGGATAGTTTCACATAGTTTCACATAGTTTCGGATAGTTTCACATAGTTTCACATAGTTTCGGATAGTTTCTCATAGTTTCACATAGTTTCGGATAGTTTCTCATAGTTTCGGATAGTTTCACATATTTTCACATAGTTTCACATAGTTTCGGATAGTTTCACATAGTTTCGGATAGTTTCACATAGTTTCACATAGTTTCACATAGTTTCAGATAGTTTCACATAGTTTCGGATAGTTTCACATAGTTTCGGATAGTTTCACATAGTTTCACATAGTTTCGGATAGTTTCGGATAGTTTCACTTAGTTTCACATAGTTTCACATAGTTTCACATAGTTTCGGATAGTTTCACATAGTTTCGGATAGTTTCACATAGTTTCACATAGTTTCGGATAGTTTCACATAGTTTCGGATAGTTTCACATAGTTTCGGATAGTTTCACATAGTTTCACATAGTTTCGGATAGTTTCAAATAGTTTCACATAGTTTCGGGTAGTTTCACATAGTTTCACATAGTTTCGGATAGTTTCACACAGTTTCACATTGTTTCGGATAGTTTCACATAGTTTCACATAGTTTTGGATAGTTTTGGATAGTTTCGGATAGTTTCACATAGTTTCACTTAGTTTCGGATAGTTTCGCACAGTTTCGGTTAGTTTCACATAGTTTCGGATAGTTTCACATAGTTTCTCATAGTTTCGGATAGTTTCACATAGTTCTCATAGTTTCACATAGTTTCGGATAGTTTCACATAGTTTCGGATAGTTTCACATAGTTTCGGATAGTTTCACATCGTTTCACATAGTTTCGGATAGTTTCACATAGTTTCGGATAGTTTCGCATTGTTTCAGATAGTTTCACATAGTTTCACAAAGTTTCACATAGTTTCGTATAGTTTCACATAGTTTCACATAGTTTCGGATAGTTTCTCATAGTTTCACATAGTTTCGGATAGTTTCTCATAGTTTCGGATAGTTTCACATATTTTCAATTAGTTTCACATAGTTTTGGATAGTTTCACATAGTTTCACATAGTTTCGGATAGTTTCACATAGTTTCAGATAGTTTCACATAGTTTCGGATAGTTTCACATAGTTTCACATAGTTTCGGATAGTTTCACATAGTTTCACATAGTTTCACATAGTTTCGGATAGTTTCACATAGTTTCACATAGTTTCGGATAGTTTCTCATAGTTTCGGATAGTTTCACATAGTTTCGGATAGTTTCACATATTTTCACATAGTTTCACATAGTTTCGGATAGTTTCACATAGTTTCACATAGTTTCGGATAGTTTCACATAGTTTCACATAGTTTCACATAGTTTCGGATAGTTTCACATAGTTTCACATAGTTTCGGATAGTTTCGGATAGTTTCGGATAGTTTCACATAGTTTCAGATAGTTTCACATAGTTTCACATAGTTTCGGATAGTTTCACATAGTTTCACATAGTTTCGGATAGTTTCACATAGTTTCACATAGTTTCACATAGTTTCGGATAGTTTCACATAGTTTCGGATAGTTTCACATAGTTTCACATAGTTTCACATAGTTTCGGATAGTTTCACATAGTTTCACATAGTTTCACATAGTTTCACATAGTTTCAGATAGTTTCACATAGTTTCGGATAGTTTCACATAGTTTCACATAGTTTCGGATAGTTTCACATTGTTTCGGATAGTTTCAAATAGTTTCACATAGTTTCGGGTAGTTTCACATAGTTTCACATAATTTCGGATAGTTTCACACAATTTCACATTGTTTCGGGTAGTTTCACATAGTTTCACATAGTTTTGGATAGTTTCGGATAGTTTCACATAGGTTCACATAGTTTCGGAAATTTTCACATAGTTTCGGTTAGTTTCACATAGTTTCACATAGTTTCGGATAGTTTCACATAGTTTCTCATAGTTTCTCATAGTTTCGGATAGTTTCACATAGTTCTCATAGTTTCACATAGTTTCGGATAGTTTCACATAGTTTCGGATAGTTTCACATAGTTTCACATAGTTTCGGATAGTTTCCCATCGTTTCACATAGTTTCGGATAGTTTCACATAGTTTCGGATAGTTTCGCATTGTTTCAGATAGTTTCACATAGTTTCGGATAGTTTCACGTAGTTTCACATAGTTTCACATAGTCTCGGATAGTTTCACATAGTTTCGGATAGTTTCTCATAGTTTCACATAGTTTCGGATAGTTTCTCATAGTTTCGGATAGTTTCACATATTTTCACATAGTTTCACATAGTTTCGGATAGTTTCACATAGTTTCACATAGTTTCGGATAGTTTCACATAGTTTCACATAGTTTCACATAGTTTCGGATAGTTTCACATAGTTTCACATAGTTTCGGATAGTTTCACATAGTTTCGGATAGTTTCACATAGTTTTACATAGTTTCGGATAGTTTCACATAGTTTCGGATAGTTTCACATAGTTTCACATAGTTTCACATAGTTTCGGATAGTTTCACATAGTTTCGCATAGTTTCGGATAGTTTCACATAGTTTCACATAGTTTCGCATAGTTTCATATAGTTTCGGATAGTTTCACATAGTTTCGGATAGTTTCACGTAGTTTCACATAGTTTCACATAGTCTCGGATAGTTTCACACAGTTCCGGATAGTTTCACTTAGTTTCACATAGTTTCGGATAGTTTCAATTAGTTTCACATAGTTTCACATAGTTTCGGATAGATTCACATAGTTTCACATAGTTTCGGATAGTTTCTCATAGTTTCACATAGTTTCGGATAGTTTCACATAGTTTCGGATAGTTTCACATAGTTTCACATAGTTTCGGATAGTTTCAAATCGTTTCACATAGTTTCGGGTAGTTTCACATAGTTTCGGATAGTTTCACATAGTTTCGGATAGTTTCACATAGTTTCGGATAGTTTCACATAGTTTCACATAGTTTCGGATAGTTTCACATAGTTTCACATAGTTTCGGATAGTTTCACATAGTTTCGGATAGTTTCACATAGTTTCGGATAGTTTCACATAGTTTTACATAGTTTCGGATAGTTTCACATAGTTTCACATAGTTTCGGATAGTTTCACATAGTTTCACATAGTTTCGGGTAGTTTCACATAGTTTCGGATAGTTTCACATAGTTTCGGATAGTTTCACATAGTTTCGGATAGTTTCACATCGTTTCACATAGTTTCGGATAGTTTCACATAGTTTCACATAGTTTCTCATAGTTTCTCATAGTTTCACATAGTTTCGGATAGTTTCTCATAGTTTCGGATAGTTTCACATAGTTTCGGATAGTTTCACATATTTTCACATAGTTTCACATAGTTTCGGATAGTTTCACATAGTTTCACATAGTTTCGGATAGTTTCACATAGTTTCACATAGTTTCACATAGTTTCGGATAGTTTCACATAGTTTCACATAGTTTCGGATAGTTTCGGATAGTTTCGGATAGTTTCACATAGTTTCAGATAGTTTCACATAGTTTCACATAGTTTCGGATAGTTTCACATAGTTTCACATAGTTTCGGATAGTTTCACATAGTTTCACATAGTTTCACATAGTTTCGGATAGTTTCACATAGTTTCGGATAGTTTCACATAGTTTCACATAGTTTCACATAGTTTCGGATAGTTTCACATAGTTTCACATAGTTTCACATAGTTTCACATAGTTTCAGATAGTTTTCACATAGTTTCGGATAGTTTCACATAGTTTCACATAGTTTCGGATAGTTTCACATTGTTTCGGATAGTTTCAAATAGTTTCACATAGTTTCGGGTAGTTTCACATAGTTTCACATAGTTTCGGATAGTTTCACACAGTTTCACATTGTTTCGGGTAGTTTCACATAGTTTCACATAGTTTTGGATAGTTTCGGATAGTTTCACATAGGTTCACATAGTTTCGGAAATTTTCACATAGTTTCGGTTAGTTTCACATAGTTTCACATAGTTTCGGATAGTTTCACATAGTTTCTCATAGTTTCTCATAGTTTCGGATAGTTTTCACATAGTTCTCATAGTTTCACATAGTTTCGGATAGTTTCACATAGTTTCGGATAGTTTCACATAGTTTCACATAGTTTCGGATAGTTTCCCATCGTTTCACATAGTTTCGGATAGTTTCACATAGTTTCGGATAGTTTCGCATTGTTTCAGATAGTTTCACATAGTTTCGGATAGTTTCACGTAGTTTCACATAGTTTCACATAGTCTCGGATAGTTTCACATAGTTTCGGATAGTTTCTCATAGTTTCACATAGTTTCGGATAGTTTCTCATAGTTTCGGATAGTTTCACATATTTTCACATAGTTTCACATAGTTTCGGATAGTTTCACATAGTTTCACATAGTTTCGGATAGTTTCACATAGTTTCACATAGTTTCACATAGTTTCGGATAGTTTCACATAGTTTCACATAGTTTCGGATAGTTTCACATAGTTTCGGATAGTTTCACATAGTTTTACATAGTTTCGGATAGTTTCACATAGTTTCGGATAGTTTCACATAGTTTCACATAGTTTCACATAGTTTCGGATAGTTTCACATAGTTTCGCATAGTTTCGGATAGTTTCACATAGTTTCACATAGTTTCGCATAGTTTCATATAGTTTCGGATAGTTTCACATAGTTTCGGATAGTTTCACGTAGTTTCACATAGTTTCACATAGTCTCGGATAGTTTCACACAGTTCCGGATAGTTTCACTTAGTTTCACATAGTTTCGGATAGTTTCAATTAGTTTCACATAGTTTCACATAGTTTCGGATAGATTCACATAGTTTCACATAGTTTCGGATAGTTTCTCATAGTTTCACATAGTTTCGGATAGTTTCACATAGTTTCGGATAGTTTCACATAGTTTCACATAGTTTCGGATAGTTTCAAATAGTTTCACATAGTTTCGGGTAGTTTCACATAGTTTCGGATAGTTTCACATAGTTTCGGATAGTTTCACATAGTTTCGGATAGTTTCACATAGTTTCACATAGTTTCGGATAGTTTCACATAGTTTCACATAGTTTCGGATAGTTTCACATAGTTTCGGATAGTTTCACATAGTTTCGGATAGTTTCACATAGTTTTACATAGTTTCGGATAGTTTCACATAGTTTCACATAGTTTCGGATAGTTTCACATAGTTTCACATAGTTTCGGGTAGTTTCACATAGTTTCGGATAGTTTCACATAGTTTCGGATAGTTTCACATAGTTTCGGATAGTTTCACATCGTTTCACATAGTTTCGGATAGTTTCACATAGTTTCACATAGTTTCGGATAGTTTCACATAGTTTCACATAGTTTCGGATAGTTTCTCATAGTTTCACATAGTTTCGGATAGTTTCTCATAGTTTCGGATAGTTTCACATATTTTCACATAGTTTCACATAGTTTCGGATAGTTTCACATAGTTTCGGATAGTTTCACATAGTTTCACATAGTTTCACATAGTTTCAGATAGTTTCACATAGTTTCACATAGTTTCGGATAGTTTCACATAGTTTCACATAGTTTCGGATAGTTTCACATAGTTTCACAATAGTTTCGGATAGTTTCAAATAGTTTCACATAGTTTCGGGTAGTTTCACATAGTTTCACATAGTTTCGGATAGTTTCACACAGTTTCACATTGTTTCGGATAGTTTCACATAGTTTCACATAGTTTTGGATAGTTTTGGATAGTTTCGGATAGTTTCACATAGTTTCACATAGTTTCGGAAATTTTCACATAGTTTCGGTTAGTTTCACATAGTTTCACGTAGTTTCGGATAGTTTCACATAGTTTCTCATAGTTTCTCATAGTTTCGGATAGTTTCACATAGTTCTCATAGTTTCACATAGTTTCGGATAGTTTCACATAGTTTCGGATAGTTTTCACATAGTTTCACATAGTTTCGGATAGTTTCACATCGTTTCACATAGTTTCGGATAGTTTCACATAGTTTCGGATAGTTTCGCATTGTTTCAGATAGTTTCACATAGTTTCGGATAGTTTCACGTAGTTTCACATAGTTTCACATAGTCTCGGATAGTTTCACATAGTTTCACATAGTTTCGGATAGTTTCTCATAGTTTCACATAGTTTCGGATAGTTTCTCATAGTTTCGGATAGTTTCACATAGTTTCGGATAGTTTCACATATTTTCACATAGTTTCACATAGTTTCGGATAGTTTCACATAGTTTCACATAGTTTCGGATAGTTTCACATAGTTTCACATAGTTTCACATAGTTTCGGATAGTTTCACATAGTTTCACATAGTTTCGGATAGTTTCGGATAGTTTCGGATAGTTTCACATAGTTTCAGATAGTTTCACATAGTTTCACATAGTTTCGGATAGTTTCACATAGTTTCACATAGTTTCGGATAGTTTCACATAGTTTCACATAGTTTCGGATAGTTTCACATAGTTTCGGATAGTTTCACATAGTTTCACATAGTTTCACATAGTTTCGGATAGTTTCACATAGTTTCACATAGTTTCACATAGTTTCACATAGTTTCAGATAGTTTCACATAGTTTCGGATAGTTTCACATAGTTTCACATAGTTTCGGATAGTTTCACATTGTTTCGGATAGTTTCAAATAGTTTCACATAGTTTCGGGTAGTTTCACATAGTTTCACATAATTTCGGATAGTTTCACACAATTTCACATTGTTTCGGGTAGTTTCACATAGTTTTCACATAGTTTTGGATAGTTTCGGATAGTTTCACATAGGTTCACATAGTTTCGGAAATTTTCACATAGTTTCGGTTAGTTTCACATAGTTTCACATAGTTTCGGATAGTTTCACATAGTTTCTCATAGTTTCGGATAGTTTCACATAGTTCTCATAGTTTCACATAGTTTCGGATAGTTTCACATAGTTTCGGATAGTTTCACATAGTTTCACATAGTTTCGGATAGTTTCCCATCGTTTCACATAGTTTCGGATAGTTTCACATAGTTTCGGATAGTTTCGCATTGTTTCAGATAGTTTCACATAGTTTCGGATAGTTTCACGTAGTTTCACATAGTTTCACATAGTCTCGGATAGTTTCACATAGTTTCGGATAGTTTCTCATAGTTTCACATAGTTTCGGATAGTTTCTCATAGTTTCGGATAGTTTCACATATTTTCACATAGTTTCACATAGTTTCGGATAGTTTCACATAGTTTCACATAGTTTCGGATAGTTTCACATAGTTTCACATAGTTTCACATAGTTTCACATAGTTTCGGATAGTTTCACATAGTTTCACATAGTTTCGGATAGTTTCACATAGTTTCGGATAGTTTCACATAGTTTTACATAGTTTCGGATAGTTTCACATAGTTTCGGATAGTTTCACATAGTTTCACATAGTTTCACATAGTTTCGGATAGTTTCACATAGTTTCGCATAGTTTCGGATAGTTTCACATAGTTTCGCATAGTTTCATATAGTTTCGGATAGTTTCACATAGTTTCGGATAGTTTCACGTAGTTTCACATAGTTTCACATAGTCTCGGATAGTTTCACACAGTTCCGGATAGTTTCACTTAGTTTCACATAGTTTCGGATAGTTTCAATTAGTTTCACATAGTTTCACATAGTTTCGGATAGATTCACATAGTTTCACATAGTTTCGGATAGTTTCTCATAGTTTCACATAGTTTCGGATAGTTTCACATAGTTTCGGATAGTTTCACATAGTTTCACATAGTTTCGGATAGTTTCAAATAGTTTCACATAGTTTCGGGTAGTTTCACATAGTTTCGGATAGTTTCACATAGTTTCGGATAGTTTCACATAGTTTCGGATAGTTTCACATAGTTTCACATAGTTTCGGATAGTTTCACATAGTTTCACATAGTTTCTGATAGTTTCACATAGTTTCGGATAGTTTCACATAGTTTCGGATAGTTTCACATAGTTTTACATAGTTTCGGATAGTTTCACATAGTTTCACATAGTTTCGGATAGTTTCACATAGTTTCACATAGTTTCGGGTAGTTTCACATAGTTTCGGATAGTTTCACATAGTTTCGGATAGTTTCACATAGTTTCGGATAGTTTCACATCGTTTCACATAGTTTCGGATAGTTTCACATAGTTTCACATAGTTTCGGATAGTTTCACATAGTTTCACATAGTTTCGGATAGTTTCTCATAGTTTCACATAGTTTCGGATAGTTTCTCATAGTTTCGGATAGTTTCACATATTTTCACATAGTTTCACATAGTTTCGGATAGTTTCACATAGTTTCGGATAGTTTCACATAGTTTCACATAGTTTCACATAGTTTCAGATAGTTTCACATAGTTTCGGATAGTTTCACATAGTTTCGGATAGTTTCACATAGTTTCACATAGTTTCGGATAGTTTCGGATAGTTTCACTTAGTTTCACATAGTTTCACATAGTTTCACATAGTTTCGGATAGTTTCACATAGTTTCGGATAGTTTCACATAGTTTCACATAGTTTCGGATAGTTTCACATAGTTTCGGATAGTTTCACATAGTTTCGGATAGTTTCACATAGTTTCACATAGTTTCGGATAGTTTCAAATAGTTTCACATAGTTTCGGGTAGTTTCACATAGTTTCACATAGTTTCGGATAGTTTCACACAGTTTCACATTGTTTCGGATAGTTTCACATAGTTTCACATAGTTTTGGATAGTTTTGGATAGTTTCGGATAGTTTCACATAGTTTCACTTAGTTTCGGATAGTTTCGCACAGTTTCGGTTAGTTTCACATAGTTTCGGATAGTTTCACATAGTTTCTCATAGTTTCGGATAGTTTCACATAGTTCTCATAGTTTCACATAGTTTCGGATAGTTTCACATAGTTTCGGATAGTTTCACATAGTTTCGGATAGTTTCACATCGTTTCACATAGTTTCGGATAGTTTCACATAGTTTCGGATAGTTTCGCATTGTTTCAGATAGTTTCACATAGTTTCACAAAGTTTCACATAGTTTCGTATAGTTTCACATAGTTTCACATAGTTTCGGATAGTTTCTCATAGTTTCACATAGTTTCGGATAGTTTCTCATAGTTTCGGATAGTTTCACATATTTTCAATTAGTTTCACATAGTTTTGGATAGTTTCACATAGTTTCACATAGTTTCGGATAGTTTCACATAGTTTCAGATAGTTTCACATAGTTTCGGATAGTTTCACATAGTTTCACATAGTTTCGGATAGTTTCACATAGTTTCACATAGTTTCACATAGTTTCGGATAGTTTCACATAGTTTCACATAGTTTCGGATAGTTTCTCATAGTTTCGGATAGTTTCACATAGTTTCGGATAGTTTCACATATTTTCACATAGTTTCACATAGTTTCGGATAGTTTCACATAGTTTCACATAGTTTCGGATAGTTTCACATAGTTTCACATAGTTTCACATAGTTTCGGATAGTTTCACATAGTTTCACATAGTTTCGGATAGTTTCGGATAGTTTCGGATAGTTTCACATAGTTTCAGATAGTTTCACATAGTTTCACATAGTTTCGGATAGTTTCACATAGTTTCACATAGTTTCGGATAGTTTCACATAGTTTCACATAGTTTCACATAGTTTCGGATAGTTTCACATAGTTTCGGATAGTTTCACATAGTTTCACATAGTTTCACATAGTTTCGGATAGTTTCACATAGTTTCACATAGTTTCACATAGTTTCACATAGTTTCAGATAGTTTCACATAGTTTCGGATAGTTTCACATAGTTTCACATAGTTTCGGATAGTTTCACATTGTTTCGGATAGTTTCAAATAGTTTCACATAGTTTCGGGTAGTTTCACATAGTTTCACATAATTTCGGATAGTTTCACACAATTTCACATTGTTTCGGGTAGTTTCACATAGTTTCACATAGTTTTGGATAGTTTCGGATAGTTTCACATAGGTTCACATAGTTTCGGAAATTTTCACATAGTTTCGGTTAGTTTCACATAGTTTCACATAGTTTCGGATAGTTTCACATAGTTTCTCATAGTTTCTCATAGTTTCGGATAGTTTCACATAGTTCTCATAGTTTCACATAGTTTCGGATAGTTTCACATAGTTTCGGATAGTTTCACATAGTTTCACATAGTTTCGGATAGTTTCCCATCGTTTCACATAGTTTCGGATAGTTTCACATAGTTTCGGATAGTTTCGCATTGTTTCAGATAGTTTCACATAGTTTCGGATAGTTTCACGTAGTTTCACATAGTTTCACATAGTCTCGGATAGTTTCACATAGTTTCGGATAGTTTCTCATAGTTTCACATAGTTTCGGATAGTTTCTCATAGTTTCGGATAGTTTCACATATTTTCACATAGTTTCACATAGTTTCGGATAGTTTCACATAGTTTCACATAGTTTCGGATAGTTTCACATAGTTTCACATAGTTTCACATAGTTTCGGATAGTTTCACATAGTTTCACATAGTTTCGGATAGTTTCACATAGTTTCGGATAGTTTCACATAGTTTTACATAGTTTCGGATAGTTTCACATAGTTTCGGATAGTTTCACATAGTTTCACATAGTTTCACATAGTTTCGGATAGTTTCACATAGTTTCGCATAGTTTCGGATAGTTTCACATAGTTTCACATAGTTTCGCATAGTTTCATATAGTTTCGGATAGTTTCACATAGTTTCGGATAGTTTCACGTAGTTTCACATAGTTTCACATAGTCTCGGATAGTTTCACACAGTTCCGGATAGTTTCACTTAGTTTCACATAGTTTCGGATAGTTTCAATTAGTTTCACATAGTTTCACATAGTTTCGGATAGATTCACATAGTTTCACATAGTTTCGGATAGTTTCTCATAGTTTCACATAGTTTCGGATAGTTTCACATAGTTTCGGATAGTTTCACATAGTTTCACATAGTTTCGGATAGTTTCAAATAGTTTCACATAGTTTCGGGTAGTTTCACATAGTTTCGGATAGTTTCACATAGTTTCGGATAGTTTCACATAGTTTCGGATAGTTTCACATAGTTTCACATAGTTTCGGATAGTTTCACATAGTTTCACATAGTTTCGGATAGTTTCACATAGTTTCGGATAGTTTCACATAGTTTCGGATAGTTTCACATAGTTTTACATAGTTTCGGATAGTTTCACATAGTTTCACATAGTTTCGGATAGTTTCACATAGTTTCACATAGTTTCGGGTAGTTTCACATAGTTTCGGATAGTTTCACATAGTTTCGGATAGTTTCACATAGTTTCGGATAGTTTCACATCGTTTCACATAGTTTCGGATAGTTTCACATAGTTTCACATAGTTTCGGATAGTTTCACATAGTTTCACATAGTTTCGGATAGTTTCTCATAGTTTCACATAGTTTCGGATAGTTTCTCATAGTTTCGGATAGTTTCACATATTTTCACATAGTTTCACATAGTTTCGGATAGTTTCACATAGTTTCGGATAGTTTCACATAGTTTCACATAGTTTCACATAGTTTCAGATAGTTTCACATAGTTTCGGATAGTTTCACATAGTTTCGGATAGTTTCACATAGTTTCACATAGTTTCGGATAGTTTCGGATAGTTTCACTTAGTTTCACATAGTTTCACATAGTTTCACATAGTTTCGGATAGTTTCACATAGTTTCGGATAGTTTCACATAGTTTCACATAGTTTCGGATAGTTTCACATAGTTTCGGATAGTTTCACATAGTTTCGGATAGTTTCACATAGTTTCACATAGTTTCGGATAGTTTCAAATAGTTTCACATAGTTTCGGGTAGTTTCACATAGTTTCACATAGTTTCGGATAGTTTCACACAGTTTCACATTGTTTCGGATAGTTTCACATAGTTTCACATAGTTTTGGATAGTTTTGGATAGTTTCGGATAGTTTCACATAGTTTCACTTAGTTTCGGATAGTTTCGCACAGTTTCGGTTAGTTTCACATAGTTTCGGATAGTTTCACATAGTTTCTCATAGTTTCGGATAGTTTCACATAGTTCTCATAGTTTCACATAGTTTCGGATAGTTTCACATAGTTTCGGATAGTTTCACATAGTTTCGGATAGTTTCACATCGTTTCACATAGTTTCGGATAGTTTCACATAGTTTCGGATAGTTTCGCATTGTTTCAGATAGTTTCACATAGTTTCACAAAGTTTCACATAGTTTCGTATAGTTTCACATAGTTTCACATAGTTTCGGATAGTTTCTCATAGTTTCACATAGTTTCGGATAGTTTCTCATAGTTTCGGATAGTTTCACATATTTTCAATTAGTTTCACATAGTTTCGGATAGTTTCACATAGTTTCACATAGTTTCGGATAGTTTCACATAGTTTCAGATAGTTTCACATAGTTTCGGATAGTTTCACATAGTTTCACATAGTTTCGGATAGTTTCACATAGTTTCACATAGTTTCACATAGTTTCGGATAGTTTCACATAGTTTCACATAGTTTCGGATAGTTTCACATAGTTTCGGATAGTTTCACATAGTTTCACATAGTTTCGGATAGTTTCACATAGTTTCGGATAGTTTCACATAGTTTCACATAGTTTCGGATAGTTTCACATAGTTTCACATAGTTTCGGATAGTTTCAAATAGTTTCACATAGTTTCGGGTAGTTTCACATAGTTTCACATAGTTTCACACAGTTTCACATTGTTTCGGATAGTTTCACATAGTTTCACATAGTTTCGGATAGTTTCGGATAGTTTCACATAGTTTCACATAGTTTCGGTTAGTTTCACATAGTTTCGGTTAGTTTCACAAAGTTTCACATAGTTTCGGATAGTTTCGCATAGTTTCTCATAGTTTCACATAGTTTCACATAGTTCTCATAGTTTCACATAGTTTCGGATAGTTTCACATAGTTTCGGATAGTTTCGGATAGTTTCACATAGTTTCGGATAGTTTCACATCGTTTCACATAGTTTCGGATAGTTTCACATAGTTTCGGATAGTTTCGCATTGTTTCAGATAGTTTCACATAGTTTCACAAAGTTTCACATAGTTTCGGATAGTTTCACATAGTTTCACATAGTTTCGGATAGTTTCTCATAGTTTCACATAGTTTCGGATAGTTTCTCATAGTTTCGGATAGTTTCACATATTTTCACATAGTTTCACATAGTTTCGGATAGTTTCACATAGTTTCACATAGTTTCACATAGTTTCACATAGTTTCGGATAGTTTCACATAGTTTCGGATAGTTTCACATAGTTTCGGATAGTTTCACATAGTTTCGGATAGTTTCACATAGTTTCACATAGTTTCGGATAGTTTCACATAGTTTCACATAGTTTCGGATAGTTTCACATAGTTTCGCATAGTTTCACATAGTTTCGCATAGTTTCGGATAGTTTCACATAGTTTCACATAGTTTCGCATAGTTTCACATAGTTTCGGATAGTTTCACATAGTTTCGGATAGTTTCACGTAGTTTCACATAGTTTCACATAGTTTCGGATAGATTCACATAGTTTCACATAGTTTCGGATAGTTTCACATAGTTTCACATAGTTTCGGATAGTTTCAAATAGTTTCACATAGTTTCGGGTAGTTTCAAATAGTTTCGGATAGTTTCACATAGTTTCGGATAGTTTCACATAGTTTCGGATAGTTTCACATAGTTTCACATAGTTTCGGATAGTTTCACATAGTTTCACATAGTTTCGGATAGTTTCACATAGTTTCACATAGTTTCGGATAGTTTAACATAGTTTCGCATAGTTTCGGGTAGTTTCACATAGTTTAACATAGTTTCGCATAGTTTCACATAGTTTCGGATAGTTTCACATAGTTTCGGATAGTTTCACATAGTTTCGGATAGTTTCACATATTTTCACATAGTTTCACATAGTTTCGGATAGTTTCACATAGTTTCACATAGGTTCGGATAGTTTCACATAGTTTCACATAGTTTCAGATAGTTTCACATAGTTTCGGATAGTTTCACATAGTTTCACATAGTTTCGGATAGTTTCACATAGTTTCACATAGTTTCGGATAGTTTCAAATAGTTTCACATAGTTTCGGGTAGTTTCACATAGTTTCACATAGTTTCGGATAGTTTCACACAGTTTCACATTGTTTCGGATAGTTTCACATAGTTTCACATAGTTTTGGATAGTTTTGGATAGTTTCGGATAGTTTCACATAGTTTCACATAGTTTCGGAAATTTTCACATAGTTTCGGTTAGTTTCACATAGTTTCACGTAGTTTCGGATAGTTTCACATAGTTTCTCATAGTTTCTCATAGTTTCGGATAGTTTCACATAGTTCTCATAGTTTCACATAGTTTCGGATAGTTTCACATAGTTTCGGATAGTTTCACATAGTTTCACATAGTTTCGGATAGTTTCACATAGTTTCGGATAGTCTCACATAGTTTCGGATAGTTTCGCATTGTTTCAGATAGTTTCACATAGTTTCGGATAGTTTCACGTAGTTTCACATAGTTTCACATAGTCTCGGATAGTTTCACATAGTTTCACATAGTTTCGGATAGTTTCTCATAGTTTCACATAGTTTCGGATAGTTTCTCACAGTTTCGGATAGTTTCACATAGTTTCGGATAGTTTCACATATTTTCACATAGTTTCACATAGTTTCGGATAGTTTCACATAGTTTCACATAGTTTCGGATAGTTTCACATAGTTTCACATAGTTTCACATAGTTTCGGATAGTTTCACATAGTTTCACATAGTTTCGGATAGTTTCGGATAGTTTCGGATAGTTTCACATAGTTTCAGATAGTTTCACATAGTTTCACATAGTTTCGGATAGTTTCACATAGTTTCACATAGTTTCGGATAGTTTCACATAGTTTCACATAGTTTCACATAGTTTCGGATAGTTTCACATAGTTTCGGATAGTTTCACATAGTTTCACATAGTTTCACATAGTTTCGGATAGTTTCACATAGTTTCACATAGTTTCACATAGTTTCAGATAGTTTCACATAGTTTCGGATAGTTTCACATAGTTTCACATAGTTTCGGATAGTTTCACATTGTTTCGGATAGTTTCAAATAGTTTCACATAGTTTCGGGTAGTTTCACATAGTTTCACATAGTTTCGGATAGTTTCACACAGTTTCACATTGTTTCGGGTAGTTTCACATAGTTTCACATAGTTTTGGATAGTTTCGGATAGTTTCACATAGGTTCACATAGTTTCGGAAATTTTCACATAGTTTCGGTTAGTTTCACATAGTTTCACATAGTTTCGGATAGTTTCACATAGTTTCTCATAGTTTCACATAGTTTCGGATAGTTTCACATAGTTTCACATAGTTTCGGATAGTTTCCCATCGTTTCACATAGTTTCGGATAGTTTCACATAGTTTCGGATAGTTTCGCATTGTTTCAGATAGTTTCACATAGTTTCGGATAGTTTCACGTAGTTTCACATAGTTTCACATAGTCTCGGATAGTTTCACATAGTTTCGGATAGTTTCTCATAGTTTCACATAGTTTCGGATAGTTTCTCATAGTTTCGGATAGTTTCACATATTTTCACATAGTTTCACATAGTTTCGGATAGTTTCACATAGTTTCACATAGTTTCGGATAGTTTCACATAGTTTCACATAGTTTCACATAGTTTCGGATAGTTTCACATAGTTTCACATAGTTTCGGATAGTTTCACATAGTTTCGGATAGTTTCACATAGTTTTACATAGTTTCGGATAGTTTCACATAGTTTCGGATAGTTTCACATAGTTTCACATAGTTTCACATAGTTTCGGATAGTTTCACATAGTTTCGCATAGTTTCGGATAGTTTCACATAGTTTCACATAGTTTCGCATAGTTTCATATAGTTTCGGATAGTTTCACATAGTTTCGGATAGTTTCACGTAGTTTCACATAGTTTCACATAGTCTCGGATAGTTTCACACAGTTCCGGATAGTTTCACTTAGTTTCACATAGTTTCGGATAGTTTCAATTAGTTTCACATAGTTTCACATAGTTTCGGATAGATTCACATAGTTTCACATAGTTTCGGATAGTTTCTCATAGTTTCACATAGTTTCGGATAGTTTCACATAGTTTCGGATAGTTTCACATAGTTTCACATAGTTTCGGATAGTTTCAAATAGTTTCACATAGTTTCGGGTAGTTTCACATAGTTTCGGATAGTTTCACATAGTTTCGGATAGTTTCACATAGTTTCGGATAGTTTCACATAGTTTCACATAGTTTCGGATAGTTTCACATAGTTTCACATAGTTTCGGATAGTTTCACATAGTTTCGGATAGTTTCACATAGTTTCGGATAGTTTCACATAGTTTTACATAGTTTCGGATAGTTTCACATAGTTTCACATAGTTTCGGATAGTTTCACATAGTTTCACATAGTTTCGGGTAGTTTCACATAGTTTCGGATAGTTTCACATAGTTTCGGATAGTTTCACATAGTTTCGGATAGTTTCACATCGTTTCACATAGTTTCGGATAGTTTCACATAGTTTCACATAGTTTCGGATAGTTTCACATAGTTTCACATAGTTTCGGATAGTTTCTCATAGTTTCACATAGTTTCGGATAGTTTCTCATAGTTTCGGATAGTTTCACATATTTTCACATAGTTTCACATAGTTTCGGATAGTTTCACATAGTTTCGGATAGTTTCACATAGTTTCACATAGTTTCACATAGTTTCAGATAGTTTCACATAGTTTCACATAGTTTCGGATAGTTTCACATAGTTTCACATAGTTTCGGATAGTTTCACATAGTTTCACATAGTTTCGGATAGTTTCAAATAGTTTCACATAGTTTCGGGTAGTTTCACATAGTTTCACATAGTTTCGGATAGTTTCACACAGTTTCACATTGTTTCGGATAGTTTCACATAGTTTCACATAGTTTTGGATAGTTTTGGATAGTTTCGGATAGTTTCACATAGTTTCACATAGTTTCGGAAATTTTCACATAGTTTCGGTTAGTTTCACATAGTTTCACGTAGTTTCGGATAGTTTCACATATTTTCTCATAGTTTCTCATAGTTTCGGATAGTTTCACATAGTTCTCATAGTTTCACATAGTTTCGGATAGTTTCACATAGTTTCGGATAGTTTCACATAGTTTCACATAGTTTCGGATAGTTTCACATCGTTTCACATAGTTTCGGATAGTTTCACATAGTTTCGGATAGTTTCGCATTGTTTCAGATAGTTTCACATAGTTTCGGATAGTTTCACGTAGTTTCACATAGTTTCACATAGTCTCGGATAGTTTCACATAGTTTCACATAGTTTCGGATAGTTTCTCATAGTTTCACATAGTTTCGGATAGTTTCTCATAGTTTCGGATAGTTTCACATAGTTTCGGATAGTTTCACATATTTTCACATAGTTTCACATAGTTTCGGATAGTTTCACATAGTTTCACATAGTTTCGGATAGTTTCACATAGTTTCACATAGTTTCACATAGTTTCGGATAGTTTCACATAGTTTCACATAGTTTCGGATAGTTTCGGATAGTTTCGGATAGTTTCACATAGTTTCAGATAGTTTCACATAGTTTCACATAGTTTCGGATAGTTTCACATAGTTTCACATAGTTTCGGATAGTTTCACATAGTTTCACATAGTTTCACATAGTTTCGGATAGTTTCACATAGTTTCGGATAGTTTCACATAGTTTCACATAGTTTCACATAGTTTCGGATAGTTTCACATAGTTTCACATAGTTTCACATAGTTTCACATAGTTTCAGATAGTTTCACATAGTTTCGGATAGTTTCACATAGTTTCACATAGTTTCGGATAGTTTCACATTGTTTCGGATAGTTTCAAATAGTTTCACATAGTTTCGGGTAGTTTCACATAGTTTCACATAGTTTCGGATAGTTTCACACAATTTCACATTGTTTCGGGTAGTTTCACATAGTTTCACATAGTTTTGGATAGTTTCGGATAGTTTCACATAGGTTCACATAGTTTCGGAAATTTTCACATAGTTTCGGTTAGTTTCACATAGTTTCACATAGTTTCGGATAGTTTCACATAGTTTCTCATAGTTTCTCATAGTTTCGGATAGTTTCACATAGTTCTCATAGTTTCACATAGTTTCGGATAGTTTCACATAGTTTCGGATAGTTTCACATAGTTTCACATAGTTTCGGATAGTTTCCCATCGTTTCACATAGTTTCGGATAGTTTCACATAGTTTCGGATAGTTTCGCATTGTTTCAGATAGTTTCACATAGTTTCGGATAGTTTCACGTAGTTTCACATAGTTTCACATAGTCTCGGATAGTTTCACATAGTTTCGGATAGTTTCTCATAGTTTCACATAGTTTCGGATAGTTTCTCATAGTTTCGGATAGTTTCACATATTTTCACATAGTTTCACATAGTTTCGGATAGTTTCACATAGTTTCACATAGTTTCGGATAGTTTCACATAGTTTCACATAGTTTCACATAGTTTCACATAGTTTCACATAGTTTCACATAGTTTCGGATAGTTTCACATAGTTTCACATAGTTTCGGATAGTTTCACATAGTTTCGGATAGTTTCACATAGTTTTACATAGTTTCGGATAGTTTCACATAGTTTCGGATAGTTTCACATAGTTTCACATAGTTTCACATAGTTTCGGATAGTTTCACATAGTTTCGCATAGTTTCGGATAGTTTCACATAGTTTCACATAGTTTCGCATAGTTTCATATAGTTTCGGATAGTTTCACATAGTTTCGGATAGTGTCACGTAGTTTCACATAGTTTCACATAGTCTCGGATAGTTTCACACAGTTCCGGATAGTTTCACTTAGTTTCACATAGTTTCGGATAGTTTCAATTAGTTTCACATAGTTTCACATAGTTTCGGATAGATTCACATAGTTTCACATAGTTTCGGATAGTTTCTCATAGTTTCACATAGTTTCGGATAGTTTCACATAGTTTCGGATAGTTTCACAT
The DNA here is from genome assembly GCF_982258835.1 of Parasteatoda tepidariorum. NCBI lineage: Eukaryota > Metazoa > Arthropoda > Arachnida > Araneae > Theridiidae > Parasteatoda > Parasteatoda tepidariorum. The sequence continues at coordinate 519,787 of NC_141761.1, forward strand.
AGTTTCACATAGTTTCGGATAGTTTCAAATAGTTTCACATAGTTTCGGGTAGTTTCACATAGTTTCGGATAGTTTCACATAGTTTCGGATAGTTTCACATAGTTTCGGATAGTTTCACATAGTTTCACATAGTTTCGGATAGTTTCACATAGTTTCACATAGTTTCGGATAGTTTCACATAGTTTCGGATAGTTTCACATAGTTTCGGATAGTTTCACATAGTTTTACATAGTTTCGGATAGTTTCACATAGTTTCACATAGTTTCGGATAGTTTCACATAGTTTCACATAGTTTCGGGTAGTTTCACATAGTTTCGGATAGTTTCACATAGTTTCGGATAGTTTCACATAGTTTCGGATAGTTTCACATCGTTTCACATAGTTTCGGATAGTTTCACATAGTTTCACATAGTTTCGGATAGTTTCACATAGTTTCACATAGTTTCGGATAGTTTCTCATAGTTTCACATAGTTTCGGATAGTTTCTCATAGTTTCGGATAGTTTCACATATTTTCACATAGTTTCACATAGTTTCGGATAGTTTCACATAGTTTCGGATAGTTTCACATAGTTTCACATAGTTTCACATAGTTTCAGATAGTTTCACATAGTTTCGGATAGTTTCACATAGTTTCGGATAGTTTCACATAGTTTCACATAGTTTCGGATAGTTTCGGATAGTTTCACTTAGTTTCACATAGTTTCACATAGTTTCGGATAGATTCACATAGTTTCACATAGTTTCGGATAGTTTCTCATAGTTTCACATAGTTTCGGATAGTTTCACATAGTTTCGGATAGTTTCACATAGTTTCACATAGTTTCGGATAGTTTCAAATAGTTTCACATAGTTTCGGGTAGTTTCACATAGTTTCGGATAGTTTCACATAGTTTCTCATAGTTTCACATAGTTTCGGATAGTTTCTCATAGTTTCGGATAGTTTCACATAGTTTCGGATAGTTTCACATATTTTCACATAGTTTCACATAGTTTCGGATAGTTTCACATAGTTTCACATAGTTTCGGATAGTTTCACATAGTTTCACATAGTTTCACATAGTTTCACATAGTTTCGCATAGTTTCACATAGTTTCACATAGTTTCGGATAGTTTCACATAGTTTCGGATAGTTTCAAATAGTTTCACATAGTTTCAGATAGTTTCACATAGTTTCGGATAGTTTCACATAGTTTCACATAGTTTCGGATAGTTTCACATAGTTTCACATAGTTTCGGATAGTTTCACATAGTTTCGGATAGTTTCACATAGTTTCACATAGTTTCGGATAGTTTCACATAGTTTCGGATAGTTTCACATAGTTTCACATAGTTTCGGATAGTTTCACATAGTATCACATAGTTTCAGATAGTTTCACATAGTTTCGGATAGTTTCACATAGTTTCACATAGTTTCGGATAGTTTCACATAGTTTCGGATAGTTTCACATAGTTTCACATAGTTTCACATAGTCTCAGATAGTTTCACATAGTTTCACATAGTTTCGGATAGTTTCACATAGTTTCGGATAGTTTCACGTAGTTTCACATAGTTTCGGATAGTTTCGGATAGTTTCACATAGTTTCACATAGTTTCGGATAGTTTCACATAGTTTCACATAGTTTCGGATAGTTTCACATAGTTTCACATAGTTTCGGATAGTTTCACATAGTTTCGCATAGTTTCGGATAGTTTCACATAGTTTCACATAGTTTCGCATAGTTTCACATAGTTTCGGATAGTTTCACATAGTTTCGGATAGTTTCACGTAGTTTCACATAGTTTCACATAGTCTCGGATAGTTTCACATAGTTTCGGATAGTTTCACTTAGTTTCACATAGTTTCACATAGTTTCGGATAGTTTCACTTTGTTTCACATAGTTTCACATAGTTTCGGATAGTTTCACATAGTTTCACATAGTTTCGGATAGTTTCACATAGTTTCGCATAGTTTCGGATAGTTTCATATAGTTTCACATAGTTTCGGATAGTTTCACATAGTTTCGGATAGTTTCACATAGTTTCACATAGTTTCGGATAGTTTCACATAGTTTCACATAGTTTCGGATAGTTTCACATAGTTTCGCATAGTTTCACATAGTTTCGCATAGTTTCGGATAGTTTCACATAGTTTCACATAGTTTCGCATAGTTTCACATAGTTTCGGATAGTTTCACATAGTTTCGGATAGTTTCACGTAGTTTCACATAGTTTCACATAGTCTCGGATAGTTTCACATAGTTTCGGATAGTTTCACTTAGTTTCACATAGTTTCACATAGTTTCGGATAGATTCACATAGTTTCGGATAGTTTCTCATAGTTTCACATAGTTTCGGATAGTTTCACATAGTTTCGGATAGTTTCACATAGTTTCACATAGTTTCGGATAGTTTCAAATAGTTTCACATAGTTTCGGGTAGTTTCACATAGTTTCGGATAGTTTCACATAGTTTCGGATAGTTTCACATAGTTTCACATAGTTTCGGATAGTTTCACATAGTTTCACATAGTTTCACATAGTTTCGGATAGTTTCACATAGTTTCGGATAGTTTCACATAGTTTCACATAGTTTCGGATAGTTTCACATTGTTTCACATAGTTTCGGATAGTTTCACATAGTTTCACATAGTTTCGGGTAGTTTCACATAGTTTCGGATAGTTTCACATAGTTTCGGATAGTTTCACATAGTTTCGGATAGTTTCACATCGTTTCACATAGTTTCGGATAGTTTCACATAGTTTCACATAGTTTCGGATAGTTTCGGATAGTTTCACATAGTTTCGGATAGTTTCACATAGTTTCACATAGTTTCAGATAGTTTCACATAGTTTCACATAGTTTCACATAGTTTCGGATAGTTTCACATAGTTTCGGATAGTTTCACATAGTTTCACATAGTTTCGGATAGTTTCACATAGTTTCGGATAGTTTCACATAGTTTCGGATAGTTTCACATAGTTTCACATAGTTTCACATAGTTTCGGATAGTTTCACATAGTTTCACATAGTTTCGGATAGTTTCACATAGTTTCACATAGTTTCGGATAGTTTCACATAGTTTCGGATAGTTTCACATAGTTTCGCATAGTTTCGGATAGTTTCACATAGTTTCACATAGTTTCACATAGTTTCGTATAGTTTCACATAGTTTCGGATAGTTTCACATAGTTTCGGATAGTTTCACGTAGTTTCACATAGTTTCACATAGTCTCGGATAGTTTCACATAGTTTCGGATAGTTTCACTTAGTTTCACATAGTTTCACATAGTTTCGGATAGTTTCACTTAGTTTCACATAGTTTCACATAGTTTCGGATAGATTCACATAGTTTCACATAGTTTCGGATAGTTTCTCATAGTTTCACATAGTTTCGGATAGTTTCACATAGTTTCGGATAGTTTCACATAGTTTCGGATAGTTTCACATAGTTTCGGATAGTTTCACATAGTTTCGGATAGTTTCACATAGTTTCACATAGTTTCACATAGTTTCGGATAGTTTCACATAGTTTCACATAGTTTCGGATAGTTTCACATAGTTTCACATAGTTTCGGATAGTTTCACATAGTTTCGGATAGTTTCACATAGTTTCACATAGTTTCGGATAGTTTCACATAGTTTCACATAGTTTCACATAGTTTCGGATAGTTTCACATAGTTTCGCATAGTTTCACATAGTTTCGCATAGTTTCGGATAGTTTCACATAGTTTCACATAGTTTCGCATAGTTTCACGTAGTTTCGGATAGTTTCACATAGTTTCGGATAGTTTCACGTAGTTTCACATAGTCTCGGATAGTTTCACATAGTTTCGGATAGTTTCACTTAGTTTCACATAGTTTCACATAGTTTCGGATAGTTTCACTTAGTTTCACATAGTTTCACATAGTTTCGGATAGTTTCACATCGTTTCACATAGTTTCGGATAGTTTCACATAGTTTCGGATAGTTTCGCATTGTTTCAGATAGTTTCACATAGTTTCGGATAGTTTCACGTAGTTTCACATAGTTTCACATAGTCTCGGATAGTTTCACATAGTTTCACATAGTTTCGGATAGTTTCTCATAGTTTCACATAGTTTCACATAGTTTCTCATAGTTTCGGATAGTTTCACATAGTTCCGGATAGTTTCACATATTTTCACATAGTTTCACATAGTTTCGGATAGTTTCACATAGTTTCACATAGTTTCGGATAGTTTCACATAGTTTCACATAGTTTCGGATAGTTTCACATAGTTTCGGATAGTTTCACATAGTTTCGGATAGTTTCACATAGTTTCACATAGTTTCACATAGTTTCAGATAGTTTCACATAGTTTCACATAGTTTCGGATAGTTTCACATAGTTTCACATAGTTTCGGATAGTGTCACATAGTTTCACATAGTTTCGGATAGTTTCACATAGTTTCGGATAGTTTCTCATAGTTTCGGATAGTTTCACATATTTTCACATAGTTTCACATAGTTTCGGATAGTTTCACATAGTTTCACATAGTTTCGGATAGTTTCACATAGTTTCACATAGTTTCGGATAGTTTCACATAGTTTCACATAGTTTCGGATAGTTTCACATAGTTTCGGATAGTTTCACATAGTTTTACATAGTTTCGGATAGTTTCACATAGTTTCACATAGTTTCGGATAGTTTCACATAGTTTCACATAGTTTCGGATAGTTTCACATAGTTTCGCATAGTTTCGGATAGTTTCACATAGTTTCGCATAGTTTCACATAGTTTCGGATAGTTTCACATAGTTTCGGATAGTTTCACGTAGTTTCACATAGTTTCACATAGTCTCGGATAGTTTCACATAGTTCCGGATAGTTTCACTTAGTTTCACATAGTTTCACATAGTTTCGGATAGTTTCACTTAGTTTCACATAGTTTCACATAGTTTCACATAGTTTCGGATAGATTCACATAGTTTCACATAGTTTCGGATAGTTTCTCATAGTTTCACATAGTTTCGGATAGTTTCACATAGTTTCGGATAGTTTCACATAGTTTCACATAGTTTCGGATAGTTTCACATAGTTTCACATAGTTTCGGATAGTTTCACATAGTTTCACATACTTTCGGATAGTTTCACATAGTTTCGCATAGTTTCGGATAGTTTCACATAGTTTCGCATAGTTTCACATAGTTTCGGATAGTTTCACATAGTTTCGGATAGTTTCACGTAGTTTCACATAGTTTCACATAGTCTCGGATAGTTTCACATAGTTCCGGATAGTTTCACTTAGTTTCACATAGTTTCACATAGTTTCGGATAGTTTCACTTAGTTTCACATAGTTTCACATAGTTTCACATAGTTTCGGATAGATTCACATAGTTTCACATAGTTTCGGATAGTTTCTCATAGTTTCACATAGTTTCGGATAGTTTCACATAGTTTCGGATAGTTTCACATAGTTTCACATAGTTTCGGATAGTTTCAAATAGTTTCACATAGTTTCGGGTAGTTTCACATAGTTTCGGATAGTTTCACATAGTTTCGGATAGTTTCACATAGTTTCACATAGTTTCGGATAGTTTCACATAGTTTCACATAGTTTCGGATAGTTTCACATAGTTTCGGATAGTTTCACATAGTTTCGGATAGTTTCACATAGTTTCACATAGTTTCGGATAGTTTCACATAGTTTCACATAGTTTCGGATAGTTTCACATAGTTTCACATAGTTTCGGGTAGTTTCACATAGTTTCGGATAGTTTCACATAGTTTCGGATAGTTTCACATAGTTTCGGATAGTTTCACATCGTTTCACATAGTTTCGGATAGTTTCACATAGTTTCACATAGTTTCGGATAGTTTCACACAGTTTCGGATAGTTTCACATAGTTTCGGATAGTTTCACATAGTTTCACATAGTTTCGGATAGTTTCACATAGTTTCACATAGTTTCGGATAGTTTCTCATAGTTTCACATAGTTTCGGATAGTTTCTCATAGTTTCGGATAGTTTCACATATTTTCACATAGTTTCACATAGTTTCGGATAGTTTCACATAGTTTCGGATAGTTTCACATAGTTTCACATAGTTTCACATAGTTTCACATAGTTTCGGATAGTTTCACATAGTTTCACATAGTTTCGGATAGTTTCGGATAGTTTCACATAGTTTCGGATAGTTTCACATAGTTTCACATAGTTTCGGATAGTTTCAAATAGTTTCACATAGTTTCGGGTAGTTTCACATAGTTTCGGATAGTTTCACATAGTTTCGGATAGTTTCACATAGTTTCACATAGTTTCGGATAGTTTCACATAGTTTCACATAGTTTCGGATAGTTTCACATAGTTTCGGATAGTTTCACAAAGTTTCGGATAGTTTCACATAGTTTCACATAGTTTCGGATAGTTTCACATAGTTTCACATAGTTTTGGATAGTTTCACATAGTTTCACATAGTTTCGGGTAGTTTCACATAGTTTCGGATAGTTTCACATAGTTTCGGATAGTTTCACATAGTTTCGGATAGTTTCACATCGTTTCACATAGTTTCGGATAGTTTCACATAGTTTCACATAGTTTCGGATAGTTTCACAAAGTTTCGGATAGTTTCACATAGTTTCGGATAGTTTCACATAGTTTCACATAGTTTCGGATAGTTTCACATAGTTTCGGATAGTTTCTCATAGTTTCACATAGTTTCGGATAGTTTCTCATAGTTTCGGATAGTTTCACATATTTTCACATAGTTTCACATAGTTTCGGATAGTTTCACATAGTTTCGGATAGTTTCACATAGTTTCACATAGTTTCACATAGTTTCACATAGTTTCGGATAGTTTCACATAGTTTCACATAGTTTCGGATAGTTTCGGATAGTTTCACATAGTTTCGGATAGTTTCACATAGTTTCACATAGTTTCACATAGTTTCGGATAGTTTCACATAGTTTCACATAGTTTCGGATAGTTTCACATAGTTTCGCATAGTTTCGGATAGTTTCACATAGTTTCACATAGTTTCGCATAGTTTCACATAGTTTCGGATAGTTTCACATAGTTTCGGATAGTTTCACGTAGTTTCACATAGTTTCGCATAGTTTCGGATAGTTTCACATAGTTTCACATAGTTTCGCATAGTTTCACATAGTTTCGGATAGTTTCACATAGTTTCGGATAGTTTCACGTAGTTTCACATCGTTTCACATAGTCTCGGATAGTTTCACACAGTTCCGGATAGTTTCACTTAGTTTCACATAGTTTCACATAGTTTCGGATAGTTTCACTTAGTTTCACATAGTTTCACATAGTTTCGGATAGATTCACATAGTTTCACATAGTTTCGGATAGTTTCTCATAGTTTCACATAGTTTCGGATAGTTTCACTTAGTTTCACATAGTTTCACATAGTTTCGGATAGATTCACATAGTTTCACATAGTTTCGGATAGTTTCTCATAGTTTCACATAGTTTCGGATAGTTTCACATAGTTTCGGATAGTTTCACATAGTTTCACATAGTTTCGGATAGTTTCAAATAGTTTCACATAGTTTCGGGTAGTTTCACATAGTTTCGGATAGTTTCACATAGTTTCGGATAGTTTCACATAGTTTCGGATAGTTTCACATAGTTTCACATAGTTTCGGATAGTTTCACATAGTTTCACATAGTTTCGGATAGTTTCACATAGTTTCGGATAGTTTCACATAGTTTCGGATAGTTTCACATAGTTTCACATAGTTTCACATAGTTTCGGATAGTTTCACATAGTTTCACATAGTTTCGGATAGTTTCACATAGTTTCACATAGTTTCGGGTAGTTTCACATAGTTTCGGATAGTTTCACATAGTTTCGGATAGTTTCACATAGTTTCGGATAGTTTCACATCGTTTCACATAGTTTCGGATAGTTTCACATAGTTTCACATAGTTTCGGATAGTTTCACACAGTTTCGGATAGTTTCACATAGTTTCGGATAGTTTCACATAGTTTCACATAGTTTCGGATAGTTTCACATAGTTTCACATAGTTTCGGATAGTTTCTCATAGTTTCACATAGTTTCGGATAGTTTCACATAGTTTCACATAGTTTCGGATAGTTTCACATAGTTTCGGATAGTTTCACATAGTTTCGGATAGTTTCACATAGTTTCACATAGTTTCGGATAGTTTCACATAGTTTCACATAGTTTCGGATAGTTTCGGATAGTTTCACATAGTTTCACATAGTTTCACATAGTTTCAGATAGTTTCACATAGTTTCACATAGTTTCGGATAGTTTCACATAGTTTCGGATAGTTTCACATAGTTTCACATAGTTTCGGATAGTTTCGGATAGTTTCACATAGTTTCACATAGTTTCGGATAGTTTCACTTAGTTTCACATAGTTTCGGATAGTTTCACATAGTTTCACTAAGTTTCGGATAGTTTCACATAGTTTCGCATAGTTTCGGATAGTTTCACATAGTTTCACATAGTTTCGCATAGTTTCACATAGTTTCGGATAGTTTCACATAGTTTCGGATAGTTTCACGTAGTTTCACATAGTTTCACATAGTCTCGGATAGTTTCACATTGTTTCGGATAGTTTCACTTAGTTTCACATAGTTTCACATAGTTTCGGATAGTTTCACTTAGTTTCACATAGTTTCACATAGTTTCGGATAGATTCACATAGTTTCACATAGTTTCGGATAGTTTCTCATAGTTTCACTTAGTTTCGGATAGTTTCACATAGTTTCGGATAGTTTCACATAGTTTCACATAGTTTCACATAGTTTCGGATAGTTTCAAATAGTTTCACATAGTTTCGGGTAGTTTCACATAGTTTCGGATAGTTTCACATAGATTCGGATAGTTTCACATAGTTTCGGATAGTTTCACATAGTTTCACATAGTTTCACATAGTTTCGGATAGTTTCACATAGTTTCACATAGTTTCGGATAGTTTCACATAGTTTCACATAGTTTCGGATAGTTTCACATTGTTTCGGATAGTTTCACATAGTTTCACATAGTTTCGGATAGTTTCACATAGTTTCACATAGTTTCACATAGTTTCGGATAGCTTCACATAGTTTCGCATAGTTTCACATAGTTTCGCATAGTTTCGGATAGTTTCACATAGTTTCACATAGTTTCGCATAGTTTCACATAGTTTCGGATAGTTTCACATAGTTTCGGATAGTTTCACGTAGTTTCACATAGTCTCGGATAGTTTCACATAGTTTCGGATAGTTTCACTTAGTTTCACATAGTTTCACATAGTTTCGGATAGTTTCACTTAGTTTCACATAGTTTCACATAGTTTCGGATAGATTCACATAGTTTCACATAGTTTCGGATAGTTTCTCATAGTTTCACATAGTTTCGGATAGTTTCACATAGTTTCGGATAGTTTCACATAGTTTCACATAGTTTCGGATAGTTTCAAATAGTTTCACATAGTTTCGGGTAGTTTCACATAGTTTCGGATAGTTTCACATAGTTTCGGATAGTTTTACATAGTTTCACATAGTTTCGGATAGTTCCACATAGTTTCACATAGTTTCGGATAGTTTCACATAGTTTCGGATAGTTTCACATAGTTTCACATAGTTTCGGATAGTTTCACATAGTTTCACATAGTTTCGGATAGTTTCACATAGTTTCACATAGTTTCGGGTAGTTTCACATAGTTTCGGATAGTTTCACATAGTTTCGGATTGTTTCACATAGTTTCGGATAGTTTCACATCGTTTCACATAGTTTCGGATAGTTTCACATAGTTTCCAATAGTTTCGGATAGTTTCACACAGTTTCGGATAGTTTCACATAGTTTCGGATAGTTTCACATAGTTTCACATAGTTTCGGATAGTTTCACATAGTTTCGGATAGTTTCACATAGTTTCACATAGTTTCGGATAGTTTCACATAGTTTCGGATAGTTTCACATAGTTTCGGATAGTTTCACATAGTTTCACATAGTTTCGGATAGTTTCACATAGTTTCACATAGTTTCGGATAGTTTAACATAGTTTCACATAGTTTCGGATAGTTTCACATAGTTTCGGATAGTTTCACATAGTTTCGGATAGTTTCACATAGTTTCACATAGTTTCGGATAGTTTCACATAGTTTCACATAGTTTCGGATAGTTTCACATAGTTTCGGATAGTTTCACATAGTTTCGGATAGTTTCACATAGTTTCGGATAGTTTCACATCGTTTCACATAGTTTCGGATAGTTTCACATAGTTTCGGATAGTTTCACACAGTTTCGGATAGTTTCACATAGTTTCGGATAGTTTCACATAGTTTCAGATAGTTTCAGATAGTTTCACATAGTTTCACATAGTTTCGGATAGTTTCACATAGTTTCGGATAGTTTCACATAGTTTCACATAGTTTCGGATAGTTTCACATAGTTTCGGATAGTTTCACATAGTTTCGGATAGTTTCACATAGTTTCACATAGTTTCACATAGTTTCACATAGTTTCGGATAGTTTCACATAGTTTCGCATAGTTTCACATAGTTTCGGATAGTTTCACATAGTTTCACATAGTTTCGGATAGTTTCACATCGTTTCACATAGTTTCGGATAGTTTCACATAGTTTCGGATAGTTTCGCATTGTTTCAGATAGTTTCACATAGTTTCGGATAGTTTCACATAGTTTCGGATAGTTTCACATAGTTTCGGATAGTTTCACATCGTTTCACATAGTTTCGGATAGTTTCACATAGTTTCGGATAGTTTCGCATTGTTTCAGATAGTTTCACATAGTTTCGGATAGTTTCACGTAGTTTCACATAGTTTCACATAGTCTCGGATAGTTTCACATAGTTTCACATAGTTTCGGATAGTTTCTCATAGTTTCACATAGTTTCGGATAGTTTCTCATAGTTTCGGATAGTTTCACATAGTTTCGGATAGTTTCACATATTTTCACATAGTTTCACATAGTTTCGGATAGTTTCACATAGTTTCACATAGTTTCGGATAGTTTCACATAGTTTCACATAGTTTCACATAGTTTCGGATAGTTTCACATAGTTTCACATAGTTTCGGATAGTTTCACATAGTTTCGGATAGTTTCACATAGTTTCACATAGTTTCAGATAGTTTCACATAGTTTCGGATAGTTTCACATAGTTTCACATAGTTTCGGATAGTTTCACATAGTTTCACATAGTTTCGGATAGTTTCACATAGTTTCGGATAGTTTCACATAGTTTCACATAGTTTCACATAGTTTCGGATAGTTTCACATAGTTTCGGATAGTTTCACATAGTTTCACATAGTTTCGGATAGTTTCACATAGTTTCACATAGTTTCACATAGTCTCAGATAGTTTCACATAGTTTCACATAGTTTCGGATAGTTTCACATAGTTTCGGATAGTTTCACATAGTTTCACATAGTTTCGGATAGTTTCGGATAGTTTCACATAGTTTCACATAGTTTCGGATAGTTTCACATAGTTTCACATAGTTTCGGATAGTTTCACATAGTTTCACATAGTTTCGGATAGTTTCACATAGTTTCGCATAGTTTCGGATAGTTTCACATAGTTTCACATAGTTTCGCATAGTTTCACATAGTTTCGGATAGTTTCACATAGTTTCGGATAGTTTCACGTAGTTTCACATAGTTTCACATAGTCTCGGATAGTTTCACATAGTTTCGGATAGTTTCACTTAGTTTCACATAGTTTCGGATAGTTTCACTTAGTTTCACATAGTTTCACATAGTTTCGGATAGATTCACATAGTTTCACATAGTTTCGGATAGTTTCTCATAGTTTCACATAGTTTCGGATAGTTTCACATAGTTTCGGGTAGTTTCACATAGTTTCGGATAGTTTCACATAGTTTCGGATAGTTTCACATAGTTTCGGATAGTTTCACATAGTTTCACATAGTTTCACATAGTTTCGGATAGTTTCACATAGTTTCACATAGTTTCGGATAGTTTCATATAGTTTCACATAGTTTCGGATAGTTTCACATAGTTTCGGATAGTTTCACATAGTTTCACATAGTTTCGGATAGTTTCACATAGTTTCACATAGTTTCGGATAGTTTCACATAGTTTCGCATAGTTTCACATAGTTTCGCATAGTTTCGGATAGTTTCACATAGTTTCACATAGTTTCGCATAGTTTCACATAGTTTCGGATAGTTTCACATAGTTTCGGATAGTTTCACGTAGTTTCACATAGTTTCACATAGTCTCGGATAGTTTCACATAGTTTCGGATAGTTTCACTTAGTTTCACATAGTTTCACATAGTTTCGGATAGATTCACATAGTTTCGGATAGTTTCTCATAGTTTCACATAGTTTCGGATAGTTTCACATAGTTTCGGATAGTTTCACATAGTTTCGGATAGTTTCAAATAGTTTCACATAGTTTCGGGTAGTTTCACATAGTTTCGGATAGTTTCACATAGTTTCGGATAGTTTCACATAGTTTCACATAGTTTCGGATAGTTTCACATAGTTTCACATAGTTTCGGATAGTTTCACATAGTTTCGGATAGTTTCACATAGTTTCACATAGTTTCGGATAGTTTCACATTGTTTCACATAGTTTCGGATAGTTTCACATAGTTTCACATAGTTTCGGGTAGTTTCACATAGTTTCGGATAGTTTCACATAGTTTCGGATAGTTTCACATAGTTTCGGATAGTTTCACATCGTTTCACATAGTTTCGGATAGTTTCACATAGTTTCACATAGTTTCGGATAGTTTCGGATAGTTTCACATAGTTTCGGATAGTTTCACATAGTTTCAGATAGTTTCACATAGTTTCACATAGTTTCGGATAGTTTCACATAGTTTCGGATAGTTTCACATAGTTTCACATAGTTTCGGATAGTTTCACATAGTTTCGGATAGTTTCACATAGTTTCGGATAGTTTCACATAGTTTCACATAGTTTCACATAGTTTCACATAGTTTCGGATAGTTTCACATAGTTTCACATAGTTTCGGATAGTTTCACATAGTTTCACATAGTTTCGGATAGTTTCACATAGTTTCGGATAGTTTCACATAGTTTCGCATAGTTTCGGATAGTTTCACATAGTTTCACATAGTTTCGCATAGTTTCGGATAGTTTCACATAGTTTCGGATAGTTTCACGTAGTTTCACATAGTTTCACATAGTCTCGGATAGTTTCACATAGTTTCGGATAGTTTCACTTAGTTTCACATAGTTTCACATAGTTTCGGATAGTTTCACTTAGTTTCACATAGTTTCACATAGTTTCGGATAGATTCACATAGTTTCACATAGTTTCGGATAGTTTCTCATAGTTTCACATAGTTTCGGATAGTTTCACATAGTTTCGGATAGTTTCACATAGTTTCGGATATTTTCGCATAGTTTCGGATAGTTTCACGTAGTTTCACATAGTTTCACATAGTCTCGGATAGTTTCACATAGTTTCACATAGTTTCGGATAGTTTCTCATAGTTTCACATAGTTTCGGATAGTTTCTCATAGTTTCGGATAGTTTCACATAGTTTCGGATAGTTTCACATATTTTCACATAGTTTCACATAGTTTCGGATAGTTTCACATAGTTTCACATAGTTTCGGATAGTTTCACATAGTTTCACATAGTTTCACATAGTTTCACATAGTTTCGGATAGTTTCACATAGTTTCACATAGTTTCGGATAGTTTCACATAGTTTCGGATAGTTTCACATAGTTTCACATAGTTTCAGATAGTTTCACATAGTTTCGGATAGTTTCACATAGTTTCACATAGTTTCGGATAGTTTCACATAGTTTCACATAGTTTCGGATAGTTTCACATAGTTTCGGATAGTTTCACATAGTTTCACATAGTTTCACATAGTTTCGGATAGTTTCACATAGTTTCGGATAGTTTCACATAGTTTCACATAGTTTCGGATAGTTTCACATAGTTTCACATAGTTTCACATAGTCTCAGATAGTTTCACATAGTTTCACATAGTTTCGGATAGTTTCACATAGTTTCGGATAGTTTCACATAGTTTCACATAGTTTCGGATAGTTTCGGATAGTTTCACATAGTTTCACATAGTTCCGGATAGTTTCACATAGTTTCACATAGTTTCGGATAGTTTCACATAGTTTCACATAGTTTCGGATAGTTTCACATAGTTTCGCATAGTTTCGGATAGTTTCACATAGTTTCACATAGTTTCGCATAGTTTCACATAGTTTCGGATAGTTTCACATAGTTTCGGATAGTTTCACGTAGTTTCACATAGTTTCACATAGTCTCGGATAGTTTCACATAGTTTCGGATAGTTTCACTTAGTTTCACATAGTTTCGGATAGTTTCACTTAGTTTCACATAGTTTCACATAGTTTCGGATAGATTCACATAGTTTCACATAGTTTCGGATAGTTTCTCATAGTTTCACATAGTTTCGGATAGTTTCACATAGTTTCGGATAGTTTCGGATAGTTTCACATAGTTTCACATAGTTTCGCATAGTTTCACATAGTTTCGGATAGTTTCACATAGTTTCGGATAGTTTCACGTAGTTTCACATAGTTTCACATAGTCTCGGATAGTTTCACATAGTTTCGGATAGTTTCACTTAGTTTCACATAGTTTCGGATAGTTTCACTTAGTTTCACATAGTTTCACATAGTTTCGGATAGATTCACATAGTTTCACATAGTTTCGGATAGTTTCTCATAGTTTCACATAGTTTCGGATAGTTTCACATAGTTTCGGATAGTTTCACATAGTTTCACATAGTTTCACATAGTTTCGGATAGTTTCAAATAGTTTCACATAGTTTCGGGTAGTTTCACATAGTTTCGGATAGTTTCACATAGTTTCGGATAGTTTCACATAGTTTCGGATAGTTTCACTTAGTTTCACATAGTTTCACATAGTTTCGGATAGTTTCACATAGTTTCACATAGTTTCGGATAGTTTCATATAGTTTCACATAGCTTCGGATAGTTTCACATAGTTTCGGATAGTTTCACATAGTTTCACATAGTTTCGGATAGTTTCACATAGTTTCACATAGTTTCGGATAGTTTCACATAGTTTCGCATAGTTTCACATAGTTTCGCATAGTTTCGGATAGTTTCACATAGTTTCACATAGTTTCGCATAGTTTCACATAGTTTCGGATAGTTTCACATAGTTTCGGATAGTTTCACGTAGTTTCACATAGTTTCACATAGTCTCGGATAGTTTCACATAGTTTCGGATAGTTTCACTTAGTTTCACATAGTTTCACATAGTTTCGGATAGATTCACATAGTTTCGGATAGTTTCTCATAGTTTCACATAGTTTCGGATAGTTTCACATAGTTTCGGATAGTTTCACATAGTTTCACATAGTTTCGGATAGTTTCAAATAGTTTCACATAGTTTCGGGTAGTTTCACATAGTTTCGGATAGTTTCACATAGTTTCGGATAGTTTCACATAGTTTCACATAGTTTCGGATAGTTTCACATAGTTTCACATAGTTTCGGATAGTTTCACATAGTTTCGGATAGTTTCACATAGTTTCACATAGTTTCGGATAGTTTCACATTGTTTCACATAGTTTCGGATAGTTTCACATAGTTTCACATAGTTTCGGGTAGTTTCACATAGTTTCGGATAGTTTCACATAGTTTCGGATAGTTTCACATAGTTTCGGGTAGTTTCACATCGTTTCACATAGTTTCGGATAGTTTCACATAGTTTCACATAGTTTCGGATAGTTTCGGATAGTTTCACATAGTTTCGGATAGTTTCACATAGTTTCACATAGTTTCACATAGTTTCACATAGTTTCGGATAGTTTCACATAGTTTCATATAGTTTCGGATAGTTTCGGATAGTTTCACATAGTTTCGGATAGTTTCACATAGTTTCGGATAGTTTCACATAGTTTCGGATAGTTTCACATAGTTTCACATAGTTTCACATAGTTTCGGATAGTTTCACATAGTTTCACATAGTTTCACATAGTTTCACATAGTTTCGGATAGTTTCACATAGTTTCACATAGTTTCGGATAGTTTCACATAGTTTCGGATAGTTTCACATAGTTTCGCATAGTTTCGGATAGTTTCACATAGTTTCACATAGTTTCGCATAGTTTCACATAGTTTCGGATAGTTTCACATAGTTTCGGATAGTTTCACGTAGTTTCACATAGTTTCACATAGTCTCGGATAGTTTCACATAGTTTCGGATAGTTTCACTTAGTTTCACATAGTTTCACATAGTTTCGGATAGTTTCACTTAGTTTCACATAGTTTCACATAGTTTCGGATAGTTTCACATAGTTTCGGATAGTTTCACATAGTTTCACATAGTTTCGGATAGTTTCACATAGTTTCACATAGTTTCGGGTAGTTTCACATAGTTTCGGATAGTTTCACATAGTTTCGGATAGTTTCACATAGTTTCGGATAGTTTCACATCGTTTCACATAGTTTCGGATAGTTTCACATAGTTTCACATAGTTTCGGATAGTTTCACACAGTTTCGGATAGTTTCACATAGTTTCGGATAGTTTCACATAGTTTCACATAGTTTCGGATAGTTTCACATAGTTTCACATAGTTTCGGATAGTTTCTCATAGTTTCACATAGTTTCGGATAGTTTCTCATAGTTTCGGATAGTTTCACATATTTTCACATAGTTTCACATAGTTTCGGATAGTTTCACATAGTTTCGGATAGTTTCACATAGTTTCACATAGTTTCACATAGTTTCGGATAGTTTCACATAGTTTCACATAGTTTCGGATAGTTTCGGATAGTTTCACATAGTTTCGGATAGTTTCACATAGTTTCACATAGTTTCGGATAGTTTCAAATAGTTTCACATAGTTTCGGGTAGTTTCACATAGTTTCGGATAGTTTCACATAGTTTCGGATAGTTTCACATAGTTTCACATAGTTTCGGATAGTTTCACATAGTTTCACATAGTTTCGGATAGTTTCACATAGTTTCGGATAGTTTCACATAGTTTCGGATAGTTTCACATAGTTTCACATAGTTTCGGATAGTTTCACATAGTTTCACATAGTTTCGGATAGTTTCACATAGTTTCACATAGTTTCGGGTAGTTTCACATAGTTTCGGATAGTTTCACATAGTTTCGGATAGTTTCACATAGTTTCGGATAGTTTCACATCGTTTCACATAGTTTCGGATAGTTTCACATAGTTTCGGATAGTTTCACAAAGTTTCGGATAGTTTCACATAGTTTCGGATAGTTTCACATAGTTTCACATAGTTTCGGATAGTTTCACATAGTTTCACATAGTTTCGGATAGTTTCTCATAGTTTCACATAGTTTCGGATAGTTTCTCATAGTTTCGGATAGTTTCACATATTTTCACATAGTTTCACATAGTTTCGGATAGTTTCACATAGTTTCGGATAGTTTCACATAGTTTCACATAGTTTCACATAGTTTCACATAGTTTCACATAGTTTCGGATAGTTTCACATAGTTTCATATAGTTTCGGATAGTTTCGGATAGTTTCACATAGTTTCGGATAGTTTCACATAGTTTCACATAGTTTCGGATAGTTTAACATAGTTTCACATAGTTTCGGATAGTTTCACATAGTTTCGCATAGTTTCGGATAGTTTCACATAGTTTCACATAGTTTCGCATAGTTTCACATAGTTTCGGATAGTTTCACATAGTTTCGGATAGTTTCACGTAGTTTCACATAGTTTCGCATAGTTTCGGATAGTTTCACATAGTTTCACATAGTTTCGCATAGTTTCACATAGTTTCGGATAGTTTCACATAGTTTCGGATAGTTTCACGTAGTTTCACATCGTTTCACATAGTCTCGGATAGTTTCACACAGTTCCGGATAGTTTCACTTAGTTTCACATAGTTTCACATAGTTTCGGATAGTTTCACTTAGTTTCACATAGTTTCACATAGTTTCGGATAGTTTCACATAGTTTCGGATAGTTTCACATAGTTTCACATAGTTTCGGATAGTTTCACATAGTTTCACATAGTTTCGGGTAGTTTCACATAGTTTCGGATAGTTTCACATAGTTTCGGATAGTTTCACATAGTTTCGGATAGTTTCACATCGTTTCACATAGTTTCGGATAGTTTCACATAGTTTCACATAGTTTCGGATAGTTTCACACAGTTTCGGATAGTTTCACATAGTTTCGGATAGTTTCACATAGTTTCACATAGTTTCACATAGTTTCGGATAGTTTCACATAGTTTCACATAGTTTCACATAGTTTCAGATAGTTTCACATAGTTTCGGATAGTTTCACATAGTTTCACATAGTTTCGGATAGTTTCACATTGTTTCGGATAGTTTCAAATAGTTTCACATAGTTTCGGGTAGTTTCACATAGTTTCACATAGTTTCGGATAGTTTCACACAGTTTCACATTGTTTCGGGTAGTTTCACATAGTTTCACATAGTTTTGGATAGTTTCGGATAGTTTCACATAGGTTCACATAGTTTCGGAAATTTTCACATAGTTTCGGTTAGTTTCACATAGTTTCACATAGTTTCGGATAGTTTCACATAGTTTCTCATAGTTTCACATAGTTTCGGATAGTTTCACATAGTTTCACATAGTTTCGGATAGTTTCCCATCGTTTCACATAGTTTCGGATAGTTTCACATAGTTTCGGATAGTTTCGCATTGTTTCAGATAGTTTCACATAGTTTCGGATAGTTTCACGTAGTTTCACATAGTTTCACATAGTCTCGGATAGTTTCACATAGTTTCGGATAGTTTCTCATAGTTTCACATAGTTTCGGATAGTTTCTCATAGTTTCGGATAGTTTCACATATTTTCACATAGTTTCACATAGTTTCGGATAGTTTCACATAGTTTCACATAGTTTCGGATAGTTTCACATAGTTTCACATAGTTTCACATAGTTTCGGATAGTTTCACATAGTTTCACATAGTTTCGGATAGTTTCACATAGTTTCGGATAGTTTCACATAGTTTTACATAGTTTCGGATAGTTTCACATAGTTTCGGATAGTTTCACATAGTTTCACATAGTTTCACATAGTTTCGGATAGTTTCACATAGTTTCGCATAGTTTCGGATAGTTTCACATAGTTTCACATAGTTTCGCATAGTTTCATATAGTTTCGGATAGTTTCACATAGTTTCGGATAGTTTCACGTAGTTTCACATAGTTTCACATAGTCTCGGATAGTTTCACACAGTTCCGGATAGTTTCACTTAGTTTCACATAGTTTCGGATAGTTTCAATTAGTTTCACATAGTTTCACATAGTTTCGGATAGATTCACATAGTTTCACATAGTTTCGGATAGTTTCTCATAGTTTCACATAGTTTCGGATAGTTTCACATAGTTTCGGATAGTTTCACATAGTTTCACATAGTTTCGGATAGTTTCAAATAGTTTCACATAGTTTCGGGTAGTTTCACATAGTTTCGGATAGTTTCACATAGTTTCGGATAGTTTCACATAGTTTCGGATAGTTTCACATAGTTTCACATAGTTTCGGATAGTTTCACATAGTTTCACATAGTTTCGGATAGTTTCACATAGTTTCGGATAGTTTCACATAGTTTCGGATAGTTTCACATAGTTTTACATAGTTTCGGATAGTTTCACATAGTTTCACATAGTTTCGGATAGTTTCACATAGTTTCACATAGTTTCGGGTAGTTTCACATAGTTTCGGATAGTTTCACATAGTTTCGGATAGTTTCACATAGTTTCGGATAGTTTCACATCGTTTCACATAGTTTCGGATAGTTTCACATAGTTTCACATAGTTTCGGATAGTTTCACATAGTTTCACATAGTTTCGGATAGTTTCTCATAGTTTCACATAGTTTCGGATAGTTTCTCATAGTTTCGGATAGTTTCACATATTTTCACATAGTTTCACATAGTTTCGGATAGTTTCACATAGTTTCGGATAGTTTCACATAGTTTCACATAGTTTCACATAGTTTCAGATAGTTTCACATAGTTTCACATAGTTTCGGATAGTTTCACATAGTTTCACATAGTTTCGGATAGTTTCACATAGTTTCACATAGTTTCGGATAGTTTCAAATAGTTTCACATAGTTTCGGGTAGTTTCACATAGTTTCACATAGTTTCGGATAGTTTCACACAGTTTCACATTGTTTCGGATAGTTTCACATAGTTTCACATAGTTTTGGATAGTTTTGGATAGTTTCGGATAGTTTCACATAGTTTCGGAAATTTTCACATAGTTTCGGTTAGTTTCACATAGTTTCACGTAGTTTCGGATAGTTTCACATATTTTCTCATAGTTTCTCATAGTTTCGGATAGTTTCACATAGTTCTCATAGTTTCACATAGTTTCGGATAGTTTCACATAGTTTCGGATAGTTTCACATAGTTTCACATAGTTTCGGATAGTTTCACATCGTTTCACATAGTTTCGGATAGTTTCACATAGTTTCGGATAGTTTCGCATTGTTTCAGATAGTTTCACATAGTTTCGGATAGTTTCACGTAGTTTCACATAGTTTCACATAGTCTCGGATAGTTTCACATAGTTTCACATAGTTTCGGATAGTTTCTCATAGTTTCACATAGTTTCGGATAGTTTCTCATAGTTTCGGATAGTTTCACATAGTTTCGGATAGTTTCACATATTTTCACATAGTTTCACATAGTTTCGGATAGTTTCACATAGTTTCACATAGTTTCGGATAGTTTCACATAGTTTCACATAGTTTCACATAGTTTCGGATAGTTTCACATAGTTTCACATAGTTTCGGATAGTTTCGGATAGTTTCGGATAGTTTCACATAGTTTCAGATAGTTTCACATAGTTTCACATAGTTTCGGATAGTTTCACATAGTTTCACATAGTTTCGGATAGTTTCACATAGTTTCACATAGTTTCACATAGTTTCGGATAGTTTCACATAGTTTCGGATAGTTTCACATAGTTTCACATAGTTTCACATAGTTTCGGATAGTTTCACATAGTTTCACATAGTTTCACATAGTTTCACATAGTTTCAGATAGTTTCACATAGTTTCGGATAGTTTCACATAGTTTCACATAGTTTCGGATAGTTTCACATTGTTTCGGATAGTTTCAAATAGTTTCACATAGTTTCGGGTAGTTTCACATAGTTTCACATAGTTTCGGATAGTTTCACACAATTTCACATTGTTTCGGGTAGTTTCACATAGTTTCACATAGTTTTGGATAGTTTCGGATAGTTTCACATAGGTTCACATAGTTTCGGAAATTTTCACATAGTTTCGGTTAGTTTCACATAGTTTCACATAGTTTCGGATAGTTTCACATAGTTTCTCATAGTTTCTCATAGTTTCGGATAGTTTCACATAGTTCTCATAGTTTCACATAGTTTCGGATAGTTTCACATAGTTTCGGATAGTTTCACATAGTTTCACATAGTTTCGGATAGTTTCCCATCGTTTCACATAGTTTCGGATAGTTTCACATAGTTTCGGATAGTTTCGCATTGTTTCAGATAGTTTCACATAGTTTCGGATAGTTTCACGTAGTTTCACATAGTTTCACATAGTCTCGGATAGTTTCACATAGTTTCGGATAGTTTCTCATAGTTTCACATAGTTTCGGATAGTTTCTCATAGTTTCGGATAGTTTCACATATTTTCACATAGTTTCACATAGTTTCGGATAGTTTCACATAGTTTCACATAGTTTCGGATAGTTTCACATAGTTTCACATAGTTTCACATAGTTTCACATAGTTTCACATAGTTTCACATAGTTTCGGATAGTTTCACATAGTTTCACATAGTTTCGGATAGTTTCACATAGTTTCGGATAGTTTCACATAGTTTTACATAGTTTCGGATAGTTTCACATAGTTTCGGATAGTTTCACATAGTTTCACATAGTTTCACATAGTTTCGGATAGTTTCACATAGTTTCGCATAGTTTCGGATAGTTTCACATAGTTTCACATAGTTTCGCATAGTTTCATATAGTTTCGGATAGTTTCACATAGTTTCGGATAGTGTCACGTAGTTTCACATAGTTTCACATAGTCTCGGATAGTTTCACACAGTTCCGGATAGTTTCACTTAGTTTCACATAGTTTCGGATAGTTTCAATTAGTTTCACATAGTTTCACATAGTTTCGGATAGATTCACATAGTTTCACATAGTTTCGGATAGTTTCTCATAGTTTCACATAGTTTCGGATAGTTTCACATAGTTTCGGATAGTTTCACATAGTTTCACATAGTTTCGGATAGTTTCAAATAGTTTCACATAGTTTCGGGTAGTTTCACATAGTTTCGGATAGTTTCACATAGTTTCGGATAGTTTCACATAGTTTCGGATAGTTTCACATAGTTTCACATAGTTTCGGATAGTTTCACATAGTTTCACATAGTTTCGGATAGTTTCACATAGTTTCGGATAGTTTCACATAGTTTCGGATAGTTTCACATAGTTTTACATAGTTTCGGATAGTTTCACATAGTTTCACATAGTTTCGGATAGTTTCACATAGTTTCACATAGTTTCGGGTAGTTTCACATAGTTTCGGATAGTTTCACATAGTTTCGGATAGTTTCACATAGTTTCGGATAGTTTCACATCGTTTCACATAGTTTCGGATAGTTTCACATAGTTTCACATAGTTTCGGATAGTTTCACATAGTTTCACATAGTTTCGGATAGTTTCTCATAGTTTCACATAGTTTCGGATAGTTTCTCATAGTTTCGGATAGTTTCACATATTTTCACATAGTTTCACATAGTTTCGGATAGTTTCACATAGTTTCGGATAGTTTCACATAGTTTCACATAGTTTCACATAGTTTCAGATAGTTTCACATAGTTTCGGATAGTTTCACATAGTTTCGGATAGTTTCACATAGTTTCACATAGTTTCGGATAGTTTCGGATAGTTTCACTTAGTTTCACATAGTTTCACATAGTTTCGGATAGATTCACATAGTTTCACATAGTTTCGGATAGTTTCTCATAGTTTCACATAGTTTCGGATAGTTTCACATAGTTTCGGATAGTTTCACATAGTTTCACATAGTTTCGGATAGTTTCAAATAGTTTCACATAGTTTCGGGTAGTTTCACATAGTTTCGGATAGTTTCACATAGTTTCTCATAGTTTCACATAGTTTCGGATAGTTTCTCATAGTTTCGGATAGTTTCACATAGTTTCGGATAGTTTCACATATTTTCACATAGTTTCACATAGTTTCGGATAGTTTCACATAGTTTCACATAGTTTCGGATAGTTTCACATAGTTTCACATAGTTTCACATAGTTTCACATAGTTTCGGATAGTTTCACATAGTTTCACATAGTTTCGGATAGTTTCACATAGTTTCGGATAGTTTCAAATAGTTTCACATAGTTTCAGATAGTTTCACATAGTTTCGGATAGTTTCACATAGTTTCACATAGTTTCGGATAGTTTCACATAGTTTCACATAGTTTCGGATAGTTTCACATAGTTTCGGATAGTTTCACATAGTTTCACATAGTTTCGGATAGTTTCACATAGTTTCGGATAGTTTCACATAGTTTCACATAGTTTCGGATAGTTTCACATAGTATCACATAGTTTCAGATAGTTTCACATAGTTTCGGATAGTTTCACATAGTTTCACATAGTTTCGGATAGTTTCACATAGTTTCGGATAGTTTCACATAGTTTCACATAGTTTCACATAGTCTCAGATAGTTTCACATAGTTTCACATAGTTTCGGATAGTTTCACATAGTTTCGGATAGTTTCACGTAGTTTCACATAGTTTCGGATAGTTTCGGATAGTTTCACATAGTTTCACATAGTTTCGGATAGTTTCACATAGTTTCACATAGTTTCGGATAGTTTCACATAGTTTCACATAGTTTCGGATAGTTTCACATAGTTTCGCATAGTTTCGGATAGTTTCACATAGTTTCACATAGTTTCGCATAGTTTCACATAGTTTCGGATAGTTTCACATAGTTTCGGATAGTTTCACGTAGTTTCACATAGTTTCACATAGTCTCGGATAGTTTCACATAGTTTCGGATAGTTTCACTTAGTTTCACATAGTTTCACATAGTTTCGGATAGTTTCACTTTGTTTCACATAGTTTCACATAGTTTCGGATAGTTTCACATAGTTTCACATAGTTTCGGATAGTTTCACATAGTTTCGCATAGTTTCGGATAGTTTCATATAGTTTCACATAGTTTCGGATAGTTTCACATAGTTTCGGATAGTTTCACATAGTTTCACATAGTTTCGGATAGTTTCACA
This sequence comes from Parasteatoda tepidariorum, assembly GCF_982258835.1. Classification (NCBI taxonomy): domain Eukaryota; kingdom Metazoa; phylum Arthropoda; class Arachnida; order Araneae; family Theridiidae; genus Parasteatoda; species Parasteatoda tepidariorum. The sequence goes on from NC_141761.1 coordinate 544,034, forward strand.
TAGTTTCACATAGTTTCGGATAGTTTCACATAGTTTCGCATAGTTTCACATAGTTTCGCATAGTTTCGGATAGTTTCACATAGTTTCACATAGTTTCGCATAGTTTCACATAGTTTCGGATAGTTTCACATAGTTTCGGATAGTTTCACGTAGTTTCACATAGTTTCACATAGTCTCGGATAGTTTCACATAGTTTCGGATAGTTTCACTTAGTTTCACATAGTTTCACATAGTTTCGGATAGATTCACATAGTTTCGGATAGTTTCTCATAGTTTCACATAGTTTCGGATAGTTTCACATAGTTTCGGATAGTTTCACATAGTTTCACATAGTTTCGGATAGTTTCAAATAGTTTCACATAGTTTCGGGTAGTTTCACATAGTTTCGGATAGTTTCACATAGTTTCGGATAGTTTCACATAGTTTCACATAGTTTCGGATAGTTTCACATAGTTTCACATAGTTTCGGATAGTTTCACATAGTTTCGGATAGTTTCACATAGTTTCACATAGTTTCGGATAGTTTCACATTGTTTCACATAGTTTCGGATAGTTTCACATAGTTTCACATAGTTTCGGGTAGTTTCACATAGTTTCGGATAGTTTCACATAGTTTCGGATAGTTTCACATAGTTTCGGATAGTTTCACATCGTTTCACATAGTTTCGGATAGTTTCACATAGTTTCACATAGTTTCGGATAGTTTCGGATAGTTTCACATAGTTTCGGATAGTTTCACATAGTTTCACATAGTTTCAGATAGTTTCACATAGTTTCACATAGTTTCACATAGTTTCGGATAGTTTCACATAGTTTCGGATAGTTTCACATAGTTTCACATAGTTTCGGATAGTTTCACATAGTTTCGGATAGTTTCACATAGTTTCGGATAGTTTCACATAGTTTCACATAGTTTCACATAGTTTCGGATAGTTTCACATAGTTTCACATAGTTTCGGATAGTTTCACATAGTTTCACATAGTTTCGGATAGTTTCACATAGTTTCGGATAGTTTCACATAGTTTCGCATAGTTTCGGATAGTTTCACATAGTTTCACATAGTTTCACATAGTTTCGTATAGTTTCACATAGTTTCGGATAGTTTCACATAGTTTCGGATAGTTTCACGTAGTTTCACATAGTTTCACATAGTCTCGGATAGTTTCACATAGTTTCGGATAGTTTCACTTAGTTTCACATAGTTTCACATAGTTTCGGATAGTTTCACTTAGTTTCACATAGTTTCACATAGTTTCGGATAGATTCACATAGTTTCACATAGTTTCGGATAGTTTCTCATAGTTTCACATAGTTTCGGATAGTTTCACATAGTTTCGGATAGTTTCACATAGTTTCGGATAGTTTCACATAGTTTCGGATAGTTTCACATAGTTTCACATAGTTTCACATAGTTTCGGATAGTTTCACATAGTTTCACATAGTTTCGGATAGTTTCACATAGTTTCACATAGTTTCGGATAGTTTCACATAGTTTCGGATAGTTTCACATAGTTTCACATAGTTTCGGATAGTTTCACATAGTTTCACATAGTTTCACATAGTTTCGGATAGTTTCACATAGTTTCGCATAGTTTCACATAGTTTCGCATAGTTTCGGATAGTTTCACATAGTTTCACATAGTTTCGCATAGTTTCACGTAGTTTCGGATAGTTTCACATAGTTTCGGATAGTTTCACGTAGTTTCACATAGTCTCGGATAGTTTCACATAGTTTCGGATAGTTTCACTTAGTTTCACATAGTTTCACATAGTTTCGGATAGTTTCACTTAGTTTCACATAGTTTCACATAGTTTCGGATAGTTTCACATCGTTTCACATAGTTTCGGATAGTTTCACATAGTTTCGGATAGTTTCGCATTGTTTCAGATAGTTTCACATAGTTTCGGATAGTTTCACGTAGTTTCACATAGTTTCACATAGTCTCGGATAGTTTCACATAGTTTCACATAGTTTCGGATAGTTTCTCATAGTTTCACATAGTTTCACATAGTTTCTCATAGTTTCGGATAGTTTCACATAGTTCCGGATAGTTTCACATATTTTCACATAGTTTCACATAGTTTCGGATAGTTTCACATAGTTTCACATAGTTTCGGATAGTTTCACATAGTTTCACATAGTTTCGGATAGTTTCACATAGTTTCGGATAGTTTCACATAGTTTCGGATAGTTTCACATAGTTTCACATAGTTTCACATAGTTTCAGATAGTTTCACATAGTTTCACATAGTTTCGGATAGTTTCACATAGTTTCACATAGTTTCGGATAGTGTCACATAGTTTCACATAGTTTCGGATAGTTTCACATAGTTTCGGATAGTTTCTCATAGTTTCGGATAGTTTCACATATTTTCACATAGTTTCACATAGTTTCGGATAGTTTCACATAGTTTCACATAGTTTCGGATAGTTTCACATAGTTTCACATAGTTTCGGATAGTTTCACATAGTTTCACATAGTTTCGGATAGTTTCACATAGTTTCGGATAGTTTCACATAGTTTTACATAGTTTCGGATAGTTTCACATAGTTTCACATAGTTTCGGATAGTTTCACATAGTTTCACATAGTTTCGGATAGTTTCACATAGTTTCGCATAGTTTCGGATAGTTTCACATAGTTTCGCATAGTTTCACATAGTTTCGGATAGTTTCACATAGTTTCGGATAGTTTCACGTAGTTTCACATAGTTTCACATAGTCTCGGATAGTTTCACATAGTTCCGGATAGTTTCACTTAGTTTCACATAGTTTCACATAGTTTCGGATAGTTTCACTTAGTTTCACATAGTTTCACATAGTTTCACATAGTTTCGGATAGATTCACATAGTTTCACATAGTTTCGGATAGTTTCTCATAGTTTCACATAGTTTCGGATAGTTTCACATAGTTTCGGATAGTTTCACATAGTTTCACATAGTTTCGGATAGTTTCACATAGTTTCACATAGTTTCGGATAGTTTCACATAGTTTCACATACTTTCGGATAGTTTCACATAGTTTCGCATAGTTTCGGATAGTTTCACATAGTTTCGCATAGTTTCACATAGTTTCGGATAGTTTCACATAGTTTCGGATAGTTTCACGTAGTTTCACATAGTTTCACATAGTCTCGGATAGTTTCACATAGTTCCGGATAGTTTCACTTAGTTTCACATAGTTTCACATAGTTTCGGATAGTTTCACTTAGTTTCACATAGTTTCACATAGTTTCACATAGTTTCGGATAGATTCACATAGTTTCACATAGTTTCGGATAGTTTCTCATAGTTTCACATAGTTTCGGATAGTTTCACATAGTTTCGGATAGTTTCACATAGTTTCACATAGTTTCGGATAGTTTCAAATAGTTTCACATAGTTTCGGGTAGTTTCACATAGTTTCGGATAGTTTCACATAGTTTCGGATAGTTTCACATAGTTTCACATAGTTTCGGATAGTTTCACATAGTTTCACATAGTTTCGGATAGTTTCACATAGTTTCGGATAGTTTCACATAGTTTCGGATAGTTTCACATAGTTTCACATAGTTTCGGATAGTTTCACATAGTTTCACATAGTTTCGGATAGTTTCACATAGTTTCACATAGTTTCGGGTAGTTTCACATAGTTTCGGATAGTTTCACATAGTTTCGGATAGTTTCACATAGTTTCGGATAGTTTCACATCGTTTCACATAGTTTCGGATAGTTTCACATAGTTTCACATAGTTTCGGATAGTTTCACACAGTTTCGGATAGTTTCACATAGTTTCGGATAGTTTCACATAGTTTCACATAGTTTCGGATAGTTTCACATAGTTTTCACATAGTTTCGGATAGTTTCTCATAGTTTCACATAGTTTCGGATAGTTTCTCATAGTTTCGGATAGTTTCACATATTTTCACATAGTTTCACATAGTTTCGGATAGTTTCACATAGTTTCGGATAGTTTCACATAGTTTCACATAGTTTCACATAGTTTCACATAGTTTCGGATAGTTTCACATAGTTTCACATAGTTTCGGATAGTTTCGGATAGTTTCACATAGTTTCGGATAGTTTCACATAGTTTCACATAGTTTCGGATAGTTTCAAATAGTTTCACATAGTTTCGGGTAGTTTCACATAGTTTCGGATAGTTTCACATAGTTTCGGATAGTTTCACATAGTTTCACATAGTTTCGGATAGTTTCACATAGTTTCACATAGTTTCGGATAGTTTCACATAGTTTCGGATAGTTTCACAAAGTTCGGATAGTTTCACATAGTTTCACATAGTTTCGGATAGTTTCACATAGTTTCACATAGTTTTGGATAGTTTCACATAGTTTCACATAGTTTCGGGTAGTTTCACATAGTTTCGGATAGTTTCACATAGTTTCGGATAGTTTCACATAGTTTCGGATAGTTTCACATCGTTTCACATAGTTTCGGATAGTTTCACATAGTTTCACATAGTTTCGGATAGTTTCACAAAGTTTCGGATAGTTTCACATAGTTTCGGATAGTTTCACATAGTTTCACATAGTTTCGGATAGTTTCACATAGTTTCGGATAGTTTCTCATAGTTTCACATAGTTTCGGATAGTTTCTCATAGTTTCGGATAGTTTCACATATTTTCACATAGTTTCACATAGTTTCGGATAGTTTCACATAGTTTCGGATAGTTTCACATAGTTTCACATAGTTTCACATAGTTTCACATAGTTTCGGATAGTTTCACATAGTTTCACATAGTTTCGGATAGTTTCGGATAGTTTCACATAGTTTCGGATAGTTTCACATAGTTTCACATAGTTTCACATAGTTTCGGATAGTTTCACATAGTTTCACATAGTTTCGGATAGTTTCACATAGTTTCGCATAGTTTCGGATAGTTTCACATAGTTTCACATAGTTTCGCATAGTTTCACATAGTTTCGGATAGTTTCACATAGTTTCGGATAGTTTCACGTAGTTTCACATAGTTTCGCATAGTTTCGGATAGTTTCACATAGTTTCACATAGTTTCGCATAGTTTCACATAGTTTCGGATAGTTTCACATAGTTTCGGATAGTTTCACGTAGTTTCACATCGTTTCACATAGTCTCGGATAGTTTCACACAGTTCCGGATAGTTTCACTTAGTTTCACATAGTTTCACATAGTTTCGGATAGTTTCACTTAGTTTCACATAGTTTCACATAGTTTCGGATAGATTCACATAGTTTCACATAGTTTCGGATAGTTTCTCATAGTTTCACATAGTTTCGGATAGTTTCACTTAGTTTCACATAGTTTCACATAGTTTCGGATAGATTCACATAGTTTCACATAGTTTCGGATAGTTTCTCATAGTTTCACATAGTTTCGGATAGTTTCACATAGTTTCGGATAGTTTCACATAGTTTCACATAGTTTCGGATAGTTTCAAATAGTTTCACATAGTTTCGGGTAGTTTCACATAGTTTCGGATAGTTTCACATAGTTTCGGATAGTTTCACATAGTTTCGGATAGTTTCACATAGTTTCACATAGTTTCGGATAGTTTCACATAGTTTCACATAGTTTCGGATAGTTTCACATAGTTTCGGATAGTTTCACATAGTTTCGGATAGTTTCACATAGTTTCACATAGTTTCACATAGTTTCGGATAGTTTCACATAGTTTCACATAGTTTCGGATAGTTTCACATAGTTTCACATAGTTTCGGGTAGTTTCACATAGTTTCGGATAGTTTCACATAGTTTCGGATAGTTTCACATAGTTTCGGATAGTTTCACATCGTTTCACATAGTTTCGGATAGTTTCACATAGTTTCACATAGTTTCGGATAGTTTCACACAGTTTCGGATAGTTTCACATAGTTTCGGATAGTTTCACATAGTTTCACATAGTTTCGGATAGTTTCACATAGTTTCACATAGTTTCGGATAGTTTCTCATAGTTTCACATAGTTTCGGATAGTTTCACATAGTTTCACATAGTTTCGGATAGTTTCACATAGTTTCGGATAGTTTCACATAGTTTCGGATAGTTTCACATAGTTTCACATAGTTTCGGATAGTTTCACATAGTTTCACATAGTTTCGGATAGTTTCGGATAGTTTCACATAGTTTCACATAGTTTCACATAGTTTCAGATAGTTTCACATAGTTTCACATAGTTTCGGATAGTTTCACATAGTTTCGGATAGTTTCACATAGTTTCACATAGTTTCGGATAGTTTCGGATAGTTTCACATAGTTTCACATAGTTTCGGATAGTTTCACTTAGTTTCACATAGTTTCGGATAGTTTCACATAGTTTCACTAAGTTTCGGATAGTTTCACATAGTTTCGCATAGTTTCGGATAGTTTCACATAGTTTCACATAGTTTCGCATAGTTTCACATAGTTTCGGATAGTTTCACATAGTTTCGGATAGTTTCACGTAGTTTCACATAGTTTCACATAGTCTCGGATAGTTTCACATTGTTTCGGATAGTTTCACTTAGTTTCACATAGTTTCACATAGTTTCGGATAGTTTCACTTAGTTTCACATAGTTTCACATAGTTTCGGATAGATTCACATAGTTTCACATAGTTTCGGATAGTTTCTCATAGTTTCACTTAGTTTCGGATAGTTTCACATAGTTTCGGATAGTTTCACATAGTTTCACATAGTTTCACATAGTTTCGGATAGTTTCAAATAGTTTCACATAGTTTCGGGTAGTTTCACATAGTTTCGGATAGTTTCACATAGATTCGGATAGTTTCACATAGTTTCGGATAGTTTCACATAGTTTCACATAGTTTCACATAGTTTCGGATAGTTTCACATAGTTTCACATAGTTTCGGATAGTTTCACATAGTTTCACATAGTTTCGGATAGTTTCACATTGTTTCGGATAGTTTCACATAGTTTCACATAGTTTCGGATAGTTTCACATAGTTTCACATAGTTTCACATAGTTTCGGATAGCTTCACATAGTTTCGCATAGTTTCACATAGTTTCGCATAGTTTCGGATAGTTTCACATAGTTTCACATAGTTTCGCATAGTTTCACATAGTTTCGGATAGTTTCACATAGTTTCGGATAGTTTCACGTAGTTTCACATAGTCTCGGATAGTTTCACATAGTTTCGGATAGTTTCACTTAGTTTCACATAGTTTCACATAGTTTCGGATAGTTTCACTTAGTTTCACATAGTTTCACATAGTTTCGGATAGATTCACATAGTTTCACATAGTTTCGGATAGTTTCTCATAGTTTCACATAGTTTCGGATAGTTTCACATAGTTTCGGATAGTTTCACATAGTTTCACATAGTTTCGGATAGTTTCAAATAGTTTCACATAGTTTCGGGTAGTTTCACATAGTTTCGGATAGTTTCACATAGTTTCGGATAGTTTTACATAGTTTCACATAGTTTCGGATAGTTCCACATAGTTTCACATAGTTTCGGATAGTTTCACATAGTTTCGGATAGTTTCACATAGTTTCACATAGTTTCGGATAGTTTCACATAGTTTCACATAGTTTCGGATAGTTTCACATAGTTTCACATAGTTTCGGGTAGTTTCACATAGTTTCGGATAGTTTCACATAGTTTCGGATTGTTTCACATAGTTTCGGATAGTTTCACATCGTTTCACATAGTTTCGGATAGTTTCACATAGTTTCCAATAGTTTCGGATAGTTTCACACAGTTTCGGATAGTTTCACATAGTTTCGGATAGTTTCACATAGTTTCACATAGTTTCGGATAGTTTCACATAGTTTCGGATAGTTTCACATAGTTTCACATAGTTTCGGATAGTTTCACATAGTTTCGGATAGTTTCACATAGTTTCGGATAGTTTCACATAGTTTCACATAGTTTCGGATAGTTTCACATAGTTTCACATAGTTTCGGATAGTTTAACATAGTTTCACATAGTTTCGGATAGTTTCACATAGTTTCGGATAGTTTCACATAGTTTCGGATAGTTTCACATAGTTTCACATAGTTTCGGATAGTTTCACATAGTTTCACATAGTTTCGGATAGTTTCACATAGTTTCGGATAGTTTCACATAGTTTCGGATAGTTTCACATAGTTTCGGATAGTTTCACATCGTTTCACATAGTTTCGGATAGTTTCACATAGTTTCGGATAGTTTCACACAGTTTCGGATAGTTTCACATAGTTTCGGATAGTTTCACATAGTTTCAGATAGTTTCAGATAGTTTCACATAGTTTCACATAGTTTCGGATAGTTTCACATAGTTTCGGATAGTTTCACATAGTTTCACATAGTTTCGGATAGTTTCACATAGTTTCGGATAGTTTCACATAGTTTCGGATAGTTTCACATAGTTTCACATAGTTTCACATAGTTTCACATAGTTTCGGATAGTTTCACATAGTTTCGCATAGTTTCACATAGTTTCGGATAGTTTCACATAGTTTCACATAGTTTCGGATAGTTTCACATCGTTTCACATAGTTTCGGATAGTTTCACATAGTTTCGGATAGTTTCGCATTGTTTCAGATAGTTTCACATAGTTTCGGATAGTTTCACATAGTTTCGGATAGTTTCACATAGTTTCGGATAGTTTCACATCGTTTCACATAGTTTCGGATAGTTTCACATAGTTTCGGATAGTTTCGCATTGTTTCAGATAGTTTCACATAGTTTCGGATAGTTTCACGTAGTTTCACATAGTTTCACATAGTCTCGGATAGTTTCACATAGTTTCACATAGTTTCGGATAGTTTCTCATAGTTTCACATAGTTTCGGATAGTTTCTCATAGTTTCGGATAGTTTCACATAGTTTCGGATAGTTTCACATATTTTCACATAGTTTCACATAGTTTCGGATAGTTTCACATAGTTTCACATAGTTTCGGATAGTTTCACATAGTTTCACATAGTTTCACATAGTTTCGGATAGTTTCACATAGTTTCACATAGTTTCGGATAGTTTCACATAGTTTCGGATAGTTTCACATAGTTTCACATAGTTTCAGATAGTTTCACATAGTTTCGGATAGTTTCACATAGTTTCACATAGTTTCGGATAGTTTCACATAGTTTCACATAGTTTCGGATAGTTTCACATAGTTTCGGATAGTTTCACATAGTTTCACATAGTTTCACATAGTTTCGGATAGTTTCACATAGTTTCGGATAGTTTCACATAGTTTCACATAGTTTCGGATAGTTTCACATAGTTTCACATAGTTTCACATAGTCTCAGATAGTTTCACATAGTTTCACATAGTTTCGGATAGTTTCACATAGTTTCGGATAGTTTCACATAGTTTCACATAGTTTCGGATAGTTTCGGATAGTTTCACATAGTTTCACATAGTTTCGGATAGTTTCACATAGTTTCACATAGTTTCGGATAGTTTCACATAGTTTCACATAGTTTCGGATAGTTTCACATAGTTTCGCATAGTTTCGGATAGTTTCACATAGTTTCACATAGTTTCGCATAGTTTCACATAGTTTCGGATAGTTTCACATAGTTTCGGATAGTTTCACGTAGTTTCACATAGTTTCACATAGTCTCGGATAGTTTCACATAGTTTCGGATAGTTTCACTTAGTTTCACATAGTTTCGGATAGTTTCACTTAGTTTCACATAGTTTCACATAGTTTCGGATAGATTCACATAGTTTCACATAGTTTCGGATAGTTTCTCATAGTTTCACATAGTTTCGGATAGTTTCACATAGTTTCGGGTAGTTTCACATAGTTTCGGATAGTTTCACATAGTTTCGGATAGTTTCACATAGTTTCGGATAGTTTCACATAGTTTCACATAGTTTCACATAGTTTCGGATAGTTTCACATAGTTTCACATAGTTTCGGATAGTTTCATATAGTTTCACATAGTTTCGGATAGTTTCACATAGTTTCGGATAGTTTCACATAGTTTCACATAGTTTCGGATAGTTTCACATAGTTTCACATAGTTTCGGATAGTTTCACATAGTTTCGCATAGTTTCACATAGTTTCGCATAGTTTCGGATAGTTTCACATAGTTTCACATAGTTTCGCATAGTTTCACATAGTTTCGGATAGTTTCACATAGTTTCGGATAGTTTCACGTAGTTTCACATAGTTTCACATAGTCTCGGATAGTTTCACATAGTTTCGGATAGTTTCACTTAGTTTCACATAGTTTCACATAGTTTCGGATAGATTCACATAGTTTCGGATAGTTTCTCATAGTTTCACATAGTTTCGGATAGTTTCACATAGTTTCGGATAGTTTCACATAGTTTCGGATAGTTTCAAATAGTTTCACATAGTTTCGGGTAGTTTCACATAGTTTCGGATAGTTTCACATAGTTTCGGATAGTTTCACATAGTTTCACATAGTTTCGGATAGTTTCACATAGTTTCACATAGTTTCGGATAGTTTCACATAGTTTCGGATAGTTTCACATAGTTTCACATAGTTTCGGATAGTTTCACATTGTTTCACATAGTTTCGGATAGTTTCACATAGTTTCACATAGTTTCGGGTAGTTTCACATAGTTTCGGATAGTTTCACATAGTTTCGGATAGTTTCACATAGTTTCGGATAGTTTCACATCGTTTCACATAGTTTCGGATAGTTTCACATAGTTTCACATAGTTTCGGATAGTTTCGGATAGTTTCACATAGTTTCGGATAGTTTCACATAGTTTCAGATAGTTTCACATAGTTTCACATAGTTTCGGATAGTTTCACATAGTTTCGGATAGTTTCACATAGTTTCACATAGTTTCGGATAGTTTCACATAGTTTCGGATAGTTTCACATAGTTTCGGATAGTTTCACATAGTTTCACATAGTTTCACATAGTTTCACATAGTTTCGGATAGTTTCACATAGTTTCACATAGTTTCGGATAGTTTCACATAGTTTCACATAGTTTCGGATAGTTTCACATAGTTTCGGATAGTTTCACATAGTTTCGCATAGTTTCGGATAGTTTCACATAGTTTCACATAGTTTCGCATAGTTTCGGATAGTTTCACATAGTTTCGGATAGTTTCACGTAGTTTCACATAGTTTCACATAGTCTCGGATAGTTTCACATAGTTTCGGATAGTTTCACTTAGTTTCACATAGTTTCACATAGTTTCGGATAGTTTCACTTAGTTTCACATAGTTTCACATAGTTTCGGATAGATTCACATAGTTTCACATAGTTTCGGATAGTTTCTCATAGTTTCACATAGTTTCGGATAGTTTCACATAGTTTCGGATAGTTTCACATAGTTTCGGATATTTTCGCATAGTTTCGGATAGTTTCACGTAGTTTCACATAGTTTCACATAGTCTCGGATAGTTTCACATAGTTTCACATAGTTTCGGATAGTTTCTCATAGTTTCACATAGTTTCGGATAGTTTCTCATAGTTTCGGATAGTTTCACATAGTTTCGGATAGTTTCACATATTTTCACATAGTTTCACATAGTTTCGGATAGTTTCACATAGTTTCACATAGTTTCGGATAGTTTCACATAGTTTCACATAGTTTCACATAGTTTCACATAGTTTCGGATAGTTTCACATAGTTTCACATAGTTTCGGATAGTTTCACATAGTTTCGGATAGTTTCACATAGTTTCACATAGTTTCAGATAGTTTCACATAGTTTCGGATAGTTTCACATAGTTTCACATAGTTTCGGATAGTTTCACATAGTTTCACATAGTTTCGGATAGTTTCACATAGTTTCGGATAGTTTCACATAGTTTCACATAGTTTCACATAGTTTCGGATAGTTTCACATAGTTTCGGATAGTTTCACATAGTTTCACATAGTTTCGGATAGTTTCACATAGTTTCACATAGTTTCACATAGTCTCAGATAGTTTCACATAGTTTCACATAGTTTCGGATAGTTTCACATAGTTTCGGATAGTTTCACATAGTTTCACATAGTTTCGGATAGTTTCGGATAGTTTCACATAGTTTCACATAGTTCCGGATAGTTTCACATAGTTTCACATAGTTTCGGATAGTTTCACATAGTTTCACATAGTTTCGGATAGTTTCACATAGTTTCGCATAGTTTCGGATAGTTTCACATAGTTTCACATAGTTTCGCATAGTTTCACATAGTTTCGGATAGTTTCACATAGTTTCGGATAGTTTCACGTAGTTTCACATAGTTTCACATAGTCTCGGATAGTTTCACATAGTTTCGGATAGTTTCACTTAGTTTCACATAGTTTCGGATAGTTTCACTTAGTTTCACATAGTTTCACATAGTTTCGGATAGATTCACATAGTTTCACATAGTTTCGGATAGTTTCTCATAGTTTCACATAGTTTCGGATAGTTTCACATAGTTTCGGATAGTTTCGGATAGTTTCACATAGTTTCACATAGTTTCGCATAGTTTCACATAGTTTCGGATAGTTTCACATAGTTTCGGATAGTTTCACGTAGTTTCACATAGTTTCACATAGTCTCGGATAGTTTCACATAGTTTCGGATAGTTTCACTTAGTTTCACATAGTTTCGGATAGTTTCACTTAGTTTCACATAGTTTCACATAGTTTCGGATAGATTCACATAGTTTCACATAGTTTCGGATAGTTTCTCATAGTTTCACATAGTTTCGGATAGTTTCACATAGTTTCGGATAGTTTCACATAGTTTCACATAGTTTCACATAGTTTCGGATAGTTTCAAATAGTTTCACATAGTTTCGGGTAGTTTCACATAGTTTCGGATAGTTTCACATAGTTTCGGATAGTTTCACATAGTTTCGGATAGTTTCACTTAGTTTCACATAGTTTCACATAGTTTCGGATAGTTTCACATAGTTTCACATAGTTTCGGATAGTTTCATATAGTTTCACATAGCTTCGGATAGTTTCACATAGTTTCGGATAGTTTCACATAGTTTCACATAGTTTCGGATAGTTTCACATAGTTTCACATAGTTTCGGATAGTTTCACATAGTTTCGCATAGTTTCACATAGTTTCGCATAGTTTCGGATAGTTTCACATAGTTTCACATAGTTTCGCATAGTTTCACATAGTTTCGGATAGTTTCACATAGTTTCGGATAGTTTCACGTAGTTTCACATAGTTTCACATAGTCTCGGATAGTTTCACATAGTTTCGGATAGTTTCACTTAGTTTCACATAGTTTCACATAGTTTCGGATAGATTCACATAGTTTCGGATAGTTTCTCATAGTTTCACATAGTTTCGGATAGTTTCACATAGTTTCGGATAGTTTCACATAGTTTCACATAGTTTCGGATAGTTTCAAATAGTTTCACATAGTTTCGGGTAGTTTCACATAGTTTCGGATAGTTTCACATAGTTTCGGATAGTTTCACATAGTTTCACATAGTTTCGGATAGTTTCACATAGTTTCACATAGTTTCGGATAGTTTCACATAGTTTCGGATAGTTTCACATAGTTTCACATAGTTTCGGATAGTTTCACATTGTTTCACATAGTTTCGGATAGTTTCACATAGTTTCACATAGTTTCGGGTAGTTTCACATAGTTTCGGATAGTTTCACATAGTTTCGGATAGTTTCACATAGTTTCGGGTAGTTTCACATCGTTTCACATAGTTTCGGATAGTTTCACATAGTTTCACATAGTTTCGGATAGTTTCGGATAGTTTCACATAGTTTCGGATAGTTTCACATAGTTTCACATAGTTTCACATAGTTTCACATAGTTTCGGATAGTTTCACATAGTTTCATATAGTTTCGGATAGTTTCGGATAGTTTCACATAGTTTCGGATAGTTTCACATAGTTTCGGATAGTTTCACATAGTTTCGGATAGTTTCACATAGTTTCACATAGTTTCACATAGTTTCGGATAGTTTCACATAGTTTCACATAGTTTCACATAGTTTCACATAGTTTCGGATAGTTTCACATAGTTTCACATAGTTTCGGATAGTTTCACATAGTTTCGGATAGTTTCACATAGTTTCGCATAGTTTCGGATAGTTTCACATAGTTTCACATAGTTTCGCATAGTTTCACATAGTTTCGGATAGTTTCACATAGTTTCGGATAGTTTCACGTAGTTTCACATAGTTTCACATAGTCTCGGATAGTTTCACATAGTTTCGGATAGTTTCACTTAGTTTCACATAGTTTCACATAGTTTCGGATAGTTTCACTTAGTTTCACATAGTTTCACATAGTTTCGGATAGTTTCACATAGTTTCGGATAGTTTCACATAGTTTCACATAGTTTCGGATAGTTTCACATAGTTTCACATAGTTTCGGGTAGTTTCACATAGTTTCGGATAGTTTCACATAGTTTCGGATAGTTTCACATAGTTTCGGATAGTTTCACATCGTTTCACATAGTTTCGGATAGTTTCACATAGTTTCACATAGTTTCGGATAGTTTCACACAGTTTCGGATAGTTTCACATAGTTTCGGATAGTTTCACATAGTTTCACATAGTTTCGGATAGTTTCACATAGTTTCACATAGTTTCGGATAGTTTCTCATAGTTTCACATAGTTTCGGATAGTTTCTCATAGTTTCGGATAGTTTCACATATTTTCACATAGTTTCACATAGTTTCGGATAGTTTCACATAGTTTCGGATAGTTTCACATAGTTTCACATAGTTTCACATAGTTTCGGATAGTTTCACATAGTTTCACATAGTTTCGGATAGTTTCGGATAGTTTCACATAGTTTCGGATAGTTTCACATAGTTTCACATAGTTTCGGATAGTTTCAAATAGTTTCACATAGTTTCGGGTAGTTTCACATAGTTTCGGATAGTTTCACATAGTTTCGGATAGTTTCACATAGTTTCACATAGTTTCGGATAGTTTCACATAGTTTCACATAGTTTCGGATAGTTTCACATAGTTTCGGATAGTTTCACATAGTTTCGGATAGTTTCACATAGTTTCACATAGTTTCGGATAGTTTCACATAGTTTCACATAGTTTCGGATAGTTTCACATAGTTTCACATAGTTTCGGGTAGTTTCACATAGTTTCGGATAGTTTCACATAGTTTCGGATAGTTTCACATAGTTTCGGATAGTTTCACATCGTTTCACATAGTTTCGGATAGTTTCACATAGTTTCACATTCACATAGTTTCACATAGTTTCGGATAGTTTCACAAAGTTTCGGATAGTTTCACATAGTTTCGGATAGTTTCACATAGTTTCACATAGTTTCGGATAGTTTCACATAGTTTCACATAGTTTCGGATAGTTTCTCATAGTTTCACATAGTTTCGGATAGTTTCTCATAGTTTCGGATAGTTTCACATATTTTCACATAGTTTCACATAGTTTCGGATAGTTTCACATAGTTTCGGATAGTTTCACATAGTTTCACATAGTTTCACATAGTTTCACATAGTTTCACATAGTTTCGGATAGTTTCACATAGTTTCATATAGTTTCGGATAGTTTCGGATAGTTTCACATAGTTTCGGATAGTTTCACATAGTTTCACATAGTTTCGGATAGTTTAACATAGTTTCACATAGTTTCGGATAGTTTCACATAGTTTCGCATAGTTTCGGATAGTTTCACATAGTTTCACATAGTTTCGCATAGTTTCACATAGTTTCGGATAGTTTCACATAGTTTCGGATAGTTTCACGTAGTTTCACATAGTTTCGCATAGTTTCGGATAGTTTCACATAGTTTCACATAGTTTCGCATAGTTTCACATAGTTTCGGATAGTTTCACATAGTTTCGGATAGTTTCACGTAGTTTCACATCGTTTCACATAGTCTCGGATAGTTTCACACAGTTCCGGATAGTTTCACTTAGTTTCACATAGTTTCACATAGTTTCGGATAGTTTCACTTAGTTTCACATAGTTTCACATAGTTTCGGATAGTTTCACATAGTTTCGGATAGTTTCACATAGTTTCACATAGTTTCGGATAGTTTCACATAGTTTCACATAGTTTCGGGTAGTTTCACATAGTTTCGGATAGTTTCACATAGTTTCGGATAGTTTCACATAGTTTCGGATAGTTTCACATCGTTTCACATAGTTTCGGATAGTTTCACATAGTTTCACATAGTTTCGGATAGTTTCACACAGTTTCGGATAGTTTCACATAGTTTCGGATAGTTTCACATAGTTTCACATAGTTTCGGATAGTTTCACATAGTTTCACATAGTTTCGGATAGTTTCTCATAGTTTCACATAGTTTCGGATAGTTTCTCATAGTTTCGGATAGTTTCACATATTTTCACATAGTTTCACATAGTTTCGGATAGTTTCACATAGTTTCGGATAGTTTCACATAGTTTCACATAGTTTCACATAGTTTCACATAGTTTCGGATAGTTTCACATAGTTTCACATAGTTTCGGATAGTTTCGGATAGTTTCACATAGTTTCGGATAGTTTCACATAGTTTCACATAGTTTCGGATAGTTTCAAATAGTTTCACATAGTTTCGGGTAGTTTCACATAGTTTCGGATAGTTTCACATAGTTTCGGATAGTTTCACATAGTTTCACATAGTTTCGGATAGTTTCACATAGTTTCACATAGTTTCGGATAGTTTCACATAGTTTCGGATAGTTTCACATAGTTTCGGATAGTTTCACATAGTTTCACATAGTTTCGGATAGTTTCACATAGTTTCACATAGTTTCGGATAGTTTCACATAGTTTCACATAGTTTCGGGTAGTTTCACATAGTTTCGGATAGTTTCACATAGTTTCGGATAGTTTCACATAGTTTCGGATAGTTTCACATCGTTTCACATAGTTTCGGATAGTTTCACATAGTTTCACATAGTTTCGGATAGTTTCACAAAGTTTCGGATAGTTTCACATAGTTTCGGATAGTTTCACATAGTTTCACATAGTTTCGGATAGTTTCACATAGTTTCACATAGTTTCGGATAGTTTCTCATAGTTTCACATAGTTTCGGATAGTTTCTCATAGTTTCGGATAGTTTCACATATTTTCACATAGTTTCACATAGTTTCGGATAGTTTCACATAGTTTCGGATAGTTTCACATAGTTTCACATAGTTTCACATAGTTTCACATAGTTTCACATAGTTTCGGATAGTTTCACATAGTTTCACATAGTTTCGGATAGTTTCGGATAGTTTCACATAGTTTCGGATAGTTTCACATAGTTTCACATAGTTTCGGATAGTTTCACATAGTTTCACATAGTTTCGGATAGTTTCACATAGTTTCGCATAGTTTCGGATAGTTTCACATAGTTTCACATAGTTTCGCATAGTTTCACATAGTTTCGGATAGTTTCACATAGTTTCGGATAGTTTCACGTAGTTTCACATAGTTTCGCATAGTTTCGGATAGTTTCACATAGTTTCACATAGTTTCGCATAGTTTCACATAGTTTCGGATAGTTTCACATAGTTTCGGATAGTTTCACGTAGTTTCACATCGTTTCACATAGTCTCGGATAGTTTCACACAGTTCCGGATAGTTTCACTTAGTTTCACATAGTTTCACATAGTTTCGGATAGTTTCACATAGTTTCACATAGTTTCACATAGTTTCGGATAGATTCACATAGTTTCACATAGTTTCGGATAGTTTCTCATAGTTTCACATAGTTTCGGATAGTTTCACTTAGTTTCACATAGTTTCACATAGTTTCGGATAGATTCACATAGTTTCACATAGTTTCGGATAGTTTCTCATAGTTTCACATAGTTTCGGATAGTTTCACATAGTTTCGGATAGTTTCACATAGTTTCACATAGTTTCGGATAGTTTCAAATAGTTTCACATAGTTTCGGGTAGTTTCACATAGTTTCGGATAGTTTCACATAGTTTCGGATAGTTTCACATAGTTTCGGATAGTTTCACATAGTTTCACATAGTTTCGGATAGTTTCACATAGTTTCACATAGTTTCGGATAGTTTCACATAGTTTCGGATAGTTTCACATAGTTTCGGATAGTTTCACATAGTTTCACATAGTTTCGGATAGTTTCACATAGTTTCACATAGTTTCGGATAGTTTCACATAGTTTCACATAGTTTCGGGTAGTTTCACATAGTTTCGGATAGTTTCACATAGTTTCGGATAGTTTCACATAGTTTCGGATAGTTTCACATCGTTTCACATAGTTTCGGATAGTTTCACATAGTTTCACATAGTTTCGGATAGTTTCACACAGTTTCGGATAGTTTCACATAGTTTCGGATAGTTTCACATAGTTTCACATAGTTTCGGATAGTTTCACATAGTTTCACATAGTTTCGGATAGTTTCTCATAGTTTCACATAGTTTCGGATAGTTTCACATAGTTTCACATAGTTTCGGATAGTTTCACATAGTTTCGGATAGTTTCACATAGTTTCGGATAGTTTCACATAGTTTCACATAGTTTCGGATAGTTTCACATAGTTTCACATAGTTTCGGATAGTTTCGGATAGTTTCGGATAGTTTCACATAGTTTCACATAGTTTCAGATAGTTTCACATAGTTTCACATAGTTTCGGATAGTTTCACATAGTTTCGGATAGTTTCACATAGTTTCACATAGTTTCGGATAGTTTCGGATAGTTTCACATAGTTTCACATAGTTTCGGATAGTTTCACTTAGTTTCACATAGTTTCGGATAGTTTCACATAGTTTCACATAGTTTCGGATAGTTTCACATAGTTTCGCATAGTTTCGGATAGTTTCACATAGTTTCACATAGTTTCGCATAGTTTCACATAGTTTCGGATAGTTTCACATAGTTTCGGATAGTTTCACGTAGTTTCACATAGTTTCACATAGTTTCGGATAGTTTCACTTAGTTTCACATAGTTTCACATAGTTTCGGATAGATTCACATAGTTTCACATAGTTTCGGATAGTTTCTCATAGTTTCACTTAGTTTCGGATAGTTTCACATAGTTTCGGATAGTTTCACATAGTTTCACATAGTTTCACATAGTTTCGGATAGTTTCAAATAGTTTCACATAGTTTCGGGTAGTTTCACATAGTTTCGGATAGTTTCACATAGATTCGGATAGTTTCACATAGTTTCGGATAGTTTCTCATAGTTTCACATAGTTTCACATAGTTTCGGATAGTTTCACATAGTTTCACATAGTTTCGGATAGTTTCACATAGTTTCACATAGTTTCGGATAGTTTCACATTGTTTCGGATAGTTTCACATAGTTTCACATAGTTTCACATAGTTTCACATAGTTTCACATAGTTTCGGATAGCTTCACATAGTTTCGCATAGTTTCACATAGTTTCGCATAGTTTCGGATAGTTTCACATAGTTTCACATAGTTTCGCATAGTTTCACATAGTTTCGGATAGTTTCACATAGTTTCGGATAGTTTCACGTAGTTTCACATATTCTCGGATAGTTTCACATAGTTTCGGATAGTTTCACTTAGTTTCACATAGTTTCACATAGTTTCGGATAGTTTCACTTAGTTTCACATAGTTTCACATAGTTTCGGATAGATTCACATAGTTTCGGATAGTTTCTCATAGTTTCACATAGTTTCGGATAGTTTCACATAGTTTCGGATAGTTTCACATAGTTTCACATAGTTTCGGATAGTTTCAAATAGTTTCACATAGTTTCGGGTAGTTTCACATAGTTTCGGATAGTTTCACATAGTTTCGGATAGTTTCACATAGTTTCACATAGTTTCGTATAGTTCCACATAGTTTCACATAGTTTCGGATAGTTTCACATAGTTTCGGATAGTTTCACATAGTTTCACATAGTTTCGGATAGTTTCACATAGTTTCACATAGTTTCGGATAGTTTCACATAGTTTCACATAGTTTCGGGTAGTTTCACATAGTTTCGGATAGTTTCACATAGTTTCGGATTGTTTCACATAGTTTCGGATAGTTTCACATAGTTTCAGATAGTTTCAGATAGTTTCACATAGTTTCACATAGTTTCACATAGTTTCGGATAGTTTCACATAGTTTCGGATAGTTTCACATAGTTTCACATAGTTTCGGATAGTTTCACATAGTTTCGGATAGTTTCACATAGTTTCGGATAGTTTCACATAGTTTCACATAGTTTCACATAGTTTCGGATAGTTTCACATAGTTTCGCATAGTTTCACATAGTTTCGGATAGTTTCACATAGTTTCACATAGTTTCGGATAGTTTCACATCGTTTCACATAGTTTCGGATAGTTTCACATAGTTTCGGATAGTTTCGCATTGTTTCAGATAGTTTCACATAGTTTCGGATAGTTTCACATAGTTTCGGATAGTTTCACATAGTTTCGGATAGTTTCACATCGTTTCACATAGTTTCGGATAGTTTCACATAGTTTCGGATAGTTTCGCATTGTTTCAGATAGTTTCACATAGTTTCGGATAGTTTCACGTAGTTTCACATAGTTTCACATAGTCTCGGACAGTTTCACATAGTTTCACATAGTTTCGGATAGTTTCTCATAGTTTCACATAGTTTCACATAGTTTCGGATAGTTTCACATAGTTTCACATAGTTTCGGATAGTTTCACATAGTTTCGGATAGTTTCACATAGTTTCACATAGTTTCAGATAGTTTCACATAGTTTCGGATAGTTTCACATAGTTTCACATAGTTTCGGATAGTTTCACATAGTTTCACATAGTTTCGGATAGTTTCACATAGTTTCGGATAGTTTCACATAGTTTCACATAGTTTCACATAGTTTCGGATAGTTTCACATAGTTTCGGATAGTTTCACATAGTTTCACATAGTTTCGGATAGTTTCACATAGTTTCACATAGTTTCACATAGTCTCAGATAGTTTCACATAGTTTCACATAGTTTCGGATAGTTTCACATAGTTTCGGATAGTTTCACATAGTTTCACATAGTTTCGGATAGTTTCGGATAGTTTCACATAGTTTCACATAGTTTCGGATAGTTTCACATAGTTTCACATAGTTTCGGATAGTTTCACATAGTTTCACATAGTTTCGGATAGTTTCACATAGTTTCGCATAGTTTCGGATAGTTTCACATAGTTTCACATAGTTTCGCATAGTTTCACATAGTTTCGGATAGTTTCACATAGTTTCGGATAGTTTCACGTAGTTTCACATAGTTTCACATAGTCTCGGATAGTTTCACATAGTTTCGGATAGTTTCACTTAGTTTCACATAGTTTCGGATAGTTTCACTTAGTTTCACATAGTTTCACATAGTTTCGGATAGATTCACATAGTTTCACATAGTTTCGGATAGTTTCTCATAGTTTCACATAGTTTCGGATAGTTTCACATAGTTTCGGATAGTTTCACATAGTTTCACATAGTTTCACATAGTTTCGGATAGTTTCAAATAGTTTCACATAGTTTCGGGTAGTTTCACATAGTTTCGGATAGTTTCACATAGTTTCGGATAATTTCACATAGTTTCGGATAGTTTCACATAGTTTCACATAGTTTCACATAGTTTCGGATAGTTTCAAATAGTTTCACATAGTTTCGGGTAGTTTCACATAGTTTCGGATAGTTTCACATAGTTTCGGATAGTTTCACACAGTTTCGGATAGTTTCACATAGTTTCACATAGTTTCACATAGTTTCACATAGTTTCGGATAGTTTCACATAGTTTCACATAGTTTCGGATAGTTTCATATAGTTTCACATAGTTTCGGATAGTTTCACATAGTTTCGGATAGTTTCACATAGTTTCACATAGTTTCGGATAGTTTCACATAGTTTCACATAGTTTCGGATAGTTTCACATAGTTTCGCATAGTTTCACATAGATTCGCATAGTTTCGGATAGTTTCACATAGTTTCACATAGTTTCGCATAGTTTCACATAGTTTCGGATAGTTTCACATAGTTTCGGATAGTTTCACGTAGTTTCACATAGTTTCACATAGTCTCGGATAGTTTCACATAGTTTCGGATAGTTTCACTTAGTTTCACATAGTTTCACATAGTTTCGGATAGATTCACATAGTTTCGGATAGTTTCTCATAGTTTCACATAGTTTCGGATAGTTTCACATAGTTTCGGATAGTTTCACATAGTTTCACATAGTTTCGGATAGTTTCAAATAGTTTCACATAGTTTCGGGTAGTTTCACATAGTTTCGGATAGTTTCACATAGTTTCGGATAGTTTCACATAGTTTCACATAGTTTCGGATAGTTTCACATAGTTTCACATAGTTTCGGATAGTTTCACATAGTTTCGGATAGTTTCACATAGTTTCACATAGTTTCGGATAGTTTCACATTGTTTCACATAGTTTCGGATAGTTTCACATAGTTTCACATAGTTTCGGGTAGTTTCACATAGTTTCGGATAGTTTCACATAGTTTCGGATAGTTTCACATAGTTTCGGATAGTTTCACATCGTTTCACATAGTTTCGGATAGTTTCACATAGTTTCACATAGTTTCGGATAGTTTCGGATAGTTTCACATAGTTTCGGATAGTTTCACATAGTTTCAGATAGTTTCACATAGTTTCACATAGTTTCGGATAGTTTCACATAGTTTCACATAGTTTCACATAGTTTCGGATAGTTTCACATAGTTTCACATAGTTTCGGATAGTTTCACATAGTTTCGGATAGTTTCACATAGTTTCGCATAGTTTCGGATAGTTTCACATAGTTTCACATAGTTTCGCATAGTTTCACATAGTTTCGGATAGTTTCACATAGTTTCGGATAGTTTCACGTAGTTTCACATAGTTTCACATAGTCTCGGATAGTTTCACATAGTTTCGGATAGTTTCACTTAGTTTCACATAGTTTCACATAGTTTCGGATAGTTTCACTTAGTTTCACATAGTTTCACATAGTTTCGGATAGATTCACATAGTTTCACATAGTTTCGGATAGTTTCTCATAGTTTCACATAGTTTCGGATAGTTTCACATAGTTTCGGATAGTTTCACATAGTTTCGGATAGTTTCACATATTTTCGGATAGTTTCACATAGTTTCGGATAGTTTCACGTAGTTTCACATAGTTTCACATAGTCTCGGATAGTTTCACATAGTTTCACATAGTTTCGGATAGTTTCTCATAGTTTCACATAGTTTCGGATAGTTTCTCATAGTTTCGGATAGTTTCACATAGTTTCGGATAGTTTCACATATTTTCACATAGTTTCACATAGTTTCGGATAGTTTCACATAGTTTCACATAGTTTCGGATAGTTTCACATAGTTTCACATAGTTTCACATAGTTTCGGATAGTTTCACATAGTTTCACATAGTTTCGGATAGTTTCACATAGTTTCGGATAGTTTCACATAGTTTCACATAGTTTCAGATAGTTTCACATAGTTTCGGATAGTTTCACATAGTTTCACATAGTTTCGGATAGTTTCACATAGTTTCACATAGTTTCGGATAGTTTCACATAGTTTCGGATAGTTTCACATAGTTTCACATAGTTTCACATAGTTTCACATAGTTTCGGATAGTTTCACATAGTTTCGGATAGTTTCACATAGTTTCACATAGTTTCGGATAGTTTCACATAGTTTCACATAGTCTCAGATAGTTTCACATAGTTTCACATAGTTTCGGATAGTTTCACATAGTTTCGGATAGTTTCACATAGTTTCACATAGTTTCGGATAGTTTCGGATAGTTTCACATAGTTTCACATAGTTTCGGATAGTTTCACATAGTTTCACATAGTTTCGGATAGTTTCACATAGTTTCACATAGTTTCACATAGTTTCGGATAGTTTCACATAGTTTCGCATAGTTTCGGATAGTTTCACATAGTTTCACATAGTTTCGCATAGTTTCACATAGTTTCGGATAGTTTCACATAGTTTCGGATAGTTTCACGTAGTTTCACATAGTTTCACATAGTCTCGGATAGTTTCACATAGTTTCGGATAGTTTCACATAGTTTCGGATAGATTCACATAGTTTCACATAGTTTCGGATAGTTTCTCATAGTTTCACATAGTTTCGGATAGTTTCACATAGTTTCGGATAGTTTCACATAGTTTCACATAGTTTCACATAGTTTCGGATAGTTTCAAATAGTTTCACATAGTTTCGGGTAGTTTCACATAGTTTCGGATAGTTTCACATAGTTTCGGATAGTTTCACATAGTTTCGGATAGTTTCACATAGTTTCACATAGTTTCACATAGTTTCGGATAGTTTCACATAGTTTCACATAGTTTCGGATAGTTTCATATAGTTTCACATAGTTTCGGATAGTTTCACATAGTTTCGGATAGTTTCACATAGTTTCACATAGTTTCGGATAGTTTCACATAGTTTCACATAGTTTCGGATAGTTTCACATAGTTTCGCATAGTTTCACATAGTTCCGAATAGTTTCGGATAGTTTCACATAGTTTCACATAGTTTCGCATAGTTTCACATAGTTTCGGATAGTTTCACATAGTTTCGGATAATTTCATGTAGTTTCACATAGTTTCACATAGTCTCGGATAGTTTCACATAGTTTCGGATAGTTTCACTTAGTTTCACATAGTTTCACATAGTTTCGGATAGATTCACATAGTTTCGGATAGTTTCTCATAGTTTCACATAGTTTCGGATAGTTTCACATAGTTTCGGATAGTTTCACATAGTTTCACATAGTTTCGGATAGTTTCAAATAGTTTCACATAGTTTTGGGTAGTTTCACATAGTTTCGGATAGTTTCACATAGTTTCGGATAGTTTCACATAGTTTCACATAGTTTCGGATAGTTTCACATAGTTTCACATAGTTTCGGATAGTTTCACATAGTTTCGGATAGTTTCACATAGTTTCACATAGTTTCGGATAGTTTCACATTGTTTCACATAGTTTCGGATAGTTTCACATAGTTTCACATAGTTTCGGGTAGTTTCACATAGTTTCGGATAGTTTCACATAGTTTCGGATAGTTTCACATAGTTTCGGATAGTTTCACATCGTTTCACATAGTTTCGGATAGTTTCACATAGTTTCACATAGTTTCGGATAGTTTCGGATAGTTTCACATAGTTTCGGATAGTTTCACATAGTTTCACATAGTTTCAGATAGTTTCACATAGTTTCACATAGTTTCGGATAGTTTCACATAGTTTCGGATAGTTTCACATAGTTTCACATAGTTTCGGATAGTTTCACATAGTTTCGGATAGTTTCACATAGTTTCGGATAGTTTCACATAGTTTCACATAGTTTCACATAGTTTCGGATAGTTTCACATAGTTTCACATAGTTTCACATAGTTTCAGATAGTTTCACATAGTTTCACATAGTTTCGGATAGTTTCACATAGTTTCGGATAGTTTCACATAGTTTCGCATAGTTTCGGATAGTTTCACATAGTTTCACATAGTTTCGCATAGTTTCACATAGTTTCGGATAGTTTCACATAGTTTCGGATAGTTTCACGTAGTTTCACATAGTTTCACATAGTCTCGGATAGTTTCACATAGTTTCGGATAGTTTCACTTAGTTTCACATAGTTTCACATAGTTTCGGATAGTTTCACTTAGTTTCACATAGTTTCACATAGTTTCGGATAGATTCACATAGTTTCACATAGTTTCGGATAGTTTCTCATAGTTTCACATAGTTTCGGATAGTTTCTCATAGTTTCACATAGTTTCGGATAGTTTCACATAGTTTCGGATAGTTTCACATAGTTTCGGATAGTTTCACATAGTTTCGGATAGTTTCACATAGTTTCGGATAGTTTCACGTAGTTTCACATAGTTTCACATAGTCTCGGATAGTTTCACATAGTTTCGGATAGTTTCACTTAGTTTCACATAGTTTCACATAGTTTCGGATAGTTTCACTTAGTTTCACATAGTTTCACATAGTTTCGGATAGATTCACATAGTTTCACATAGTTTCGGATAGTTTCTCATAGTTTCACATAGTTTCGGATAGTTTCACATAGTTTCGGATAGTTTCACATAGTTTCGGATAGTTTCACATAGTTTCGGATAGTTTCACATAGTTTCGGATAGTTTCACGTAGTTTCACATAGTTTCACATAGTCTCGGATAGTTTCACATAGTTTCACATAGTTTCGGATAGTTTCTCATAGTTTCACATAGTTTCGGATAGTTTCTCATAGTTTCGGATAGTTTCACATAGTTTCGGATAGTTTCACATATTTTCACAT
The DNA here is from genome assembly GCF_982258835.1 of Parasteatoda tepidariorum. Taxonomy (NCBI): domain Eukaryota; kingdom Metazoa; phylum Arthropoda; class Arachnida; order Araneae; family Theridiidae; genus Parasteatoda; species Parasteatoda tepidariorum. Next base: position 570,111 of record NC_141761.1, read on the forward strand.
AGTTTCACATAGTTTCGGATAGTTTCACATAGTTTCACATAGTTTCGGATAGTTTCACATAGTTTCACATAGTTTCACATAGTTTCGGATAGTTTCACATAGTTTCACATAGTTTCGGATAGTTTCACATAGTTTCACATAGTTTCAGATAGTTTCACATAGTTTCGGATAGTTTCACATAGTTTCACATAGTTTCGGATAGTTTCACATAGTTTCACATAGTTTCGGATACTTTCACATAGTTTCGGATAGTTTCACATAGTTTCACATAGTTTCACATAGTTTCGGATAGTTTCACATAGTTTCGGATAGTTTCACATAGTTTCACATAGTTTCGGATAGTTTCACATAGTTTCACATAGTTTCACATAGTCTCAGATAGTTTCACATAGTTTCACATAGTTTCGGATAGTTTCACATAGTTTCGGATAGTTTCACATAGTTTCACATAGTTTCGGATAGTTTCGGATAGTTTCACATAGTTTCACATAGTTTCGGATAGTTTCACATAGTTTCACATAGTTTCGGATAGTTTCACATAGTTTCACATAGTTTCGGATAGTTTCACATAGTTTCGCATAGTTTCGGATAGTTTCACATAGTTTCACATAGTTTCGCATAGTTTCACATAGTTTCGGATAGTTTCACATAGTTTCGGATAGTTTCACGTAGTTTCACATAGTTTCACATAGTCTCGGATAGTTTCACATAGTTTCGGATAGTTTCACTTAGTTTCACATAGTTTCGGATAGTTTCACTTAGTTTCACATAGTTTCACATAGTTTCGGATAGATTCACATAGTTTCACATAGTTTCGGATAGTTTCTCATAGTTTCACATAGTTTCGGATAGTTTCACATAGTTTCGGATAGTTTCACATAGTTTCACATAGTTTCACATAGTTTCACATAGTTTCGGATAGTTTCAAATAGTTTCACATAGTTTCACATAGTTTCGGATAGTTTCACATAGTTTCGGATAGTTTCACATAGTTTCGGATAGTTTCACATAGTTTCACATAGTTTCGGATAGTTTCACATAGTTTCACATAGTTTCGGATAGTTTCATATAGTTTCACATAGTTTCGGATAGTTTCACATAGTTTCGGATAGTTTCACATAGTTTCACATAGTTTCGGATAGTTTCACATAGTTTCACATAGTTTCGGATAGTTTCACATAGTTTCGCATAGTTTCACATAGTTTCGAATAGTTTCGGATAGTTTCACATAGTTTCACATAGTTTCGCATAGTTTCACATAGTTTCGGATAGTTTCACATAGTTTCGGATAATTTCATGTAGTTTCACATAGTTTCACATAGTCTCGGATAGTTTCACATAGTTTCGGATAGTTTCACTTAGTTTCACATAGTTTCACATAGTTTCGGATAGATTCACATAGTTTCGGATAGTTTCTCATAGTTTCACATAGTTTCGGATAGTTTCACATAGTTTCGGATAGTTTCACATAGTTTCACATAGTTTCGGATAGTTTCAAATAGTTTCACATAGTTTCGGGTAGTTTCACATAGTTTCGGATAGTTTCACATAGTTTCGGATAGTTTCACATAGTTTCACATAGTTTCGGATAGTTTCACATAGTTTCACATAGTTTCGGATAGTTTCACATAGTTTCGGATAGTTTCACATAGTTTCACATAGTTTCGGATAGTTTCACATTGTTTCACATAGTTTCGGATAGTTTCACATAGTTTCACATAGTTTCGGGTAGTTTCACATAGTTTCGGATAGTTTCACATAGTTTCGGATAGTTTCACATAGTTTCGGATAGTTTCACATCGTTTCACATAGTTTCGGATAGTTTCACATAGTTTCACATAGTTTCGGATAGTTTCGGATAGTTTCACATAGTTTCGGATAGTTTCACATAGTTTCACATAGTTTCAGATAGTTTCACATAGTTTCACATAGTTTCGGATAGTTTCACATAGTTTCGGATAGTTTCACATAGTTTCACATAGTTTCGGATAGTTTCACATAGTTTCGGATAGTTTCACATAGTTTCACATAGTTTCGGATAGTTTCACATAGTTTCACATAGTTTCACATAGTTTCGGATAGTTTCACATAGTTTCACATAGTTTCGGATAGTTTCACATAGTTTCGGATAGTTTCACATAGTTTCACATAGTTTCAGATAGTTTCACATAGTTTCGGATAGTTTCACATAGTTTCACATAGTTTCGGATAGTTTCACATAGTTTCACATAGTTTCGGATAGTTTCACATAGTTTCGGATAGTTTCACATAGTTTCACATAGTTTCACATAGTTTCGGATAGTTTCACATAGTTTCGGATAGTTTCACATAGTTTCACATAGTTTCGGATAGTTTCACATAGTTTCACATAGTTTCACATAGTCTCAGATAGTTTCACATAGTTTCACATAGTTTCGGATAGTTTCACATAGTTTCGGATAGTTTCACATAGTTTCACATAGTTTCGGATAGTTTCGGATAGTTTCACATAGTTTCACATAGTTTCGGATAGTTTCACATAGTTTCACATAGTTTCGGATAGTTTCACATAGTTTCACATAGTTTCGGATAGTTTCACATAGTTTCGCATAGTTTCGGATAGTTTCACATAGTTTCACATAGTTTCGCATAGTTTCACATAGTTTCGGATAGTTTCACATAGTTTCGGATAGTTTCACGTAGTTTCACATAGTTTCACATAGTCTCGGATAGTTTCACATAGTTTCGGATAGTTTCACTTAGTTTCACATAGTTTCGGATAGTTTCACTTAGTTTCACATAGTTTCGGATAGATTCACATAGTTTCACATAGTTTCGGATAGTTTCACATAGTTTCACATAGTTTCGGATAGTTTCACATAGTTTCGCATAGTTTCACATAGTTTCGAATAGTTTCGGATAGTTTCACATAGTTTCACATAGTTTCGCATAGTTTCACATAGTTTCGGATAGTTTCACATAGTTTCGGATAATTTCATGTAGTTTCACATAGTTTCACATAGTCTCGGATAGTTTCACATAGTTTCGGATAGTTTCACTTAGTTTCACATAGTTTCACATAGTTTCGGATAGATTCACATAGTTTCGGATAGTTTCTCATAGTTTCACATAGTTTCGGATAGTTTCACATAGTTTCGGATAGTTTCACATAGTTTCACATAGTTTCGGATAGTTTCAAATAGTTTCACATAGTTTCGGGTAGTTTCACATAGTTTCGGATAGTTTCACATAGTTTCGGATAGTTTCACATAGTTTCACATAGTTTCGGATAGTTTCACATAGTTTCACATAGTTTCGGATAGTTTCACATAGTTTCGGATAGTTTCACATAGTTTCACATAGTTTCGGATAGTTTCACATTGTTTCACATAGTTTCGGATAGTTTCACATAGTTTCACATAGTTTCGGGTAGTTTCACATAGTTTCGGATAGTTTCACATAGTTTCGGATAGTTTCACATAGTTTCGGATAGTTTCACATCGTTTCACATAGTTTCGGATAGTTTCACATAGTTTCACATAGTTTCGGATAGTTTCGGATAGTTTCACATAGTTTCGGATAGTTTCACATAGTTTCACATAGTTTCAGATAGTTTCACATAGTTTCACATAGTTTCGGATAGTTTCACATAGTTTCGGATAGTTTCACATAGTTTCACATAGTTTCGGATAGTTTCACATAGTTTCGGATAGTTTCACATAGTTTCGGATAGTTTCACATAGTTTCACATAGTTTCACATAGTTTCGGATAGTTTCACATAGTTTCACATAGTTTCACATAGTTTCAGATAGTTTCACATAGTTTCACATAGTTTCGGATAGTTTCACATAGTTTCGGATAGTTTCACATAGTTTCGCATAGTTTCGGATAGTTTCACATAGTTTCACATAGTTTCGCATAGTTTCACATAGTTTCGGATAGTTTCACATAGTTTCGGATAGTTTCACGTAGTTTCACATAGTTTCACATAGTCTCGGATAGTTTCACATAGTTTCGGATAGTTTCACTTAGTTTCACATAGTTTCACATAGTTTCGGATAGTTTCACTTAGTTTCACATAGTTTCACATAGTTTCGGATAGATTCACATAGTTTCACATAGTTTCGGATAGTTTCTCATAGTTTCACATAGTTTCGGATAGTTTCTCATAGTTTCACATAGTTTCGGATAGTTTCACATAGTTTCGGATAGTTTCACATAGTTTCGGATAGTTTCACATAGTTTCGGATAGTTTCACATAGTTTCACATAGTTTCACATAGTTTCGGATAGTTTCACATAGTTTCACATAGTTTCGGATAGTTTCACATAGTTTCACATAGTTTCGGATAGTTTCACATAGTTTCGGATAGTTTCACATAGTTTCACATAGTTTCGGATAGTTTCACATAGTTTCACATAGTTTCACATAGTTTCGGATAGTTTCACATAGTTTCGCATAGTTTCACATAGTTTCGCATAGTTTCGGATAGTTTCACATAGTTTCACATAGTTTCGCATAGTTTCACGTAGTTTCGGATAGTTTCACATAGTTTCGGATAGTTTCACGTAGTTTCACATAGTCTCGGATAGTTTCACATAGTTTCGGATAGTTTCACTTAGTTTCACATAGTTTCGGATAGTTTCACTTAGTTTCACATAGTTTCACATAGTTTCGGATAGATTCACATAGTTTCACATAGTTTCGGATAGTTTCTCATAGTTTCACATAGTTTCGGATAGTTTCACATAGTTTCGGATAGTTTCACATAGTTTCACATAGTTTCGCATAGTTTCAAATAGTTTCACATAGTTTCGGGTAGTTTCACATAGTTTCGGATAGTTTCACATAGTTTCGGATAGTTTCACATAGTTTCACATAGTTTCGGATAGTTTCACATAGTTTCACATAGTTTCGGATAGTTTCACATAGTTTCGGATAGTTTCACATAGTTTCACATAGTTTCGGATAGTTTCACATAGTTTCACATAGTTTCGGATAGTTTCACATAGTTTCACATAGTTTCGGGTAGTTTCACATAGTTTCGGATAGTTTCACATAGTTTCGGATAGTTTCACATAGTTTCGGATAGTTTCACATCGTTTCACATAGTTTCGGATAGTTTCACATAGTTTCACATAGTTTCGGATAGTTTCACACAGTTTCGGATAGTTTCACATAGTTTCGGATAGTTTCACATAGTTTCAGATAGTTTCACATAGTTTCACATAGTTTCGGATAGTTTCACATAGTTTCGGATAGTTTCACATAGTTTCACATAGTTTCGGATAGTTTCACATAGTTTCGGATAGTTTCACATAGTTTCGGATAGTTTCACATAGTTTCACATAGTTTCACATAGTTTCGGATAGTTTCACATAGTTTCGCATAGTTTCACATAGTTTCGGATAGTTTCACATAGTTTCACATAGTTTCGGATAGTTTCACATCGTTTCACATAGTTTCGGATAGTTTCACATAGTTTCGGATAGTTTCGCATTGTTTCAGATAGTTTCACATAGTTTCGGATAGTTTCACATAGTTTCGGATAGTTTCACATAGTTTCACATAGTTTCGGATAGTTTCACATCGTTTCACATAGTTTCGGATAGTTTCACATAGTTTCGGATAGTTTCGCATTGTTTCAGATAGTTTCACATAGTTTCGGATAGTTTCACGTAGTTTCACATAGTTTCACATAGTCTCGGATAGTTTCACATAGTTTCACATAGTTTCGGATAGTTTCTCATAGTTTCACATAGTTTCACATAGTTTCTCATAGTTTCGGATAGTTTCACATAGTTCCGGATAGTTTCACATATTTTCACATAGTTTCACATAGTTTCGGATAGTTTCACATAGTTTCACATAGTTTCGGATAGTTTCACATAGTTTCACATAGTTTCACATAGTTTCGGATAGTTTCACATAGTTTCACATAGTTTCGGATAGTTTCACATAGTTTCGGATAGTTTCACATAGTTTCACATAGTTTCAGATAGTTTCACATAGTTTCGGATAGTTTCACATAGTTTCACATAGTTTCGGATAGTGTCACATAGTTTCACATAGTTTCGGATAGTTTCACATAGTTTCGGATAGTTTCACATAGTTTCACATAGTTTCGGATAGTTTCACATAGTTTCACATAGTTTCGGATAGTTTCACATAGTTTCACATAGTTTCAGATAGTTTCACATAGTTTCGGATAGTTTCACATAGTTTCACATAGTTTCGGATAGTTTCACATAGTTTCGGATAGTTTCAAATAGTTTCACATAGTTTCGGGTAGTTTCACATAGTTTCACATAGTTTCGGAAATTTTCACATAGTTTCGGTTAGTTTCACATAGTTTCACATAGTTTCGGATAGTTTCACATAGTTTCTCATAGTTTCGGATAGTTTCACATAGTTCTCATAGTTTCACATAGTTTCGGATAGTTTCACATAGTTTCGGATAGTTTCACATAGTTTCGGATAGTTTCCCATCGTTTCACATAGTTTCGGATAGTTTCACATAGTTTCGGATAGTTTCGCATTGTTTCAGATAGTTTCACATAGTTTCGGATAGTTTCACGTAGTTTCACATAGTTTCACATAGTCTCGGATAGTTTCACATAGTTTCACATAGTTTCGGATAGTTTCTCATAGTTTCACATAGTTTCGGATAGTTTCTCATAGTTTCGGATAGTTTCACATATTTTCACATAGTTTCACATAGTTTCGGATAGTTTCACATAGTTTCACATAGTTTCGGATAGTTTCACATAGTTTCACATAGTTTCGGATAGTTTCACATAGTTTCACATAGTTTCGGATAGTTTCACATAGTTTCGGATAGTTTCACATAGTTTTACATAGTTTCGGATAGTTTCACATAGTTTCACATAGTTTCGGATAGTTTCACATAGTTTCGGATAGTTTCACATAGTTTCGCATAGTTTCGGATAGTTTCACATAGTTTCGCATAGTTTCACATAGTTTCGGATAGTTTCACATAGTTTCGGATAGTTTCACGTAGTTTCACATAGTTTCACATAGTCTCGGATAGTTTCACATAGTTCCGGATAGTTTCACTTAGTTTCACATAGTTTCACATAGTTTCGGATAGTTTCACTTAGTTTCACATAGTTTCACATAGTTTCACATAGTTTCGGATAGATTCACATAGTTTCACATAGTTTCGGATAGTTTCTCATAGTTTCACATAGTTTCGGATAGTTTCACATAGTTTCGGATAGTTTCACATAGTTTCACATAGTTTCGGATAGTTTCAAATAGTTTCACATAGTTTCGGGTAGTTTCACATAGTTTCGGATAGTTTCACATAGTTTCGGATAGTTTCACATAGTTTCGGATAGTTTCACATAGTTTCACATAGTTTCGGATAGTTTCACATAGTTTCACATAGTTTCGGATAGTTTCACATAGTTTCGGATAGTTTCACATAGTTTCGGATAGTTTCACATAGTTTCGGATAGTTTCACATAGTTTCACATAGTTTCGGATAGTTTCACATAGTTTCACATAGTTTCGGGTAGTTTCACATAGTTTCGGATAGTTTCACATAGTTTCGGATAGTTTCACATAGTTTCGGATAGTTTCACATCGTTTCACATAGTTTCGGATAGTTTCACATAGTTTCACATAGTTTCGGATAGTTTCACATAGTTTCACATAGTTTCGGATAGTTTCACATAGTTTCGCATAGTTTCGGATAGTTTCACATAGTTTCACATAGTTTCGCATAGTTTCACATAGTTTCGGATAGTTTCACATAGTTTCGGATAGTTTCACGTAGTTTCACATAGTTTCACATAGTCTCGGATAGTTTCACATAGTTTCGGATAGTTTCACTTAGTTTCACATAGTTTCGGATAGTTTCACTTAGTTTCACATAGTTTCACATAGTTTCGGATAGATTCACATAGTTTCACATAGTTTCGGATAGTTTCTCATAGTTTCACATAGTTTCGGATAGTTTCACATAGTTTCGGATAGTTTCACATAGTTTCACATAGTTTCACATAGTTTCACATAGTTTCGGATAGTTTCAAATAGTTTCACATAGTTTCACATAGTTTCGGATAGTTTCACATAGTTTCGGATAGTTTCACATAGTTTCGGATAGTTTCACATAGTTTCACATAGTTTCGGATAGTTTCACATAGTTTCACATAGTTCGGATAGTTTCATATAGTTTCACATAGTTTCGGATAGTTTCACATAGTTCGGATAGTTTCACATAGTTTCACATAGTTTCGGATAGTTTCACATAGTTTCACATAGTTTCGGATAGTTTCACATAGTTTCGCATAGTTTCACATAGTTTCGAATAGTTTCGGATAGTTTCACATAGTTTCACATAGTTTCGCATAGTTTCACATAGTTTCGGATAGTTTCACATAGTTTCGGATAATTTCATGTAGTTTCACATAGTTTCACATAGTCTCGGATAGTTTCACATAGTTTCGGATAGTTTCACTTAGTTTCACATAGTTTCACATAGTTTCGGATAGATTCACATAGTTTCGGATAGTTTCTCATAGTTTCACATAGTTTCGGATAGTTTCACATAGTTTCGGATAGTTTCACATAGTTTCACATAGTTTCGGATAGTTTCAAATAGTTTCACATAGTTTCGGGTAGTTTCACATAGTTTCGGATAGTTTCACATAGTTTCGGATAGTTTCACATAGTTTCACATAGTTTCGGATAGTTTCACATAGTTTCACATAGTTTCGGATAGTTTCACATAGTTTCGGATAGTTTCACATAGTTTCGGATAGTTTCACATTGTTTCACATAGTTTCGGGTAGTTTCACATAGTTTCGGATAGTTCACATAGTTTCGGATAGTTTCACATAGTTTCGGATAGTTTCACATCGTTTCACATAGTTTCGGATAGTTTCACATAGTTTCACATAGTTTCGGATAGTTTCGGATAGTTTCACATAGTTTCGGATAGTTTCACATAGTTTCACATAGTTTCAGATAGTTTCACATAGTTTCACATAGTTTCGGATAGTTTCACATAGTTTCGGATAGTTTCACATAGTTTCACATAGTTTCGGATAGTTTCACAGAGTTTCGGATAGTTTCACATAGTTTCGGATAGTTTCACATAGTTTCACATAGTTTCACATAGTTTCGGATAGTTTCACATAGTTTCACATAGTTTCAGATAGTTTCACATAGTTTCACATAGTTTCGGATAGTTTCACATAGTTTCGGATAGTTTCACATAGTTTCGCATAGTTTCGGATAGTTTCACATAGTTTCACATAGTTTCGCATAGTTTCACATAGTTTCGGATAGTTTCACATAGTTTCGGATAGTTTCACGTAGTTTCACATAGTTTCACATAGTCTCGGATAGTTTCACATAGTTTCGGATAGTTTCACTTAGTTTCACATAGTTTCACATAGTTTCGGATAGTTTCACTTAGTTTCACATAGTTTCACATAGTTTCGGATAGATTCACATAGTTTCACATAGTTTCGGATAGTTTCTCATAGTTTCACATAGTTCGGATAGTTTCTCATAGTTTCACATAGTTTCGGATAGTTTCACATAGTTTCGGATAGTTTCACATAGTTTCGGATAGTTTCACATAGTTTCGGATAGTTTCACATAGTTTCACATAGTTTCACATAGTTTCGGATAGTTTCACATAGTTTCACATAGTTTCGGATAGTTTCACATAGTTTCACATAGTTTCGGATAGTTTCACATAGTTTCGGATAGTTTCACATAGTTTCACATAGTTTCGGATAGTTTCACATAGTTTCACATAGTTTCGGATAGTTTCACATAGTTTCGCATAGTTTCACATAGTTTCGCATAGTTTCGGATAGTTTCACATAGTTTCACATAGTTTCGCATAGTTTCACGTAGTTTCGGATAGTTTCACATAGTTTCGGATAGTTTCACGTAGTTTCACATAGTCTCGGATAGTTTCACATAGTTTCGGATAGTTTCACTTAGTTTCACATAGTTTCGGATAGTTTCACTTAGTTTCACATAGTTTCACATAGTTTCGGATAGATTCACATAGTTTCACATAGTTTCGGATAGTTTCTCATAGTTTCACATAGTTTCGGATAGTTTCACATAGTTTCGGATAGTTTCACATAGTTTCACATAGTTTCGCATAGTTTCAAATAGTTTCACATAGTTTCGGGTAGTTTCACATAGTTTCGGATAGTTTCACATAGTTTCGGATAGTTTCACATAGTTTCACATAGTTTCGGATAGTTTCACATAGTTTCACATAGTTTCGGATAGTTTCACATAGTTTCGGATAGTTTCACATAGTTTCACATAGTTTCGGATAGTTTCACATAGTTTCACATAGTTTCGGATAGTTTCACATAGTTTCACATAGTTTCGGGTAGTTTCACATAGTTTCGGATAGTTTCACATAGTTTCGGATAGTTTCACATAGTTTCGGATAGTTTCACATCGTTTCACATAGTTTCGGATAGTTTCACATAGTCTCACATAGTTTCGGATAGTTTCACACAGTTTCGGATAGTTTCACATAGTTTCGGATAGTTTCACATAGTTTCAGATAGTTTCACATAGTTTCACATAGTTTCGGATAGTTTCACATAGTTTCGGATAGTTTCACATAGTTTCACATAGTTTCGGATAGTTTCACATAGTTTCGGATAGTTTCACATAGTTTCGGATAGTTTCACATAGTTTCACATAGTTTCACATAGTTTCGGATTGTTTCACATAGTTTCGCATAGTTTCACATAGTTTCGGATAGTTTCACATAGTTTCACATAGTTTCGGATAGTTTCACATCGTTTCACATAGTTTCGGATAGTTTCACATAGTTTCGGATAGTTTCGCATTGTTTCAGATAGTTTCACATAGTTTCGGATAGTTTCACATAGTTTCGGATAGTTTCACATAGTTTCACATAGTTTCGGATAGTTTCACATCGTTTCACATAGTTTCGGATAGTTTCACATAGTTTCGGATAGTTTCGCATTGTTTCAGATAGTTTCACATAGTTTCGGATAGTTTCACGTAGTTTCACATAGTTTCACATAGTCTCGGATAGTTTCACATAGTTTCACATAGTTTCGGATAGTTTCTCATAGTTTCACATAGTTTCACATAGTTTCTCATAGTTTCGGATAGTTTCACATAGTTCCGGATAGTTTCACATATTTTCACATAGTTTCACATAGTTTCGGATAGTTTCACATAGTTTCACATAGTTTCGGATAGTTTCACATAGTTTCACATAGTTTCACATAGTTTCGGATAGTTTCACATAGTTTCACATAGTTTCGGATAGTTTCACATAGTTTCGGATAGTTTCACATAGTTTCACATAGTTTCAGATAGTTTCACATAGTTTCACATAGTTTCGGATAGTTTCACATAGTTTCACATAGTTTCGGATAGTGTCACATAGTTTCACATAGTTTCGGATAGTTTCACATAGTTTCGGATAGTTTCACATAGTTTCACATAGTTTCGGATAGTTTCACATAGTTTCACATAGTTTCGGATAGTTTCACATAGTTTCACATAGTTTCAGATAGTTTCACATAGTTTCGGATAGTTTCACATAGTTTCACATAGTTTCGGATAGTTTCACATAGTTTCGGATAGTTTCAAATAGTTTCACATAGTTTCGGGTAGTTTCACATAGTTTCACATAGTTTCGGATAGTTTCACATTGTTTCGGATAGTTTCACATAGTTTCACATAGTTTTGGATAGTTTTGGATAGTTTCGGATAGTTTCGGATAGTTTCACATAGTTTCACATAGTTTCGGAAATTTTCACATAGTTTCGGTTAGTTTCACATAGTTTCACATAGTTTCGGATAGTTTCACATAGTTTCTCATAGTTTCGGATAGTTTCACATAGTTCTCATAGTTTCACATAGTTTCGGATAGTTTCACATAGTTTCGGATAGTTTCACATAGTTTCGGATAGTTTCCCATCGTTTCACATAGTTTCGGATAGTTTCACATAGTTTCGGATAGTTTCGCATTGTTTCAGATAGTTTCACATAGTTTCGGATAGTTTCACGTAGTTTCACATAGTTTCACATAGTCTCGGATAGTTTCACATAGTTTCACATAGTTTCGGATAGTTTCTCATAGTTTCACATAGTTTCGGATAGTTTCTCATAGTTTCGGATAGTTTCACATATTTTCACATAGTTTCACATAGTTTCGGATAGTTTCACATAGTTTCACATAGTTTCGGATAGTTTCACATAGTTTCACATAGTTTCGGATAGTTTCACATAGTTTCACATAGTTTCGGATAGTTTCACATAGTTTCGGATAGTTTCACATAGTTTTACATAGTTTCGGATAGTTTCACATAGTTTCACATAGTTTCGGATAGTTTCACATAGTTTCGGATAGTTTCACATAGTTTCGCATAGTTTCGGATAGTTTCACATAGTTTCGCATAGTTTCACATAGTTTCGGATAGTTTCACATAGTTTCGGATAGTTTCACGTAGTTTCACATAGTTTCACATAGTCTCGGATAGTTTCACATAGTTCCGGATAGTTTCACTTAGTTTCACATAGTTTCACATAGTTTCGGATAGTTTCACTTAGTTTCACATAGTTTCACATAGTTTCACATAGTTTCGGATAGATTCACATAGTTTCACATAGTTTCGGATAGTTTCTCATAGTTTCACATAGTTTCGGATAGTTTCACATAGTTTCGGATAGTTTCACATAGTTTCGGATAGTTTCAAATAGTTTCACATAGTTTCGGGTAGTTTCACATAGTTTCGGATAGTTTCACATAGTTTCGGATAGTTTCACATAGTTTCGGATAGTTTCACATAGTTTCACATAGTTTCGGATAGTTTCACATAGTTTCACATAGTTTCGGATAGTTTCACATAGTTTCGGATAGTTTCACATAGTTTCGGATAGTTTCACATAGTTTCGGATAGTTTCACATAGTTTCACATAGTTTCGGATAGTTTCACATAGTTTCACATAGTTTCGGGTAGTTTCACATAGTTTCGGATAGTTTCACATAGTTTCGGATAGTTTCACATAGTTTCGGATAGTTTCACATCGTTTCACATAGTTTCGGATAGTTTCACATAGTTTCACATAGTTTCGGATAGTTTCACACAGTTTCGGATAGTTTCACATAGTTTCACATAGTTTCGGATAGTTTCACATAGTTTCACATAGTTTCGGATAGTTTCTCATAGTTTCACATAGTTTCGGATAGTTTCTCATAGTTTCGGATAGTTTCACATAGTTTCACATAGTTTCACATAGTTTCGGATAGTTTCACATAGTTTCGGCTAGTTTCACATAGTTTCACGTAGTTTCACATAGTTTCACATAGTTTCGGATAGTTTCACATAGTTTCACATAGTTTCGGATAGTTTCGGATAGTTTCACATAGTTTCGGATAGTTTCACATAGTTTCACATAGTTTCGGATAGTTTCACATAGTTTCACATAGTTTCGGATAGTTTCACATAGTTTCGCATAGTTTCGGATAGTTTCACATAGTTTCACATAGTTTCGCATAGTTTCACATAGTTTCGGATAGTTTCACATAGTTTCGGATAGTTTCACGTAGTTTCACATAGTTTCGCATAGTTTCGGATAGTTTCACATAGTTTCACATAGTTTCGCATAGTTTCACATAGTTTCGGATAGTTTCACATAGTTTCGGATAGTTTCACGTAGTTTCACATAGTTTCACATAGTCTCGGATAGTTTCACACAGTTCCGGATAGTTTCACTTAGTTTCACATAGTTTCACATAGTTTCGGATAGTTTCACTTAGTTTCACATAGTTTCGGATAGATTCACATAGTTTCACATAGTTTCGGATAGTTTCTCATAGTTTCACATAGTTTCGGATAGTTTCACTTAGTTTCACATAGTTTCACATAGTTTCGGATAGATTCACATAGTTTCACATAGTTTCGGATAGTTTCTCATAGTTTCACATAGTTTCGGATAGTTTCACATAGTTTCGGATAGTTTCACATAGTTTCGGATAGTTTCAAATAGTTTCACATAGTTTCGGGTAGTTTCACATAGTTTCGGATAGTTTCACATAGTTTCGGATAGTTTCACATAGTTTCGGATAGTTTCACATAGTTTCACATAGTTTCACATAGTTTCGGATAGTTTCACATAGTTTCACATAGTTTCGGATAGTTTCACATAGTTTCGGATAGTTTCACATAGTTTCGGATAGTTTCACATAGTTTCACATAGTTTCGGATAGTTTCACATAGTTTCACATAGTTTCGGATAGTTTCACATAGTTTCACATAGTTTCGGGTAGTTTCACATAGTTTCGGATAGTTTCACATAGTTTCGGATAGTTTCACATAGTTTCGGATAGTTTCACATCGTTTCACATAGTTTCGGATAGTTTCACATAGTTTCACATAGTTTCGGATAGTTTCACACAGTTTCGGATAGTTTCACATAGTTTCGGATAGTTTCACATAGTTTCACATAGTTTCGGATAGTTTCACATAGTTTCGGATAGTTTCTCATAGTTTCACATAGTTTCGGATAGTTTCACATAGTTTCACATAGTTTCGGATAGTTTCACATAGTTTCGGATAGTTTCACATAGTTTCGGATAGTTTCGGATAGTTTCACATAGTTTCACATAGTTTCGGATAGTTTCGGATAGTTTCGGATAGTTTCACATAGTTTCACATAGTTTCACATAGTTTCAGATAGTTTCACATAGTTTCACATAGTTTCGGATAGTTTCACATAGTTTCGGATAGTTTCACATAGTTTCACATAGTTTCGGATAGTTTCGGATAGTTTCACATAGTTTCACATAGTTTCGGATAGTTTCACATAGTTTCACATAGTTTCGGATAGTTTCACATAGTTTCACATAGTTTCGGATAGTTTCACATAGTTTCGCATAGTTTCGGATAGTTTCACATAGTTTCACATAGTTTCGCATAGTTTCACATAGTTTCGGATAGTTTCACATAGTTTCGGATAGTTTCACGTAGTTTCACATAGTTTCACATAGTCTCGGATAGTTTCACATAGTTTCGGATAGTTTCACTTAGTTTCACATAGTTTCACATAGTTTCGGATAGTTTCACTTAGTTTCACATAGTTTCACATAGTTTCGGATAGATTCACATAGTTTCACATAGTTTCGGATAGTTTCTCATAGTTTCACTTAGTTTCGGATAGTTTCACATAGTTTCGGATAGTTTCACATAGTTTCACATAGTTTCACATAGTTTCACATAGTTTCGGATAGTTTCAAATAGTTTCACATAGTTTCGGGTAGTTTCACATAGTTTCGGATAGTTTCACATAGATTCGGATAGTTTCACATAGTTTCGGATAGTTTCACATAGTTTCACATAGTTTCACATAGTTTCGGATAGTTTCACATAGTTTCACATAGTTTCGGATAGTTTCACATAGTTTCACATAGTTTCGGATAGTTTCACATTGTTTCGGATAGTTTCACATAGTTTCACATAGTTTCGGATAGTTTCACATAGTTTCACATAGTTTCACATAGTTTCGGATAGCTTCACATAGTTTCGCATAGTTTCACATAGTTTCGCATAGTTTCGGATAGTTTCTCATAGTTTCACATAGTTTCACATAGTTTCTCATAGTTTCGGATAGTTTCACATAGTTCCGGATAGTTTCACATATTTTCACATAGTTTCACATAGTTTCGGATAGTTTCACATAGTTTCACATAGTTTCACATAGTTTCACATAGTTTCACATAGTTTCGGATAGTTTCACATAGTTTCACATAGTTTCGGATAGTTTCACATAGTTTCGGATAGTTTCACATAGTTTCACATAGTTGCAGATAGTTTCACATAGTTTCACATAGTTTCGGATAGTTTCACATAGTTTCACATAGTTTCGGATAGTGTCACATAGTTTCACATAGTTTCGGATAGTTTCACATAGTTTCGGATAGTTTCACATAGTTTCACATAGTTTCACATAGTTTCGGATAGTTTCACATAGTTTCACATAGTTTCACATAGTTTCGGATAGTTTCACATAGTTTCACATAGTTTCACATAGTTTCGGATAGTTTCACATAGTTTCACATAGTTTCGGATAGTTTCACATAGTTTCGGATAGTTTCAAATAGTTTCACATAGTTTCGGGTAGTTTCACATAGTTTCACATAGTTTCGGATAGTTTCACATTGTTTCGGATAGTTTCACATAGTTTCACATAGTTTTGGATAGTTTCGGATAGTTTCACATAGTTTCACATAGTTTCGGAAATTTTCACATAGTTTCGGTTAGTTTCACATAGTTTCACATAGTTTCGGATAGTTTCACATAGTTTCTCATAGTTTCGGATAGTTTCACATAGTTCTCATAGTTTCACATAGTTTCGGATAGTTTCACATAGTTTCGGATAGTTTCACATAGTTTCACATAGTTTCGGATAGTTTCCCATCGTTTCACATAGTTTCGGATAGTTTCACATAGTTTCGGATAGTTTCGCATTGTTTCAGATAGTTTCACATAGTTTCGGATAGTTTCACGTAGTTTCACATAGTTTCACATAGTCTCGGATAGTTTCACATAGTTTCGGATAGTTTCTCATAGTTTCACATAGTTTCGGATAGTTTCTCATAGTTTCGGATAGTTTCACATATTTTCACATAGTTTCACATAGTTTCGGATAGTTTCACATAGTTTCACATAGTTTCGGATAGTTTCACATAGTTTCACATAGTTTCGGATAGTTTCACATAGTTTCACATAGTTTCGGATAGTTTCACATAGTTTCGGATAGTTTCACATAGTTTTACATAGTTTCGGATAGTTTCACATAGTTTCACATAGTTTCGGATAGTTTCACATAGTTTCGGATAGTTTCACATAGTTTCGCATAGTTTCGGATAGTTTCACATAGTTTCGCATAGTTTCACATAGTTTCGGATAGTTTCACATAGTTTCACATAGTTTCGGATAGTTTCACGTAGTTTCACATAGTTTCACATAGTCTCGGATAGTTTCACATAGTTCCGGATAGTTTCACTTAGTTTCACATAGTTTCACATAGTTTCGGATAGTTTCACTTAGTTTCACATAGTTTCACATAGTTTCACATAGTTTCGGATAGATTCACATAGTTTCACATAGTTTCGGATAGTTTCTCATAGTTTCACATAGTTTCGGATAGTTTCACATAGTTTCGGATAGTTTCACATAGTTTCACATAGTTTCGGATAGTTTCAAATAGTTTCACATAGTTTCGGGTAGTTTCACATAGTTTCGGATAGTTTCACATAGTTTCGGATAGTTTCACATAGTTTCGGATAGTTTCACATAGTTTCACATAGTTTCGGATAGTTTCACATAGTTTCACATAGTTTCGGATAGTTTCACATAGTTTCGGATAGTTTCACATAGTTTCGGATAGTTTCACATAGTTTCGGATAGTTTCACATAGTTTCACATAGTTTCGGATAGTTTCACATAGTTTCACATAGTTTCGGGTAGTTTCACATAGTTTCGGATAGTTTCACATAGTTTCGGATAGTTTCACATAGTTTCGGATAGTTTCACATCGTTTCACATAGTTTCGGATAGTTTCACATAGTTTCACATAGTTTCGGATAGTTTCACACAGTTTCGGATAGTTTCACATAGTTTCGGATAGTTTCACATAGTTTCACATAGTTTCGGATAGTTTCACATAGTTTCACATAGTTTCGGATAGTTTCTCATAGTTTCACATAGTTTCGGATAGTTTCTCATAGTTTCGGATAGTTTCACATATTTTCACATAGTTTCACATAGTTTCGGATAGTTTCACATAGTTTCGGCTAGTTTCACATAGTTTCACATAGTTTCACATAGTTTCACATAGTTTCACATAGTTTCACATAGTTTCGGATAGTTTCACATAGTTTCACATAGTTTCGGATAGTTTCACATAGTTTCACATAGTTTTGGATAGTTTCACATAGTTTCGCATAGTTTCGGATAGTTTCACATAGTTTCACATAGTTTCGCATAGTTTCACATAGTTTCGGATAGTTTCACATAGTTTCGGATAGTTTCACGTAGTTTCACATAGTTTCGCATAGTTTCGGATAGTTTCACATAGTTTCACATAGTTTCGCATAGTTTCACATAGTTTCGGATAGTTTCACATAGTTTCGGATAGTTTCACGTAGTTTCACATAGTTTCACATAGTCTCGGATAGTTTCACACAGTTCCGGATAGTTTCACTTAGTTTCACATAGTTTCACATAGTTTCGGATAGTTTCACTTAGTTTCACATAGTTTCACATAGTTTCGGATAGATTCACATAGTTTCACATAGTTTCGGATAGTTTCTCATAGTTTCACATAGTTTCGGATAGTTTCACTTAGTTTCACATAGTTTCACATAGTTTCGGATAGATTCACATAGTTTCACATAGTTTCGGATAGTTTCTCATAGTTTCACATAGTTTCGGATAGTTTCACATAGTTTCGGATAGTTTCACATAGTTTCGGATAGTTTCAAATAGTTTCACATAGTTTCGGGTAGTTTCACATAGTTTCGGATAGTTTCACATAGTTTCGGATAGTTTCACATAGTTTCGGATAGTTTCACATAGTTTCACATAGTTTCACATAGTTTCGGATAGTTTCACATAGTTTCACATAGTTTCGGATAGTTTCACATAGTTTCGGATAGTTTCACATAGTTTCGGATAGTTTCACATAGTTTCACATAGTTTCGGATAGTTTCACATAGTTTCACATAGTTTCGGATAGTTTCACATAGTTTCACATAGTTTCGGGTAGTTTCACATAGTTTCGGATAGTTTCACATAGTTTCGGATAGTTTCACATAGTTTCGGATAGTTTCACATCGTTTCACATAGTTTCGGATAGTTTCACATAGTTTCACATAGTTTCGGATAGTTTCACACAGTTTCGGATAGTTTCACATAGTTTCGGATAGTTTCACATAGTTTCACATAGTTTCGGATAGTTTCACATAGTTTCACATAGTTTCGGATAGTTTCTCATAGTTTCACATAGTTTCGGATAGTTTCACATAGTTTCACATAGTTTCGGATAGTTTCACATAGTTTCGGATAGTTTCACATAGTTTCGGATAGTTTCACATAGTTTCACATAGTTTCGGATAGTTTCACATAGTTTCACATAGTTTCGGATAGTTTCGGATAGTTTCGGATAGTTTCACATAGTTTCACATAGTTTCACATAGTTTCAGATAGTTTCACATAGTTTCACATAGTTTCGGATAGTTTCACATAGTTTCGGATAGTTTCACATAGTTTCGGATAGTTTCGGATAGTTTCGGATAGTTTCACATAGTTTCACATAGTTTCGGATAGTTTCACATAGTTTCACATAGTTTCGGATAGTTTCACATAGTTTCACATAGATTCGGATAGTTTCACATAGTTTCGCATAGTTTCGGATAGTTTCACATAGTTTCACATAGTTTCGCATAGTTTCACATAGTTTCGGATAGTTTCACATAGTTTCGGATAGTTTCACGTAGTTTCACATAGTTTCACATAGTCTCGGATAGTTTCACATAGTTTCGGATAGTTTCACTTAGTTTCACATAGTTTCACATAGTTTCGGATAGTTTCACTTAGTTTCACATAGTTTCACATAGTTTCGGATAGATTCACATAGTTTCACATAGTTTCGGATAGTTTCTCATAGTTTCACTTAGTTTCGGATAGTTTCACATAGTTTCGGATAGTTTCACATAGTTTCACATAGTTTCACATAGTTTCGGATAGTTTCAAATAGTTTCACATAGTTTCGGGTAGTTTCACATAGTTTCGGATAGTTTCACATAGATTCGGATAGTTTCACATAGTTTCGGATAGTTTCACATAGTTTCACATAGTTTCACATAGTTTCGGATAGTTTCACATAGTTTCACATAGTTTCGGATAGTTTCACATAGTTTCACATAGTTTCGGATAGTTTCACATTGTTTCGGATAGTTTCACATAGTTTCACATAGTTTCGGATAGTTTCACATAGTTTCACATAGTTTCGGATAGCTTCACATAGTTTCGCATAGTTTCACATAGTTTCGCATAGTTTCGGATAGTTTCACATAGTTTCACATAGTTTCGCATAGTTTCACATAGTTTCGGATAGTTTCACATAGTTTCGGATAGTTTCACGTAGTCTCGGATAGTTTCACATAGTTTCGGATAGTTTCACTTAGTTTCACATAGTTTCACATAGTTTCGGATAGTTTCACTTAGTTTCACATAGTTTCACATAGTTTCGGATAGATTCACATAGTTTCACATAGTTTCGGATAGTTTCTCATAGTTTCACATAGTTTCGGATAGTTTCACATAGTTTCGGATAGTTTCACATAGTTTCACATAGTTTCGGATAGTTTCAAATAGTTTCACATAGTTTCGGGTTGTTTCACATAGTTTCGGATAGTTTCACATAGTTTCGGATAGTTTCACATAGTTTCACATAGTTTCGGATAGTTCCACATAGTTTCACATAGTTTCGGATAGTTTCACATAGTTTCGGATAGTTTCACATAGTTTCACATAGTTTCGGATAGTTTCACATAGTTTCACATAATTTCGGATAGTTTCACATAGTTTCACATAGTTTCGGGTAGTTTCACATAGTTTCGGATAGTTTCACATAGTTTCGGATTGTTTCACATAGTTTCGGATAGTTTCACATCGTTTCACATAGTTTCGGATAGTTTCACATAGTTTCACATAGATTCGGATAGTTTCACATAGTTTCGCATAGTTTCGGATAGTTTCACATAGTTTCACATAGTTTCGCATAGTTTCACATAGTTTCGGATAGTTTCACATAGTTTCGGATAGTTTCACGTAGTTTCACATAGTTTCACATAGTCTCGGATAGTTTCACATAGTTTCGGATAGTTTCACTTAGTTTCACATAGTTTCACATAGTTTCGGATAGTTTCACTTAGTTTCACATAGTTTCACATAGTTTCGGATAGATTCACATAGTTTCACATAGTTTCGGATAGTTTCTCATAGTTTCACTTAGTTTCGGATAGTTTCACATAGTTTCACATAGTTTCACATAGTTTCGGATAGTTTCAAATAGTTTCACATAGTTTCGGGTAGTTTCACATAGTTTCGGATAGTTTCACATAGATTCGGATAGTTTCACATAGTTTCGGATAGTTTCACATAGTTTCACATAGTTTCACATAGTTTCGGATAGTTTCACATAGTTTCACATAGTTTCGGATAGTTTCACATAGTTTCACATAGTTTCGGATAGTTTCACATTGTTTCGGATAGTTTCACATAGTTTCACATAGTTTCGGATAGTTTCACATAGTTTCACATAGTTTCGGATAGCTTCACATAGTTTCGCATAGTTTCACATAGTTTCGCATAGTTTCGGATAGTTTCACATAGTTTCACATAGTTTCGCATAGTTTCACATAGTTTCGGATAGTTTCACATAGTTTCGGATAGTTTCACGTAGTTTCACATAGTCTCGGATAGTTTCACATAGTTTCGGATAGTTTCACTTAGTTTCACATAGTTTCACATAGTTTCGGATAGTTTCACTTAGTTTCACATAGTTTCACATAGTTTCGGATAGATTCACATAGTTTCACATAGTTTCGGATAGTTTCTCATAGTTTCACATAGTTTCGGATAGTTTCACATAGTTTCGGATAGTTTCACATAGTTTCACATAGTTTCGGATAGTTTCAAATAGTTTCACATAGTTTCGGGTTGTTTCACATAGTTTCGGATAGTTTCACATAGTTTTGGATAGTTTCACATAGTTTCACATAGTTTCGGATAGTTCCACATAGTTTCACATAGTTTCGGATAGTTTCACATAGTTTCGGATAGTTTCACATAGTTTCACATAGTTTCGGATAGTTTCACATAGTTTCACATAATTTCGGATAGTTTCACATAGTTTCACATAGTTTCGGGTAGTTTCACATAGTTTCGGATAGTTTCACATAGTTTCGGATTGTTTCACATAGTTTCGGATAGTTTCACATCGTTTCACATAGTTTCGGATAGTTTCACATAGTTTCACATAGTTTCGGATAGTTTCACACAGTTTCGGATAGTTTCACATAGTTTCGGATAGTTTCACATAGTTTCACATAGTTTCACATAGTTTCGGATAGTTTCACATAGTTTCGGATAGTTTCACATAGTTTCACATAGTTTCACATAGTTTCGGATAGTTTCACATAGTTTCGGATAGTTTCACATAGTTTTACATAGTTTCGGATAGTTTCACATAGTTTCACATAGTTTCGGATAGTTTCACATAGTTTCACATAGTTTCGGGTAGTTTCACATAGTTTCGGATAGTTTCACATAGTTTCGGATAGTTTCACATAGTTTCGGATAGTTTCACATCGTTTCACATAGTTTCGGATAGTTTCACATAGTTTCGGATAGTTTCACACAGTTTCGGATAGTTTCACATAGTTTCGGATAGTTTCACATAGTTTCACATAGTTTCGGATAGTTTCACATAGTTTCACATAGTTTCGGATAGTTTCTCATAGTTTCACATAGTTTCGGATAGTTTCACATAGTTTCACATAGTTTCGGATAGTTTCACATAGTTTCGGATAGTTTCACATAGTTTCGGATAGTTTCGGATAGTTTCACATAGTTTCGGATAGTTTCGGATAGTTTCGGATAGTTTCACATAGTTTCACATAGTTTCACATAGTTTCAGATAGTTTCACATAGTTTCACATAGTTTCGGATAGTTTCACATAGTTTCGGATAGTTTCACATAGTTTCACATAGTTTCGGATTGTTTCGGATAGTTTCACATAGTTTCACATAGTTTCGGATAGTTTCACATAGTTTCACATAGTTTCGGATAGTTTCACATAGTTTCACATAGTTTCGGATAGTTTCACATAGTTTCGCATAGTTTCGGATAGTTTCACATAGTTTCACATAGTTTCGCATAGTTTCACATAGTTTCGGATAGTTTCACATAGTTTCGGATAGTTTCACGTAGTTTCACATAGTTTCACATAGTCTCGGATAGTTTCACATAGTTTCGGATAGTTTCACTTAGTTTCACATAGTTTCACATAGTTTCGGATAGTTTCACTTAGTTTCACATAGTTTCACATAGTTTCGGATAGATTCACATAGTTTCACATAGTTTCGGATAGTTTCTCATAGTTTCACTTAGTTTCGGATAGTTTCACATAGTTTCGGATAGTTTCACATAGTTTCACATAGTTTCACATAGTTTCGGATAGTTTCAAATAGTTTCACATAGTTTCGGGTAGTTTCACATAGTTTCGGATAGTTTCACATAGATTCGGATAGTTTCACATAGTTTCGGATAGTTTCACATAGTTTCACATAGTTTCACATAGTTTCGGATAGTTTCACATAGTTTCACATAGTTTCGGATAGTTTCACATAGTTTCACATAGTTTCGGATAGTTTCACATTGTTTCGGATAGTTTCACATAGTTTCACATAGTTTCGGATAGTTTCACATAGTTTCACATAGTTTCACATAGTTTCGGATAGCTTCACATAGTTTCGCATAGTTTCACATAGTTTCGCATAGTTTCGGATAGTTTCTCATAGTTTCACATAGTTTCACATAGTTTCTCATAGTTTCGGATAGTTTCACATAGTTCCGGATAGTTTCACATATTTTCACATAGTTTCACATAGTTTCGGATAGTTTCACATAGTTTCACATAGTTTCGGATAGTTTCACATAGTTTCACATAGTTTCACATAGTTTCGGATAGTTTCACATAGTTTCACATAGTTTCGGATAGTTTCACATAGTTTCGGATAGTTTCACATAGTTTCACATAGTTTCAGATAGTTTCACATAGTTTCACATAGTTTCGGATAGTTTCACATAGTTTCACATAGTTTCGGATAGTGTCACATAGTTTCACATAGTTTCGGATAGTTTCACATAGTTTCGGATAGTTTCACATAGTTTCACATAGTTTCACATAGTTTCGGATAGTTTCACATAGTTTCACATAGTTTCGGATAGTTTCACATAGTTTCACATAGTTTCAGATAGTTTCACATACTTTCGGATAGTTTCACATAGTTTCACATAGTTTCGGATAGTTTCACATAGTTTCGGATAGTTTCAAATAGTTTCACATAGTTTCGGGTAGTTTCACATAGTTTCACATAGTTTCGGATAGTTTCACATTGTTTCGGATAGTTTCACATAGTTTCACATAGTTTTGGATAGTTTTGGATAGTTTCGGATAGTTTCACATAGTTTCACATAGTTTCGGAAATTTTCACATAGTTTCGGTTAGTTTCACATAGTTTCACATAGTTTCGGATAGTTTCACATAGTTTCTCATAGTTTCGGATAGTTTCACATAGTTCTCATAGTTTCACATAGTTTCGGATAGTTTCACATAGTTTCGGATAGTTTCACATAGTTTCACATAGTTTCGGATAGTTTCCCATCGTTTCACATAGTTTCGGATAGTTTCACATAGTTTCGGATAGTTTCGCATTGTTTCAGATAGTTTCACATAGTTTCGGATAGTTTCACGTAGTTTCACATAGTTTCACATAGTCTCGGATAGTTTCACATAGTTTCACATAGTTTCGGATAGTTTCTCATAGTTTCACATAGTTTCGGATAGTTTCTCATAGTTTCGGATAGTTTCACATATTTTCACATAGTTTCACATAGTTTCGGATAGTTTCACATAGTTTCACATAGTTTCACATAGTTTCGGATAGTTTCACATAGTTTCACATAGTTTCGGATAGTTTCACATAGTTTCGGATAGTTTCACATAGTTTTACATAGTTTCGGATAGTTTCACATAGTTTCACATAGTTTCGGATAGTTTCACATAGTTTCGGATAGTTTCACATAGTTTCGCATAGTTTCGGATAGTTTCACATAGTTTCGCATAGTTTCACATAGTTTCGGATAGTTTCACATAGTTTCGGATAGTTTCACGTAGTTTCACATAGTTTCACATAGTCTCGGATAGTTTCACATAGTTCCGGATAGTTTCACTTAGTTTCACATAGTTTCACATAGTTTCGGATAGTTTCACTTAGTTTCACATAGTTTCACATAGTTTCACATAGTTTCGGATAGATTCACATAGTTTCACATAGTTTCGGATAGTTTCTCATAGTTTCACATAGTTTCGGATAGTTTCACATAGTTTCGGATAGTTTCACATAGTTTCACATAGTTTCGGATAGTTTCAAATAGTTTCACATAGTTTCGGGTAGTTTCGCATAGTTTCGGATAGTTTCACATAGTTTCGGATAGTTTCACATAGTTTCGGATAGTTTCACATAGTTTCACATAGTTTCGGATAGTTTCACATAGTTTCACATAGTTTCGGATAGTTTCACATAGTTTCGGATAGTTTCACATAGTTTCGGATAGTTTCACATAGTTTCGGATAGTTTCACATAGTTTCACATAGTTTCGGATAGTTTCACATAGTTTCACATAGTTTCGGGTAGTTTCACATAGTTTCGGATAGTTTCACATAGTTTCGGATAGTTTCACATAGTTTCGGATAGTTTCACATCGTTTCACATAGTTTCGGATAGTTTCACATAGTTTCACATAGTTTCGGATAGTTTCACACAGTTTCGGATAGTTTCACATAGTTTCGGATAGTTTCACATAGTTTCACATAGTTTCGGATAGTTTCACATAGTTTCACATAGTTTCGGATAGTTTCTCATAGTTTCACATAGTTTCGGATAGTTTCTCATAGTTTCGGATAGTTTCACATATTTTCACATAGTTTCACATAGTTTCGGATAGTTTCACATAGTTTCGGCTAGTTTCACATAGTTTCACATAGTTTCACATAGTTTCACATAGTTTCGGATAGTTTCGGATAGTTTCACATAGTTTCGGATAGTTTCACATAGTTTCACATAGTTTCGGATAGTTTCACATAGTTTCACATAGTTTCGGATAGTTTCACATAGTTTCGCATAGTTTCGGATAGTTTCACATAGTTTCACATAGTTTCGCATAGTTTCACATAGTTTCGGATAGTTTCACATAGTTTCGGATAGTTTCACGTAGTTTCACATAGTTTCGCATAGTTTCGGATAGTTTCACATAGTTTCACATAGTTTCGCATAGTTTCACATAGTTTCGGATAGTTTCACATAGTTTCGGATAGTTTCACGTAGTTTCACATAGTTTCACATAGTCTCGGATAGTTTCACACAGTTCCGGATAGTTTCACTTAGTTTCACATAGTTTCACATAGTTTCGGATAGTTTCACTTAGTTTCACATAGTTTCACATAGTTTCGGATAGATTCACATAGTTTCACATAGTTTCGGATAGTTTCTCATAGTTTCACATAGTTTCGGATAGTTTCACTTAGTTTCACATAGTTTCACATAGTTTCGGATAGATTCACATAGTTTCACATAGTTTCGGATAGTTTCTCATAGTTTCACATAGTTTCGGATAGTTTCACATAGTTTCGGATAGTTTCACATAGTTTCGGATAGTTTCAAATAGTTTCACATAGTTTCGGGTAGTTTCACATAGTTTCGGATAGTTTCACATAGTTTCGGATAGTTTCACATAGTTTCGGATAGTTTCACATAGTTTCACATAGTTTCGGATAGTTTCACATAGTTTCACATAGTTTCGGATAGTTTCACATAGTTTCGGATAGTTTCACATAGTTTCGGATAGTTTCACATAGTTTCACATAGTTTCGGATAGTTTCACATAGTTTCACATAGTTTCGGATAGTTTCACATAGTTTCACATAGTTTCGGGTAGTTTCACATAGTTTCGGATAGTTTCACATAGTTTCGGATAGTTTCACATAGTTTCGGATAGTTTCACATCGTTTCACATAGTTTCGGATAGTTTCACATAGTTTCACATAGTTTCGGATAGTTTCACACAGTTTCGGATAGTTTCACATAGTTTCGGATAGTTTCACATAGTTTCACATAGTTTCGGATAGTTTCACATAGTTTCACATAGTTTCGGATAGTTTCTCATAGTTTCACATAGTTTCGGATAGTTTCACATAGTTTCACATAGTTTCGGATAGTTTCACATAGTTTCGGATAGTTTCACATAGTTTCGGATAGTTTCACATAGTTTCACATAGTTTCGGATAGTTTCACATAGTTTCACATAGTTTCGGATAGTTTCGGATAGTTTCGGATAGTTTCACATAGTTTCACATAGTTTCACATAGTTTCAGATAGTTTCACATAGTTTCACATAGTTTCGGATAGTTTCACATAGTTTCGGATAGTTTCACATAGTTTCACATAGTTTCGGATAGTTTCGGATAGTTTCACATAGTTTCACATAGTTTCGGATAGTTTCACATAGTTTCACATAGTTTCGGATAGTTTCACATAGTTTCACATAGTTTCGGATAGTTTCACATAGTTTCGCATAGTTTCGGATAGTTTCACATAGTTTCACATAGTTTCGCATAGTTTCACATAGTTTCGGATAGTTTCACATAGTTTCGGATAGTTTCACGTAGTTTCACATAGTTTCACATAGTCTCGGATAGTTTCACATAGTTTCGGATAGTTTCACTTAGTTTCACATAGTTTCACATAGTTTCGGATAGTTTCACTTAGTTTCACATAGTTTCACATAGTTTCGGATAGATTCACATAGTTTCACATAGTTTCGGATAGTTTCTCATAGTTTCACTTAGTTTCGGATAGTTTCACATAGTTTCGGATAGTTTCACATAGTTTCACATAGTTTCACATAGTTTCGGATAGTTTCAAATAGTTTCACATAGTTTCGGGTAGTTTCACATAGTTTCGGATAGTTTCACATAGATTCGGATAGTTTCACATAGTTTCGGATAGTTTCACATAGTTTCACATAGTTTCGGATAGTTTCACATAGTTTCGGATAGTTTCACATAGTTTCACATAGTTTCGGATAGTTTCACATTGTTTCGGATAGTTTCACATAGTTTCACATAGTTTCGGATAGTTTCACATAGTTTCACATAGTTTCACATAGTTTCGGATAGCTTCACATAGTTTCGCATAGTTTCACATAGTTTCGCATAGTTTCGGATAGTTTCACATAGTTTCGCATAGTTTCACATAGTTTCGGATAGTTTCACATAGTTTCGGGTAGTTTCACGTAGTTTCACATAGTCTCGGATAGTTTCACATAGTTTCGGATAGTTTCACTTAGTTTCACATAGTTTCACATAGTTTCGGATAGTTTCACTTAGTTTCACATAGTTTCACATAGTTTCGGATAGATTCACATAGTTTCACATAGTTTCGGATAGTTTCTCATAGTTTCACATAGTTTCGGATAGTTTCACATAGTTTCGGATAGTTTCACATAGTTTCACATAGTTTCGGATAGTTTCAAATAGTTTCACATAGTTTCGGGTTGTTTCACATAGTTTCGGATAGTTTCACATAGTTTCGGATAGTTTCACATAGTTTCACATAGTTTCGGATAGTTCCACATAGTTTCACATAGTTTCGGATAGTTTCACATAGTTTCGGATAGTTTCACATAGTTTCACATAGTTTCGGATAGTTTCACATAGTTTCACATAGTTTCGGATAGTTTCACATAGTTTCACATAGTTTCGGGTAGTTTCACATAGTTTCGGATAGTTTCACATAGTTTCGGATTGTTTCACATAGTTTCGGATAGTTTCACATCGTTTCACATAGTTTCGGATAGTTTCACATAGTTTCACATAGTTTCGGATAGTTTCACACAGTTTCGGATAGTTTCACATAGTTTCGGATAGTTTCACATAGTTTCACATAGTTTCACATAGTTTCGGATAGTTTCACATAGTTTCGGATAGTTTCACATAGTTTCACATAGTTTCGGATAGTTTCACATAGTTTCGGATAGTTTCACATAGTTTCGGATAGTTTCACATAGTTTCACATAGTTTCGGATAGTTTCACATAGTTTCACATAGTTTCGGATAGTTTCACATAGTTTCGCATAGTTTCGGATAGTTTCACATAGTTTCACATAGTTTCGCATAGTTTCACATAGTTTCGGATAGTTTCACATAGTTTCGGATAGTTTCACGTAGTTTCACATAGTTTCACATAGTCTCGGATATTTTCACATAGTTTCGGATAGTTTCACTTAGTTTCACATAGTTTCACATAGTTTCACATAGTTTCGGATAGTTTCACTTAGTTTCACATAGTTTCACATAATTTCGGATAGATTCACATAGTTTCACATAGTTTCGGATAGTTTCTCATAGTTTCACATAGTTTCGGATAGTTTCACATAGTTTCGGATAGTTTCACATAGTTTCACATAGTTTCGGATAGTTTCACGTAGTTTCACATAGTTTCGGATAGTTTCACATATTTTCACATAGTTTCACATAGTTTCGGATAGTTTCACATAGTTTCACATAGTTTCGGATAGTTTCACATAGTTTCACATAGTTTCGGATAGTTTCACATAGTTTCACATAGTTTCACATAGTTTCACATAGTTTCGGATAGTTTCACATAGTTTCACATAGTTTCGGATAGTTTCACATAGTTTCAGATAGTTTCGGATAGTTTTGGATAGTTTCGGATAGTTTCACATAGTTTCACATAGTTTCGGAAATTTTCACATAGTTTCGGTTAGTTTCACATAGTTTCACATAGTTTCGGATAGTTTCACATAGTTTCTCATAGTTTCGGATAGTTTCACATAGTTCTCATAGTTTCACATAGTTTCGGATAGTTTCACATAGTTTCGGATAGTTTCACATAGTTTCACATAGTTTCACATAGTTTCGGATAGTTTCACATCGTTTCACATAGTTTCGGATAGTTTCACATAGTTTCGGATAGTTTCGTATTGTTTCAGATAGTTTCACATAGTTTCGGATAGTTTCACGTAGTTTCACATAGTTTCACATAGTCTCGGATAGTTTCACATAGTTTCGGATAGTTTCTCATAGTTTCACATAGTTTCGGATAGTTTCTCAAAATTTCGGATAGTTTCACATATTTTCACATAGTTTCACATAGTTTCGGATACTTTCACATAGTTTCACATAGTTTCACATAGTTTCGGATAGTTTCACATAGTTTCACATAGTTTCACATAGTTTCGGATAGTTTCACATAGTTTCACATAGTTTCGGATAGTTTCACATAGTTTCGCATAGTTTCGGATAGTTTCACATAGTTTCGCATAGTTTCACATAGTTTCGGATAGTTTCACATAGTTTCGGATAGTTTCACATAGTTTCACATAGTTTCGGATAGTTTAGGATAGTTTCACATAGTTTCGGATAGTTTCACATAGTTTCACATAGTTTTGGATAGTTTCGGATAGTTTCACATAGTTTCACATAGTTTCGGATAGTTTCACATAGTTTCACATAGTTTCACATAGTTTCGGATAGTTTCACATAGTTTCGGATAGTTTCACATAGTTTCACATAGTTTCGGATAGTTTCACATAGTTTCGGATAGTTTCACATAGTTTCGGATAGTTTCACATAGTTTCACACAGTTTCGGATAGTTTCACATAGTTTCGGATAGTTTCTCATAGTTTCACATAGTTTCACATAGTTTCACATAGTTTCGGATAGTTTCACATAGTTTCACATAGTTTCGGATAGTTTCACTATAGTTCAACTATGTGAAACTATGCGAAACTATGTGAAACTATGTGAAACTATCCGAAACTATGCGAAACTATGTGAAACTATCCGAAACTATGTGAAACTATGTGAAACTATCCGAAACTATGTGAAACTATGTGAAACTATCCGAAACTATGTGAAACTATCCGAAACTATGTGAAACTATGTGAAACTATCCGAAACTATGTGAAACTATCCGAAACTATGTGAAACTATGTGAAACTATCCGAAACTATGTGAAACTATGTGAAACTATCCGAAACTATGTGAAACTATGAGAAACTATCCGAAACTATGTGAAACTATCCGATACTGTGTGAAACTATGTGAAACTATCCGAAACTATGTGAAACTATCCGAAACTATGTGAAACTATCCGAAACTATGTGAAACTATGTGAAACTATCCGAAACTATGTGAAACTATCCGAAACTATGTGAAACTATGTGAAACTATGTGAAACTATCCGAAACTATGTGAAACTATCCGAAACTATCCAAAACTATGTGAAACTATGTGAAACTATGTGAAACTATCCGAAACTATGTGAAACTATCCTAAACTATCCGAAACTATGTGAAACTATGTGAAACTATCCGAAACTATGTGAAACTATGTGAAACTATCCGAAACTATGTGAAACTATGCGAAACTATGTGAAACTATCCGAAACTATGCGAAACTATGCGAAACTATCCGAAACTATGAGAAACTATGTGAAACTATCCGAAACTGTGTGAAACTATCCGAAACTATGTGAAACTATCCGAAACTATGTGAAACTATCCCAAACTATGTGAAACTATGTGAAACTATCCGAAACTATGTGAAACTACCCGAAACTATGTGAAACTATTTGAAACAATCCGAAACTATGTGAAACTATGTGAAACTATCCGAAACTATGTGAAACTATCCGAAACTATGTGAAACTATGAGAAACTATCCGAAACTATGTGAAACTATGTGAATCTATCCGAAACTATGTGAAACTATGTGAAACCAAGTGAAACTATCCGAAACTATGTGAAACTATGTGAAACTAAGTGAAACTATCCGAAACTATGTGAAACTATCCGAGACTATGTGAAACTATGTGAAACTACGTGAAACTATCCGAAACTATGTGAAACTATCCGAAACTATGTGAAACTATGCGAAACTATGTGAAACTATGTGAAACTATCCGAAACTATGCGAAACTATGTGAAACTATCCGAAACTATGTGAAACTATGTGAAACTATCCGAAACTATGTGAAACTATGTGAAACTATCCGAAACTATGTGAAACTATGTGAAACTATCCGAAACTATGTGAAACTATCCGAAACTATGTGAAACTATCCGAAACTATGTTAAACTATGTGAAACTATGTGAAACTATGTGAAACTATCCGAAACTATGTGAAACTATGTGAAACTATCCGAAACTATGTGAAACTATGTGAAAATATGTGAAACTATCCGAAACTATGAGAAACTATCCGAAACTATGTGAAACTATGAGAAACTATCCGAAACTATGTGAAAATATCCGAGACTATGAGAAACTATGTGAAACTACGTGAAACTATCCGAAACTATGTGAAACTATCTGAAACAATGCGAAACTATCCGAAACTATGTGAAACTATCCGAAACTATGTGAAACGATGTGAAACTATCCGAAACTATGTGAAACTATGTGAAACTATCCGAAACTATGTGAAACTATCCGAAACTATGTGAAACTATGAGAACTATGTGAAACTATCCGAAACTATGAGAAACTATGTGAAACTATCCGAAACTATGTGAAACTATGTGAAACTAACGAAACTATGTGAAAATATCCGAAACTATGTGAAACTATCCGAAACTATCCAAAACTATCCAAAACTATGTGAAACTATGTGAAACTATCCGAAACAATGTGAAACTGTGTGAAACTATCCGAAACTATGTGAAACTATGTGAAACTACCCGAAACTATGTGAAACTATTTGAAACTATCCGAAACTATGTGAAACTATGTGAAACTATCCGAAACTATGTGAAACTATCCGAAACTATGTGAAACTATGTGAAACTATGTGAAACTATCCGAAACTATGTGAAACTATCCGAAACTATGTGAAACTATCCGAAACTATGTGAAACTATGTGAAAATATGTGAAACTATCCGAAACTATGTGAAACTATGTGAAACTATCCGAAACTATGTGAAACTATGTGAAACTATGTGAAACTATGTGAAACTATCCGAAACTATGTGAAACTATGCGAAACTATGTTAAACTATGTGAAACTATCCGAAACTATGCGAAACTATGTGAAACTATCCGAAACTATGTGAAACTATCCGAAACTATGTGAAACTATCCGAAACTATGTGAAACTATCCGAAACTATGTGAAACTACCCGAAACTATGTGAAACTATTTGAAACTATCCGAAACTATGTGAAACTATGTGAAACTATGTGAAACTATCCGAAACTATGTGAAACTATCCGAAACTATGTGAAACTATGAGAAACTATCCGAAACTATGTGAAACTATGTGAAACTATCCGAAACTATGTGAAACTATGTGAAACTATCCGAAACTATGTGAAACTATCCGAAACTATGTGAAACTATGTGAAACTATGTGAAACTATCCGAAACTATGTGAAACTATCCGAAACTATGTGAAACTATGTGAAACTATCCGAAACTATGTGAAACTATCCGAAACTATGTGAAACTATGTGAAACTATCCGAAACTATGTGAAACTATCCGAAACTATGTGAAACTATGTGAAACTATCCGAAACTATGTAAAACTATGTGAAGCTATGCGAAACTATGTTAAACTATGTGAAACTATCCGAAACTATGCGAAACTATGTGAAACTATCCGAAACTATGTGAAACTATCCGAAACTATGCGAAACTATGTGAAACTATCCGAAACTATGTGAAACTATGTGAAACTATCCGAAACTATGTGAAACTATCCGAAACTATGCGAAACTATGTGAAACTATCCGAAACTATGTGAAACTATGTGAAACTATCCGAAACTGTGTGAAACTATCCGAAACTATGTGAAACTATCCGAAACTATGTGAAACGATGTGAAACTATCCGAAACTATGTGAAACTATCCGAAACTATTTGAAACTATCCGAAACTATGTGAAACTACCCGAAACTATGTGAAACTATGTGAAACTATCCGAAACTATGTGAAACTATGTGAAACTATCCGAAACTATGTGAAACTATCCGAAACTATGTGAAACTATGTGAAACTATCCGAAACTATGTGAAACTATGTGAAACTATCCGAAACTATGTGAAACTACCCGAAACTATGTGAAACTATTTGAAACTATCCGAAACTATGTGAAACTATGTGAAACTATCCGAAACTATGTGAAACTATCCGAAACTATGTGAAACTATGAGAAACTATCCGAAACTATGTGAAACTATGTGAATCTATCCGAAACTATGTGAAACTATGTGAAACTAAGTGAAACTATCCGAAACTATGTGAAACTATGTGAAACTAAGTGAAACTATCCGAAACTATGTGAAACTATCCGAGACTATGTGAAACTATGTGAAACTACGTGAAACTATCCGAAACTATGTGAAACTATCCGAAACTATTTGAAACTATGCGAAACTATGTGAAACTATGTGAAACTATCCGAAACTATGCGAAACTATGTGAAACTATCCGAAACTACGTGAAACTATGTGAAACTATCCGAAACTATGTGAAACTCTGTGAAACTATCCGAAACTATGTGAAACTATGTGAAACTATCCGAAACAATGTGAAACTATCCGAAACTATGTGAAACTATGTGAAACTATCCGAAACTATGTGAAACTATGTGAAACTATGTGAAGCTATCCGAAACTATGTGAAACTATGTGAAACTATGTGAAACTATGTGAAACTATCCGAAACTATGTGAAACTATGTGAAACTATCCGAAACTATGTGAAACTATCCGAAACTATGTGAAACTATCCGAAACTATGTGAAACTATCCGAAACTATGTGAAACTACCCGAAACTATGTGAAACTATTTGAAACTATCCGAAACTATGTGAAACTATGTGAAACTATGTGAAACTATCCGAAACTATGTGAAACTATCCGAAACTATGTGAAACTATGAGAAACTATCCGAAACTATGTGAAACTATGTGAAACTATCCGAAACTATGTGAAACTATGTGAAATTATCCGAAACTATGTGAAACTATCCGAAACTATGTGAAACTATGTGAAACTATCCGAAACTATGTGAAACTATCCGAAACTATGTGAAACTATGTGAAACTATCCGAAACTATGTGAAACTATCCGAAACTATGTGAAACTATGTGAAACTATCCGAAACTATGTTAAACTATCCGAAACTATGTGAAACTATCCGAAACTATGTAAAACTATGTGAAGCTATGCGAAACTATGTGAAACTATGTGAAACTATCCGAAACTATGTGAAACTATCCGAAACTATGTGAAACTATGTGAATCTATCCGAAACTATGTGAAACTATGTGAAACTAAGTGAAACTATCCGAAACTATGTGAAACTATGTGAAACTAAGTGAAACTATCCGAAACTATGTGAAACTATCCGAGACTATGTGAAACTATGTGAAACTACGTGAAACTATCCGAAACTATGTGAAACTATCCGAAACTATTTGAAACTATGCGAAACTATGTGAAACTATGTGAAACTATCCGAAACTATGCGAAACTATGTGAAACTATCCGAAACTACGTGAAACTATGTGAAACTATCCGAAACTATGTGAAACTCTGTGAAACTATCCGAAACTATGTGAAACTATGTGAAACTATCCGAAACAATGTGAAACTATCCGAAACTATGTGAAACTATGTGAAACTATCCGAAACTATGTGAAACTATGTGAAACTATGTGAAGCTATCCGAAACTATGTGAAACTATGTGAAACTATGTGAAACTATGTGAAACTATCCGAAACTATGTGAAACTATGTGAAACTATCCGAAACTATGTGAAACTATCCGAAACTATGTGAAACTATCCGAAACTATGTGAAACTATCCGAAACTATGTGAAACTACCCGAAACTATGTGAAACTATTTGAAACTATCCGAAACTATGTGAAACTATGTGAAACTATGTGAAACTATCCGAAACTATGTGAAACTATCCGAAACTATGTGAAACTATGAGAAACTATCCGAAACTATGTGAAACTATGTGAAACTATCCGAAACTATGTGAAACTATGTGAAATTATCCGAAACTATGTGAAACTATCCGAAACTATGTGAAACTATGTGAAACTATCCGAAACTATGTGAAACTATCCGAAACTATGTGAAACTATGTGAAACTATCCGAAACTATGTGAAACTATCCGAAACTATGTGAAACTATGTGAAACTATCCGAAACTATGTGAAACTATCCGAAACTATGTGAAACTATCCGAAACTATGTAAAACTATGTGAAGCTATGCGAAACTATGTTAAACTATGTGAAACTATCCGAAACTATGCGAAACTATGTGAAACTATCCGAAACTATGTGAAACTATCCGAAACTATGCGAAACTATGTGAAACTATCCGAAACTATCCGAAACTATGTGAAACTATCCGAAACTATGTGAAACTATCCGAAACTATGCGAAACTATGTGAAACTATCCGAAACTATGTGAAACTATGTGAAACTATCCGAAACTGTGTGAAACTATCCGAAACTATGTGAAACTATCCGAAACTATGTGAAACGATGTGAAACTACCCGAAACTATGTGAAACTATGTGAAACTATGTGAAACTATCCGAAACTATGTGAAACTATGTGAAACTATCCGAAACTATGTGAAACTATGTGAAACTATCCGAAACTATCCGAAACTATGTGAAACTATCCGAAACTATGTGAAACTATCCGAAACTATGTGAAACTATCCGAAACTATGTGAAACTACCCGAAACTATGTGAAACTATTTGAAACTATCCGAAACTATGTGAAACTATGTGAAACTATCCGAAACTATGTGAAACTATCCGAAACTATGTGAAACTATGAGAAACTATCCGAAACTATGTGAAACTATGTGAATCTATCCGAAACTATGTGAAACTATGTGAAACTAAGTGAAACTATCCGAAACTATGTGAAACTATCCGAGACTATGTGAAACTATGTGAAACTACGTGAAACTATCCGAAACTATGTGAAACTATCCGAAACTATGTGAAACTATGCGAAACTATGTGAAACTATGTGAAACTATCCGAAACTATGCGAAACTATGTGAAACTATCCGAAACTATGTGAAACTATGTGAAACTATCCGAAACTATGTGAAACTATGTGAAACTATCCGAAACTATGTGAAACTATGTGAAACTATCCGAAACTATGTGAAACTATCCGAAACTATGTGAAACTATGTGAAACTATCCGAAACTATGTGAAACTATGTGAAACTATGTGAAGCTATCCGAAACTATGTGAAACTATGTGAAACTATGTGAAACTATGTGAAACTATGTGAAACTATCCGAAACTATGTGAAACTATGTGAAACTATCCGAAACTATGTGAAACTATGTGAAAATATGTGAAACTATCCGAAACTATGAGAAACTATCCGAAACTATGTGAAACTATGAGAAACTATCCGAAACTATGTGAAACTATGTGAAACTATCCGAGACTATGTGAAACTATGTGAAACTATCCGAAACTATGTGAAACTATCTGAAACAATGCGAAACTGTCCGAAACTATGTGAAACTATCCGAAACTATGTGAAACGATGCGAAACTATCCGAAACTATGTGAAACGATGTGAAACTATCCGAAACTATGTGAAACTATCCGAAACTATGTGAAACTATCCGAAACTATGTGAAACTATGAGAACTATGTGAAACTATCCGAAACTGTGAGAAACTATGTGAAACTATCCGAAACTATGTGAAACTATGTGAAACTAACCGAAACTATGTGAAAATATCCGAAACTATGTGAAACTATGTGAAACTATCCGAAACTATCCAAAACTATCCAAAACTATGTGAAACTATCCGAAACAATGTGAAACTGTGTGAAACTATCCGAAACTATGTGAAACTATGTGAAACTACCCGTAACTATGTGAAACTATTTGAAACTATCCGAAACTATGTGAAACTATGTGAAACTATCCGAAACTATGTGAAAATATGTGAAACTATGTGAAACTATGTGAAACTATGTGAAACTATCCGAAACTATGTGAAACTATGTGAAACAATCCGAAACTATGTGAAACTATGTGAAACTATCCGAAACTATGTGAAACTAAGTGAAAATATGTGAAACTATCCGAAACTATGTGAAACTATGTGAAACTATCCGAAACTATGTGAAACTATGTGAAACTATCCGAAACTATGTGAAACTATGCGAAACTATGTTAAACTATGTGAAACTATCCGAAACTATGCGAAACTATGTGAAACTATCCGAAACTATGTGAAACTATGTGAAACTATCCGAAACTATGTGAAACTATCCGAAACTATGTGAAACTATGTGAAACTATCCGAAACTATGTGAAACTATGTGAAACTATCCGAAACTATCTGAAACTATCCGAAACTATGTGAAACTATCCGAAACTATGTGAAACTACCCGAAACTATGTGAAACTATTTGAAACTATCCGAAACTAT
The DNA here is from genome assembly GCF_982258835.1 of Parasteatoda tepidariorum. Taxonomy (NCBI): domain Eukaryota; kingdom Metazoa; phylum Arthropoda; class Arachnida; order Araneae; family Theridiidae; genus Parasteatoda; species Parasteatoda tepidariorum. The sequence goes on from NC_141761.1 coordinate 608,531, forward strand.
GTGAAACTATGTGAAACTATCCGAAACTATGTGAAACTATGAGAAACTATCCGAAACTATGTGAAACTATGTGAATCTATCCGAAACTATGTGAAACTAAGTGAAACTATCTGAAACTATGTGAAACTATGTGAAACTATCCGAAACTATGTGAAACTATGTGAAACTATCCGAAACTATGTGAAACTATCCGAAACTATGTGAAACTATGTGAAACTATCCGAAACTATGTGAAACTATGTGAAACTATTTGAAACTATGTGAAACTATCCGAAACTATGTGAAACTACCCGAAACTATGTGAAACTATTTGAAACTATCCGAAACTATGTGAAACTATGTGAAACTATCCGAAACTATGTGAAACTATCCGAAACTATGTGAAACTATGAGAAACTATCCGAAACTATGTGAAACTATGTGAATCTATCCGAAACTATGTGAAACTAAGTGAAACTATCCGAAACTATGTGAAACTATGTGAAACTAAGTGAAACTATCCGAAACTATGTGAAACTATCCGAGACTATGTGAAACTATGTGAAACTACGTGAAACTATCCGAAACTATGTGAAACTATCCGAAACTATGTGAAACTATGCGAAACTATGTGAAACTATGTGAAACTATCCGAAACTATGCGAAACTATGTGAAACTATCCGAAACTATGTGAAACTATGTGAAACTATCCGAAACTATGTGAAACTATGTGAAACTATCCGAAACTATGTGAAACTATGTGAAACTATCCGAAACTATGTGAAACTATGTGAAGCTATCCGAAACTATGTGAAACTATCCGAAACTATGTGAAACTATCTGAAACTATCTGAAACTATGTGAAACTATCCGAAACTATGTGAAACTATGTGAAACTATCCGAAACTATGTGAAACTATGTGAAAATATGTGAAACTATCCGAAACTATGAGAAACTATCCGAAACTATGTGAAACTATGAGAAACTATCCGAAACTATGTGAAACTATGTGAAACTATCCGAAACTATGTGAAACTTTGTGAAACTATGTGAAACTATCTGAAACAATGCGAAACTATCCGAAACTATGTAAAACTATCCGAAACTATGTGAAACGATGTGAAACTATCCGAAACTATGTGAAACTATCCGAAACTATGTGAAACTATCCGAAACTATGTGAAACTATGAGAACTATGTGAAACTATCGGAATTTATGAGAAACTATGCGAAACTATCCGAAACTATGTGAAACTAACCGAAACTATGTGAAACTATGTGAAACTATCCGAAACTATGTGAAACTATCCGAAACTATGTGAAACTATCCGAAACTATGTGAAACTATGTGAAAATATGTGAAACTATCCGAAACTATCCGAAACTATGTGAAACTACCCGAAACTATGTGAAACTATTTGAAACTATCCGAAACTATGTGAAACTACGTGAAACTTTCCGAAACTATGTGAAACTATCCGAAACTATGTGAAACTATGTGAAACTATCCGAAACTATGAGAAACTATGTGAAACTATCCGAAACTATGTGAAACTATGTGAAACTATCCGAAACTATGTGAAACTATCCGAAACTATGTGAAACTATGTGAAACTATCCGAAACTATGTGAAATTATGTGAAACTATGTGAAACTATGTGAAACTATGTGAAACTATCCGAAACTATGTGAAACTATGTGAAACTATCCGAAACTATGTGAAAGTATGTGAAAATATGTGAAACTATCCGAAACTATCCGAAACTATCCGAAACTATGTGAAACTATGAGAAACTATCCGAAACTATGTGAAACTATGTGAAACTATCCGAAACTATGTGAAACTATGTGAAACTATCCGAAACTATGTGAAACTATCCGAAACTATGTGAAACTATGAGAACTATGTGAAACTATCCGAAACTATGAGAAACTATGTGAAACTATCCGAAACTATGTGAAACTAACCGAAACTATGTGAAACTATCCGAAACTATGTGAAACTATGTGAAACTATCCGAAACTATCCAAAACTATCCAAAACTATGTGAAACTATGTGAAACTATCCGAAACAATGTGAAACTGTGTGAAACTATCCGAAACTATGAGAAACTATGTGAAACTATGTGAAACTATCCGAAACTATCCAAAACTATCCAAAACTATGTGAAACTATGTGAAACTATCCGAAACAATGTGAAACTGTGTGAAACTATCCGAAACTATGAGAAACTATGTGAAACTATGTGAAACTACCCGAAACTATGTGAAACTATTTGAAACTATCCGAAACTATGTGAAACTATGTGAAACTATCCGAAACTATGTGAAACTATGTGAAACTATCCGAAACTATGTGAAACTATCCGAAACTATGTGAAACTATGTGAAACTATCCGAAACTATGTGAAACTATCCGAAACTATGTGAAACTATGTGAAACTATCCGAAACTATGTGAAACTAAGTGAAACTATCCGAAACTATGTGAAACTATGTGAAACTATCCGAAACTATGTGAAACTATGTGAAACTATCCAAAACTGTGTGAAACTATCCGAAACTATGTGAAACTATCCGAAACTATGTGAAACGATGTGAAACTATCCGAAACTATGTGAAACTATCCGAAACTATTTGAAACTATCCGAAACTATGTGAAACTACCCGAAACTATGTGAAACTATGTGAAACTATCCGAAACTATGTGAAACTATGTGAAACTATCCGAAACTATGTGAAACTATCCGAAACTATCCGAAACTATGTGAAACTATGTGAAACTATCCGAAACTATGTGAAACTATGTGAAACTATCCGAAACTATGTGAAACTACCCGAAACTATGTGAAACTATTTGAAACTATCCGAAACTATGTGAAACTATGTGAAACTATCCGAAACTATGTGAAACTATCCGAAACTATGTGAAACTATGAGAAACTATCCGAAACTATGTGAAACTATGTGAATCTATCCGAAACTATGTGAAACTATGTGAAACTAAGTGAAACTATCCGAAACTATGTGAAACTATGTGAAACTAAGTGAAACTATCCGAAACTATGTGAAACTATCCGAGACTATGTGAAACTATGTGAAACTACGTGAAACTATCCGAAACTATGTGAAACTATCCGAAACTATTTGAAACTATGCGAAACTATGTGAAACTATGTGAAACTATCCGAAACTATGCGAAACTATGTGAAACTATCCGAAACTACGTGAAACTATGTGAAACTATCCGAAACTATGTGAAACTCTGTGAAACTATCCGAAACTATGTGAAACTATGTGAAACTATCCGAAACAATGTGAAACTATCCGAAACTATGTGAAACTATGTGAAACTATCCGAAACTATGTGAAACTATGTGAAACTATGTGAAGCTATCCGAAACTATGTGAAACTATGTGAAACTATGTGAAACTATGTGAAACTATCCGAAACTATGTGAAACTATGTGAAACTATCCGAAACTATGTGAAACTATCCGAAACTATGTGAAACTATCCGAAACTATGTGAAACTATCCGAAACTATGTGAAACTACCCGAAACTATGTGAAACTATTTGAAACTATCCGAAACTATGTGAAACTATGTGAAACTATGTGAAACTATGTGAAACTATCCGAAACTATGTGAAACTATCCGAAACTATGTGAAACTATGAGAAACTATCCGAAACTATGTGAAACTATGTGAAACTATCCGAAACTATGTGAAACTATGTGAAATTATCCGAAACTATGTGAAACTATCCGAAACTATGTGAAACTATGTGAAACTATCCGAAACTATGTGAAACTATCCGAAACTATGTGAAACTATGTGAAACTATCCGAAACTATGTGAAACTATCCGAAACTATGTGAAACTATGTGAAACTATCCGAAACTATGTGAAACTATCCGAAACTATGTGAAACTATCCGAAACTATGTAAAACTATGTGAAGCTATGCGAAACTATGTTAAACTATGTGAAACTATCCGAAACTATGCGAAACTATGTGAAACTATCCGAAACTATGTGAAACTATCCGAAACTATGCGAAACTATGTGAAACTATCCGAAACTATCCGAAACTATGTGAAACTATCCGAAACTATGTGAAACTATCCGAAACTATGCGAAACTATGTGAAACTATCCGAAACTATGTGAAACTATCCGAAACTGGGTGAAACTATCCGAAACTATGTGAAACTATCCGAAACTATGTGAAACGATGTGAAACTATCCGAAACTATGTGAAACTATCCGAAACTATTTGAAACTATCCGAAACTATGTGAAACTACCCGAAACTATGTGAAACTATGTGAAACTATGTGAAACTATCCGAAACTATGTGAAACTATGTGAAACTATCCGAAACTATGTGAAACTATGTGAAACTATCCGAAACTATCCGAAACTATGTGAAACTATCCGAAACTATGTGAAACTATCCGAAACTATGTGAAACTATCCGAAACTATGTAAAACTACCCGAAACTATGTGAAACTATTTGAAACTATCCGAAACTATGTGAAACTATGTGAAACTATCCGAAACTATGTGAAACTATCCGAAACTATGTGAAACTATGAGAAACTATCCGAAACTATGTGAAACTATGTGAATCTATCCGAAACTATGTGAAACTATGTGAAACTAAGTGAAACTATCCGAAACTATGTGAAACTATGTGAAACTAAGTGAAACTATCCGAAACTATGTGAAACTATCCGAGACTATGTGAAACTATGTGAAACTACGTGAAACTATCCGAAACTATGTGAAACTATCCGAAACTATGTGAAACTATGCGAAACTATGTGAAACTATGTGAAACTATCCGAAACTATGCGAAACTATGTGAAACTATCCGAAACTATGTGAAACTATGTGAAACTATCCGAAACTATGTGAAACTATGTGAAACTATCCGAAACTATGTGAAACTATGTGAAACTATCCGAAACTATGTGAAACTATCCGAAACTATGTGAAACTATGTGAAACTATCCGAAACTATGTGAAACTATGTGAAACTATGTGAAGCTATCCGAAACTATGTGAAACTATGTGAAACTATGTGAAACTATGTGAAACTATCCGAAACTATGTGAAACTATGTGAAACTATCCGAAACTATGTGAAACTATGTGAAAATATGTGAAACTATCCGAAACTATGAGAAACTATCCGAAACTATGTGAAACTATGAGAAACTATCCGAAACTATGTGAAACTATGTGAAACTATCCGAGACTATGTGAAACTATGTGAAACTATCCGAAACTATGTGAAACTATCCGAAACTATGTGAAACAATGCGAAACTGTCCGAAACTATGTGAAACTATCCGAAACTATGTGAAACGATGCGAAACTATCCGAAACTATGTGAAACGATGTGAAACTATCCGAAACTATGTGAAACTATCCGAAACTATGTGAAACTATGAGAACTATGTGAAACTATCCGAAACTGTGAGAAACTATGTGAAACTATCCGAAACTATGTGAAACTATGTGAAACTAACCGAAACTATGTGAAAATATCCGAAACTATGTGAAACTATGTGAAACTATCCGAAACTATCCAAAACTATCCAAAACTATGTGAAACTATGTGAAACTATCCGAAACTATGTGAAACTATGTGAAACTATCCGAAACTATGTGAAACTATCCGAAACTATGTGAAACTATGAGAACTATGTGAAACTATCCGAAACTATGAGAAACTATGTGAAACTATCCGAAACTATGTGAAACTAACCGAAACTATGTGAAACTATCCGAAACTATGTGAAACTATGTGAAACTATCCGAAACTATCCAAAACTATCCAAAACTATGTGAAACTATGTGAAACTATCCGAAACAATGTGAAACTGTGTGAAACTATCCGAAACTATGAGAAACTATGTGAAACTATGTGAAACTATCCGAAACTATCCAAAACTATCCAAAACTATGTGAAACTATGTGAAACTATCCGAAACAATGTGAAACTGTGTGAAACTATCCGAAACTATGAGAAACTATGTGAAACTATGTGAAACTACCCGAAACTATGTGAAACTATTTGAAACTATCCGAAACTATGTGAAACTATGTGAAACTATCCGAAACTATGTGAAACTATGTGAAACTATCCGAAACTATGTGAAACTATCCGAAACTATGTGAAACTATGTGAAACTATCCGAAACTATGTGAAACTATCCGAAACTATGTGAAACTATGTGAAACTATCCGAAACTATGTGAAACTAAGTGAAACTATCCGAAACTATGTGAAACTATGTGAAACTATCCGAAACTATGTGAAACTATGTGAAACTATCCGAAACTGTGTGAAACTATCCGAAACTATGTGAAACTATCCGAAACTATGTGAAACGATGTGAAACTATCCGAAACTATGTGAAACTATCCGAAACTATTTGAAACTATCCGAAACTATGTGAAACTACCCGAAACTATGTGAAACTATGTGAAACTATCCGAAACTATGTGAAACTATGTGAAACTATCCGAAACTATGTGAAACTATCCGAAACTATCCGAAACTATGTGAAACTATGTGAAACTATCCGAAACTATGTGAAACTATGTGAAACTATCCGAAACTATGTGAAACTACCCGAAACTATGTGAAACTATTTGAAACTATCCGAAACTATGTGAAACTATGTGAAACTATCCGAAACAATGTGAAACTATCCGAAACTATGTGAAACTATGAGAAACTATCCGAAACTATGTGAAACTATGTGAATCTATCCGAAACTATGTGAAACTATGTGAAACTAAGTGAAACTATCCGAAACTATGTGAAACTATGTGAAACTAAGTGAAACTATCCGAAACTATGTGAAACTATCCGAGACTATGTGAAACTATGTGAAACTACGTGAAACTATCCGAAACTATGTGAAACTATCCGAAACTATTTGAAACTATGCGAAACTATGTGAAACTATGTGAAACTATCCGAAACTATGCGAAACTATGTGAAACTATCCGAAACTACGTGAAACTATGTGAAACTATCCGAAACTATGTGAAACTCTGTGAAACTATCCGAAACTATGTGAAACTATGTGAAACTATCCGAAACAATGTGAAACTATCCGAAACTATGTGAAACTATGTGAAACTATCCGAAACTATGTGAAACTATGTGAAACTATGTGAAGCTATCCGAAACTATGTGAAACTATGTGAAACTATGTGAAACTATGTGAAACTATCCGAAACTATGTGAAACTATGTGAAACTATCCGAAACTATGTGAAACTATCCGAAACTATGTGAAACTATCCGAAACTATGTGAAACTATCCGAAACTATGTGAAACTACCCGAAACTATGTGAAACTATTTGAAACTATCCGAAACTATGTGAAACTATGTAAAACTACCCGAAACTATGTGAAACTATTTGAAACTATCCGAAACTATGTGAAACTATGTGAAACTATCCGAAACTATGTGAAACTATCCGAAACTATGTGAAACTATGAGAAACTATCCGAAACTATGTGAAACTATGTGAATCTATCCGAAACTATGTGAAACTATGTGAAACTAAGTGAAACTATCCGAAACTATGTGAAACTATGTGAAACTAAGTGAAACTATCCGAAACTATGTGAAACTATCCGAGACTATGTGAAACTATGTGAAACTACGTGAAACTATCCGAAACTATGTGAAACTATCCGAAACTATGTGAAACTATGCGAAACTATGTGAAACTATGTGAAACTATCCGAAACTATGCGAAACTATGTGAAACTATCCGAAACTATGTGAAACTATGTGAAACTATCCGAAACTATGTGAAACTATGTGAAACTATCCGAAACTATGTGAAACTATGTGAAACTATCCGAAACTATGTGAAACTATCCGAAACTATGTGAAACTATGTGAAACTATCCGAAACTATGTGAAACTATGTGAAACTATGTGAAACTATGTGAAGCTATCCGAAACTATGTGAAACTATGTGAAACTATGTGAAACTATGTGAAACTATCCGAAACTATGTGAAACTATGTGAAACTATCCGAAACTATGTGAAACTATGTGAAAATATGTGAAACTATCCGAAACTATGAGAAACTATCCGAAACTATGTGAAACTATGAGAAACTATCCGAAACTATGTGAAACTATGTGAAACTATCCGAGACTATGTGAAACTATGTGAAACTATCCGAAACTATGTGAAACTATCTGAAACAATGCGAAACTGTCCGAAACTATGTGAAACTATCCGAAACTATGTGAAACGATGCGAAACTATCCGAAACTATGTGAAACGATGTGAAACTATCCGAAACTATGTGAAACTATCCGAAACTATGTGAAACTATGAGAACTATGTGAAACTATCCGAAACTGTGAGAAACTATGTGAAACTATCCGAAACTATGTGAAACTATGTGAAACTAACCGAAACTATGTGAAAATATCCGAAACTATGTGAAACTATGTGAAACTATCCGAAACTATCCAAAACTATCCAAAACTATGTGAAACTATGTGAAACTATCCGAAACTATGTGAAACTATGTGAAACTATCCGAAACTATGTGAAACTATCCGAAACTATGTGAAACTATGAGAACTATGTGAAACTATCCGAAACTATGAGAAACTATGTGAAACTATCCGAAACTATGTGAAACTAACCGAAACTATGTGAAACTATCCGAAACTATGTGAAACTATGTGAAACTATCCGAAACTATCCAAAACTATCCAAAACTATGTGAAACTATGTGAAACTATCCGAAACAATGTGAAACTGTGTGAAACTATCCGAAACTATGAGAAACTATGTGAAACTATGTGAAACTATCCGAAACTATCCAAAACTATCCAAAACTATGTGAAACTATGTGAAACTATCCGAAACAATGTGAAACTGTGTGAAACTATCCGAAACTATGAGAAACTATGTGAAACTATGTGAAACTACCCGAAACTATGTGAAACTATTTGAAACTATCCGAAACTATGTGAAACTATGTGAAACTATCCGAAACTATGTGAAACTATGTGAAACTATCCGAAACTATGTGAAACTATCCGAAACTATGTGAAACTATGTGAAACTATCCGAAACTATGTGAAACTATCCGAAACTATGTGAAACTATGTGAAACTATCCTAAACTATGTGAAACTAAGTGAAACTATCCGAAACTATGTGAAACTATGTGAAACTATCCGAAACTATGTGAAACTATGTGAAACTATCCGAAACTGTGTGAAACTATCCGAAACTATGTGAAACTATCCGAAACTATGTGAAACGATGTGAAACTATCCGAAACTATGTGAAACTATCCGAAACTATTTGAAACTATCCGAAACTATGTGAAACTACCCGAAACTATGTGAAACTATGTGAAACTATCCGAAACTATGTGAAACTATGTGAAACTATCCGAAACTATGTGAAACTATCCGAAACTATCCGAAACTATGTGAAACTATGTGAAACTATCCGAAACTATGTGAAACTATGTGAAACTATCCGAAACTATGTGAAACTACCCGAAACTATGTGAAACTATTTGAAACTATCCGAAACTATGTGAAACTATGTGAAACTATCCGAAACTATGTGAAACTATCCGAAACTATGTGAAACTATGAGAAACTATCCGAAACTATGTGAAACTATGTGAATCTATCCGAAACTATGTGAAACTATGTGAAACTAAGTGAAACTATCCGAAACTATGTGAAACTATGTGAAACTAAGTGAAACTATCCGAAACTATGTGAAACTATCCGAGACTATGTGAAACTATGTGAAACTACGTGAAACTATCCGAAACTATGTGAAACTATCCGAAACTATTTGAAACTATGCGAAACTATGTGAAACTATGTGAAACTATCCGAAACTATGCGAAACTATGTGAAACTATCCGAAACTACGTGAAACTATGTGAAACTATCCGAAACTATGTGAAACTCTGTGAAACTATCCGAAACTATGTGAAACTATGTGAAACTATCCGAAACAATGTGAAACTATCCGAAACTATGTGAAACTATGTGAAACTATCCGAAACTATGTGAAACTATGTGAAACTATGTGAAGCTATCCGAAACTATGTGAAACTATGTGAAACTATGTGAAACTATCCGAAACTATGTGAAACTATGTGAAACTATCCGAAACTATGTGAAACTATCCGAAACTATGTGAAACTATCCGAAACTATGTGAAACTATCCGAAACTATGTGAAACTACCCGAAACTATGTGAAACTATTTGAAACTATCCGAAACTATGTGAAACTATGTGAAACTATGTGAAACTATGTGAAACTATCCGAAACTATGTGAAACTATCCGAAACTATGTGAAACTATGAGAAACTATCCGAAACTATGTGAAACTATGTGAAACTATCCGAAACTATGTGAAACTATGTGAAATTATCCGAAACTATGTGAAACTATCCGAAACTATGTGAAACTATGTGAAACTATCCGAAACTATGTGAAACTATCCGAAACTATGTGAAACTATGTGAAACTATCCGAAACTATGTGAAACTATCCGAAACTATGTGAAACTATGTGAAACTATCCGAAACTATGTGAAACTATCCGAAACTATGTGAAACTATCCGAAACTATGTAAAACTATGTGAAGCTATGCGAAACTATGTTAAACTATGTGAAACTATCCGAAACTATGCGAAACTATGTGAAACTATCCGAAACTATGTGAAACTATCCGAAACTATGCGAAACTATGTGAAACTATCCGAAACTATCCGAAACTATGTGAAACTATCCGAAACTATGTGAAACTATCCGAAACTATGCGAAACTATGTGAAACTATCCGAAACTATGTGAAACTATGTGAAACTATCCGAAACTGGGTGAAACTATCCGAAACTATGTGAAACTATCCGAAACTATGTGAAACGATGTGAAACTATCCGAAACTATGTGAAACTATCCGAAACTATTTGAAACTATCCGAAACTATGTGAAACTACCCGAAACTATGTGAAACTATGTGAAACTATGTGAAACTATCCGAAACTATGTGAAACTATGTGAAACTATCCGAAACTATGTGAAACTATGTGAAACTATCCGAAACTATCCGAAACTATGTGAAACTATCCGAAACTATGTGAAACTATCCGAAACTATGTGAAACTATCCGAAACTATGTAAAACTACCCGAAACTATGTGAAACTATTTGAAACTATCCGAAACTATGTGAAACTATGTGAAACTATCCGAAACTATGTGAAACTATCCGAAACTATGTGAAACTATGAGAAACTATCCGAAACTATGTGAAACTATGTGAATCTATCCGAAACTATGTGAAACTATGTGAAACTAAGTGAAACTATCCGAAACTATGTGAAACTATGTGAAACTAAGTGAAACTATCCGAAACTATGTGAAACTATCCGAGACTATGTGAAACTATGTGAAACTACGTGAAACTATCCGAAACTATGTGAAACTATCCGAAACTATGTGAAACTATGCGAAACTATGTGAAACTATGTGAAACTATCCGAAACTATGCGAAACTATGTGAAACTATCCGAAACTATGTGAAACTATGTGAAACTATCCGAAACTATGTGAAACTATCCGAAACTATGTGAAACTATGTGAAACTATCCGAAACTATGTGAAACTATCCGAAACTATGTGAAACTATGTGAAACTATCCGAAACTATGTGAAACTATGTGAAACTATGTGAAACTATGTGAAGCTATCCGAAACTATGTGAAACTATGTGAAACTATGTGAAACTATGTGAAACTATGTGAAACTATCCGAAACTATGTGAAACTATGTGAAACTATCCGAAACTATGTGAAACTATGTGAAAATATGTGAAACTATCCGAAACTATGAGAAACTATCCGAAACTATGTGAAACTATGAGAAACTATCCGAAACTATGTGAAACTATGTGAAACTATCCGAGACTATGTGAAACTATGTGAAACTATCCGAAACTATGTGAAACTATCTGAAACAATGCGAAACTGTCCGAAACTATGTGAAACTATCCGAAACTATGTGAAACGATGCGAAACTATCCGAAACTATGTGAAACGATGTGAAACTATCCGAAACTATGTGAAACTATCCGAAACTATGTGAAACTATGAGAACTATGTGAAACTATCCGAAACTGTGAGAAACTATGTGAAACTATCCGAAACTATGTGAAACTATGTGAAACTAACCGAAACTATGTGAAAATATCCGAAACTATGTGAAACTATGTGAAACTATCCGAAACTATCCAAAACTATGTGAAACTATCCGAAACTATCCAAAACTATCCAAAACTATGTGAAACTATGTGAAACTATCCGAAACAATGTGAAACTGTGTGAAACTATCCGAAACTATGTGAAACTATGTGAAACTACCCGTAACTATGTGAAACTATTTGAAACTATCCGAAACTATGTGAAACTATGTGAAACTATCCGAAACTATGTGAAAATATGTGAAACTATGTGAAACTATGTGAAACTATGTGAAACTATCCGAAACTATGTGAAACTATGTGAAACAATCCGAAACTATGTGAAACTATGTGAAACTATCCGAAACTATGTGAAACTAAGTGAAAATATGTGAAACTATCCGAAACTATGTGAAACTATGTGAAACTATCCGAAACTATGTGAAACTATGTGAAACTATGTGAAACTATCCGAAACTATGTGAAACTATGCGAAACTATGTTAAACTATGTGAAACTATCCGAAACTATGCGAAACTATGTGAAACTATCCGAAACTATGTGAAACTATGTGAAACTATCCGAAACTATGTGAAACTATCCGAAACTATGTGAAACTATCCGAAACTATGTGAAACTATGTGAAACTATCCGAAACTATGTGAAACTATGTGAAACTATCCGAAACTATCTGAAACTATCCGAAACTATGTGAAACTATCCGAAACTATGTGAAACTACCCGAAACTATGTGAAACTATTTGAAACTATCCGAAACTATGTGAAACTATGTGAAACTATCCGAAACTATGTGAAACTATGAGAAACTATCCGAAACTATGTGAAACTATGTGAATCTATCCGAAACTATGTGAAACTAAGTGAAACTATCCGAAACTATGTGAAACTATGTGAAACTATCCGAAACTATGTGAAACTATGTGAAACTATCCGAAACTATGTGAAACTATCCGAAACTATGTGAAACTATGTGAAACTATCCGAAACTATGTGAAACTATGTGAAACTATTTGAAACTATGTGAAACTATCCGAAACTATGTGAAACTACCCGAAACTATGTGAAACTATTTGAAACTATCCGAAACTATGTGAAACTATGTGAAACTATCCGAAACTATGTGAAACTATCCGAAACTATGTGAAACTATGAGAAACTATCCGAAACTATGTGAAACTATGTGAATCTATCCGAAACTATGTGAAACTAAGTGAAACTATCCGAAACTATGTGAAACTATGTGAAACTAAGTGAAACTATCCGAAACTATGTGAAACTATCCGAGACTATGTGAAACTATGTGAAACTACGTGAAACTATCCGAAACTATGTGAAACTATCCGAAACTATGTGAAACTATGCGAAACTATGTGAAACTATGTGAAACTATCCGAAACTATGCGAAACTATGTGAAACTATCCGAAACTATGTGAAACTATGTGAAACTATCCGAAACTATGTGAAACTATGTGAAACTATCCGAAACTATGTGAAACTATGTGAAACTATCCGAAACTATGTGAAACTATGTGAAGCTATCCGAAACTATGTGAAACTATCCGAAACTATGTGAAACTATCTGAAACTATCTGAAACTATGTGAAACTATCCGAAACTATGTGAAACTATGTGAAACTATCCGAAACTATGTGAAACTATGTGAAAATATGTGAAACTATCCGAAACTATGAGAAACTATCCGAAACTATGTGAAACTATGAGAAACTATCCGAAACTATGTGAAACTATGTGAAACTATCCGAAACTATGTGAAACTTTGTGAAACTATGTGAAACTATCTGAAACAATGCGAAACTATCCGAAACTATGTAAAACTATCCGAAACTATGTGAAACGATGTGAAACTATCCGAAACTATGTGAAACTATCCGAAACTATGTGAAACTATCCGAAACTATGTGAAACTATGAGAACTATGTGAAACTATCGGAATTTATGAGAAACTATGCGAAACTATCCGAAACTATGTGAAACTAACCGAAACTATGTGAAACTATGTGAAACTATCCGAAACTATGTGAAACTATCCGAAACTATGTGAAACTATTCGAAACTATGTGAAACTATGTGAAAATATGTGAAACTATCCGAAACTATCCGAAACTATGTGAAACTACCCGAAACTATGTGAAACTATTTGAAACTATCCGAAACTATGTGAAACTACGTGAAACTTTCCGAAACTATGTGAAACTATCCGAAACTATGTGAAACTATCCGAAACTATGTGAAACTATCCGAAACTATGTGAAACTATGTGAAACTATCCGAAACTATGTGAAACTATGTGAAACTATCCGAAACTATGTGAAACTACCCGAAACTATGTGAAACTATTTGAAACTATCCGAAACTATGTGAAACTATGTGAAACTATCCGAAACTATGTGAAACTATCCGAAACTATGTGAAACTATGTGAAACTATCCGAAACTATGAGAAACTATGTGAAACTATCCGAAACTATGTGAAACTATGTGAAACTATCCGAAACTATGTGAAACTATCCGAAACTATGTGAAACTATGTGAAACTATCCGAAACTATGTGAAATTATGTGAAACTATGTGAAACTATGTGAAACTATGTGAAACTATCCGAAACTATGTGAAACTATGTGAAACTATCCGAAACTATGTGAAACTATCCGAAACTATGTGAAACTATGAGAACTATGTGAAACTATCCGAAACTATGAGAAACTATGTGAAACTATCCGAAACTATGTGAAACTAACCGAAACTATGTGAAACTATCCGAAACTATGTGAAACTATGTGAAACTATCCGAAACTATCCAAAACTATCCAAAACTATGTGAAACTATGTGAAACTATCCGAAACAATGTGAAACTGTGTGAAACTATCCGAAACTATGAGAAACTATGTGAAACTATGTGAAACTATCCGAAACTATCCAAAACTATCCAAAACTATGTGAAACTATGTGAAACTATCCGAAACAATGTGAAACTGTGTGAAACTATCCGAAACTATGAGAAACTATGTGAAACTATGTGAAACTACCCGAAACTATGTGAAACTATTTGAAACTATCCGAAACTATGTGAAACTATGTGAAACTATCCGAAACTATGTGAAACTATGTGAAACTATCCGAAACTATGTGAAACTATCCGAAACTATGTGAAACTATCTGAAACAATGCGAAACTGTCCGAAACTATGTGAAACTATCCGAAACTATGTGAAACGATGCGAAACTATCCGAAACTATGTGAAACGATGTGAAACTATCCGAAACTATGTGAAACTATCCGAAACTATGTGAAACTATGAGAACTATGTGAAACTATCCGAAACTGTGAGAAACTATGTGAAACTATCCGAAACTATGTGAAACTATGTGAAACTAACCGAAACTATGTGAAAATATCCGAAACTATGTGAAACTATGTGAAACTATCCGAAACTATCCAAAACTATCCAAAACTATGTGAAACTATGTGAAACTATCCGAAACAATGTGAAACTGTGTGAAACTATCCGAAACTATGTGAAACTATGTGAAACTACCCGTAACTATGTGAAACTATTTGAAACTATCCGAAACTATGTGAAACTATGTGAAACTATCCGAAACTATGTGAAAATATGTGAAACTATGTGAAACTATGTGAAACTATGTGAAACTATGTGAAACTATCCGAAACTATGTGAAACTATGTGAAACAATCCGAAACTATGTGAAACTATGTGAAACTATCCGAAACTATGTGAAACTAAGTGAAAATATGTGAAACTATCCGAAACTATGTGAAACTATGTGAAACTATCCGAAACTATGTGAAACTATGTGAAACTATCCGAAACTATGTGAAACTATGCGAAACTATGTTAAACTATGTGAAACTATCCGAAACTATGCGAAACTATGTGAAACTATCCGAAACTATGTGAAACTATGTGAAACTATCCGAAACTATGTGAAACTATCCGAAACTATGTGAAACTATGTGAAACTATCCGAAACTATGTGAAACTATGTGAAACTATCCGAAACTATCTGAAACTATCCGAAACTATGTGAAACTATCCGAAACTATGTGAAACTACCCGAAACTATGTGAAACTATTTGAAACTATCCGAAACTATGTGAAACTATGTGAAACTATCCGAAACTATGTGAAACTATGAGAAACTATCCGAAACTATGTGAAACTATGTGAATCTATCCGAAACTATGTGAAACTAAGTGAAACTATCCGAAACTATGTGAAACTATGTGAAACTATCCGAAACTATGTGAAACTATGTGAAACTATCCGAAACTATGTGAAACTATCCGAAACTATGTGAAACTATGTGAAACTATCCGAAACTATGTGAAACTATGTGAAACTATTTGAAACTATGTGAAACTATCCGAAACTATGTGAAACTACCCGAAACTATGTGAAACTATTTGAAACTATCCGAAACTATGTGAAACTATGTGAAACTATCCGAAACTATGTGAAACTATCCGAAACTATGTGAAACTATGAGAAACTATCCGAAACTATGTGAAACTATGTGAATCTATCCGAAACTATGTGAAACTAAGTGAAACTATCCGAAACTATGTGAAACTATGTGAAACTAAGTGAAACTATCCGAAACTATGTGAAACTATCCGAGACTATGTGAAACTATGTGAAACTACGTGAAACTATCCGAAACTATGTGAAACTATCCGAAACTATGTGAAACTATGCGAAACTATGTGAAACTATGTGAAACTATCCGAAACTATGCGAAACTATGTGAAACTATCCGAAACTATGTGAAACTATGTGAAACTATCCGAAACTATGTGAAACTATGTGAAACTATCCGAAACTATGTGAAACTATGTGAAACTATCCGAAACTATGTGAAACTATGTGAAGCTATCCGAAACTATGTGAAACTATCCGAAACTATGTGAAACTATCTGAAACTATCTGAAACTATGTGAAACTATCCGAAACTATGTGAAACTATGTGAAACTATCCGAAACTATGTGAAACTATGTGAAAATATGTGAAACTATCCGAAACTATGAGAAACTATCCGAAACTATGTGAAACTATGAGAAACTATCCGAAACTATGTGAAACTATGTGAAACTATCCGAAACTATGTGAAACTTTGTGAAACTATGTGAAACTATCTGAAACAATGCGAAACTATCCGAAACTATGTAAAACTATCCGAAACTATGTGAAACGATGTGAAACTATCCGAAACTATGTGAAACTATCCGAAACTATGTGAAACTATCCGAAACTATGTGAAACTATGAGAACTATGTGAAACTATCGGAATTTATGAGAAACTATGCGAAACTATCCGAAACTATGTGAAACTAACCGAAACTATGTGAAACTATGTGAAACTATCCGAAACTATGTGAAACTATCCGAAACTATGTGAAACTATCCGAAACTATGTGAAACTATGTGAAAATATGTGAAACTATCCGAAACTATCCGAAACTATGTGAAACTACCCGAAACTATGTGAAACTATTTGAAACTATCCGAAACTATGTGAAACTACGTGAAACTTTCCGAAACTATGTGAAACTATCCGAAACTATGTGAAACTATCCGAAACTATGTGAAACTATGTGAAACTATCCGAAACTATGTGAAACTATGTGAAACTATCCGAAACTATGTGAAACTATGTGAAACTATCCGAAACTATGTGAAACTACCCGAAACTATGTGAAACTATTTGAAACTATCCGAAACTATGTGAAACTATGTGAAACTATCCGAAACTATGTGAAACTATCCGAAACTATGTGAAACTATGTGAAACTATCCGAAACTATGAGAAACTATGTGAAACTATCCGAAACTATGTGAAACTATGTGAAACTATCCGAAACTATGTGAAACTATCCGAAACTATGTGAAACTATGTGAAACTATCCGAAACTATGTGAAATTATGTGAAACTATGTGAAACTATGTGAAACTATGTGAAACTATCCGAAACTATGTGAAACTATGTGAAACTATCCGAAACTATGTGAAACTATCCGAAACTATGTGAAACTATGAGAACTATGTGAAACTATCCGAAACTATGAGAAACTATGTGAAACTATCCGAAACTATGTGAAACTAACCGAAACTATGTGAAACTATCCGAAACTATGTGAAACTATGTGAAACTATGTGAAACTATCCGAAACTATCCAAAACTATCCAAAACTATGTGAAACTATGTGAAACTATCCGAAACAATGTGAAACTGTGTGAAACTATCCGAAACTATGAGAAACTATGTGAAACTATGTGAAACTATCCGAAACTATCCAAAACTATCCAAAACTATGTGAAACTATGTGAAACTATCCGAAACAATGTGAAACTGTGTGAAACTATCCGAAACTATGAGAAACTATGTGAAACTATGTGAAACTACCCGAAACTATGTGAAACTATTTGAAACTATCCGAAACTATGTGAAACTATCCGAAACAATGTGAAACTGTGTGAAACTATCCGAAACTATGAGAAACTATGTGAAACTATGTGAAACTACCCGAAACTATGTGAAACTATTTGAAACTATCCGAAACTATGTGAAACTATGTGAAACTATCCGAAACTATGTGAAACTATGTGAAACTATCCGAAACTATGTGAAACTATCCGAAACTATGTGAAACTATGTGAAACTATCCGAAACTATGTGAAACTATCCGAAACTATGTGAAACTATGTGAAACTATCCGAAACTATGTGAAACTAAGTGAAACTATCCGAAACTATGTGAAACTATGTGAAACTATCCGAAACTATGTGAAACTATGTGAAACTATCCGAAACTACGTGAAACTATGTGAAACTATCCGAAACTATGTGAAACTATGCGAAACTATGTTAAACTATGTGAAACTATCCGAAACTATGCGAAACTATGTGAAACTATCCGAAACTATGTGACACTATCCGAAACTATGTGAAACTATCCGAAACTATGTGAAACTATCCGAAACTATGTGAAACTATCCGAAACTATGTGAAACTATCCGAAACTATGTGAAACTACCCGAAACTATGTGAAACTATTTGAAACTATCCGAAACTATGTGAAACTATGTGAAACTATCCGAAACTATGTGAAACTATCCGAAACTATGTGAAACTATGAGAAACTATCCGAAACTATGTGAAACTATGTGAATCTATCCGAAACTATGTGAAACTATGTGAGACTAAGTGAAACTATCCGAAACTATGTGAAACTATGTGAAACTAAGTGAAACTATCCGAAACTATGTGAAACTAACCGAGACTATGTGAAACTAAGTGAAACTACGTGAAACTATCCGAAACTATGTGAAACTATCCGAAACTATGTGAAACTATGCGAAACTATGTGAAACTATCCGAAACTATGCGAAACTATGTGAAACTATCCGAAACTATGTGAAACTATCCGAAACTATGTGAAACTATCCGAAACTATGTGACACTATCCGAAACTATGTGAAACTATGTGAAACTATCCGAAACTATCTGAAACTATGTGAAACTATCTGAAACTATGTGAAACTATCCGAAACTATGTGAAACTATTTGAAACTATCCGAAACTATGTGAAACTATGTGAAAATATGTGAAACTATCCGAAACTATGAGAAACTATCCGAAACTATGTGAAACTATGAGAAACTATGTGAAACTATGTGAAACTATGTGAAACTATGTGAAACTATCCGAAACTATGTGAAACTTTGTGAAACTATGTGAAACTATCTGAAACAATGCGAAACTATCCGAAACTATGTGAAACTATCCGAAACTATGTGAAACGATGTGAAACTATCCGAAACTATGTGAAACTATGTGAAACTATCCGAAACTATGTGAAACTATCCGAAACAATGTGAAACTATGAGAACTATGTGAAACTATCCGAAACTATGAGAAACTATGTGAAACTATCCGAAACTATGTGAAACTATGTGAAACTAACCGAAACTATGTGAAACTATCCGAAACTATGTGAAACTATGTGAAACTATCCGAAACTATCCAAAACTATCCAAAACTATGTGAAACTATGTGAAGCTATCCGAAACAATGTGAGACTGTGTGAAACTATCCGAAACTATGTGAAACTATGTGAAATTACCCGAAACTATGTGAAACTATTTGAAACTATCCGAAACTATGTGAAACTATGTGAAACTATCCGAAACTATGTGAAACTATGTGAAACTATCCTAAACTATGTGAAACTATCCGAAACTATGTGAAACTATCCGAAACTATGTGAAACTATCCGAAACTATGTGAAACTATCCGAAACTATGTGACACTATCCGAAACTATGTGAAACTATCCGAAACTATCTGAAACTATGTGAAACTATCTGAAACTATGTGAAACTATGTGAAACTATCCGAAACTATGTGAAACTATTTGAAACTATCCGAAACTATGTGAAACTATGTGAAAATATGTGAAACTATCCGAAACTATGAGAAACTATCCGAAACTATGTGAAACTATGAGAAACTATGTGAAACTATGTGAAACTATGTGAAACTATGTGAAACTATCCGAAACTATGTGAAACTTTGTGAAACTATGTGAAACTATCTGAAACAATGCGAAACTATCCGAAACTATGTGAAACTATCCGAAACTATGTGAAACGATGTGAAACTATGTGAAACTATGTGAAACTATCCGAAACTATGTGAAACTATCCGAAACTATGTGAAACTATGAGAACTATGTGAAACTATCCGAAACTATGAGAAACTATGTGAAACTATCCGAAACTATGTGAAACTATGTGAAACTAACCGAAACTATGTGAAACTATCCGAAACTATGTGAAACTATGTGAAACTATCCGAAACTATCCAAAACTATCCAAAACTATGTGAAACTATGTGAAGCTATCCGAAACAATGTGAGACTGTGTGAAACTATCCGAAACTATGTGAAACTATGTGAAATTTCCCGAAACTATGTGAAACTATTTGAAACTATCCGAAACTATGTGAAACTATGTGAAACTATCCGAAACTATGTGAAACTATGTGAAACTATCCTAAACTATGTGAAACTATCCGAAACTATCCGAAACTATGTGAAACTATCCGAAACTATGTGAAACTATCCGAAACTATGTGAAACTATGTGAAACTATCCGAAACTATCCGAAACTATGTGAAACTATGTGAAACTATCCGAAACTATGTGAAAATATGTGAAACTATCCGAAACTATGTGAAACTATCCGAAACTATGTGAAACTATGAGAAACTATCCGAAACTATGTGAAACTATGTGAAACTCTTCGAAACTATGTGAAACTATCCGAAACTATGTGAAACTTTGTGAAACTATGTGAAACTATCTGAAACAATGCGAAACTATCCGAAACTATGTGAAACTATCCGAAACTATGTGAAACGATGTGAAACTATCCGAAACTATGTCAAACTATCCGAAACTATGTGAAACTATGTGAAACTATCCGAAACTATGTGAAACTATCCGAAACTATGTGAAACTATGTGAAACTATGAGAACTATGTGAAACTATCCGAAACTATGAGAAACTATGTGAAACTATCCGAAACTATGTGAAACTATGTGAAACTAACCGAAACTGTGTGAAACTATCCGAAACTATGTGAAACTATGTGAAACTATCCGAAACTATGTGAAACTATCCGAAACTATCCAAAACTATCCAAAACTATGTGAAACTCTGTGAAACTATGTGAAACTATGTGAAACTATGTGAAACTATCCGAAACTATGTGAAACTATCCGAAACTATGTGAAACTAAGTGAAACTATCCGAAACTAAGTGAAACTATGTGAAACTATCCGAAACTATGTGAAACTATGTGAAACTATCCGAATCTAAGTGAAACTATGTGAAACTATCCGAAACTATGTGAAACTTTGCGAAACTGTGTGAAACTATCCGAAACTATGTGACACTATGTGAAATTATCCGAAACTATGTGAAACTATGAAACTATGCGAAACTATGTGAAACTATCCGAAACTATGTGAAACTATCCGAAACTATGTTAAACTATGTGAAACTATCCGAAACTATGTTAAACTATGTGAAACTAAGTGAAACTATCCGAAACTATGTGGAACAATGTGAAACTATGTGAAACTATCCGAAACTATGTGAAACTATGTGAAACTATCCGAAACTATGTGAAACTATGTGAAACTATCCGAAACTATGTGAAACTATATGAAACTCTGCGAAACTATGTGAAACTATCCGAAACTATGTGAAACTATGTGAAACTATCCGAAACTATGTGAAACTAAGTGAAACTATCCGAAACTATGTGAAACTATCCGAAACAATGTGAAACTATGTTAAACTATTCGAAACTATGTGAAACTATGAGAAACTATGTGAAAGTATCCGAAAGTATGTGAAACTATGTGAAACTATCCGAAACTATCCGAAACTATCCGAAACTATGTGAAACTATCCGAAACTATGTGAAACTATGTGAAACTATCCGAAACTATGTGAAACTATGTGAGACTATCCGAAACTATGTGAAACTATGCGAAACTATGTTAAACTATCCGAAACTATGCGAAACTATGTGAAACTATCCGAAACTATGTGAAACTATGTGAAACTATCCGAAACTATGTGAAACTATGTGAAACTATCCGAAACTATGTGAAACTATCCGAAACTATGTGAAACTATCCGAAACTATGCGAAACTATGTGAAACTATGTGAAACTATGTGAAGCTATCCGAAACTATGTGAAACTATGTG
Source organism: Parasteatoda tepidariorum (assembly GCF_982258835.1). Taxonomy (NCBI): domain Eukaryota; kingdom Metazoa; phylum Arthropoda; class Arachnida; order Araneae; family Theridiidae; genus Parasteatoda; species Parasteatoda tepidariorum. The sequence goes on from NC_141761.1 coordinate 631,637, forward strand.
AAACTATGTGAAACTATGTGAAACTATCCGAAACTATGTGAAACTATGTGAAACTATCCGAAACTATGTGAAACTAAGTGAAACTATCCGAAACTATGTGAAACTATCCGAAACAATGTGAAACTATGTTAAACTATTCGAAACTATGTGAAACTATGAGAAACTATGTGAAAGTATCCGAAAGTATGTGAAACTATGTGAAACTATCCGAAACTATCCGAAACTATCCGAAACTATGTGAAACTATCCGAAACTATGTGAAACTATGTGAAACTATCCGAAACTATGTGAAACTATGTGAGACTATCCGAAACTATGTGAAACTATGCGAAACTATGTTAAACTATCCGAAACTATGCGAAACTATGTGAAACTATCCGAAACTATGTGAAACTATGTGAAACTATCCGAAACTATGTGAAACTATGTGAAACTATCCGAAACTATGTGAAACTATCCGAAACTATGTGAAACTATCCGAAACTATGCGAAACTATGTGAAACTATGTGAAACTATGTGAAGCTATCCGAAACTATGTGAAACTATGTGAAACTATGTGAAACTATGTGAAACTATCCGAAACTATGTGAAACTATGTGAAACTATCCGAAACTATGTGAAACTAAGTGAAAATATGTGAAACTATCCGAAACTATGAGAAACTATCCGAAACAATGTGAAACTATGAGAAACTATCCGAAACTATGTGAAACTATGTGAAACTATCCGAGACTATGTGAAACTATGTGAAACTATCCGAAACTATGTTAAACTATCTGAAACAATGCGAAACTATGTGAAACTATCCGAAACTATGTGAAACGATGTGAAACTATCCGAAACTATGTGAAACTATCCGAAACTATGTGAAACTATCCGAAACTATGTGAAACTATCCGAAACTATGTGAAACTATGAGAACTATGTGAAACTATCCGAAACTATGAGAAACTATGTGAAACTATCCGAAACTATGTGAAACTATGTGAAACTAACCGAAACTATGTGAAAATATCCGAAACTATGTGAAACTATGTGAAACTATCCGAAACTATCCAAAACTATCCAAAACTATGTGAAACTATGTGAAACTATCCGAAACAATGTGAAACTGTGTGAAACTATCCGAAACTATGTGAAACTATGTGAAACTATGTGAAACTATGTGAAACTATTTGAAACTATCCGAAACTATGTGAAACTATGTGAAACTATCCGAAACTATGTGAAACTATGTGAAACTATGTGAAACTATGAGAAACTATGTGAAACTATGTGAAACTATGTGAAACTATGTGAAACTATCCGAAACTATGTGAAACTATGTGAAACTATCCGAAACTATGTGAAACTAAGTGAAAATATGTGAAACTATCCGAAACTATGTGAAACTATGTGAAACTATCCGAAACTATGTGAAACTATGTGAAACTATCCGAAACTATGTGAAACTATGCGAAACTATGTTAAACTATGTGAAACTATCCGAAACTATGCGAAACTATGTGAAACTATCCGAAACTATGTGAAACTATGTGAAACTATCCGAAACTATGTGAAACTATCCGAAACTATGTGAAACTATGTGAAACTAACCGAAACTATGTGAAACTATGTGAAACTATCCGAAACTATCTGAAACTATCCGAAACTATGTGAAACTATCCGAAACTATGTGAAACTACCCGAAACTATGTGAAACTATTTTAAACTATCCGAAACTATGTGAAACTATGTGAAACTATGTGAAACTATGTGAAACTATCCGAAACTATGTGAAACTATCCGAAACTATGTGAAACTATGAGAAACTATCCGAAACTATGTGAAACTATGTGAATCTATCCGAAACTATGTGAAACTAAGTGAAACTATCCGAAACTATGTGAAACTATGTGAAACTATCCGAAACTATGTGAAACTATGTGAAACTATCCGAAACTATGTGAAACTATCCGAAACTATGTGAAACTATGTGAAACTATTTGAAACTATGTGAAACTATCCGAAACTATGTGAAACTACCCGAAACTATGTGAAACTATTTGAAACTATCCGAAACTATGTGAAACTATGTGAAACTATCCGAAACTATGTGAAACTAACCGAAACTATGTGAAACTATGAGAAACTATCCGAAACTATGTGAAACTATGTGAATCTATCCGAAACTATGTGAAACTAAGTGAAACTATCCGAAACTATGTGAAACTATGTGAAACTAAGTGAAACTATCCGAAACTATGTGAAACTATCCGAGACTATGTGAAACTATGTGAAACTACGTGAAACTATCCGAAACTATGTGAAACTATCCGAAACTATGTGAAACTATGCGAAACTATGTGAAACTATGTGAAACTATCCGAAACTATGCGAAACTATGTGAAACTATCCGAAACTATGTGAAACTATGTGAAACTATCCGAAACTATGTGAAACTATGTGAAACTATCCGAAACTATGTGAAACTATGTGAAACTATCCGAAACTATGTGAAACTATCCGAAACTATGTGAAACTATGTGAAGCTATCCGAAACTATGTGAAATTATCCGAAACTATGTGAAACTATCTGAAACTATCTGAAACTATGTGAAACTATCCGAAACTATGTGAAACTATGTGAAACTATCCGAAACTATGTGAAACTATGTGAAACTATGTGAAAATATGTGAAACTATCCGAAACTATGAGAAACTATCCGAAACTATGTGAAACTATGAGAAACTATCCGAAACTATGTGAAACTATGTGAAACTATGTGAAACTATCCGAAACTATGTGAAACTTTGTGAAACTATGTGAAACTATCTGAAACAATGCGAAACTATCCGAAACTATGTGAAACTATCCGAAACTATGTGAAACGATGTGAAACTATCCGAAACTATGTGAAACTATCCGAAACTATGTGAAACTATCCGAAACTATGTGAAACTATGAGAACTATGTGAAACTATCGGAATTTATGAGAAACTATGCGAAACTATCCGAAACTATGTGAAACTAACCGAAACTATGTGAAACTATCCGAAACTGTGTGAAACTATGTGAAACTATCCGAAACTATGTGAAAATATGTGAAACTATCCGAAACTATCCGAAACTATGTGAAACTACCCGAAACTATGTGAAACTATTTGAAACTATCCGAAACTATGTGAAACTACTTGAAACTTTCCGAAACTATGTGAAACTATCCGAAACTATGTGAAACTATCCGAAACTATGTGAAACTATGTGAAACTATCCGAAACTATGTGAAACTATGTGAAACTATCCGAAACTATGTGAAACTATCCGAAACTATGTGAAACTATGTGAAACTATCCGAAACTATGTGAAACTATGTGAAACTATCCGAAACTATGTGAAACTACCCGAAACTATGTGAAACTATTTGAAACCATCCGAAACTATGTGAAACTATGTGAAACTATCCGAAACTATGTGAAACTATCCGAAACTATGTGAAACTATGTGAAACTATCCGAAACTATGAGAAACTATGTGAAACTATCCGAAACTATGTGAAACTATGTGAAACTATCCGAAACTATGTGAAACTATCCGAAACTATGTGAAACTATGTGAAACTATCCGAAACTATGTGAAATTATGTGAAACTATGTGAAACTATGTGAAACTATGTGAAACTATCCGAAACTATGTGAAACTATGTGAAACTATCCGAAACTATGTGAAACTATGTGAAAATATGTGAAACTATCCGAAACTATCCGAAACTATGTGAAACTATGAGAAACTATCCGAAACTATGTGAAACTATGTGAAACTATCCGAAACTATGTGAAACTATGTGAAACTATCCGAAACTATGTGAAACTATCCGAAACTATCCGAAACTATCCGAAACTATGTGAAACTATGAGAAACTATCCGAAACTATGTGAAACTATGTGAAACTATCCGAAACTATGTGAAACTATGTGAAACTATCCGAAACTATGTGAAACTATCCGAAACTATGTGAAACTATGAGAACTATGTGAAACTATCCGAAACTATGAGAAACTATGTGAAACTATCCGAAACTATGTGAAACTAACCGAAACTATGTGAAACTATCCGAAACTATGTGAAACTATGTGAAACTATCCGAAACTATCCAAAACTATCCAAAACTATGTGAAACTATGTGAAACTATCCGAAACAATGTGAAACTGTGTGAAACTATCCGAAACTATGAGAAACTATGTGAAACTATGTGAAACTACCCGAAACTATGTGAAACTATTTGAAACTATCCGAAACTATGTGAAACTATGTGAAACTATCCGAAACTATGTGAAACTATGTGAAACTATCCGAAACTATGTGAAACTATCCGAAACTATGTGAAACTATGAGAAACTATGTGAAACTATCCGAAACTATGTGAAACTATCCGAAACTATCCGAAACTATCCGAAACTATGTGAAACTAAGTGAAACTATCCGAAACTATGTGAAACTATGTGAAACTATCCGAAACTATGTGAAACTATCCGAAACTACGTGAAACTATGTGAAACTATCCGAAACTATGTGAAACTATGCGAAACTATGTTAAACTATGTGAAACTATCCGAAACTATGCGAAACTATGTGAAACTATGTGAAACTATCCGAAACTATGTGACACTATCCGAAATTATGTGAAACTATGTGAAACTATGTGAAACTATCCGAAACTATGTGAAACTATGTGAAACTATCCGAAACTATGTGAAACTATCCGAAACTATGTGAAACTATGCGAAACTATGTGAAACTACCCGAAACTATGTGAAACTATTTGAAACTATCCGAAACTATGTGAAACTATGTGAAACTATCCGAAACTATGTGAAACTATCCGAAACTATGTGAAACTATGAGAAACTATCCGAAACTATGTGAAACTATGTGAATCTATCCGAAACTATGTGAAACTATGTGAGACTAAGTGAAACTATCCGAAACTATGTGAAACTATGTGAAACTAAGTGAAACTATCCGAAACTATGTGAAACTATCCGAGACTATGTGAAACTAAGTGAAACTACGTGAAACTATCCGAAACTATGTGAAACTATCCGAAACTATGTGAAACTATGCGAAACTATGTGAAACTATGTGAAACTATCCGAAACTATGCGAAACTATGTGAAACTATCCGAAACTATGTGAAACTATCCGAAACTATGTGAAACTATCCGAAACTATGTGAAATTATGAGAAACTATCCGAAACTATGTGAAACTATGTGAAACTCTTCGAAACTATCCGAAACTATGTGAAACTTTGTGAAACTATGTGAAACTATCTGAAACAATGCGAAACTATCCGAAACTATGTGAAACTATCCGAAACTATGTGAAACGATGTGAAACTATCCGAAACTATGTCAAACTATACGAAACTATGTGAAACTATGTGAAACTATCCGAAACTATGTGAAACTATGTGAAACTATGAGAACTATGTGAAACTATCCGAAACTATGAGAAACTATGTGAAACTATCCGAAACTATGTGAAACTATGTGAAACTAACCGAAACTGTGTGAAACTATCCGAAACTATGTGAAACTATGTGAAACTATCCGAAACTATGTGAAACTATCCGAAACTATCCAAAACTATCCAAAACTATGTGAAACTCTGTGAAACTATGTGAAACTATGTGAAACTATCCGAAACTATGTGAAACTATCCGAAACTATGTGAAACTAAGTGAAACTATCCGAAACTAAGTGAAACTATGTGAAACTATCCGAAACTATGTGAAACTATGTGAAACTATCCGAAACTAAGTGAAACTATGTGAAACTATCCGAAACTATGTGAAACTTTGCGAAACTGTGTGAAACTATCCGAAACTATGTGACACTATGTGAAATTATCCGAAACTATGTGAAACTATGAAACTATGCGAAACTATGTGAAACTATCCGAAACTATGTGAAACTATCCGAAACTATGTTAAACTATGTGAAACTATCCGAAACTATGTTAAACTATGTGAAACTAAGTGAAACTATCCGAAACTATGTGGAACAATGTGAAACTATGTGAAACTATCCGAAACTATGTGAAACTATGTGAAACTATCCGAAACTATGTGAAACTATGTGAAACTATCCGAAACTATGTGAAACTATATGAAACTCTGCGAAACTATGTGAAACTATCCGAAACTATGTGAAACTATGTGAAACTATCCGAAACTATGTGAAACTATCCGAAACTATGTGAAACTAAGTGAAACTATCCGAAACTATGTGAAACTATCCGAAACAATGTGAAACTATGTGAAACTATGTTAAACTATTCGAAACTATGTGAAACTATGAGAAACTATGTGAAAGTATCCGAAAGTATGTGAAACTATGTGAAACTATGTGAAACTATCCGAAACTATCCGAAACTATGTGTAACTATGTGAAACTATCCGAAACTATGTGAAACTATGTGAAACTATCCGAAACTATGTGAAACTATGTGAGACTATCCGAAACTATGTGAAACTATGCGAAACTATGTTAAACTATGTGAAACTATCCGAAACTATGCGAAACTATGTGAAACTATCCGAAACTATGTGAAACTATGTGAAACTATCCGAAACTATGTGAAACTATCCGAAACTATGTGAAACTATGTGAAACTATCCGAAACTATGTGAAACTATGTGAAACTATCCGAAACTATGTGAAACTATCCGAAACTATGTGAAACTATCCGAAACTATGTGAAACTACCCGAAACTATGTGAAACTATTTGAAACTATCCGAAACTATGTGAAACTATGTGAAACTATCCGAAACTATGTGAAACTATCCGAAACTATGTGAAACTATGAGAAACTATCCGAAACTATGTGAAACTATGTGAAACTATTCGAAACTATGTGAAACTATCCGAAACTATGTGAAACTATGTGAAACTATGTGAAACTATTATCTAATGTGTATAATATTAAAGGGAGTAACGGAGTGAGTCGTGTGCTTAGCTCCGGAGTCGAAATTTATCCGTTTTTCAGCTATTATTCCTTCTTTCCCGAAGAAAAATAATTTTTCTGATATACACAGCGCTTTAATCACGTTGAAATATAGAAAAATAAATTTTTAAAAATAAAACGAAGTAAATAGAAAAAAAAATTAAAAAATACTCCGTGACCAGGACCGAACCCCTGACCACCCAGTCTACAAACTTCTTTACCCTTTGCGTTAACAACCACACCACGACTCGCACGTTGCTTCCACGAATATATAGCTAAAAGAGCTTCTTTCCGGTTAATTAACAAAATCTATTTTGGCTCTTTATGTGCCCCCTAATTAGTGTATAAATATTCCCTTTCGTACGATTGTTTGGTATATAAAACTCTAATTTCTGGCAGAGTTTGAAAATTATAAGTTAATATTAAAGTGAGTTACGGAGTGAGTCGTGTGCTTAGCTCCTGAGTCGAAATTTATCCGTTTTTCAGCTATTATTCCCTCTTTCCCGAAGAAAAATAATTTTTCTGATATATAAAGCGCTTTAAACACGTTGAAATATAGAAAAATAAATTTTTAAAAATAAAGCGAAGTAAATAGAAAAAAAATTAAAAAATACTCCGTGACCAGGACCGAACCCCTGACCATCCAGTCTACAAACTTCTTTACCCTTTGCGTTAACAACCACACCACGACTCGCAAGTTGCTTCCACGAATATATAGATAAAAGAGCTTCTTTCCGATTAATTAACAAAATCTATTTTGGCTCTTTATGTGCCCCCTAAATAGTGTATAAATATTCCCTTTGGTACGATTGTTTGGTATATAAAACTCTAATTTCTGGCAGAGTTTCAAAATTATAAGTTAATATTAAAGGGAGTTACGGAGTGAGTCGTGTGCTTAGCTCCGGAGTCGAAATTTATCCGTTTTTCAGCTATTATTCCCTCTTTCCCGAAGAAAAATAATTTTTCTGATATATACAGCGCTTTAAACACGTTGAAATATAAAAAAATAAATTTTTAAAAATAAAACGAAGTAAATAGAAAAAAAATTAAAAAATACTCCGTGACCAGGACCGAACCCCTGACCACCCAGTCTACAAACTTCTTTACCCTTTTCGTTAACAACCACACCACGACTCGCACGTTGCTTCCACGAATATGTAGCTAAAAGAGCTTCTTTCCGGTTAATTAACAAAATCTATTTTGGCTCTTTATGTGCCCCCTAATTAGTGTATAAATATTCCCTTTGGTACGATTGTTTGGTATATAAAACTCTAGATTCTGGCAGAGTTTGAAAATTATAAGTTAATATTAAAGGGAGTTATGGAGAGAGTCGTGTGCTTAGCTCCGGAGTCGAAATTTATCCGTTTTTCAGCTATTATTCCCTCTTTCCCGAAGAAAAATAATTTTTCATATATATACAGCGCTTTAATCGCGCTGATATATCGAAAAATAAATTTTAAAAAATAAAACGAAGTAAATAGAAAAAATATTAAAAAATACTCCCTGACCAGGACCGAACCCCTGTCCACCCAGTCTACAAACTTCTTTACCCTTTGCGTTAACAACCACACCACGACTCGCACGTTGCTTCCACGAATATATAGCTAAAAGAGCTTCTTTCCGGTTAATTTACAAAATCTATTTTGGCTCTTTATGAGCCCCCTAATTAGTGTATAAATATTCCCTTTGGTACGATTGTTTGGTATATAAAACTCTAATTTCTGGCAGAGTTTGAAAATTATAAGTTAATATTAAAGGGAGTTACGGAGTGAGTCGTGTGCTTAGCTCCGGAGTCGAAATTTATCCGTTTTTCGGCTATTATTCCCTCTTTCCCGAAGAAAAATAATTTTTCTGATATATACAGCGCTTTTATCACGTTGAAATATAGAAAAATAAATTTTTAAAAATAAAAAGAAGTAAATAGAAAAAAAATTTAAAAATACTCCGTGACCAGGACCGAACCCCTGACCACCTAGTCTACAAACTTCTTTACCCTTTGCGTTAACAACCACACCACGACTCGCACGTTGCTTCCACGAATATATAGCTAAAAGAGCTTCTTTCCGGTTAATTTACAAAATCTATTTTGACTCTTTATGAGCCCCCTAATTAGTGTATAAATATTCCCTTTGGTACGATTGTTTGGTATATAAAACTCTAATTTCTGGCAGAGTTTGAAAATTATAAGTTAATATTAAAGGGAGTTACGGAGTGAGTCGTGTGCTTAGCTCCGGAGTCGAAATTTATCCGTTTTTCTGCTATTATTCCCTCTTTCCGAAGAAAAATAATTTTCCTGATATATACAGCGCCTTAATCACGTTGAAATATAGAAAAATAAATTTTTAAAATTAAAACGAAGAAAATTGAAAAAAAAATTAAAAAATACTCTGTGACCAGGACCAAACCCCTGACCACCCAGTCTACAAACTTCCCTACCCTTTGCGTTTACAACCACACCACGACTCGCACGTTGCTTCCACGAATATATAGCTAAAAGAGCTTCTTTCCGGTTAATTTACAAAATCTATTTTGACTCTTTATGAGCCCCCTAATTAGTGTATAAATATTCCCTTTGGTACGATTGTTTGGTATATAAAACTCTAATTTCTGGCAGAGTTTGAAAATTATAAGTTAATATTAAAGGGAGTTACGGAGTGAGTCGTGTGCTTAGCTCCGGAGTCGAAATTTATCCATTTTTCTGCTATTATTCCCTCTTTCCCGAAGAAAAATAATTTTTCTGATATATACAGCGCTTTAATCACGTTGAAATATAGAAAAATAATTTTTTAAAAATAAAACGAAGTAAATAGAAAAAAAAATTAAAAAATACTCCGTGACCAGGACCGAACCCCAGACCACCCAGTCTACAAACTTCTTTATCCTTTGCGTTAACAACCACACCACGACTCGCACGTAGCTTCCACGAATATATAGCTAAAAGAGCTTCTTTCCGGTTAATTAACAAAATCTATTTTGGCTCTTTATGTGCCCCCTAATTAGTGTATAAATATTCCCTTAGGTACGATTGTTTGGTATATAAAACTCTAATTTCTGGCAGAGTTTGAAAATTATAAGTTAATATTAAAGGGAGTTAAGGAGTGAGTCGTGTGCTTAGCTCCGGAGTCGAAATTTATCCGTTTTTCAGCTATTATTCCCTCTTTCCCGAAGAAAAATAATTTTTCTGATATATAAAGCGCTTTAAACACGTTGAAATATAGAAAAATAAATTTTTAAAAATAAAACGAAGTAAATAGAAAAAAAATTAAAAAATACTCCGTGACCAGGACCGAACCCCTGACCACCCAGTCTACAAACTTCTTTACCCTTTTCGTTAACAACCACACCACGACTCGCACGTTGCTTCCACGAATATGTAGCTAAAAGAGCTTCTTTCCGGTTAATTAACAAAATCTATTTTGGCTCTTTATGTGCCCCCTAATTAGTGTATAAATATTCCCTTTGGTACGATTGTTTGGTATATAAAACTCTAGATTCTGGCAGAGTTTGAAAATTATAAGTTAATATTAAAGGGAGTTATGGAGAGAGTCGTGTGCTTAGCTCCGGAGTCGAAATTTATCCGTTTTTCAGCTATTATTCCCTCTTTCCCGAAGAAAATTAATTTTTCATATATATACAGCGCTTTAATCGCGCTGATATATCGAAAAATAAATTTTAAAAAATAAAACGAAGTAAATAGAAAAAATATTAAAAAATACTCCCTGACCAGGACCGAACCCCTGTCCACCCAGTCTACAAACTTCTTTACCCTTTGCGTTAACAACCACACCACGACTCGCACGTAGCTTCCACGAATATATAGCTAAAAGAGCTTCTTTCCGGTTAATTAACAAAATCTATTTTGGCTCTTTATGTGCCCCCTAATTAGTGTATAAATATTCCCTTAGGTACGATTGTTTGGTATATAAAACTCTAATTTCTGGCAGAGTTTGAAAATTATAAGTTAATATTAAAGGGAGTTACGGAGTGAGTCGTGTGCTTAGCTCCGGAGTCGAAATTTATCCGTTTTTCAGCTATTATTCCCTCTTTCCCGAAGAAAAATAATTTTTCTGATATATACAGCGCTTTTATCACGTTGAGATATAGAAAAATAAATTTTTAAAAATAAAACGAAGTAAATAGAAAAAAAATTTAAAAATACTCCGTGACCAGGACCGAACCCCTGACCACCTAGTCTACAAACTTCTTTTCCCTTTGCGTTAACAACCACACCACGACTCGCACGTTGCTTCCACGAATATATAGCTAAAAGAGCTTCTTTCCGGTTAATTAACAAAATCTATTTTGGCTCTTTATGAGCCCCCTAATTAGTGTATAAATATTCCCTTTGGTACGATTGTTTGTTATATAAAACTCTAATTTCTGGATGAGTTTGAAAATTATAAGTTAATATTAAAGGGAGTTACGGAGTTAGTCGTGTGCTTAGCTCCAGAGTCGAAATTTATCCGTTTTTCAGCTATTATTCCCTTTTTCCCGAAGAAAAATAATTTTTCTGATATATACAGCGCTTTAATCACGTTGAAATATAGAAAAATAAAATTTTAAAAATAAAACGAAGTAAATAAAAAAAAAAATTAAAAAATACTCCGTGACCAGGACCGAACCCCAGACCACCCAGTCTACAAACTTCTTTACCCTTTGCGTTAACAACCACACCACGACTCGGACGTTGCTTCCACGAATATATAGCTAAAAGAGCTTTTTTCCGGTTAATTAACAAAATCTATTTTGGCTCTTTATGTGCCAACTAATTAGTGTATAAATATTCCCTTTGGTACGATTGTTTGGTATATAAAACTCTATTTTCTGGCAGAGTTTGAAAATTATAAGTTAATATTAAAGATAGTTACGGAGTAAGTCGTGTGCTTAGCTCCGGAGTCGAAATTTATCCGTTTTTCAGCTATTATTCCCTCTTTCCCGAAGAAAAATAATTTTTCTGATATATACAGCGCTTTAATCACGTTGAAATATAGAAAAATAAATTTTTAAAAATAAAACGAAGTAAATTGAAAAAAAAATTAAAAAATACTCTGTGACCAGGACCGAACCCCTGACCACCCAGTCTACAAACTTCCCTACCCTTTGCGTTTACAACCACACCACGACTCGCACGTTGCTTCCACGAATATGTAGCTAAAAGAGCTTCTTTCCGGTTAATTAACAAAATCTATTTTGGCTCTTTATGTGCCAACTAATTAGTGTATAAATATTCCCTTTGGTACGATTGTTTGGTATATAAAACTCTATTTTCTGGCAGAGTTTGAAAATTATAAGTTAATATTAAAGATAGTTACGGAGTAAGTCGTGTGCTTAGCTCCGGAGTCGAAATTTATCCGTTTTTCAGCTATTATTCCCTCTTTCCCGAAGAAAAATAATTTTTCTGATATATACAGCGCTTTAAACACGTTGAAATATAGAAAAATAAATTTTTAAAAATAAAACGAAGTAAATAGAAAAAAAATTAAAAAATACTCCGTGACCAGGACCGAACCCCTGACCATCCAGTCTACAAACTTCTTTACCCTTTGCATTAACAACCACACCACGACTCGCAAGTTGCTTCCACGAATATATAGATAAAAGAGCTTCTTTCCGATTAATTAACAAAATCTATTTTGGCTCTTTATGTGCCCCCTAAATAGTGTATAAATATTCCCTTTGGTACGATTGTTTGGTATATAAAACTCTAATTTCTGGCAGAGTTTCAAAATTATAAGTTAATATTAAAGGGAGTTACGGAGTGAGTCGTGTGCTTAGCTCCGGAGTCGAAATTTATCCGTTTTTCAGCTATTATTCCCTCTTTCCCGAAGAAAAATAATTTTTCTGATATATACAGCGCTTTAAACACGTTGAAATATAAAAAAATAAATTTTTAAAAATAAAACGAAGTAAATAGAAAAAAAATTAAAAAATACTCCGTGACCAGGACCGAACCCCTGACCACCCAGTCTACAAACTTCTTTACCCTTTTCGTTAACAACCACACCACGACTCGCACGTTGCTTCCACGAATATGTAGCTAAAAGAGCTTCTTTCCGGTTAATTAACAAAATCTATTTTGGCTCTTTATGTGCCCCCTAAATAGTGTATAAATATTCCCTTTGGTACGATTGTTTGGTATATAAAACTCTAATTTCTGGCAGAGTTTCAAAATTATAAGTTAATATTAAAGGGAGTTACGGAGTGAGTCGTGTGCTTAGCTCCGGAGTCGAAATTTATCCGTTTTTCAGCTATTATTTCCTCTTTCCCGAAGAAAAATAATTTTTCTGATATATACAGCGCTTTAATCACGTTGAAATATAGAAAAATAAATTTTTAAAAATAAAACGAAGTAAATAAAAAAAAAAATTAAAAAATTCTCCGTGACCAGGACCGAACCCCAGACCACCCAGTCTACAAACTTCTTTACCCTTTGCGTTAACAACCACACCACGACTCGGACGTTGCTTCCACGAATATATAGCTAAAAGAGCTTCTTTCCGGTTAATTAACAAAATCTATTTTGGCTCTTTATGTGCCAACTAATTAGTGTATAAATATTCCCTTTGGTACGATTGTTTGGTATATAAAACTCTATTTTCTGGCAGAGTTTGAAAATTATAAGTTAATATTAAAGATAGTTACGGAGTAAGTCGTGTGCTTAGCTCCGGAGTCGAAATTTATCCGTTTTTCAGCTATTATTCCCTCTTTCCCGAAGAAAAATAATTTTTCTGATATATACAGCGCTTTAATCACGTTGAAATATAGAAAAATAAATTTTTAAAAATAAAACGAAGTAAATTGAAAAAAAAATTAAAAAATACTCTGTGACCAGGACCGAACCCCTGACCACCCAGTCTACAAACTTCCCTACCCTTTGCGTTTACAACCACACCACGACTCGCACGTTGCTTCCACGAATATGTAGCTAAAAGAGCTTCTTTCCGGTTAATTAACAAAATCTATTTTGGCTCTTTATGTGCCAACTAATTAGTGTATAAATATTCCCTTTGGTACGATTGTTTGGTATATAAAACTCTATTTTCTGGCAGAGTTTGAAAATTATAAGTTAATATTAAAGATAGTTACGGAGTAAGTCGTGTGCTTAGCTCCGGAGTCGAAATTTATCCGTTTTTCAGCTATTATTCCCTCTTTCCCGAAGAAAAATAATTTTTCTGATATATACAGCGCTTTAAACACGTTGAAATATAGAAAAATAAATTTTTAAAAATAAAACGAAGTAAATAGAAAAAAAATTAAAAAATACTCCGTGACCAGGACCGAACCCCTGACCATCCAGTCTACAAACTTCTTTACCCTTTGCGTTAACAACCACACCACGACTCGCAAGTTGCTTCCACGAATATATAGATAAAAGAGCTTCTTTCCGATTAATTAACAAAATCTATTTTGGCTCTTTATGTGCCCCCTAAATAGTGTATAAATATTCCCTTTGGTACGATTGTTTGGTATATAAAACTCTAATTTCTGGCAGAGTTTCAAAATTATAAGTTAATATTAAAGGGAGTTACGGAGTGAGTCGTGTGCTTAGCTCCGGAGTCGAAATTTATCCGTTTTTCAGCTATTATTCCCTCTTTCCCGAAGAAAAATAATTTTTCTGATATATACAGCGCTTTAAACACGTTGAAATATAAAAAAATAAATTTTTAAAAATAAAACGAAGTAAATAGAAAAAAAATTAAAAAATACTCCGTGACCAGGACCGAACCCCTGACCACCCAGTCTACAAACTTCTTTACCCTTTTCGTTAACAACCACACCACGACTCGCACGTTGCTTCCACGAATATGTAGCTAAAAGAGCTTCTTTCCGGTTAATTAACAAAATCTATTTTGGCTCTTTATGTGCCCCCTAATTAGTGTATAAATATTCCCTTTGGTACGATTGTTTGGTATATAAAACTCTAGATTCTGGCAGAGTTTGAAAATTATAAGTTAATATTAAAGGGAGTTATGGAGAGAGTCGTGTGCTTAGCTCCGGAGTCGAAATTTATCCGTTTTTCAGCTATTATTCCCTCTTTCCCGAAGAAAAATAATTTTTCATATATATACAGCGCTTTAATCGCGCTGAAATATCGAAAAATAAATTTTAAAAAATAAAACGAAGTAAATAGAAAAAATATTAAAAAATACTCCCTGACCAGGACCGAACCCCTGTCCACCCAGTCTACAAACTTCTTTACCCTTTGCGTTAACAACCACACCACGACTCGCACGTAGCTTCCACGAATATATAGCTAAAAGAGCTTCTTTCCGGTTAATTAACAAAATCTATTTTGGCTCTTTATGTGCCCCCTAATTAGTGTATAAATATTCCCTTAGGTACGATTGTTTGGTATATAAAAGTCTATTTTCTGGCAGAGTTTGAAAATTATAAGTTAATATTAAAGATAGTTACGGAGTGAGTCGTGTGCTTAGCTCCGGAGTCGAAATTTATCCGTTTTTCAGCTATTATTCCCTCTTTCCCGAAGAAAAATAATTTTTCTTATATATACAGCGCTTTAATCACGTTGAAATATAGAAAAATAAATTTTTAAAAATAAAACGAAGTAAATTGAAAAAAAAATTAAAAAATACTCTGTGACCAGGACCGAACCCCTGACCACCCAGTCTACAAACTTCCCTACCCTTTGCGTTTACAACCACACCACGACTCGCACGTTGCTTCCACGAATATATAGCTAAAAGAGCTTCTTTCCGGTTAATTTAAAAAATCTATTTTGACTCTTTATGAGCCCCCTAATTAGTGTATAAATATTCCCTTTGGTACGATTGTTTGGTATATAAAACTCTAATTTCTGGCAGAGTTTGAAAATTATAAGTTAATATTAAAGGGAGTTACGGAGTGAGTCGTGTGCTTAGCTCCGGAGTCGAAATTTATCCGTTTTTCTGCTATTATTCCCTCTTTCCCGAAGAAAAATAATTTTTCTGATATATACAGCGATTTAATCACGTTGAAATATAGAAAAATAATTTTTTTAAAATAAAACGAAGTAAATAGAAAAAAAAATTAAAAAATACTCCGTGACCAGGACCGAACCCCAGACCACCCAGTCTACAAACTTCTTTATCCTTTGCGTTAACAACCACACCACGACTCGCACGTAGCTTCTACGAATATATAGCTAAAAGAGCTTCTTTTCGGTTAATTAACAAAATCTATTTTGGCTCTTTATGTGCCCCCTAATTAGTGTATAAATATTCCCTTAGGTACGATTGTTTGGTATATAAAACTCTAATTTCTGGCAGAGTTTGAAAATTATAAGTTAATATTAAAGGGAGTTACGGAGTGAGTCGTGTGCTTAGCTCCGGAGTCGAAATTTATCCGTTTTTCAGCTATTATTCCCTCTTTCCCGAAGAAAAATAATTTTTCTGATATATACAGCGCTTTTATCACGTTGAAATATAGAAAAATAAATTTTTAAAAATAAAACGAAGTAAATAGAAAAAAAATTAAAAAATACTCCGTGACCAGGACCGAACCCCTGACCACCCAGTCTACAAACTTCTTTACCCTATGCGTTAACAACCACACCACGACTCGCACGTTGCTTCCACGAATATATAGCTAAAAGAGCTTCTTTCCGGTTAATTAACAAAATCTATTTTGGCTCTTTATGAGCCCCCTAATTAGTGTATAAATATTCCCTTTGGTACGATAGTTTGGTATATAAATCTCTAATTTCTGGCAGAGTTGGAAAATTATAAGTTAATATTAAAGGGAGTTACGGAGTGAGTCGTGTGCTTAGCTCCGGAGTCGAAATTTATCCGTTTTTCAGCTATTATTCCCTCTTTCCCGAAGAAAAATAATTTTCCTGATATATACAGCGCTTTAATCACGTTGAAATATAGAAAAATAAATTTTTAAAATTAAAACGAAGAAAATAGAAAAAAAAAATTAAAAAATACTCCGTTACCAGGACCGAACCCCTGACCACCCAGTCTACAAACTTCTTTACCCTTTGCGTTAACAACCACACCACGACTCGGACGTTGCTTCCACGAATATATAGCTAAAAGAGCTTCTTTCCGGTTAATTAACAAAATCTATTTTGGCTCTTTATGTGCCAACTAATTAGTGTATAAATATTCCCTTTGGTACGATTGTTTGGTATATAAAACTCTATTTTCTGGCAGAGTTTGAAAATTATAAGTTAATATTAAAGATAGTTACGGAGTAAGTCGTGTGCTTAGCTCCGGAGTCGAAATTTATCCGTTTTTCAGCTATTATTCCCTCTTTCCCGAAGAAAAATAATTTTTCTGATATATACAGCGCTTTAATCACGTTGAAATATAGAAAAATAAATTTTTAAAAATAAAACGAAGTAAATTGAAAAAAAAATTAAAAAATACTCTGTGACCAGGACCAAACCCCTGACCACCCAGTCTACAAACTTCCCTACCCTTTGCGTTTACAACCACACCACGACTCGCACGTTGCTTCCACGAATATATAGCTAAAAGAGCTTCTTTCCGGTTAATTTACAAAATCTATTTTGACTCTTTATGAGCCCCCTAATTAGTGTATAAATATTCCCTTTGGTACGATTGTTTGGTATATAAAACTCTAATTTCTGGCAGAGTTTGAAAATTATAAGTTAATATTAAAGGGAGTTACGGAGTGAGTCGTGTGCTTAGCTCCGGAGTCGAAATTTATCCGTTTTTCTGCTATTATTCCCTCTTTCCCGAAGAAAAATAATTTTTCTGATATATACAGCGCTTTAATCACGTTGAAATATAGAAAATTAATTTTTTAAAAATAAAACGAAGTAAATAGGAAAAAAAATTAAAAAATACTCCGTGACCAGGACCGAACCCCAGACCACCTAGTCTACAAACTTCTTTATCCTTTGCGTTAACAACCACACCACGACTCGCACGTAGCTTCCACGAATATATAGCTAAAAGAGCTTCTTTCCGGTTAATTAACAAAATCTATTTTGGCTCTTTATGTGCCCCCTAATTAGTGTATAAATATTCCCTTAGGTACGATTGTTTGGTATATAAAACTCTAATTTCTGGCAGAGTTTGAAAATTATAAGTTAATATTAAAGGGAGTTACGGAGTGAGTCGTGTGCTTAGCTCCGGAGTCGAAATTTATCCGTTTTTCAGCTATTATTCCCTCTTTCCCGAAGAAAAATAATTTTTCTGATATATACAGCGCTTTTATCACGTTGAAATATAGAAAAATAAATTTTTAAAAATGAAACGAAGTAAATAGAAAAAAAATTAAAAAATACTCCGTGACCAGGACCGAACCCCTGACCACCCAGTCTACAAACTTCTTTACCCTTTGCGTTAACAACCACACCACGACTCGCACGTTGCTTCCACGAATATATAGCTAAAAGAGCTTCTTTCCGGTTAATTAACAAAATCTATTTTGGCTCTTTATGAGCACCCTAATTAGTGTATAAATATTCCCTTTGGTACGATTGTTTGTTATATAAAACTCTAATTTCTGGATGAGTTTGAAAATTATAAGTTAATATTAAAGGGAGTTACGGAGTTAGTCGTGTGCTTAGCTCCAGAGTCGAAATTTATCCGTTTTTCAGCTATTATTCCCTCTTTCCCGAAGAAAAATAATTTTTCTGATATATACAGCGCTTTAATCACGTTGAAATATAGAAAAATAAATTTTTAAAAATAAAACGAAGTAAATAAAAAAAAAAATTAAAAAATACTCCGTGACCAGGACCGAACCCCAGACCACCCAGTCTACAAACTTCTTTATCCTTTGCGTTAACAACCACACCACGACTCGCACGTCGCTACCACGAATATATAGCTAAAATAGCTTCTTTCCGGTTAATTAACAAAATCTATTTTGGCTCTTTATGTGCCCCCTAATTAGTGTATAAATATTCCCTTTGGTACGATTGTTTGGTATATAGAACTCTAATTTCTGGCAGAGTTTGAAAATTATAAGTTAATATTAAAGGGAGTTACGGAGTGAGTCGTGTGCTTAGCTCCGGAGTCGAAATTTATCCGTTTTTCAGCTATTATTCCCTCTTTCCCGAAGAAAAATAATTTTTCTGATATATACAGCGCTTTTATCACGTTGAAATATAGAAAAATAAATTTTTAAAAATAAAACGAAGTAAATAGAAAAAAAATTAAAAAATACTCCGTGACCAGGACCGAACCCCTGACCACCCAGTCTACAAACTTCTTTACCCTTTGCGTTAACAACCACACCACGACTCGCACGTTGCTTCCACGAATATATAGCTAAAAGAGCTTCTTTCCAGGTAATTAACAAAATCTATTTTGGCTCTTTATGTGCCCCCTAATTAGTGTATAAATATTCTCTTTGGTACGATTGTTTGGTATATAAATCTCTAATTTCTGGCAGAGTTGGAAAATTATAAGTTAATATTAAAGGGAGTTACGGAGTGAGACGTGTGCTTAGCTCCGGAGTCGAAATTTATCCGTTTTTCAGCTATTATTCCTTCTTCCCCGAAGAAAAATAATTTTCCTGATATATACAGCGCTTTAATCACGTTGAAATATAGAAAAATAAATTTTTAAAATTAAAACGAAGAAAATAGAAAAAAAAAATTTAAAAATACTCCGTGACCAGGACCGAACCCCTGACCACCCAGTCTACAAACTTCTTTACCCTTTGCGTTAACAACCACACCACGACTCGGACGTTGCTTCCACGAATATATAGCTAAAAGAGCTTCTTTCCGGTTAATTAACAAAATCTATTTTGGCTCTTTATGTGCCAACTAATTAGTGTATAAATATTCCCTTTGGTACGATTGTTTGGTATATAAAACTCTATTTTCTGGCAGAGTTTGAAAATTATAAGTTAATATTAAAGATAGTTACGGAGTAAGTCGTGTGCTTAGCTCCGGAGTCGAAATTTATCCGTTTTTCAGCTATTATTCCCTCTTTCCCGAAGAAAAATAATTTTTCTGATATATACAGCGCTTTAATCACGTTGAAATATAGAAAAATAAATTTTTAAAAATAAAACGAAGTAAATTGAAAAAAAAATTAAAAAATACTCTGTGACCAGGACCGAACCCCTGACCACCCAGTCTACACACTTCCCTACCCTTTGCGTTTACAACCACACCACGACTCGCACGTTGCTTCCACGAATATATAGCTAAAAGAGCTTCTTTCCGGTTAATTAACAAAATCTATTTTGGCTCTTTATGAGCCCCCTAATTAGTGTATAAATATTCCCTTTGGTACGATTGTTTGTTATATAAAACTCTAATTTCTGGATGAGTTTGAAAATTATAAGTTAATATTAAAGGGAGTTACGGAGTTAGTCGTGTGCTTAGCTCCAGAGTCGAAATTTATCCGTTTTTCAGCTATTATTCCCTCTTTAACGAAGAAAAATAATTTTTCTGATATATACAGCGCTTTAATCACGTTGAAATATCGAAAAATAAATTTTTAAAAATAAAACGAAGTAAATAGAAAAAAAAATTTAAAAATACTCCGTGACCAGGACCGAACCCCTGACCACCCAGTCTACAAACTTCTTTATCCTTTGCGTTAACAACCACACCACGACTCGCACGATGCTACCACGAATATATAGCTAAAAGAGCTTCTTTCCGGTTAATTATTAAAATCTATTTTGGCTCTTTATGTGCCCCCTAATTAGTGTATAAATATTTCCTTTGGTACGATTGTTTGGTATATAAAACTCTAATTTCTGGCAGAGTTTGAAAATTATAAGTTAATATTAAAGGGAGTTCCGGAGTGAGTCGTGTGCTTAGCTCCGGAGTCGAAATTTATCCGTTTTTCAACTATTATTCCCTCTTCCCCGAAGAAAAATAATTTTTCTGATATATACAGCGCTTTTAACACGTTGAAATATAGAAAAATAAATTTTTAAAAATAAAACGAAGTAAATAGAAAGAAAAAAAATTAAAAAATACTCCGTGACCAGGACCGAACCCCTGACCACCCAGTCTACAAACTTCTTTACCCTTTGCGTTAACAACCACACCACGACTCGCACGTTGCTTCCACGAATATATAGCTAAAAGAGCTTCTTTCCAGTTAATTAACAAAATCTATTTTGGCTCTTTATGTGCCCCCTAATTAGTGTATAAATATTCCCTTTGGTACGATTGCTTGGTATATAAATCTCTAATTTCTGGCAGAGTTTGAAAATTATAAGTTAATATTAAAGGGAGTTACGGAGTGAGTCGTGTGCTTAGCTCCGGAGTCGAAATTTATCCGTTTTTCAGCTATTATTCCCTCTTTCCCGAAGAAAAATTATTTTTCTGATATATACAGCGCTTTAATCACGTTGAAATATAGAAAAATAATTTTTTAAAAATAAAACGAAGTAAATAGAAAAAAAAATTAAAAAATACTCCGCGACCAGGACCGAACCCCTGACCACCCAGTCTCCAAACTTCTTTATCCCTTGCGTTAACAACCACACCACGACTCGCACGTTGCTTCCACGAATATATAGCTAAAAGAGCTTCTTTCCAGTTAATTAACAAAATCTATTTTGGCTCTTTATGTGCCCCCTAATTAGTGTATAAATATTCCCTTTGGTACGATTGTTTGGTATATAAATCTCTAATTTCTGGCAGAGTTTGAAAATTATAAGTTAATATTAAAGGGAGTTACGGAGTGAGTCGTGTGCTTAGCTCCGGAGTCGAAATTTATCCGTTTTTCAGCTATTATTCCCTCTTTCCCGAAGAAAAATAATTTTTCTGATATATACAGCGCTTTAATCACGTTGAAATATCGAAAAATAAATTTTAAAAAATAAAACGAAGTAAATAGAAAAAAAAATTAAAAAATACTCCGTGACCAGGACCGAACCCCTGACCACCCAGTCTACAAACTTCTTTACCCTTTGCGTTAACAACCACACCACGACTCGCACGATGCTTCCACGAATATATAGCTAAAAGAGCTTCTTTCCAGTTAATTAACAAAATCTATTTTGGCTCTTTATCTGCCCCCTAATTAGTGTATAAATATTCCCTTTGGTACGATTGTTTGGTATATAAATCTCTAATTTCTAGCAGAGTTTGAAAATTATAAGTTAATATTAAAGGGAGTTACGGAGTGAGTCGTGTGTTTAGCTCCGGAGTCGAAATTTATCCGTTTTTCAGCTATTATTCCCTCTTTCCCGAAGAAAAATAATTTTTCTGATATATACAGCGCTTTTATCACGTTGAAATACAGAAAAATAAATTTTTAAAAATAAAACGAAGTAAATAGAAAAAAAAATTAAAAAATACTCCGTGACCAGGACCGAACCCCTGACCACCCAGTCTACAAACTTCTTTACCCTTTGCGTTAACAACCACACCACGACTCGCACGTTGCTTCCACGAATATATAGCTAAAAGAGCTTCTTTCCGGTTAATTAACAAAATCTATTTTGGCTCTTTATGTGCCCCCTAATTAGTGTATAAATATTCCCTTTGGTACGATTGTTTGGAATATAGAACTCTAATTTCTGGCAGAGTTTGAAAATTATAAGTTAATATTAAAGGGAGTTACGGAGTGAGTCGTGTGCTTAGCTCCGGAGTCGAAATTTATCCGTTTTTCAGCTATTATTCCCTCTTTCCCGAAGAAAAATTATTTTTCTGATATATACAGCGCTTTAATCACGTTGAAATATAGAAAAATAAATTTTTAAAAATAAAACGAAGTAAATAGAAAAAAAAATTAAAAAATACTCCGCGACCAGGACCGAACCCCTGACCACCCAGTCTACAAACTTCTTTATCCTTTGCGTTAACAACCACACCACGACTCGCACGTTGCTTCCACGAATATATAGCTAAAAGAGCTTCTTTCCAGTTAATTAACAAAATCTATTTTGGCTCTTTATGTGCCCCCTAATTAGTGTATAAATATTCCCTTTGGTACGATTGTTTAGTATATAAATCTCTAATTTCTGGCAGAGTTTGAAAATTATAAGTTAATATTAAAGGGAGTTACGGAGTGAGTCGTGTGCTTAGCTCCGGAGTCGAAATTTATCCGTTTTTCAGCTATTATTCCCTCTTTCCCGAAGAAAAATAATTTTTCTGATATATACAGCGCTTTTATCACGTTGAAATATAGAAAAATAAATTTTTAAAAATAAAACGAAGTAAATAGAAAGAAAAAAAATTAAAAAATACTCCGCGACCAGGACCGAACCCCTGACCACCCAGTCTACAAACTTCTTTATCCCTTGCGTTAACAACCACACCACGACTCGCACGTTGCTTCCACGAATATATAGCTAAAAGAGCTTCTTTCCAGTTAATTAACAAAATCTATTTTGGCTCTTTATGTGCCCCCTAATTAGTGTATAAATATTCCCTTTGGTACGATTGTTTGGTATATAAATCTCTAATTTCTGGCAGAGTTTGAAAATTATAAGTTAATATTAAAGGGAGTAACGGAGTGAGTCGTGTGCTTAGCGCCGGAGTCGAAATTTATCCGTTTTTCAGCTATTATTCCCTCTTTCCAGAAGAAAAATTATTTTTCTGATATATACAGCGCTTTAATCACGTTGAAATATAGAAAAATAAATTTTTAAAAATAAAACGAAGTAAATAGAAAAAAAAATTAAAAAATACTCCGCGTCCAGGACCGAACCCCTGACCACCCAGTCTACAAACTTCTTTATCCCTTGCGTTAACAACCACACCACGACTCGCACGTTGCTTCCACGAATATATAGCTAAAAGAGCTTCTTTCCAGTTAATTAACAAAATCTATTTTGGCTCTTTATGTGCCCCCTAATTAGTGTATAAATATTCCCTTTGGTACGATTGCTTGGTATATAAATCTCTAATTTCTGGCAGAGTTTGAAAATTATAAGTTAATATTAAAGGGAGTTACGGAGTGAGTCGTGTGCTTAGCTCCGGAGTCGAAATTTATCCGTTTTTCAGCTATTATTCCCTCTTTCCCGAAGAAAAATTATTTTTCTGATATATACAGCGCTTTAATCACGTTGAAATATAGAAAAATAAATTTTTAAAAATAAAACGAAGTAAATAGAAAAAAAATTAAAAAATACTCCGCGACCAGGACCGAACCCCTGACCACCCAGTCTACAAACTTCTTTATCCCTTGCGTTAACAACCACACCACGACTCGCACGTTGCTTCCACGAATATATAGCTAAAAGAGCTTCTTTCCAGTTAATTAACAAAATCTATTTTGGCTCTTTATGTGCCCCCTAATTAGTGTATAAATATTCCCTTTGGTACGATTGTTTGGTATATAAATCTCTAATTTCTGGCAGAGTTTGAAAATTATAAGTTAATATTAAAGGGAGTAACGGAGTGAGTCGTGTGCTTAGCGCCGGAGTCGAAATTTATCCGTTTTTCAGCTATTATTCCCTCTTTCCAGAAGAAAAATTATTTTTCTGATATATACAGCGCTTTAATCACGTTGAAATATAGAAAAATAAATTTTTAAAAATAAAACGAAGTAAATAGAAAAAAAAATTAAAAAATACTCCGCGACCAAGACCGAACCCCTGACCACCCAGTCTACAAACTTCTTTATCCTTTGCGTTAACAACCACACCACGACTCGCACGTTGCTTCCACGAATATATAGCTAAAAGAGCTTCTTTCCAGTTAATTAACAAAATCTATTTTGGCTCTTTATGTGCCCCCTAATTAGTGTATAAATATTCCCTTTGGTACGATTGTTTGGTATATAAATCTCTAATTTCTGGCAGAGTTTGAAAATTATATTAAAGGGAGTTACGGAGTGAGTCGTGTGCTTAGCTCCGGAGTCGAAATTTATCCGTTTTTCAGCTATTATTCCCTCTTTCCCGAAGAAAAATTATTTTTCTGATATATACAGCGCTTTAATCACGTTGAAATATCGAAAAATAAATTTTAAAAAATAAAACGAAGTAAATAGGATAAAAAATTAAAAAATACTCCGTGACCAGGACCGAACCCCTGACCACCCAGTCTACAAACTTCTTTACCCTTTGCGTTAACAACCACACCACGACTCGCACGATGCTTCCACGAATATATAGCTAAAAGAGCTTCTTTCCAGTTAATTAACAAAATCTATTTTGGCTCTTTATGTGCCCCCTAATTAGTGTATAAATATTCCCTTTGGTACGATTGCTTGGTATATAAATCTCTAATTTCTGGCAGAGTTTGAAAATTATAAGTTAATATTAAAGGGAGTTACGGAGTGAGTCGTGTGCTTAGCTCCGGAGTCGAAATTTATCCGTTTTTCAGCTATTATTCCCTCTTTCCCGAAGAAAAATTATTTTTCTGATATATACAGCGCTTTAATCACGTTGAAATATAGAAAAATAAATTTTTAAAAATAAAACGAAGTAAATAGAAAAAAAAATTAAAAAAAACTCCGCGACCAGGACCGAACCCCTGACCACCCAGTCTACAAACTTCTTTATCCTTTGCGTTAACAACCACAACACGACTCGCACGTTGCTTCCACGAATATATAGATAAAAGAGCTTCTTTCCAGTTAATTAACAAAATCTATTTTGGCTCTTTATGTGCCCCCTAATTAGTGTATAAATATTCCCTTTGGTACGATTGTTTGGTATATAAATCTCTAATTTCTAGCAGAGTTTGAAAATTATAAGTTAATATTAAAGGGAGTTACGGAGTGAGTCGTGTGCTTAGCTCCGGAGTCGAAATTTATCCGTTTTTCAGCTATTATTCCCTCTTTCCCGAAGAAAAATTATTTTTCTGATATATACAGCGCTTTAATCACGTTGAAATATAGAAAAATAAATTTTTAAAAATAAAACGAAGTAAATAGAAAAAAAAATTAAAAAATACTCCGCGACCAGGACCGAACCCCTGACCACCCAGTCTACAAACTTCTTTATCCCTTGCGTTAACAACCACACCACGACTCGCACGTTGCTTCTACGAATATATAGCTAAAAGAGCTTCTTTCCAGTTAATTAACAAAATCTATTTTGGCTCTTTATGTGCCCCCTAATTAGTGTATAAATATTCCCTTTGGTACGATTGTTTGGTATATAAATCTCTAATTTCTGGCAGAGTTTGAAAATTATAAGTTAATATTAAAGGGAGTTACGGAGTGAGTCGTGTGCTTAGCTCCGGAGTCGAAATTTATCCGTTTTTCAGCTATTATTCCCTCTTTCCCGAAGAAAAATTATTTTTCTGATATATACAGCGCTTTAATCACGTTGAAATATCGAAAAATAAATTTTAAAAAATAAAACGAAGTAAATAGGAAAAAAAATTAAAAAATACTCCGTGACCAGGACCGAACCCCTGACCACCCAGTCTACAAACTTCTTTACCCTTTGCTTTAACAACCACACCACGACTCGCACGATGCTTCCACGAATATATAGCTAAAAGAGCTTCTTTCCAGTTAATTAACAAAATCTATTTTGGCTTTTTATGTGCCCCCTAATTAGTGTATAAATATTCCCTTTGGTACGATTGCTTGGTATATAAATCTCTAATTTCTGGCAGAGTTTGAAAATTATAAGTTAATATTAAAGGGAGTTACGGAGTGAGTCGTGTGCTTAGCTCCGGAGTCGAAATTTATCCGTTTTTCAGCTATTATTCCCTCTTTCCCGAAGAAAAATTATTTTTCTGATATATACAGCGCTTTAATCACGTTGAAATATAGAAAAATAAATTTTTAAAAATAAAACGAAGTAAATAGAAAAAAAAATTAAAAAATACTCCGCGACCAGGACCGAACCCCTGACCACCCAGTCTACAAACTTCTTTATCCTTTGCGTTAACAACCACACCACGACTCGCACGTTGCTTCCACGAATATATAGATAAAAGAGCTTCTTTCCAGTTAATTAACAAAATCTATTTTGGCTCTTTATGTGCCCCCTAATTAGTGTATAAATATTCCCTTTGGTACGATTGTTTGGTATATAAATCTCTAATTTCTAGCAGAGTTTGAAAATTATAAGTTAATATTAAAGGGAGTTACGGAGTGAGTCGTGTGCTTAGCTCCGGAGTCGAAATTTATCCGTTTTTCAGCTATTATTCCCTCTTTCCCGAAGAAAAATAATTTTTCTGATATATACAGCGCTTTTATCACGTTGAAATACAGAAAAATAAATTTTTAAAAATAAAACGAAGTAAATAGAAAAAAAAATTAAAAAATACTCCGTGACCAGGACCGAACCCCTGACCACCCAGTCTACAAACTTCTTTACCCTTTGCGTTAACAACCACACCACGACTCGCACGTTGCTTCCACGAATATAGAGCTAAAAGAGCTTCTTTCCAGTTAATTAACAAAATCTATTTTGGCTCTTTATGTGCCCCCTAATTAGTGTATAAATATTCCCTTTGGTACGATTGTTTGGTATATAAATCTCTAATTTCTGGCAGAGTTTGAAAATTATAAGTTAATATTAAAGGGAGTTACGGAGTGAGTCGTGTGCTTAGCGCCGGAGTCGAAATTTATCCGTTTTTCAGCTATTATTCCCTCTTTCCAGAAGAAAAATTATTTTTCTGATATATACAGCGCTTTAATCACGTTGAAATATAGAAAAATAAATTTTTAAAAATAAAACGAAGTAAATAGAAAAAAAAATTAAAAAATACTCCGCGACCAGGACCGAACCCCTGACCACCCAGTCTACAAACTTCTTTATCCCTTGCGTTAACAACCACACCACGACTCGCACGTTGCTTCTACGAATATATAGCTAAAAGAGCTTCTTTCCAGTTAATTAACAAAATCTATTTTGGCTCTTTATGTGCCCCCTAATTAGTGTATAAATATTCCCTTTGGTACGATTGTTTGGTATATAAATCTCTAATTTCTGGCAGAGTTTGAAAATTATAAGTTAATATTAAAGGGAGTTACGGAGTGAGTCGTGTGCTTAGCTCCGGAGTCGAAATTTATCCGTTTTTCAGCTATTATTCCCTCTTTCCCGAAGAAAAATTATTTTTCTGATATATACAGCGCTTTAATCACGTTGAAATATCGAAAAATAAATTTTAAAAAATAAAACGAAGTAAATAGGAAAAAAAATTAAAAAATACTCCGTGACCAGGACCGAACCCCTGACCACCCAGTCTACAAACTTCTTTACCCTTTGCTTTAACAACCACACCACGACTCGCACGATGCTTCCACGAATATATAGCTAAAAGAGCTTCTTTCCAGTTAATTAACAAAATCTATTTTGGCTTTTTATGTGCCCCCTAATTAGTGTATAAATATTCCCTTTGGTACGATTGCTTGGTATATAAATCTCTAATTTCTGGCAGAGTTTGAAAATTATAAGTTAATATTAAAGGGAGTTACGGAGTGAGTCGTGTGCTTAGCTCCGGAGTCGAAATTTATCCGTTTTTCAGCTATTATTCCCTCTTTCCCGAAGAAAAATTATTTTTCTGATATATACAGCGCTTTAATCACGTTGAAATATAGAAAAATAAATTTTTAAAAATAAAACGAAGTAAATAGAAAAAAAAATTAAAAAATACTCCGCGACCAGGACCGAACCCCTGACCACCCAGTCTACAAACTTCTTTATCCTTTGCGTTAACAACCACACCACGACTCGCACGTTGCTTCCACGAATATATAGATAAAAGAGCTTCTTTCCAGTTAATTAACAAAATCTATTTTGGCTCTTTATGTGCCCCCTAATTAGTGTATAAATATTCCCTTTGGTACGATTGTTTGGTATATAAATCTCTAATTTCTAGCAGAGTTTGAAAATTATAAGTTAATATTAAAGGGAGTTACGGAGTGAGTCGTGTGCTTAGCTCCGGAGTCGAAATTTATCCGTTTTTCAGCTATTATTCCCTCTTTCCCGAAGAAAAATAATTTTTCTGATATATACAGCGCTTTTATCACGTTGAAATACAGAAAAATAAATTTTTAAAAATAAAACGAAGTAAATAGAAAAAAAAATTAAAAAATACTCCGTGACCAGGACCGAACCCCTGACCACCCAGTCTACAAACTTCTTTACCCTTTGCGTTAACAACCACACCACGACTCGCACGTTGCTTCCACGAATATAGAGCTAAAAGAGCTTCTTTCCAGTTAATTAACAAAATCTATTTTGGCTCTTTATGTGCCCCCTAATTAGTGTATAAATATTCCCTTTGGTACGATTGTTTGGTATATAAATCTCTAATTTCTGGCAGAGTTTGAAAATTATAAGTTAATATTAAAGGGAGTTACGGAGTGAGTCGTGTGCTTAGCGCCGGAGTCGAAATTTATCCGTTTTTCAGCTATTATTCCCTCTTTCCAGAAGAAAAATTATTTTTCTGATATATACAGCGCTTTAATCACGTTGAAATATAGAAAAATAAATTTTTAAAAATAAAACGAAGTAAATAGAAAAAAAAATTAAAAAATACTCCGCGACCAGGACCGAACCCCTGACCACCCAGTCTACAAACTTCTTTATCCCTTGCGTTAACAACCACACCACGACTCGCACGTTGCTTCCACGAATATATAGCTAAAAGAGCTTCTTTCCAGTTAATTAACAAAATCTATTTTGGCTCTTTATGTGCCCCCTAATTAGTGTATAAATATTCCATTTGGTACGATTGTTTGGTATATAAATCTCTAATTTCTGGCAGAGTTTGAAAATTATAAGTTAATATTAAAGGGAGTTACGGAGTGAGTCGTGTGCTTAGCGCCGGAGTCGAAATTTATCCGTTTTTCAGCTATTATTCCCTCTTTCCAGAAGAAAAATTATTTTTCTGATATATACAGCGCTTTAATCACGTTGAAATATAGAAAAATAAATTTTTAAAAATAAAACGAAGTAAATAGAAAAAAAAATTAAAAAATACTCCGCGACCAGGACCGAACCCCTGACCACCCAGTCTACAAACTTCTTTATCCCTTGCGTTAACAACCACACCACGACTCGCACGTTGCTTCCATGAATATATAGCTAAAAGAGCTTCTTTCCAGTTAATTAACAAAATCTATTTTGGCTCTTTATGTGCCCCCTAATTAGTGTATAAATATTCCCTTTGGTACGATTGTTTGGTATATAAATCTCTAATTTCTGGCAGAGTTTGAAAATTATAAGTTAATATTAAAGGGAGTTACGGAGTGAGTCGTGTGCTTAGCTCCGGAGTCGAAATTTATCCGTTTTTCAGCTATTATTCCCTCTTTCCCGAAGAAAAATTATTTTTCTGATATATACAGCGCTTTAATCACGTTGAAATATCGAAAAATAAATTTTAAAAAATAAAACGAAGTAAATAGGAAAAAAAATTAAAAAATACTCCGTGACCAGGACCGAACCCCTGACCACCCAGTCTACAAACTTCTTTACCCTTTGCGTTAACAACCACACCACGACTCGCACGATGCTTCCACGAATATATAGCTAAAAGAGCTTCTTTCCAGTTAATTAACAAAATCTATTTTGGCTCTTTATGTGCCCCCTAATTAGTGTATAAATATTCCCTTTGGTACGATTGCTTGGTATATAAATCTCTAATTTCTGGCAGAGTTTGAAAATTATAAGTTAATATTAAAGGGAGTTACGGAGTGAGTCGTGTGCTTAGCTCCGGAGTCGAAATTTATCCGTTTTTCAGCTATTATTCCCTCTTTCCCGAAGAAAAATTATTTTTCTGATATATACAGCACTTTAATCACGTTGAAATATAGAAAAATAAATTTTTAAAAATAAAACGAAGTAAATAGAAAAAAAAATTAAAAAAAACTCCGCGACCAGGACCGAACCCCTGACCACCCAGTCTACAAACTTCTTTATCCTTTGCGTTAACAACCACACCACGACTCGCACGTTGCTTCCACGAATATATAGATAAAAGAGCTTCTTTCCAGTTAATTAACAAAATCTATTTTGGCTCTTTATGTGCCCCCTAATTAGTGTATAAATATTCCCTTTGGTACGATTGTTTGGTATATAAATCTCTAATTTCTAGCAGAGTTTGAAAATTATAAGTTAATATTAAAGGGAGTTACGGAGTGAGTCGTGTGCTTAGCTCCGGAGTCGAAATTTATCCGTTTTTCAGCTATTATTCCCTCTTTCCCGAAGAAAAATTATTTTTCTGATATATACAGCGCTTTAATCACGTTGAAATATAGAAAAATAAATTTTTAAAAATAAAACGAAGTAAATAGAAAAAAAAATTAAAAAATACTCCGCGACCAGGACCGAACCCCTGACCACCCAGTCTACAAACTTCTTTATCCCTTGCGTTAACAACCACACCACGACTCGCACGTTGCTTCTACGAATATATAGCTAAAAGAGCTTCTTTCCAGTTAATTAACAAAATCTATTTTGGCTCTTTATGTGCCCCCTAATTAGTGTATAAATATTCCCTTTGGTACGATTGTTTGGTATATAAATCTCTAATTTCTGGCAGAGTTTGAAAATTATAAGTTAATATTAAAGGGAGTTACGGAGTGAGTCGTGTGCTTAGCTCCGGAGTCGAAATTTATCCGTTTTTCAGCTATTATTCCCTCTTTCCAGAAGAAAAATTATTTTTCTGATATATACAGCGCTTTAATCACGTTGAAATATCGAAAAATAAATTTTAAAAAATAAAACGAAGTAAATAGGAAAAAAAATTAAAAAATACTCCGTGACCAGGACCGAACCCCTGACCACCCAGTCTACAAACTTCTTTACCCTTTGCGTTAACAACCACACCACGACTCGCACGATGCTTCCACGAATATATAGCTAAAAGAGCTTCTTTCCAGTTAATTAACAAAATCTATTTTGGCTTTTTATGTGCCCCCTAATTAGTGTATAAATATTCCCTTTGGTACGATTGCTTGGTATATAAATCTCTAATTTCTGGCAGAGTTTGAAAATTATAAGTTAATATTAAAGGGAGTTACGGAGTGAGTCGTGTGCTTAGCTCCGGAGTCGAAATTTATCCGTTTTTCAGCTATTATTCCCTCTTTCCCGAAGAAAAATTATTTTTCTGATATATACAGCGCTTTTATCACGTTGAAATATAGAAAAATAAATTTTTAAAAATAAAACGAAGTAAATAGAAAAAAAAATTAAAAAATACTCCGCGACCAGGACCGAACCCCTGACCACCCAGTCTACAAACTTCTTTATCCTTTGCGTTAACAACCACACCACGACTCGCACGTTGCTTCCACGAATATATAGATAAAAGAGCTTCTTTCCAGTTAATTAACAAAATCTATTTTGGCTCTTTATGTGCCCCCTAATTAGTGTATAAATATTCCCTTTGGTACGATTGTTTGGTATATAAATCTCTAATTTCTAGCAGAGTTTGAAAATTATAAGTTAATATTAAAGGGAGTTACGGAGTGAGTCGTGTGCTTAGCTCCGGAGTCGAAATTTATCCGTTTTTCAGCTATTATTCCCTCTTTCCCGAAGAAAAATAATTTTTCTGATATATACAGCGCTTTTATCACGTTGAAATACAGAAAAATAAATTTTTAAAAATAAAACGAAGTAAATAGAAAAAAAAATTAAAAAATACTCCGTGACCAGGACCGAACCCCTGACCACCCAGTCTACAAACTTCTTTACCCTTTGCGTTAACAACCACACCACGACTCGCACGTTGCTTCCACGAATATAGAGCTAAAAGAGCTTCTTTCCAGTTAATTAACAAAATCTATTTTGGCTCTTTATGTGCCCCCTAATTAGTGTATAAATATTCCCTTTGGTACGATTGTTTGGTATATAAATCTCTAATTTCTGGCAGAGTTTGAAAATTATAAGTTAATATTAAAGGGAGTTACGGAGTGAGTCGTGTGCTTAGCGCCGGAGTCGAAATTTATCCGTTTTTCAGCTATTATTCCCTCTTTCCAGAAGAAAAATTATTTTTCTGATATATACAGCGCTTTAATCACGTTGAAATATAGAAAAATAAATTTTTAAAAATAAAACGAAGTAAATAGAAAAAAAAATTAAAAAATACTCCGCGACCAGGACCGAACCCCTGACCACCCAGTCTACAAACTTCTTTATCCCTTGCGTTAACAACCACACCACGACTCGCACGTTGCTTCCACGAATATATAGCTAAAAGAGCTTCTTTCCAGTTAATTAACAAAATCTATTTTGGCTCTTTATGTGCCCCCTAATTAGTGTATAAATATTCCATTTGGTACGATTGTTTGGTATATAAATCTCTAATTTCTGGCAGAGTTTGAAAATTATAAGTTAATATTAAAGGGAGTTACGGAGTGAGTCGTGTGCTTAGCGCCGGAGTCGAAATTTATCCGTTTTTCAGCTATTATTCCCTCTTTCCAGAAGAAAAATTATTTTTCTGATATATACAGCGCTTTAATCACGTTGAAATATAGAAAAATAAATTTTTAAAAATAAAACGAAGTAAATAGAAAAAAAAATTAAAAAATACTCCGCGACCAGGACCGAACCCCTGACCACCCAGTCTACAAACTTCTTTATCCCTTGCGTTAACAACCACACCACGACTCGCACGTTGCTTCCATGAATATATAGCTAAAAGAGCTTCTTTCCAGTTAATTAACAAAATCTATTTTGGCTCTTTATGTGCCCCCTAATTAGTGTATAAATATTCCCTTTGGTACGATTGTTTGGTATATAAATCTCTAATTTCTGGCAGAGTTTGAAAATTATAAGTTAATATTAAAGGGAGTTACGGAGTGAGTCGTGTGCTTAGCTCCGGAGTCGAAATTTATCCGTTTTTCAGCTATTATTCCCTCTTTCCCGAAGAAAAATTATTTTTCTGATATATACAGCGCTTTAATCACGTTGAAATATCGAAAAATAAATTTTAAAAAATAAAACGAAGTAAATAGGAAAAAAAATTAAAAAATACTCCGTGACCAGGACCGAACCCCTGACCACCCAGTCTACAAACTTCTTTACCCTTTGCGTTAACAACCACACCACGACTCGCACGATGCTTCCACGAATATATAGCTAAAAGAGCTTCTTTCCAGTTAATTAACAAAATCTATTTTGGCTCTTTATGTGCCCCCTAATTAGTGTATAAATATTCCCTTTGGTACGATTGCTTGGTATATAAATCTCTAATTTCTGGCAGAGTTTGAAAATTATAAGTTAATATTAAAGGGAGTTACGGAGTGAGTCGTGTGCTTAGCTCCGGAGTCGAAATTTATCCGTTTTTCAGCTATTATTCCCTCTTTCCCGAAGAAAAATTATTTTTCTGATATATACAGCACTTTAATCACGTTGAAATATAGAAAAATAAATTTTTAAAAATAAAACGAAGTAAATAGAAAAAAAAATTAAAAAAAACTCCGCGACCAGGACCGAACCCCTGACCACCCAGTCTACAAACTTCTTTATCCTTTGCGTTAACAACCACACCACGACTCGCACGTTGCTTCCACGAATATATAGATAAAAGAGCTTCTTTCCAGTTAATTAACAAAATCTATTTTGGCTCTTTATGTGCCCCCTAATTAGTGTATAAATATTCCCTTTGGTACGATTGTTTGGTATATAAATCTCTAATTTCTAGCAGAGTTTGAAAATTATAAGTTAATATTAAAGGGAGTTACGGAGTGAGTCGTGTGCTTAGCTCCGGAGTCGAAATTTATCCGTTTTTCAGCTATTATTCCCTCTTTCCCGAAGAAAAATTATTTTTCTGATATATACAGCGCTTTAATCACGTTGAAATATAGAAAAATAAATTTTTAAAAATAAAACGAAGTAAATAGAAAAAAAAATTAAAAAATACTCCGCGACCAGGACCGAACCCCTGACCACCCAGTCTACAAACTTCTTTATCCCTTGCGTTAACAACCACACCACGACTCGCACGTTGCTTCTACGAATATATAGCTAAAAGAGCTTCTTTCCAGTTAATTAACAAAATCTATTTTGGCTCTTTATGTGCCCCCTAATTAGTGTATAAATATTCCCTTTGGTACGATTGTTTGGTATATAAATCTCTAATTTCTGGCAGAGTTTGAAAATTATAAGTTAATATTAAAGGGAGTTACGGAGTGAGTCGTGTGCTTAGCTCCGGAGTCGAAATTTATCCGTTTTTCAGCTATTATTCCCTCTTTCCAGAAGAAAAATTATTTTTCTGATATATACAGCGCTTTAATCACGTTGAAATATCGAAAAATAAATTTTAAAAAATAAAACGAAGTAAATAGGAAAAAAAATTAAAAAATACTCCGTGACCAGGACCGAACCCCTGACCACCCAGTCTACAAACTTCTTTACCCTTTGCGTTAACAACCACACCACGACTCGCACGATGCTTCCACGAATATATAGCTAAAAGAGCTTCTTTCCAGTTAATTAACAAAATCTATTTTGGCTTTTTATGTGCCCCCTAATTAGTGTATAAATATTCCCTTTGGTACGATTGCTTGGTATATAAATCTCTAATTTCTGGCAGAGTTTGAAAATTATAAGTTAATATTAAAGGGAGTTACGGAGTGAGTCGTGTGCTTAGCTCCGGAGTCGAAATTTATCCGTTTTTCAGCTATTATTCCCTCTTTCCCGAAGAAAAATTATTTTTCTGATATATACAGCGCTTTAATCACGTTGAAATATAGAAAAATAAATTTTTAAAAATAAAACGAAGTAAATAGAAAAAAAAATTAAAAAATACTCCGCGACCAGGACCGAACCCCTGACCACCCAGTCTACAAACTTCTTTATCCTTTGCGTTAACAACCACACCACGACTCGCACGTTGCTTCCACGAATATATAGATAAAAGAGCTTCTTTCCAGTTAATTAACAAAATCTATTTTGGCTCTTTATGTGCCCCCTAATTAGTGTATAAATATTCCCTTTGGTACGATTGTTTGGTATATAAATCTCTAATTTCTAGCAGAGTTTGAAAATTATAAGTTAATATTAAAGGGAGTTACGGAGTGAGTCGTGTGCTTTGCTCCGGAGTCGAAATTTATCCGTTTTTCAGCTATTATTCCCTCTTTCTCGAAGAAAAATAATTTTTCTGATATATACAGCGCTTTTATCACGTTGAAATACAGAAAAATAAATTTTTAAAAATAAAACGAAGTAAATAGAAAAAAAAATTAAAAAATACTCCGTGACCAGGACCGAACCCCTGACCACCCAGTCTACAAACTTCTTTACCCTTTGCGTTAACAACCACACCACGACTCGCACGTTGCTTCCACGAATATATAGCTAAAAGAGCTTCTTTCCGGTTAATTAACAAAATCTATTTTGGCTCTTTATATGCCCCCTAATTAGTGTATAAATATTCCCTTTGGTACGATTGTTTGGAATATAGAACTCTAATTTCTGGCTGATTTTGAAAATTATAAGTTAATATTAAAGGGAGTTACGGAGTGAGTCGTGTGCTTAGTTCCGGAGTCGAAATTTATCCGTTTTTCAGCTATTATTCCCTCTTTCCCGAAGAAAAATAATTTTTCTGATATATACAGCGCTTTTATCACGTTGAAATATAGAAAAATAAATTTTTAAAAATAAAACGAAGTAAATTGAAAAAAAATTAAAAAATACTCCGTGACCAGGACCGAGCCCCTCACCACCCAGTCTACAAACTTCTTTATCCTTTGCGTTAACAACCACACCACGACTCGCACGTTGCTTCCACGAATATATAGCTAAAAGAGCTTCTTTCCGGTTAATTAACAAAATCTATTTTGGCTCTTTATGTGCCAACTAATTAGTGTATAAATATTCCCTTTGGTACGATTGTTTGGTATATAAAACTCTAATTTCTGGCAGAGTTTGAAAATTATAAGTTAATATTAAAGGGAGTTACGGAGTGAGTCGTGTGCTTAGCTCCGGAGTCGAAATTTATCCGTTTTTCAGCTATTATTCCCTCTTTCCCGAAGAAAAATAGTTTTTCTGATATATACAGCGCTTTAATCACGTTGAAATATCGAAAAATAAATTTTAAAAAATAAAACGAAGTAAATAGAAAAAAAAATTAAAAAATACTCCGTGACCAGGACCGAACCCCTGACCACCCAGTCTACAAACTTCTTTACCCTTTGCGTTAACAACCACACCACGACTCGCACGTTGCTTCCACGAATATATAGCTAAAAGAGCTTCTTTCCAGTTAATTAACAAAATCTATTTTGGCACTTTATGTGCCCCCTAATTAGTGTATAAATATTCCCTTTGGTACGATTTCTTGGTATATAAATCTCTAATTTCTGGCAGAGTTTGAAAATTATAAGTTAATATTAAAGGGAGTTACGGAGTGAGTCGTGTGCTTAGCTCCGGAGTCGAAATTTATCCGTTTTTCAGCTATTATTCCCTCTTTCCCGAAGAAAAATTATTTTTCTGATATATACAGCGCTTTAATCACGTTGAAATATAGAAAAATAAATTTTTAAAAATAAAACGAAGTAAATAGAAAAAAAAAATTAAAAAATACTCCGCGATCAGGACCGAACCCCTGACCACCCAGTCTACAAACTTCTTTATCCTTTGCGTTAACAACCACACCACGACTCGCACGTTGCTTCCACGAATATATAGATAAAAGAGCTTCTTTCCAGTTAATTAACAAAAGCTATTTTGGCTCTTTATGTGCCCCCTAATTAGTGTATAAATATTCCCTTTGGTACGATTGTTTGGTATATAAATCTCTAATTTCTGGCAGAGTTTGAAAATTATAAGTTAATATTAAAGGGAGTTACGGAGTGAGTCGTGTGCTTAGCTCCGGAGTCGAAATTTATCCGTTTTTCAGCTATTATTCCCTCTTTCCCGAAGAAAAATAATTTTTCTGATATATACAGCGCTTTTATCACGTTGAAATATAGAAAAATAAATTTTTAAAAATAAAACGAAGTAAATAGAAAAAAAAATTAAAAAATACTCCTTGACCAGGACCGAACCCCTGACCACCCAGTCTACAAACTTCTTTACCCTTTGCGTTAACAACCACACCACGACTCGCACGTTGCTTCCACGAATATATAGCTAAAAGAGCTTCTTTCCGGTTAATTAACAAAATCTATTTTGGCTCTTTATGTGCCAACTAATTAGTGTATAAATATTCCCTTTGGTACGATTGCTTGGTATATAAATCTCTAATTTCTGGCAGAGTTTGAAAATTATAAGTTAAAATTAAAGGGAGTTACGGAGTGAGTCGTGTGCTTAGCTCCGGAGTCGAAATTTATCCGTTTTTCAGCTATTATTCCCTCTTTCCCGAAGAAAAATTATTTTTCTGATATATACAGCGCTTTAATCACGTTGAAATATAGAAAAATAAATTTTTAAAAATAAAACGAAGTAAATAGAAAAAAAAATTAAAAAATACTCCGCGACCAGG
Source organism: Parasteatoda tepidariorum (assembly GCF_982258835.1). NCBI lineage: Eukaryota > Metazoa > Arthropoda > Arachnida > Araneae > Theridiidae > Parasteatoda > Parasteatoda tepidariorum. The sequence continues at coordinate 669,874 of NC_141761.1, forward strand.
ACCGAACCCCTGACCACCCAGTCTACAAACTTCTTTATCCTTTGCGTTAACAACCCCATCACGACTCGCACGTTGCTTCCACGAATATATAGCTAAAAGAGCTTCTTTCCAGTTAATTAACAAAATCTATTTTGGCTCTTTATGTGCCCCCTAATTAGTGTATAAATATTCCCTTTGGTACGATTGTTTGGTATATAAATCTCTAATTTCTGGCAGAGTTTGAAAATTATAAGTTAATATTAAAAGGAGTTACGGAGTGAGTCGTGTGCTTAGCTCCGGAGTCGAAATTTATCCGTTTTTCAGCTATTATTCCCTCTTTCCCGAAGAAAAATAGTTTTTCTGATATATACAGCGCTTTAATCACGTTGAAATATCGAAAAATAAATTTTAAAAAATAAAACGAAGTAAATAGAAAAAAAAATTAAAAAATACTCCGTGACCAGGACCGAACCCCTGACCACCCAGTCTACAAACTTCTTTACCCTTTGCGTTAACAACCACACCACGACTCGCACGTTGCTTCCACGAATATATAGCTAAAAGAGCTTCTTTCCAGTTAATTAACAAAATCTATTTTGGCACTTTATGTGCCCCCTAATTAGTGTATAAATATTCCCTTTGGTACGATTTCTTGGTATATAAATCTCTAATTTCTGGCAGAGTTTGAAAATTATAAGTTAATATTAAAGGGAGTTACGGAGTGAGTCGTGTGCTTAGCTCCGGAGTCGAAATTTATCCGTTTTTCAGCTATTATTCCCTCTTTCCCGAAGAAAAATTATTTTTCTGATATATACAGCGCTTTAATCACGTTGAAATATAGAAAAATAAATTTTTAAAAATAAAACGAAGTAAATAGAAAAAAAAATTAAAAAATACTCCGCGATCAGGACCGAACCCCTGACCACCCAGTCTACAAACTTCTTTATCCTTTGCGTTAACAACCGCACCACGACTCGCACGTTGCTTCCACGAATATATAGATAAAAGAGCTTCTTTCCAGTTAATTAACAAAAGCTATTTTGGCTCTTTATGTGCCCCCTAATTAGTGTATAAATATTCCCTTTGGTACGATTGTTTGGTATATAAATCTCTAATTTCTGGCAGAGTTTGAAAATTATAAGTTAATATTAAAGGGAGTTACGGAGTGAGTCGTGTGCTTAGCTCCGGAGTCGAAATTTATCCGTTTTTCAGCTATTATTCCCTCTTTCCCGAAGAAAAATAATTTTTCTGATATATACAGCGCTTTTATCACGTTGAAATATAGAAAAATAAATTTTTAAAAATAAAACGAAGTAAATAGAAAAAAAAATTAAAAAATACTCCTTGACCAGGACCGAACCCCTGACCACCCAGTCTACAAACTTCTTTACCCTTTGCGTTAACAACCACACCACGACTCGCACGTTGCTTCCACGAATATATAGCTAAAAGAGCTTCTTTCCGGTTAATTAACAAAATCTATTTTGGCTCTTTATGTGCCAACTAATTAGTGTATAAATATTCCCTTTGGTACGATTGCTTGGTATATAAATCTCTAATTTCTGGCAGAGTTTGAAAATTATAAGTTAATATTAAAGGGAGTTACGGAGTGAGTCGTGTGCTTAGCTCCGGAGTCGAAATTTATCCGTTTTTCAGCTATTATTCCCTCTTTCCCGAAGAAAAATTATTTTTCTGATATATACAGCGCTTTAATCACGTTGAAATATAGAAAAATAAATTTTTAAAAATAAAACGAAGTAAATAGAAAAAAAAATTAAAAAATACTCCGCGACCAGGACCGAACCCCTGACCACCCAGTCTACAAACTTCTTTATCCTTTGCGTTAACAACCACATCACGACTCGCACGTTGCTTCCACGAATATATAGCTAAAAGAGCTTCTTTCCAGTTAATTAACAAAATCTATTTTGGCTCTTTATGTGCCCCCTAATTAGTGTATAAATATTCCCTTTGGTACGATTGCTTGGTATATAAATCTCTAATTTCTGGCAGAGTTTGAAAATTATAAGTTAATATTAAAGGGAGTTACGGAGTGAGTCGTGTGCTTAGCTCCGGAGTCGAAATTTATCCGTTTTTCAGCTATTATTCCCTCTTTCCCGAAGAAAAATTATTTTTCTGATATATACAGCACTTTAATCACGTTGAAATATAGAAAAATAAATTTTTAAAAATAAAACGAAGTAAATAGAAAAAAAAATTAAAAAAAACTCCGCGACCAGGACCGAACCCCTGACCACCCAGTCTACAAACTTCTTTATCCTTTGCGTTAACAACCACACCACGACTCGCACGTTGCTTCCACGAATATATAGATAAAAGAGCTTCTTTCCAGTTAATTAACAAAATCTATTTTGGCTCTTTATGTGCCCCCTAATTAGTGTATAAATATTCCCTTTGGTACGATTGTTTGGTATATAAATCTCTAATTTCTAGCAGAGTTTGAAAATTATAAGTTAATATTAAAGGGAGTTACGGAGTGAGTCGTGTGCTTAGCTCCGGAGTCGAAATTTATCCGTTTTTCAGCTATTATTCCCTCTTTCCCGAAGAAAAATTATTTTTCTGATATATACAGCGCTTTAATCACGTTGAAATATCGAAAAATAAATTTTTAAAAATAAAACGAAGTAAATAGAAAAAAAAATTAAAAAATACTCCGTGACCAGGACCGAACCCCTGACCACCCAGTCTACAAACTTCTTTACCCTTTGCGTTAACAACCACACCACGACTCGCACGATGCTTCCACGAATATATAGCTAAAAGAGCTTCTTTCCAGTTAATTAACAAAATCTATTTTGGCTTTTTATGTGCCCCCTAATTAGTGTATAAATATTCCCTTTGGTACGATTGCTTGGTATATAAATCTCTAATTTCTGGCAGAGTTTGAAAATTATAAGTTAATATTAAAGGGAGTTACGGAGTGAGTCGTGTGCTTAGCTCCGGAGTCGAAATTTATCCGTTTTTCAGCTATTATTCCCTCTTTCCCGAAGAAAAATTATTTTTCTGATATATACAGCGCTTTAATCACGTTGAAATATAGAAAAATAAATTTTTAAAAATAAAACGAAGTAAATAGAAAAAAAAATTAAAAAATACTCCGCGACCAGGACCGAACCCCTGACCACCCAGTCTACAAACTTCTTTATCCTTTGCGTTAACAACCACACCACGACTCGCACGTTGCTTCCACGAATATATAGATAAAAGAGCTTCTTTCCAGTTAATTAACAAAATCTATTTTGGCTCTTTATGTGCCCCCTAATTAGTGTATAAATATTCCCTTTGGTACGATTGTTTGGTATATAAATCTCTAATTTCTAGCAGAGTTTGAAAATTATAAGTTAATATTAAAGGGAGTTACGGAGTGAGTCGTGTGCTTTGCTCCGGAGTCGAAATTTATCCGTTTTTCAGCTATTATTCCCTCTTTCTCGAAGAAAAATAATTTTTCTGATATATACAGCGCTTTTATCACGTTGAAATACAGAAAAATAAATTTTTAAAAATAAAACGAAGTAAATAGAAAAAAAAATTAAAAAATACTCCGTGACCAGGACCGAACCCCTGACCACCCAGTCTACAAACTTCTTTACCCTTTGCGTTAACAACCACACCACGACTCGCACGTTGCTTCCACGAATATATAGCTAAAAGAGCTTCTTTCCGGTTAATTAACAAAATCTATTTTGGCTCTTTATATGCCCCCTAATTAGTGTATAAATATTCCCTTTGGTACGATTGTTTGGAATATAGAACTCTAATTTCTGGCTGATTTTGAAAATTATAAGTTAATATTAAAGGGAGTTACGGAGTGAGTCGTGTGCTTAGTTCCGGAGTCGAAATTTATCCGTTTTTCAGCTATTATTCCCTCTTTCCCGAAGAAAAATAATTTTTCTGATATATACAGCGCTTTTATCACGTTGAAATATAGAAAAATAAATTTTTAAAAATAAAACGAAGTAAATTGAAAAAAAATTAAAAAATACTCCGTGACCAGGACCGAGCCCCTCACCACCCAGTCTACAAACTTCTTTATCCTTTGCGTTAACAACCACACCACGACTCGCACGTTGCTTCCACGAATATATAGCTAAAAGAGCTTCTTTCCGGTTAATTAACAAAATCTATTTTGGCTCTTTATGTGCCAACTAATTAGTGTATAAATATTCCCTTTGGTACGATTGTTTGGTATATAAAACTCTAATTTCTGGCAGAGTTTGAAAATTATAAGTTAATATTAAAGGGAGTTACGGAGTGAGTCGTGTGCTTAGCTCCGGAGTCGAAATTTATCCGTTTTTCAGCTATTATTCCCTCTTTCCCGAAGAAAAATAGTTTTTCTGATATATACAGCGCTTTAATCACGTTGAAATATCGAAAAATAAATTTTAAAAAATAAAACGAAGTAAATAGAAAAAAAAATTAAAAAATACTCCGTGACCAGGACCGAACCCCTGACCACCCAGTCTACAAACTTCTTTACCCTTTGCGTTAACAACCACACCACGACTCGCACGTTGCTTCCACGAATATATAGCTAAAAGAGCTTCTTTCCAGTTAATTAACAAAATCTATTTTGGCACTTTATGTGCCCCCTAATTAGTGTATAAATATTCCCTTTGGTACGATTTCTTGGTATATAAATCTCTAATTTCTGGCAGAGTTTGAAAATTATAAGTTAATATTAAAGGGAGTTACGGAGTGAGTCGTGTGCTTAGCTCCGGAGTCGAAATTTATCCGTTTTTCAGCTATTATTCCCTCTTTCCCGAAGAAAAATTATTTTTCTGATATATACAGCGCTTTAATCACGTTGAAATATAGAAAAATAAATTTTTAAAAATAAAACGAAGTAAATAGAAAAAAAAAATTAAAAAATACTCCGCGATCAGGACCGAACCCCTGACCACCCAGTCTACAAACTTCTTTATCCTTTGCGTTAACAACCACACCACGACTCGCACGTTGCTTCCACGAATATATAGATAAAAGAGCTTCTTTCCAGTTAATTAACAAAAGCTATTTTGGCTCTTTATGTGCCCCCTAATTAGTGTATAAATATTCCCTTTGGTACGATTGTTTGGTATATAAATCTCTAATTTCTGGCAGAGTTTGAAAATTATAAGTTAATATTAAAGGGAGTTACGGAGTGAGTCGTGTGCTTAGCTCCGGAGTCGAAATTTATCCGTTTTTCAGCTATTATTCCCTCTTTCCCGAAGAAAAATAATTTTTCTGATATATACAGCGCTTTTATCACGTTGAAATATAGAAAAATAAATTTTTAAAAATAAAACGAAGTAAATAGAAAAAAAAATTAAAAAATACTCCTTGACCAGGACCGAACCCCTGACCACCCAGTCTACAAACTTCTTTACCCTTTGCGTTAACAACCACACCACGACTCGCACGTTGCTTCCACGAATATATAGCTAAAAGAGCTTCTTTCCGGTTAATTAACAAAATCTATTTTGGCTCTTTATGTGCCAACTAATTAGTGTATAAATATTCCCTTTGGTACGATTGCTTGGTATATAAATCTCTAATTTCTGGCAGAGTTTGAAAATTATAAGTTAAAATTAAAGGGAGTTACGGAGTGAGTCGTGTGCTTAGCTCCGGAGTCGAAATTTATCCGTTTTTCAGCTATTATTCCCTCTTTCCCGAAGAAAAATTATTTTTCTGATATATACAGCGCTTTAATCACGTTGAAATATAGAAAAATAAATTTTTAAAAATAAAACGAAGTAAATAGAAAAAAAAATTAAAAAATACTCCGCGACCAGGACCGAACCCCTGACCACCCAGTCTACAAACTTCTTTATCCTTTGCGTTAACAACCCCATCACGACTCGCACGTTGCTTCCACGAATATATAGCTAAAAGAGCTTCTTTCCAGTTAATTAACAAAATCTATTTTGGCTCTTTATGTGCCCCCTAATTAGTGTATAAATATTCCCTTTGGTACGATTGTTTGGTATATAAATCTCTAATTTCTGGCAGAGTTTGAAAATTATAAGTTAATATTAAAAGGAGTTACGGAGTGAGTCGTGTGCTTAGCTCCGGAGTCGAAATTTATCCGTTTTTCAGCTATTATTCCCTCTTTCCCGAAGAAAAATAGTTTTTCTGATATATACAGCGCTTTAATCACGTTGAAATATCGAAAAATAAATTTTAAAAAATAAAACGAAGTAAATAGAAAAAAAAATTAAAAAATACTCCGTGACCAGGACCGAACCCCTGACCACCCAGTCTACAAACTTCTTTACCCTTTGCGTTAACAACCACACCACGACTCGCACGTTGCTTCCACGAATATATAGCTAAAAGAGCTTCTTTCCAGTTAATTAACAAAATCTATTTTGGCACTTTATGTGCCCCCTAATTAGTGTATAAATATTCCCTTTGGTACGATTTCTTGGTATATAAATCTCTAATTTCTGGCAGAGTTTGAAAATTATAAGTTAATATTAAAGGGAGTTACGGAGTGAGTCGTGTGCTTAGCTCCGGAGTCGAAATTTATCCGTTTTTCAGCTATTATTCCCTCTTTCCCGAAGAAAAATTATTTTTCTGATATATACAGCGCTTTAATCACGTTGAAATATAGAAAAATAAATTTTTAAAAATAAAACGAAGTAAATAGAAAAAAAAATTAAAAAATACTCCGCGATCAGGACCGAACCCCTGACCACCCAGTCTACAAACTTCTTTATCCTTTGCGTTAACAACCGCACCACGACTCGCACGTTGCTTCCACGAATATATAGATAAAAGAGCTTCTTTCCAGTTAATTAACAAAAGCTATTTTGGCTCTTTATGTGCCCCCTAATTAGTGTATAAATATTCCCTTTGGTACGATTGTTTGGTATATAAATCTCTAATTTCTGGCAGAGTTTGAAAATTATAAGTTAATATTAAAGGGAGTTACGGAGTGAGTCGTGTGCTTAGCTCCGGAGTCGAAATTTATCCGTTTTTCAGCTATTATTCCCTCTTTCCCGAAGAAAAATAATTTTTCTGATATATACAGCGCTTTTATCACGTTGAAATATAGAAAAATAAATTTTTAAAAATAAAACGAAGTAAATAGAAAAAAAAATTAAAAAATACTCCTTGACCAGGACCGAACCCCTGACCACCCAGTCTACAAACTTCTTTACCCTTTGCGTTAACAACCACACCACGACTCGCACGTTGCTTCCACGAATATATAGCTAAAAGAGCTTCTTTCCGGTTAATTAACAAAATCTATTTTGGCTCTTTATGTGCCAACTAATTAGTGTATAAATATTCCCTTTGGTACGATTGCTTGGTATATAAATCTCTAATTTCTGGCAGAGTTTGAAAATTATAAGTTAATATTAAAGGGAGTTACGGAGTGAGTCGTGTGCTTAGCTCCGGAGTCGAAATTTATCCGTTTTTCAGCTATTATTCCCTCTTTCCCGAAGAAAAATTATTTTTCTGATATATACAGCGCTTTAATCACGTTGAAATATAGAAAAATAAATTTTTAAAAATAAAACGAAGTAAATAGAAAAAAAAATTAAAAAATACTCCGCGACCAGGACCGAACCCCTGACCACCCAGTCTACAAACTTCTTTATCCTTTGCGTTAACAACCACATCACGACTCGCACGTTGCTTCCACGAATATATAGCTAAAAGAGCTTCTTTCCAGTTAATTAACAAAATCTATTTTGGCTCTTTATGTGCCCCCTAATTAGTGTATAAATATTCCCTTTGGTACGATTGTTTGGTATATAAATCTCTAATTTCTGGCAGAGTTTGAAAATTATAAGTTAATATTAAAGGGAGTTACGGAGTGAGTCGTGTGCTTAGCTCCGGAGTCGAAATTTATCCGTTTTTCAGCTATTATTCCCTCTTTCCCGAAGAAAAATAATTTTTCTTATATATACAGCGCTTTAATCACGTTGAAATATCGAAAAATAAATTTTAAAAAATAAAACGAAGTAAATAGAAAAAAAAATTAAAAAATACTCCGTGACCAGGACCGAACCCCTGACCACCCAGTCTACAAACTTCTTTACCCTTTGCGTTAACAACCACACCACGACTCGCACGTTGCTTCCACGAATATATAGCTAAAAGAGCTTCTTTCCAGTTAATTAACAAAATCTATTTTGGCACTTTATGTGCCCCCTAATTAGTGTATAAATATTCCCTTTGGTACGATTGCTTGGTATATAAATCTCTAATTTCTGGCTGAGTTTGAAAATTATAAGTTAATATTAAAGGGAGTTACGGAGTGAGTCGTGTGCTTAGCTCCGGAGTCGAAATTTATCCGTTTTTCAGATATTATTCCCTCTTTCCCGAAGAAAAATTATTTTTCTGATATATACAGCGGTTTAATCACGTTGAAATATAGAAAAATAAATTTTTAAAAATAAAACGAAGTAAATAGAAAAAAAAATTAAAAAATACTCCGCGACCAGGACCGAACCCCTGACCACCCAGTCTACAAACTTCTTTATCCCTTGCGTTAACAACCACACCACGACTCGCACGTTGCTTCCACGAATATATAGCTAAAAGAGCTTCTTTCCAGTTAATTAACAAAATCTATTTTGGCTCTTTATGTGCCCCCTAATTAGTGTATAAATATTCCCTTTGGTACGATTGTTTGGTATATAAATCTCTAATTTCTGGCAGTGTTTGAAAATTATAAGTTAATATTAAAGGGAGTTACGGAGTGAGTCGTGTGCTTAGCGCCGGAGTCGAAATTTATCCGTTTTTCAGCTATTATTCCCTCTTTCCAGAAGAAAAATTATTTTTCTGATATATACAGCGCTTTAATCACGTTGAAATATAGAAAAATAAATTTTTAAAAATAAAACGAAGTAAATAGAAAAAAAAATTAAAAAATACTCCGCGACCAGGACCGAACCCCTGACCACCCAGTCTACAAACTTCTTTATCCCTTGCGTTAACAACCACACCACGACTCGCACGTTGCTTCCACGAATATGTAGCTAAAAGAGCTTCTTTCCAGTTAATTAACAAAATCTATTTTGGCTCTTTATGTGCCCCCTAATTAGTGTATAAATATTCCCTTTAGTACGATTGCTTGGTATATAAATCTCTAATTTCTGGCAGAGTTTGAAAATTATAAGTTAATATTAAAGGGAGTTACGGAGTGAGTCGTGTGCTTAGCTCCGGATTCGAAATTTATCCGTTTTTCAGCTATTATTCCCTCTTTCCCGAAGAAAAATTATTTTTCTGATATATACAGCGCTTTAATCACGTTGAAATATAGAAAAATAAATTTTTAAAAATAAAACGAAGTAAATAGAAAAAAAAATTAAAAAATACTCCGCGACCAGGACCGAACCCCTGACCACCCAGTCTACAAACTTCTTTATCCTTTGCGTTAACAACCCCATCACGACTCGCACGTTGCTTCCACGAATATATAGCTAAAAGAGCTTCTTTCCAGTTAATTAACAAAATCTATTTTGGCTCTTTATGTGCCCCCTAATTAGTGTATAAATATTCCCTTTGGTACGATTGTTTGGTATATAAATCTCTAATTTCTGGCAGAGTTTGAAAATTATAAGTTAATATTAAAAGGAGTTACGGAGTGAGTCGTGTGCTTAGCTCCGGAGTCGAAATTTATCCGTTTTTCAGCTATTATTCCCTCTTTCCCGAAGAAAAATAGTTTTTCTGATATATACAGCGCTTTAATCACGTTGAAATATCGAAAAATAAATTTTAAAAAATAAAACGAAGTAAATAGAAAAAAAAATTAAAAAATACTCCGTGACCAGGACCGAACCCCTGACCACCCAGTCTACAAACTTCTTTACCCTTTGCGTTAACAACCACACCACGACTCGCACGTTGCTTCCACGAATATATAGCTAAAAGAGCTTCTTTCCAGTTAATTAACAAAATCTATTTTGGCACTTTATGTGCCCCCTAATTAGTGTATAAATATTCCCTTTGGTACGATTTCTTGGTATATAAATCTCTAATTTCTGGCAGAGTTTGAAAATTATAAGTTAATATTAAAGGGAGTTACGGAGTGAGTCGTGTGCTTAGCTCCGGAGTCGAAATTTATCCGTTTTTCAGCTATTATTCCCTCTTTCCCGAAGAAAAATTATTTTTCTGATATATACAGCGCTTTAATCACGTTGAAATATAGAAAAATAAATTTTTAAAAATAAAACGAAGTAAATAGAAAAAAAAATTAAAAAATACTCCGCGATCAGGACCGAACCCCTGACCACCCAGTCTACAAACTTCTTTATCCTTTGCGTTAACAACCGCACCACGACTCGCACGTTGCTTCCACGAATATATAGATAAAAGAGCTTCTTTCCAGTTAATTAACAAAAGCTATTTTGGCTCTTTATGTGCCCCCTAATTAGTGTATAAATATTCCCTTTGGTACGATTGTTTGGTATATAAATCTCTAATTTCTGGCAGAGTTTGAAAATTATAAGTTAATATTAAAGGGAGTTACGGAGTGAGTCGTGTGCTTAGCTCCGGAGTCGAAATTTATCCGTTTTTCAGCTATTATTCCCTCTTTCCCGAAGAAAAATAATTTTTCTGATATATACAGCGCTTTTATCACGTTGAAATATAGAAAAATAAATTTTTAAAAATAAAACGAAGTAAATAGAAAAAAAAATTAAAAAATACTCCGCGACCAGGACCGAACCCCTGACCACCCAGTCTACAAACTTCTTTATCCTTTGCGTTAACAACCACACCACGACTCGCACGTTGCTTCCACGAATATATAGATAAAAGAGCTTCTTTCCAGTTAATTAACAAAATCTATTTTGGCTCTTTATGTGCCCCCTAATTAGTGTATAAATATTCCCTTTGGTACGATTGTTTGGTATATAAATCTCTAATTTCTAGCAGAGTTTGAAAATTATAAGTTAATATTAAAGGGAGTTACGGAGTGAGTCGTGTGCTTAGCTCCGGAGTCGAAATTTATCCGTTTTTCAGCTATTATTCCCTCTTTCCCGAAGAAAAATAATTTTTCTGATATATACAGCGCTTTTATCACGTTGAAATACAGAAAAATAAATTTTTAAAAATAAAACGAAGTAAATAGAAAAAAAAATTAAAAAATACTCCGTGACCAGGACCGAACCCCTGACCACCCAGTCTTCAAACTTCTTTACCCTTTGCGTTAACAACCACACCACGACTCGCACGTTGCTTCCACGAATATATAGCTAAAAGAGCTTCTTTCCGGTTAATTAACAAAATCTATTTTGGCTCTTTATATGCCCCCTAATTAGTGTATAAATATTCCCTTTGGTACGATTGTTTGGAATATAGAACTCTAATTTCTGGCAGAGTTTGAAAATTATAAAGGAATATTAAAGGGAGTTACGGAGTGAGTCGTGTGCTTAGCTCCGGAGTCGAAATTTATCCGTTTTTCAGCTATTATTCCCTCTTTCCCGAAGAAAAATAATTTTTCTGATATATACAGCGCTTTTATCAAGTTGAAATATAGAAAAATAAATTTTTAAAAATAAAACGAAGTAAATTGAAAAAAAATTAAAAAATACTCCGTGACCAGGACCGAGCCCCTCACCACCCAGTCTACAAACTTCTTTATCCTTTGCGTTAACAACCACACCACGACTCGCACGTTGCTTCCACGAATATATAGCTAAAAGAGCTTCTTTCCGGTTAATTAACAAAATCTATTTTGGCTCTTTATGTGCCAACTAATTAGTGTATAAATATTCCCTTTGGTACGATTGTTTGATATATAAAACTCTAATTTCTGGCAGAGTTTGAAAATTATAAGTTAATATTAAAGGGAGTTACGGAGTGAGTCGTGTGCTTAGCTCCGGAGTCGAAATTTATCCGTTTTTCAGCTATTATTCCCTCTTTCCCGAAGAAAAATAGTTTTTCTGATATATACAGCGCTTTAATCACGTTGAAATATCGAAAAATAAATTTTAAAAAATAAAACGAAGTAAATAGAAAAAAAAATTAAAAAATACTCCGTGACCAGGACCGAACCCCTGACAACACCCAGTCTACAAACTTCTTTACCCTTTGCGTTAACAACCACACCACGACTCGCACGTTGCTTCCACGAATATATAGCTAAAAGAGCTTCTTTCCAGTTAATTAACAAAATCTATTTTGGCACTTTATGTGCCCCCTAATTACTGTATAAATATTCCCTTTGGTACGATTTCTTGTTATATAAATCTCTAATTTCTGGCAGAGTTTGAAAATTATAAGTTAATATTAAAGGGAGTTACGGAGTGAGTCGTGTGCTTAGCTCCGGAGTCGAAATTTATCCGTTTTTCAGCTATTATTCCCTCTTTCCCGAAGAAAAATTATTTTTCTGATATATACAGCGCTTTAATCACGTTGAAATATAGAAAAATAAATTTTTAAAAATAAAACGAAGTAAATAGAAAAAAAAATTAAAAAATACTCCGCGACCAGGACCGAACCCCTGAACACCCAGTCTACAAACTTCTTTATCCTTTGCGTTAACAACCACACCACGACTCGCACGTTGCTTCCACGAATATATAGCTAAAATAGCTTCTTTCCAGTTAATTAACAAAATCTATTTTGGCTCTTTATGTGCCCCCTAATTAGTGTATAAATATTCCCTTTGGTACGATTGTTTGGTATATAAATCTCTAATTTCTGGCAGAGTTTGAAAATTATAAGTTAATATTAAAGGGAGTTACGGAGTGAGTCGTGTGCTTAGCTCCGGAGTCGAAATTTATCCGTTTTTCAGCTATTATTCCCTCTTTCCCGAAGAAAAATAATTTTTCTGATATATACAGCGCTTTAATCACGTTGAAATATCGAAAAATAAATTTTAAAAAATAAAACGTAGTAAATAGAAAAAAAAATTTAAAAATACTCCGTGACCAGGACCGTACCCCTGACCACCCAGTCTACAAACTTCTTTACCCTTTGCGTTAACAACCACACCACGACTCGCGCGTTGCTACCACGAATATATAGCTAAAAGAGCTTCTTTCCGTTTAATTAACAAAATCTATCTTGGCTCTTTATGTTCCCCCTAATTAGTGTATAAATATTCCCTTTGGTACGATTGTTCGGTATATAAAACTCTAATTTCTGGCAGAGTTTGAAAATTATAAGTTAATATTAAAGGGAGTTACGGAGTGAGTCGTGTGCTTAGCTCCGGAGTCGAAATTTATCCGTTTTTCAGCTGTTATTCCCTCTTTCCCGAAGAAAAATAATTTTTCTGATATATACAGCGCTTTAATCACGTTGAAATATAGAAAAATAATTTTTTAAAAATAAAACGAAGTAAATAGAAAAATACTCCGTGATCAGGACCGAACCCCTGACCACCCAGTCTGCAAACTTCTTTACCCTTTGCGTTAACAACCACACCAAGACTCGCACGTTGCTTCCACGAATATATAGCTAAAAGAGCTTCTTTCCGGTTAATTAACAAAATCTATTTTGGCTCTTTATGTGCCCCCTAATTAGTGTATAAATATTCCCTTTGGTACGATTGTTTGGTATATAAAACTCTAATTTCTGGCAGAGTTTGAAAATTATAAGTAATTATTAAAGGGAGTTACGGAGTGAGTCGTGTGCTTAGCTCCGGAGTCGAAATTTATCCGTTTTGCAGCTATTATTCCCTCTTTCCCGAAGAAAAATAATTTTTCTGATATATACAGCGCTTTAATCACGTTTAAATATAGAAAAATAAATTTTTAAAAATAAAACGAAGTAAATAGAAAAAAAATTAAAAAATACTCCGTGACCAGGACCGAACCCCTGACCACCCAGTCTACACACTTCTCTACCCTTTGCGTTAACAACCACACCACGACTCGCACGTTGCTTCCACGAATATATAGCTAAAAGAGCTTCTTTCCGGTTAATTAACAAAATCTATTTTGGCTCTTTATGAGCACCCTAATTAGTGTATAAATATTCCCTTTGGTACGATTGTTTGGCATATAAAACTCTAATTTCAGGCAGAGTTTGAAAATTATAAGTTAATATTAAAGGGAGTTACGGAGTGAGTCGTGTGCTTAGCTCCGGAGTCGAAATTTATCCGTTTTTCAGCTATTATTCCCTCTTTCCCGAAGAAAAATAATTTTTCTGATATATACAGCGCTTTAATCACGTTGAAATATAGAAAAATAAATTTTTAAAAATAAAACGAAGTAAATAGAAAAAAAATTAAAAAATACTCCGTGACCAGGACCGAACCCTTGACCACCCAGTCTTCAAACTTCTTTACCCTTTGCGTTAACAACCACACCACGACTCGCACGTTGCTTCCACGAATATATAGCTAAAAGAGCTTCTTTCCGGTTAATTAACAAAATCTATTTTGGCTCTTTATGTGCCCCCTAATTAGTGTATAAATATTCCCTTTGGTACGATTGTTTGGTATATAAAACTCTAATTTCTGGCAGATTTTGAAAATTATAAGTTAATATTAAAGGGAGTTACGGAGTGAGTCGTGTGCTTAGCTCCGGAGTCGAAATTTATCCGTTTTTCAGCTATTATTCCCTCTTTCCCGAAGAAAAATAATTTTTCTGATATATACAGCGCTTTAATCACGTTGAAATATAGAAAAATAAATTTTTAAAAATAAAACGAAGTAAATAGAAAAAAAATTAAAAAATACTCCGTGACCAGGACTGAACCCTTGACCACCCAGTCTACAAACTTCTTTACACTTTGCGTTAACAACCACACCACGACTCGCACGTTGCTTCCACGAATATATAGCCAAAAGAGCTTCTTTCCGGTTAATTAACAAAATCTATTTTGGCTCTTTATGTGCCCCCTAATTAGTGTATAAATATTCCCTTTGGTACGATTGTTTGGTATATAAAACTCTAATTTCTGGCAGAGTTTGAAAATTATAAGTTAATATTAAAGGGAGTTACGGAGTGAGTCGTGTGCTTAGCTCCGGAGTCGAAATTTATCCGTTTTTCAGCTATTATTCCCTCTTTCCCGAAGAAAAATAATTTTTCTGATATATACAGCGCTTTAATCACGTTGAAATATCGAAAAATAAATTTTAAAAAATAAAACGAAATAAATAGAAAAAAATATTAAAAAATACTCCGTGACCAGGACCGAACCCCTGACCACCCAGTCTTCAAACTTCTTTACCTTTTGCGTTAACAACCACACCACGACTCGCACGTTGCTTCCACGAATATATAGCTAAAAGAGCTTCTTTCCAGTTAATTAACAAAATCTATTTTGGCTCTTTATGTGCCCCCTAATTAGTGTATAAATATTCCCTTTGGTACGATTGCTTGGTATATAAATCTCTAATTTCTGGCAGAGTTTGAAAATTATAAGTTAATATTAAAGGGAGTTACGGAGTGAGTCGTGTGCTTAGCTCCGGAGTCGAAATTTATCCGTTTTTCAGCTATTATTCCCTCTTTCCCGAAAAAAAATTATTTTTCTGATATATACAGCGCTTTAATCACGTTGAAATATAGAAAAATAAATTTTTAAAAATAAAACGAAGTAAATAGAAAAAAAAATTAAAAAATACTCCGCGACCAGGACCGAACCCCTGACCACCCAGTCTACAAACTTCTTTATCCTTTGCGTTAACAACAACACCACGACTCGCACGTTGCTTCCACGAATATATAGCTAAAAGAGCTTCTTTCCAGTTAATTAACAAAATCTATTTTGGCTCTTTATGTGCCCCCTAATTAGTGTATAAATATTCCCTTTGGTACGATTGTTTGGTATATAAATCTCTAATTTCTGGCAGAGTTTGAAAATTATAAGTTAATATTAAAGGGAGTTACGGAGTGAGTCGTGTGCTTAGCTCCGGAGTCGAAATTTATCCGTTTTACAGCTATTATTCCCTCTTTCCCGAAGAAAAATAATTTTTCTGATATATACAGCGCTTTTATCACGTTGAAATATAGAAAAATAAATTTTTAAAAATAAAACGATATAAATAGAAAAAAAAATTAAAAATTACTCCGTGACCAGGACCGAACCCCTGACCACCCAGTCTACAAACTTCTTTACCCTTTGCGTTAACAACCACACCACGACTCGCACGTTGCTTCCGCGAATATATAGCTAAAAGAGCTTCTTTCCGGTTAATTAACAAAATCTATTTTGGCTCTTTATGTGCCAACTAATTAGTGTATAAATATTCCCTTTGGTACGATTGTTTGGTATTTAAAACTCTAATTTCTGGCAGAGTTTGAAAATTATAAGTTAATATTAAAGGGAGTTACGGAGTGAGTCGTGTGCTTAGCTCCGGAGTCGAAATTTATCCGTTTTTCAGCTATTATTCCCTCTTTCCCGAAGAAAAATAATTTTTCTGATATATACAGCGCTTTAATCACGTTGAAATATCGAAAAATAAATTTTAAAAAATAAAACGAAGTAAATAGAAAAAAAAATTAAAAAATACTCCGTGACCAGGACCGAACCCCTGACCACCCAGTCTACAAACTTCTTTACCCTTTGCGTTAACAACCACACCACGACTCGCACGTTGCTTCCACGAATATATAGCTAAAAGAGCTTCTTTCCAGTTAATTAACAAAATCTATTTTGGCTCTTTATGTGCCCCCTAATTAGTGTATAAATATTCCCTTTGGTACGATTGCTTGGTATATAAATCTCAAATTTCTGGCAGAGTTTGAAAATTATAAGTTAATATTAAAGGGAGTTACGGAGTGAGTCGTGTGCTTAGCTCCGGAGTCGAAATTTATCCGTTTTTCAGCTATTATTCCCTCTTTCCCGAAAAAAAATTATTTTTCTGATATATACAGCGCTTTAATCACGTTGAAATATAGAAAAATAAATTTTTAAAAATAAAACGAAGTAAATAGAAAAAAAAATTGAAAAATACTCCGCGACCAGGACCGAACCCCTGACCACCCAGTCTACAAACTTCTTTATCCTTTGCGTTAACAACCACACCACGACTCGCACGTTGCTTCCGCGAATATATAGATAAAAGAGCTTCTTTCCAGTTAATTAACAAAATCTATTTTGGCTCTTTATGTGCCCCCTATTTAGTGTATAAATATTCCCTTTGGTACGATTGTTTGGTATATAAATCTCTAATTTCTGGCAGAGTTTGAAAATTATAAGTTAATATTAAAGGGAGTTACGGAGTGAGTCGTGTGCTTAGCTCCGGAGTCGAAGTTTATCCGTTTTTCAGCTATTATTCCCTCTTTCCCGAAGAAAAATTATTTTTCTTATATATACAGCGCTTTAATCACATTGAAATATAGAAAAATACATTTTTAAAAATAAAACGAAGTAAATAGAAAAAAAAATTAAAAAATACTCCGCTACCAGGACCGAACCCCTGACCACCCAGTCTACAAACTTCTTTATCCTTTGCGTTAACAACCACACCACGACTCGCACGTTGCTTCCACGAATATATAGCTAAAAGAGCTTCTTTCCGGTTAATTAACAAAATCTATTTTGGCTCTTTATGTGCCAACTAATTAGTGTATAAATATTCCCTTTGGTACGATTGTTTGGTATATAAAACTCTAATTTCTGGCAGAGTTTGAAAATTATAAGTTAATATTAAAGGGAGTTACGGAGTGAGTCGTGTGCTTAGCTCCGGAGTCGAAATTTATCCGTTTTTCAGCTATTATTCCCTCTTTCCCGAAGAAAAATTATTTTTCTGATATATACAGCGCTTTAATCACGTTGAAATATAGAAAAATAAATTTTTAAAAATAAAACGAAATAAATAGAAAAAAAAATTTAAAAAATACTCCGCGACCAGGACCGAACCCCTGACCACCCAGTCTACAAACTTCTTTATCCTTTGCGTTAACAACCACACCACGACTCGCACGTTGCTTCCACGAATATATAGCTAAAAGAGCTTCTTTCCGGTTAATTAACAAAATCTATTTTGGCTCTTTATGTGCCATCTAATTAGTGTATAAAAATTCCCTTTGGTACGATTGTTTGGTATATAAAACTCTAATTTCTGGCAGAGTTTGAAAATTATAAGTTAATATTAAAGGGAGTTACGGAGTGACTCGTGTGCTTAGATCCGGAGTCGAAATTTATCCGTTTTTCAGCTATTATTCCCTCTTTCCCGAAGAAAAATTATTTTTCTGATATATACAGCGCTTTAATCACGTTGAAATATAGAAAAATAAATTTTTAAAAATAAAACGAAGTAAATAGAAAAAAAAATTAAAAAATACTCCGCGACCAGGACCGAACCCCTGACCACCCAGTCTACAAACTTCTTTATCCTTTGCGTTAACAACCACACCACGACTCGCACGTTGCTTCCACGAATATATAGATAAAAGAGCTTCTTTCCAGTTAATTAACAAAATCTATTTTGGCTCTTTATGTGCCCCCTAATTAGTGTATAAATATTCCCTTTGCTACGATTGTTTGGTATATAAATCTCTAATTTCTGGCAGAGTTTGAAAATTATAAGTTAATATTAAAGGGAGTTACGGAGTGAGTCGTGTGCTTAGCTCCGGAGTCGAAATTTATCCGTTTTTCAGCTATTATTCCCTCTTTCCCGAAGAAAAATAATTTTTCTGATATATACAGCGCTTTAATCACGTTGAAATATCGAAAAATAAATTTCAAAAAATAAAACGAAGTAAACAGAAAAAAAAATTAAAAAATACTCCGTGACCAGGACCGAACCCCTGACCACCCAGTCTACAAACTTCTTTACCCTTTGCGTTAACAACCACACCACGACTCGCACGTTGCTTCCACGAATATATAGCTAAAAGAGCTTCTTTCCAGTTAATTAACAAAATCTATTTTGGCTCTTTAAGTGCCCCCTAATTAGTGTATAAATATTCCCTTTGGTACGATTGCTTGGTATATAAATCTCTAATTTCTGGCAGAGTTTGAAAATTATAAGTTAATATTAAAGGGAGTTACGGAGTGAGTCGTGTGCTTAGCTCCGGAGTCGAAATTTATCCGTTTTTCAGCTATTATTCCCTCTTTCCGGAAGAAAAATTATTTTTCTGATATATACAGCGCTTTAATCACGTTGAAATATAGAAAAATAAATTTTTAAAAATAAAACGAAGTAAATAGAAAAAAAAATTAAAAAATACTCCGCAACCAGGACCGAACCCCTGACCACCCAGTCTACAAACTTCTTTATCCTTTGCGTTAACAACCACACCACGACTCGCACGTTGCTTCCACGAATATATAGATAAAAGAGCTTCTTTCCAGTTAATTAACAAAATCTATTTTGGCTCTTTATGTGCCCCCTAATTAGTGTATAAATATTCCCTTTGGTACGATTGTTTGGTATATAAATCTCTAATTTCTGGCAGAGTTTGAAAATTATAAGTTAATATTAAAGGGAGTTACGGAGTGAGTCGTGTGCTTAGCTCCGGAGTCGAAATTTATCCGTTTTTCAGCTATTATTCCCTCTTTCCCGAAGAAAAATTATTTTTCTGATATATACAGCGCTTTAATCACGTTGAAATATAGAAAAATAAATTTTTAAAAATAAAACGAAGTAAATAGAAAAAAAAATTGAAAAATACTCCGCGACCAGGACCGAACCCCTGACCACCCAGTCTACAAACTTCTTTACCCTTTGCGTTAACAACCACACCACGACTCGCACGTTGCTTCCACGAATACATAGCTAAAAGAGCTTCTTTCCAGTTAATTAACAAAATCTATTTTGGCTCTTTATGTGCCCCCTAATTAGTGTATAAATATTCCCTTTGGTACGATTGCTTGGTATATAAATCTCTAATTTCTGGCAGAGTTTGAAAATTATAAGTTAATTTTAAAGGGAGTTACGGAGTGAGTCGTGTGCTTAGCTCCGGAGTCGAAATTTATCCGTTTTTCAGCTATTATTCCCTCTTTCCCGAAGAAAAATAATTTTTCTGATATATACAGCGCTTTAATCACGTTGAAATATCGAAAAATAAATTTTAAAAAATAAAACGAAGTAAATAGAAAAAAAAATTAAAAAATACTCCGTGACCAGGACCGAACCCCTGACCACCCAGTCTACAAACTTCTTTACCCTTTGCGTTAACAACCACACCACGACTCGCACGTTGCTTCCACGAATATATAGCTAAAAGAGCTTCTTTCCAGTTAATTAACAAAATCTATTTTGGCTCTTTATGTGCCCCCTAATTAGTGTATAAATATTCCCTTTGGTACGATTGCTTGGTATATAAATCTCTAATTTCTGGCAGAGTTTGAAAATTATAAGTTAATATTAAAGGGAGTTACGGAGTGAGTCGTGTGCTTAGCTCCGGAGTCGAAATTTATCCGTTTTTCAGCTATTATTCCCTCTTTCCCGAAGAAAAATTATTTTTCTGATATATACAGCGCTTTAATCACGTTGAAATATAGAAAAATAATTTTTTAAAAATAAAACGAAGTAAATAGAAAAAAAAATTGAAAAATACTCCGCGACCAGGACCGAACCCCTGACCACCCAGTCTACAAACTTCTTTATCCTTTGCGTTAACAACCACACCACGACTCGCACGTTGCTTCCACGAATATATAGATAAAAGAGCTTCTTTCCAGTTAATTAACAAAATCTATTTTGGCTCTTTATGTGCCCCCTATTTAGTGTATAAATATTCCCTTTGGTACGATTGTTTGGTATATAAATCTCTAATTTCTGGCAGAGTTTGAAAATTATAAGTTAATATTAAAGGGAGTTACGGAGTGAGTCGTGTGCTTAGCTCCGGAGTCGAAGTTTATCCGTTTTTCAGCTATTATTCCCTCTTTCCCGAAGAAAAATTATTTTTCTTATATATACAGCGCTTTAATCACGTTGAAATATAGAAAAATAAATTTTTAAAAATAAAACGAAGTAAATAGAAAAAAAAATTAAAAAATACTCCGCTACCAGGACCGAACCCCTGACCACCCAGTCTACAAATTTCTTTATCCTTTGCGTTAACAACCACACCACGACTCGCACGTTGCTTCCACGAATATATAGCTAAAAGAGCTTCTTTCCGGATAATTAACAAAATCTATTTTGACTCTTTATGTGCCAACTAATTAGTGTATAAATATTCCCTTTGGTACGATTGTTTGGTATATAAAACTCTAATTTCTGGCAGAGTTTGAAAATTATAAGTTAATATTAAAGGGAGTTACGGAGTGAGTCGTGTGCTTAGCTCCGGAGTCGAAATTTATCCGTTTTTCAGCTATTATTCCCTCTTTCCCGAAGAAAAATTATTTTTCTGATATATACAGCGCTTTAATCACGTTGAAATATAGAAAAATAAATTTTTAAAAATAAAACGAAATAAATAGAAAAAAAAATTAAAAAATACTCCGCGACCAGGACCGAACCCCTGACCACCCAGTCTACAAACTTCTTTATCCTTTGCGTTAACAACCACACCACGACTCGCACGTTGCTTCCACGAATATATAGCTAAAAGAGCTTCTTTCCGGTTAATTAACAAAACCTATTTTGGCTCTTTATGTGCCAACTAATTAGTGTATAAATATTCCCTTTGGTACGATTGTTTGGTATATAAAACTCTAATTTCTGGCAGAGTTTGAAAATTATAAGTTAATATTAAAGGGAGTTACGGAGTGAGTCGTGTGCTTAGATCCGGAGTCGAAATTTATCCGTTTTTCAGCTATTATTCCCTCTTTCCCGAAGAAAAATTATTTTTCTGATATATACAACGCTTTAATCACGTTGAAATATAGAAAAATAAATTTTTAAAAATAAAACGAAGTAAATAGAAAAAAAAATTAAAAAATACTCCGCGACCAGGACCGAACCCCTGACCACCCAGTCTACAAACTTCTTTATCCTTTGCGTTAACAACCACACCACGACTCGCACGTTGCTTCCACGAATATATAGATAAAAGAGCTTCTTTCCAGTTAATTAACAAAATCTATTTTGGCTCTTTATGTGCCCCCTAATTAGTGTATAAATATTCCCTTTGGTACGATTGTTTGGTATATAAATCTCTAATTTCTGGCAGAGTTTGAAAATTATAAGTTAATATTAAAGGGAGTTACGGAGTGAGTCGTGTGCTTAGCTCCGGAGTCGAAATTTATCCGTTTTTCAGCTATTATTCCCTCTTTCCCGAAGAAAAATAATTTTTCTGATATATACAGCGCTTTAATCACGTTGAAATATCGAAAAATAAATATCAAAAAATAAAACGAAGTAAATAGAAAAAAAAATTAAAAAATACTCCGTGACCAGGACCGAACCCCTGACCACCCAGTCTACAAACTTCTTTACCCTTTGCGTTAACAACCACACCACGACTCGCACGTTGCTTCCACGAATATATAGCTAAAAGAGCTTCTTTCCAGTTAATTAACAAAATCTATTTTGGCTCTTTATGTGCCCCCTAATTAGTGTATAAATATTCCCTTTGGTACGATTGCTTGGTATATAAATCTCTAATTTCTGGCAGAGTTTGAAAATTATAAGTTAATATTAAAGGGAGTTACGGAGTGAGTCGTGTGCTTAGCTCCGGAGTCGAAATTTATCCGTTTTTCAGCTATTATTCCCTCTTTCCGGAAGAAAAATTATTTTTCTGATATATACAGCGCTTTAATCACGTTGAAATATAGAAAAATAAATTTTTAAAAATAAAACGAAGTAAATAGAAAAAAATATTAAAAAATACTCCGCAACCAGGACCGAACCCCTGACCACCCAGTCTACAAACTTCTTTATCCTTTGCGTTAACAACCACACCACGACTCGCACGTTGCTTCCACGAATATATAGATAAAAGAGCTTCTTTCCAGTTAATTAACAAAATCTATTTTGGCTCTTTATGTGCCCCCTAATTAGTGTATAAATATTCCCTTAGGTACGATTGTTTGGTATATAAATCTCTAATTTCTGGCAGAGTTTGAAAATTATAAGTTAATATTAAAGGGAGTTACGGAGTGAGTCGTGTGCTTAGCTCCGGAGTCGAAATTTATCCGTTTTTCAGCTATTATTCCCTCTTTCCCGAAGAAAAATTATTTTTCTGATATATACAGCGCTTTAATCACGTTGAAATATAGAAAAATAAATTTTTAAAAATAAAACGAAGTAAATAGAAAAAAAATTAAAAAATACTCCGCGACCAGGACCGAACCCCTGACCACCCAGTCTACAAACTTCTTTATCCTTTGCGTTAACAACCACACCACGACTCGCACGTTGCTTCCACGAATATATAGATAAAAGAGCTTCTTTCCAGTTAATTAACAAAATCTATTTTGGCTCTTTATGTGCCCCCTAATTAGTGTATAAATATTCCCTTTGGTACGATTGTTTGGTATATAAATCTCTAATTTCTGGCAGAGTTTGAAAATTATAAGTTAATATTAAAGGGAGTTACGGAGTGAGTCGTGTGCTTAGCTCCGGAGTCAAAATTTATCCGTTTTTCAGCTATTATTCCCTCTTTCCCGAAGAAAAATAATTTTTCTGATATATGCAGCGCTTTAATCACGTTGAAATATCGAAAAATAAATTTTAAAAAATAAAACGAAGTAAATAGAAAAAAAAATTAAAAAATACTCCGTGACCAGGACCGAACCCCTGACCACCCAGTCTACAAACTTCTTCACCCTTTGCGTTAACAACCACACCACGACTCGCACGTTGCTTCCACGAATATATAGCTAAAAGAGCTTCTTTCCAGTTAATTAACAAAATCTATTTTGGCTCTTTATGTGCCCCCTAATTAGTGTATAAATATTCCCTTTGGTACGATTGCTTGGTATATAAATCTCTAATTTCTGGCAGAGTTTGAAAATTATAAGTTAATATTAAAGGGAGTTACGGAGTGAGTCGTGTGCTTAGCTCCGGAGTCGAAATTTATCCGTTTTTCAGCTATTATTCCCTCTTTCCCGAAGAAAAATTATTTTTCTGATATATACAGCGCTTTAATCACGTTGAAATATAGAAAAATAAATTTTTAAAAATAAAACGACGTAAATAGAAAAAAAAATTGAAAAATACTCCGCGACCAGGACCGAACCCCTGACCACCCAGTCTACAAACTTCTTTATCCTTTGCGTTAACAACCACACCACGACTCGCACGTTGCTTCCACGAATATATAGATAAAAGAGCTTCTTTCCAGTTAATTAACAAAATCTATTTTGGCTCTTTATGTGCCCCCTAATTAGTGTATAAATATTCCCTTTGGTACGATTGTTTGGTATATAAATCTCTAATTTCTGGCAGAGTTTGAAAATTATAAGTTAATATTAAAGGGAGTTACGGAGTGAGTCGTGTGCTTAGCTCCGGAGTCGAAATTTATCCGTTTTTCAGCTATTATTCCCTCTTTCCCGAAGAAAAATTATTTTTCTGATATATACAGCGCTTTAATCACGTTGAAATATAGAAAAATAAATTTTTAAAAATAAAACGAAGTAAATAGTAAAAAAAAATTAAAAAATACACCGCTACCAGGACCGAACCCCTGACCACCCAGTCTACAAACTTCTTTATCCTTTGCGTTAACAACCACACCACGACTCGCACGTTGCTTCCACGAATATATAGCTAAAAGAGCTTCTTTCCGGTTAATTAACAAAATCTATTTTGGCTCTTTATGTGCCAACTAATTAGTGTATAAATATTCCCTTTGGTACGATTGTTTGGTATATAAAACTCTAATTTCTGGCAGAGTTTGAAAATTATAAGTTAATATTAAAGGGAGTTACGGAGAGAGTCGTGTGCTTAGCTCCGGAGTCGAAATTTATCCGTTTTTCAGCTATTATTCCCTCTTTCCCGAAGAAAAATAATTTTTCTGATATATACAGCGCTTTTATCACGTTGAAATATAGAAAAATAAATTTTTAAAAATAAAACGAAGTAAATAGAAAAAAAAATTAAGAAATACTCCGTGACCAGGACCGAACCCCTGACCACCCAGTCTACAAACTTCTTTACCCTTTGCGTTAACAACCACACCACGACTCGCACGTTGCTTCCACGAATATATAGCTAAAAGAGCTTCTTTCCGGTTAATTAACAAAATCTATTTTGGCTCTTTATGTGCCAACTAATTAGTGTATAAATATTCCCTTTGGTACGATTGCTTGGTATATAAATCTCTAATTTCTGGCAGAGTTTGAAAATTATAAGTTAATATTAAAGGGAGTTACGGAGTGAGTCGTGTGCTTAGCTCCGGAGTCGAAATTTATCCGTTTTTCAGCTATTATTCCCTCTTTCCCGAAGAAAAATTATTTTTCTGATATATACAGCGCTTTAATCACGTTGAAATATAGAAAAATAAATTTTTAAAAATAAAACGAAGTAAATAGAAAAAAAAATTAAAAAATACTCCGCGACCAGGACCGA
This sequence comes from Parasteatoda tepidariorum, assembly GCF_982258835.1. Lineage (NCBI taxonomy): Eukaryota > Metazoa > Arthropoda > Arachnida > Araneae > Theridiidae > Parasteatoda > Parasteatoda tepidariorum. Next base: position 695,174 of record NC_141761.1, read on the forward strand.
ACCCCTGACCACCCAGTCTACAAACTTCTTTATCCTTTGCGTTAACAACCACACCACGACTCGCACGTTGCTTCCACGAATATATAGCTAAAAGAGCTTCTTTCCGGTTAATTAACAAAATCTATTTTGGCTCTTTATGTGCCAACTAATTAGTGTATAAATATTCCCGTTGGTACGATTGTTTGGTATATAAATCTCTAATTTCTGGCGGAGTTTGAAAATTATAAGTTAATATTAAAGGGAGTTACGGAGTGAGTCGTGTGCTTAGCTCCGGAGTCGAAATTTATCCGTTTTTCAGCTATTATTCCCTCTTTCCCGAAGAAAAATAATTTTTCTGATATATACAGCGCTTTAATCACGTTGAAATATCGAAAAATAAATTTCAAAAAATAAAACGAAGTAAATAGAAAAAAAAATTAAAAAATACTCCGTGACCAGGACCGAACCCCTGACCACCCAGTCTACAAACTTCTTTACCCTTTGCGTTAACAACCACACCACGACTCGCACGTTGCTTCCACGAATATATAGCTAAAAGAGCTTCTTTCCAGTTAATTAACAAAATCTATTTTGGCTCTTTATGTGCCCCCTAATTAGTGTATAAATATTCCCTTTGGTACGATTGCTTGGTATATAAATCTCTAATTTCTGGCAGAGTTTGAAAATTATAAGTTAATATTAAAGGGAGTTACGGAGTGAGTCGTGTGCTTAGCTCCGGAGTCGAAATTTATCCGTTTTTCAGCTATTATTCCCTCTTTCCGGAAGAAAAATTATTTTTCTGATATATACAGCGCTTTAATCACGTTGAAATATAGAAAAATAAATTTTTAAAAATAAAACGAAGTAAATAGAAAAAAAAATTAAAAAATACTCCGCGACCAGGACCGAACCCCTGACCACCCAATCTACAAACTTCTTTATCCTTTGCGTTAACAACCACACCACGACTCGCACGTTGCTTCCACGAATATATAGATAAAAGAGCTTCTTTCCAGTTAATTAACAAAATCTATTTTGGCTCTTTATGTGCCCCCTAATTAGTGTATAAATATTCCCTTTGGTACGATTGTTTGGTATATAAATCTCTAATTTCTGGCAGAGTTTGAAAATTATAAGTTAATATTAAAGGGAGTTACGGAGTGAGTCGTGTGCTTAGCTCCGGAGTCGAAATTTATCCGTTTTTCAGCTATTATTCCCTCTTTCCCGAAGAAAAATTATTTTTCTGATATATACAGCGCTTTAATCACGTTGAAATATAGAAAAATAAATTTTTAAAAATAAAACGAAGTAAATAGAAAAAAAAATTAAAAAATACTCCGCGACCAGGACCGAACCCCTGACCACCCAGTCTACAAACTTCTTTATCCTTTGCGTTAACAACCACACCACGACTCGCACGTTGCTTCCACGAATATATAGATAAAAGAGCTTCTTTCCAGTTAATTAACAAAATCTATTTTGGCTCTTTATGTGCCCCCTAATTAGTGTATAAATATTCCCTTTGGTACGATTGTTTGGTATATAAATCTCTAATTTCTGGCAGAGTTTGAAAATTATAAGTTAATATTAAAGGGAGTTACGGAGTGAGTCGTGTGCTTAGCTCCGGAGTCGAAATTTATCCGTTTTTCAGCTATTATTCCCACTTTCCCGAAGAAAAATAATTTTTCTGATATATACAGCGCTTTTATCACGTTGAAATATAGAAAAATAAATTTTTAAAAATAAAACGAAGTAAATAGAAAAAAAAATTAAAAAATACTCCGTGACCAGGACCGAACCCCTGACCACCCAGTCTACAAACTTCTTTACCCTTTGCGTTAACAACCACACCACGACTCGCACGTTGCTTCCACGAATATATAGCTAAAAGAGCTTCTTTCCGGTTAATTAACAAAATCTATTTTGGCTCTTTATGTGCCAACTAATTAGTGTATAAATATTCCCTTTGGTACGATTGCTTGGTATATAAATCTCTAATTTCTGGCAGAGTTTGAAAATTATAAGTTAATATTAAAGGGAGTTACGGAGTGAGTCGTGTGCTTAGCTCCGGAGTCGAAATTTATCCGTTTTTCAGCTATTATTCCCTCTTTCCCGAAGAAAAATTATTTTTCTGATATATACAGCGCTTTAATCACGTTGAAATATAGAAAAATAAATTTTTAAAAATAAAACGGAGTAAATAGAAAAAAAATTTAAAAAATACTCCGCGACCAGGACCGAACCCCTGACCACCCAGTCTACAAACTTCTTTATCCTTTGCGTTAACAACCACACTACGACTCGCACGTTGCTTTCACGAATATATAGCTAAAAGAGCTTCTTTCCAGTTAATTAACAAAATCTATTTTGGCTCTTTATGTGCCCCCTAATTAGTGTATAAATATTCCCTTCGGTACGATTGTTTGGTATATAAATCTCTAATTTCTGGCAGAGTTTGAAAATTATAAGTTAATATTAAAGGGAGTTACGGAGTGAGTCGTATGCTTAGCTCCGGAGTCGAAATTTATCCGTTTTTCAGCTATTATTCCCTCTTTCCCGAAGAAAAATTATTTTTCTGATATATACAGCGCTTTAATCACGTTGAAATATAGAAAAATAAATTTTTAAAAATAAAACGAAGTAAATAGAAAAAAAAATTAAAAAATACTCCGCGACCAGGACCGAACCCCTGACCACCCAGTCTACAAACTTCTTTATCCTTTGCATTAACAACCACACTACGACTCGCACGTTGCTTTCACGAATATATAGCTAAAAGAGCTTCTTTCCAGTTAATTAACAAAATCTATTTTGGCTCTTTATGTGCCCCCTAATTAGTGTATAAATATTCCCTTTGGTACGATTGTTTGGTATATAAATCTCTAATTTCTGGCAGAGTTTGAAAATTATAAGTTAATATTAAAGGGAGTTACGGAGTGAGTCGTGTGCTTAGCTCCGGAGTCGAAATTTATCCGTTTTTCAGCTATTATTCCCTCTTTCCCGAAGAAAAATTATTTTTCTGATATATACAGCGCTTTAATCACGTTGAAATATAGAAAAATAAATTTTTAAAAATAAAACGAAGTAAATAGAAAAAAAAATTAAAAAATACTCCGCGACCAGGACCGAACCCCTGACCACCCAGTCTACAAACTTCTTTATCCTTTGCGTTAACAACCACACCACGACTCGCACGTTGCTTCCACGAATATATAGATAAAAGAGCTTCTTTCCAGTTAATTAACAAAATCTATTTTGGCTCTTTATGTGCCCCCTAATTAGTGTATAAATATTCCCTTTGGTACGATTGTTTGGTATATAAATCTCTAATTTCTGGCAGAGTTTGAAAATTATAAGTTAATATTAAAGGGAGTTACGGAGTGAGTCGTGTGCTTAGCTCCGGAGTCGAAATTTATCCGTTTTTCAGCTATTATTCCCTCTTTCCCGAAGAAAAATAATTTTTCTGATATATACAGCGCTTTTATCACGTTGAAATATAGAAAAATAAATTTTTAAAAATAAAACGAAGTAAATAGAAAAAAAAATTAAAAAATACTCCGTGACCAGGACCGAACCCCTGACCACCCAGTCTACCAACTTCTTTACCCTTTGCGTTAACAACCACACCACGACTCGCACGTTGCTTCCACGAATATATAGCTAAAAGAGCTTCTTTCCGGTTAATTAACAAAATCTATTTTGGCTCTTTATGTGCCAACTAATTAGTGTATAAATATTCCCTTTGGTACGATTGCTTGGTATATAAATCTCTAATTTCTGGCAGAGTTTGAAAATTATAAGTTAATATTAAAGGGAGTTACGGAGTGAGTCGTGTGCTTAGCTCCGGAGTCGAAATTTATCCGTTTTTCAGCTATTATTCCCTCTTTCCCGAAGAAAAATTATTTTTCTGATATATACAGCGCTTTAATCACGTTGAAATATAGAAAAATAAATTTTTAAAAATAAAACGAAGTAAATAGAAAAAAAAATTAAAAAATACTCCGCGACCAGGACCGAACCCCTGACCACCCAGTCTACAAACTTCTTTATCCTTTGCGTTAACAACCACACCACGACTCGCACGTTGCTTCCACGAATATATAGATAAAAGAGCTTCTTTCCACTTAATTAACAAAATCTATTTTGGCTCTTTATGTGCCCCCTAATTAGTGTATAAATATTCCCTTTGGTACGATTGTTTGGTATATAAATCTCTAATTTCTGGCAGAGTTTGAAAATTATAAGTTAATATTAAAGGGAGTTACGGAGTGAGTCGTGTGCTTAGCTCCGGAGTCGAAATTTATCCGTTTTTCAGCTATTATTCCCTCTTTCCCGAAGAAAAATTATTTTTCTGATATATACAGCGCTTTAATCACGTTGAAATATAGAAAAATAAATTTTTAAAAATAAAACGAAGTAAATAGAAAAAAAAATTAAAAAATACTCCGCGACCAGGACCGAACCCCTGACCACCTAGTCTACAAACTTCTTTATCCTTTGCGTTAACAACCACACTACGACTCGCACGTTGCTTTCACGAATATATAGCTAAAAGAGCTTCTTTCCTGTTAATTAACAAAATCTATTTTGGCTCTTTATGTGCCCCCTAATTAGTGTATAAATATTCCCTTTGGTACGATTGTTTGGTATATAAATCTCTAATTTCTGGCAGAGTTTGAAAATTATAAGTTAATATTAAAGGGAGTTACGGAGTGAGTCGTGTGCTTAGCTCCGGAGTCGAAATTTATCCGTTTTTCAGCTATTATTCCCTTTTTCCCGAAGAAAAATTATTTTTCTGATATATACAGCGCTTTAATCACGTTGAAATATAGAAAAATAAATTTTTAAAAATAAAACGAAGTAAATAGAAAAACAAATTAAAAAATACTCCGCGACCAGGACCGAACCCATGACCACCCAGTCTACAAACTTCTTTATCCTTTGCGTTAACAACCACACTACGACTCGCACGTTGCTTCCACGTATATATAGATAAAAGAGCTTCTTTCCAGTTAATTAACAAAATCTATTTTGGCTCTTTATGTGCCCCCTAATTAGTGTATAAATATTCCCTTTGGTACGATTGTTTGGTATATAAATCTCAAATTTCTGGCAGAGTTTGAAAATTATAAGTTAATATTAAAGGGAGTTACGGAGTGAGTCGTGTGCTTAGCTCCGGAGTCGAAATTTATCCGTTTTTCAGCTATTATTCCCTCTTTCCCGAAGAAAAATAATTTTTCTGATATATACAGCGCTTTAATCACGTTGAAATATAGAAAAATAAATTTTTAAAAATAAAACGAAGTAAATAGAAAAAAATATTAAAAAATACTCCGCGACCAGGACCGAACCCCTGACCACCCAGTCTACAAACTTCTTTATCCTTTGCGTTAACAACCACACCACGACTCGCACGTTGCTTCCACGTATATATAGATAAAAGAGCTTCTTTCCAGTTAATTAACAAAATCTATTTTGGCTCTTTATGTGCCCCCTAATTAGTGTATAAATATTCCCTTTGGTACGATTGTTTGGTATATAAATCTCTAATTTCTGGCAGAGTTTGAAAATTATAAGTTAATATTAAAGGGAGTTACGGAGTGAGTCGTGTGCTTAGCTCCGGAGTCGAAATTTATCCGTTTTTCAGCTATTATTCCCTCTTTCCCGAAGAAAAATAATTTTTCTGATATATACAGCGCTTTTATCACGTTGAAATATAGAAAAATAAATTTTTAAAAATAAAACGAAGTAAATAGAAAAAAAAATTAAAAAATACTCCGTGACCAGGACCGAACCCCTGACCACCCAGTCTACAAACTTCTTTACCCTTTGCGTTAACAACCACACCACGACTCGCACGTTGCTTCCACGAATATATAGCTAAAAGAGCTTCTTTCCGGTTAATTAACAAAATCTATTTTGGCTCTTTATGTGCCGACTAATTAGTGTATAAATATTCCCTTTGGTACGATTGCTTGGTATATAAATCTCTAATTTCTGGCAGAGTTTGAAAATTATAAGTTAATATTAAAGGGAGTTACGGAGTGAGTCGTGTGCTTAGCTCCGGAGTCGAAATTTATCCGTTTTTCAGCTATTATTCCCTCTTTCCCGAAGAAAAATTATTTTTCTGATATATACAGCGCTTTAATCAAATTGAAATATAGAAAAATAAATTTTTAAAAATAAAACGAAGTAAATAGAAAAAAAAATTAAAAAATACTCCGCGACCAGGACCGAACCCCTGACCACCCAGTCTACAAACTTCTTTACCCTTTGCGTTAACAACCACACCACGACTCGCACTTTGCTTCCACGAATATATATCTAAAAGAGCTTCTTTCCGGTTAATTAACAAAATCTATTTTGGCTCTTTATGTGCCAACTAATTAGTGTATAAATATTCCCTTTGGTACGATTGCTTGGTATATAAATTTCTAATTTCTGGCAGAGTTTGAAAATTATAAGTTAATATTAAACGGAGTTACGGAGTGAGTCGTGTGCTTAGCTCCGGAGTCGAAATTTATCCGTTTTTCAGCTATTATTCCCTCTTTCCCGAAGAAAAATAATTTTTCTGATATATACAGCGCTTTAATCACGTTGAAATATAGAAAAATAAATTTTTAAAAATAAAACGAAGTAAATAGGAAAAAAAATTAAAAAATACTCCGCGACCAGGACCGAACCCCTGACCACCCAGTCTACAAACTTCTTTATCCTTTGCGTTAACAACCACACCACGACTCGCACGTTGCTTCCACGTATATATAGATAAAAGAGCTTCTTTCCAGATAATTAACAAAATCTATTTTGGCTCTTTATGTGCCCCCTAATTAGTGTATAAATATTCCCTTTGGTACGATTGTTTGGTATATAAATTTCAAATTTCTGGCAGAGTTTGAAAATTATAAGTTAATATTAAAGGGAGTTACGGAGTGAGTCGTGTGCTTAGCTCCGGAGTCGAAATTTTTCCGTTTTTCAGCTATTATTCCCTCTTTCCCGAAGAAAAATAATTTTTCTGATATATACAGCGCTTTAATCACGTTGAAATATAGAAAAATAAATTTTTAAAAATAAAACGAAGCAAATAGAAAAAAAAATTAAAAAATACTCCGTGACCAGGACCGAACCCCTGACCAACCAGTCTGCAAACTTCTTTACCCTTTGCGTTAACAACCACACCACGACTCGCACGTTGCTTCCACGAATATATAGCTAAAAGAGCTTCTTTCCGGTTAATTAACAAAATCTATTTTGGCTCTTTATGTGCCAACTAATTAGTGTATAAATATTCCCTTTGGTACGATTGCTTGGTATATAAAACTCTAATTTCTGGCAGAGTTTGAAAATTATAAGTTAATATTAAACGGAGTTACGGAGTGAGTCGTGTGCTTAGCTCCGGAGTCGAAATTTATCCGTTTTTCAGCTATTATTCCCTCTTTCCCGAAGAAAAATTATTTTTCTGATATATACAGCGCTTTAATCACGTTGAAATATAGAAAAATAAATTTTTAAAAATAAAACGAAGTAAATAGGAAAAAAAATTAAAAAATACTCCGTGACCAGGACCGAACCCCTGACCACCCAGTCTACAAACTTCTCTATCCTTTGCGTTAACAACCACACCACGACTCGCACGTTGCTTCCACGAATATATAGCTAAAAGAGCTTCTTTCCAGTTAATTAACAAAATCTAATTTGGCTCTTTATGAGCCCCCTAATTAGTGTATAAATATTCCCTTTGGTACGATTGTTTGGTATATAAATCTCTAATTTCTGGCAGAGTTTAAAATTTATAAGTTAATATTAAAGGGAGTTACGGAGTGAGTCGTGTGCTTAGCTCCGGAGTCGAAATTTATCCGTTTTTCAGCTATTATTCCCTCTTTCCCGAAGAAAAATTATTTTTCTGATATATACAGCGCTTTAATCACGTTGAAATATAGAAAAATAAATTTTTAAAAATAAAACGAAGTAAATAGAAAAAAAAATTAAAAAATACTCCGCGACCAGGACCGAACCCCTGACCACCCAGTCTACAAACTTCTTTATCCTTTGCGTTAACAACCACACCACGACTCGCACGTTGCTTCCACGAATATATAGATAAAAGAGCTTCTTTCCAGTTAATTAACAAAATATATTTTGGCTCTTTATGTGCCCCCTAATTAGTGTATAAATATTCCCTTTGGTACGATTGTTTGGTATATAAATCTCTAATTTCTGGCAGAGTTTGAAAATTATAAGTTAATATTAAAGGGAGTTACGGAGTGAGTCGTGTGCTTAGCTCCGGAGTCGAAATTTATCCGTTTTTCAGCTATTATTCCCTCTTTCCCGAAGAAAAATAATTTTTCTGATATATACAGCGCTTTTATCACGTTGAAATATAGAAAAATAAATTTTTAAAAATAAAACGAAGTAAATAGAAAAAAAAATTAAAAAATACTCCGTGACCAGGACCGAAAACCTGACCACCCAGTCTACAAACTTCTTTACCCTTTGCGTTAACAACCACACCACGACTCGCACGTTGCTTCCACGAATATATAGCGAAAAGAGCTTCTTTCCGGTTAATTAACAAAATCTATTTTGGCTCTTTATGTGCCAACTAATTAGTGTATAAATATTCCCTTTGGTACGATTGCTTGGTATATAAATCTCTAATTTCTGGCAGAGTTTGAAAATTATAAGTTAATATTAAAGGGAGTTACGGAGTGAGTCGTGTGCTTAGCTCCGGAGTCGAAATTTATCCGTTTTTCAGCTATTATTCCCTCTTTCCCGAAGAAAAATTATTTTTCTGATATATACAGCGCTTTAATCACGTTGAAATATAGAAAAATAAATTTTTAAAAATAAAACGAAGTAAATAGAAAAAAAAATTAAAAAATACTCCGCGACCAGGACCGAACCCCTGACCACCCAGTCTACAAACTTCTTTATCCTTTGCGTTAACAACCACACCACGACTCGCACGTTGCTTCCACGAATATATAGCTAAAAGAGCTTCTTTCCAGTTAATTAACAAAATCTATTTTGGCTCTTTATGTGCCCCCTAATTAGTGTATAAATATTCCCTTTGGTACGATTGTTTGGTATATAAATCTCTAATTTCTGGCAGAGTTTGAAAATTATAAGTTAATATTAAAGGGAGTTACGGAGTGAGTCGTGTGCTTAGCTCCGGAGTCGAAATTTATCCGTTTTTCAGCTATTATTCCCTCTTTCCCGAAGAAAAATTATTTTTCTGATATATACAGCGCTTTAATCACGTTGAAATATAGAAAAATAAATTTTTAAAAATAAAACGAAGTAAATAGAAAAAAAAATTAAAAAATACTCCGCGACCAGGACCGAACCCCTGACCACCTAGTCTACAAACTTCTTTATCCTTTGCGTTAACAACCACACCACGACTCGCACGTTGCTTCCACGAATATATAGCTAAAAGAGCTTCTTTCCGGTTAATTAACAAAATATATTTTGGCTCTTTATGAGCCCCCTAATTAGTGTATAAATATTCCCTTTGGTACGATTGCTTGGTATATAAATCTCTAATTTCTGGCAGAGTTTGAAAATTATAAGTTAATATTAAAGGGAGTTACGGAGTGAGTCGTGTGCTTAGCTCCGGAGTCGAAATTTATCAGTTTTTCAGCTATTATTCCCTCTTTCCCGAAGAAAAATAATTTTTCTGATATATACAGCGCTTTAATCACGTTGAAATATAGAAAAATAAATTTTTAAAAATAAAACGAAGTAAATAGAAAAAAAAATTAAAAAATACTCCGCGACCAGGACCGAACCCCTGACCACCCAGTCTACAAACTTCTTTATCCTTTGCGTTAACAACCACACCACGACTCGCACGTTGCTTCCGCGAATATATAGCTAAAAGAGCTTCTTTCCGGTTAATTAACAAAATCTATTTTGGCTCTTTATGTGCCCCCTAATTAGTGTATAAATATTCCCTTTGGTACGATTGTTTGGTATATAAATCTCTAATTTCTGGCAGAGTTTGAAAATTATAAGTTAATATTAAAGGGAGTTACGGAGTGAGTCGTTTGCTTAGCTCCGGAGTCGAAATTTATCCGTTTTTCAGCTATTATTCCCTCTTTCCCGAAGAAAAATTATTTTTCTGATATATACAGCGCTTTAATCACGTTGAAATATAGAAAAATAAATTTTTAAAAATAAAACGAAGTAAATAGAAAAAAAAAATTAAAAAATACTCCGCGACCAGGACCGAACCCCTGACCACCCAGTCTACAAACTTCTTTATCCTTTGCGTTAACAACCACACCACGACTCGCACGTTGCTTCCACGAATATATAGATAAAAGAGCTTCTTTCCGGTTAATTAACAAAATCTATTTTGGCTCTTTATGTACCCCCTAATTAGTGTATAAATATTCCCTTTGGTACGATTGTTTGGTATATAAATCTCTAATTTCTGGCAGAGTTTGAAAATTATAAGTTAATATTAAAGGGAGTTACGGAGTGAGTCGTGTGCTTAGCTCCGGAGTCGAAATTTATCCGTTTTTCAGCTATTATTCCCTCTTTCCCGAAGAAAAATAATTTTTCTGATATATACAGCGCTTTTATCACGTTGAAATATCGAAAAATAAATTTTTAAAAATAAAACGAAGTAAATAGAAAAAAAAATTAAAAAATACTCCGTGACCAGGACCGAACCCCTGACCACCCAGTCTACAAACTTCTTTACCCTTTGCGTTAACAACCACACCACGACTCGCACGTTGCTTCCACGAATATATAGCTAAAAGAGCTTCTTTCCGGTTAATTAACAAAATCTATTTTGGCTCTTTATGTGCCAACTAATTAGTGTATAAATATTCCCTTTGGTACGATTGCTTGGTATATAAATCTCTAATTTCTGGCAGAGTTTGAAAATTATAAGTTAATATTAAAGGGAGTTACGGAGTGAGTCGTGTGCTTAGCTCCGGAGTCGAAATTTATCCGTTTTTCAGCTATTATTCCCTCTTTCCCGAAGAAAATAATTTTTCTGATATATACAGCGCTTTAATGACGTTGAAATATCGAAAAATAAATTTTAAAAAATAAAACGAAGTAAATAGAAAAAAAAATTAAAAAATACTCCGTGACCAGGACCGAACCCCTGACCACCCAGTCTACAAACTTCTTTACCCTTTGCGTTAACAACCACACCACGACTCGCACGTTGCATCCACGAATATATAGCTAAAAGAGCTTCTTTCCAGTTAATTAACAAAATCTATTTTGGCTCTTTATGTGCCCCCTAATTAGTGTATAACTATTCCCTTTGGTACGATTGCTTGGTATATAAATCTCTAATTTCTGGCAGAGTTTGAAAATTATAAGTTAATATTAAAGGGAGTTACGGAGTGAGTCGTGCGCTTAGCTCCGGAGTCGAAATTTATCCGTTTTTCAGCTATTATTCCCTCTTTCCCGAAGAAAAATTATTTTTCTGATATATACAGCGCTTTAATCACGTTGAAATATAGAAAAATAAATTTTTAAAAATAAAACGAAGTAAATAGAAAAAAAAAATTAAAAAATACTCCGCGACCAGGACCGAACCCCTGAACACCCAGTCTACAAACTTCTTTATCCTTTGCGTTAACAACCACACCACGACTCGCACGTTGCTTCCACGAATATATAGCTAAAAGAGCTTCTTTCCAGTTAATTAACAAAATCTATTTTGGCTCTTTATGTGCCCCCTAATTAGTGTATAAATATTCCCTTTGGTACGATTGTTTGGTATATAAATCTCTAATTTCTGGCAGAGTTTGAAAATTATAAGTTAATATTAAAGGGAGTTACGGAGTGAGTCGTGTGCTTAGCTCCGGAGTCCAAATTTATCCGTTTTTCAGCTATTATTCCCTCTTTCCCGAAGAAAAATTATTTTTCTGATATATACAGCGCTTTAATCACGTTGAAATATAGAAAAATAAATTTTTAAAAATAAAACGAAGTAAATAGAAAAAAAAATTAAAAAATACTCCGTGACCAGGACCGAACCCCTGACCAACCAGTCTGCAAACTTCTTTACCCTTTGCGTTAACAACCACACCACGACTCGCACGTTGCTTCCACGAATATATAGCTAAAAGAGCTTCTTTCCGGTTAATTAACAAAATCTATTTTGGCTCTTTATGTGCCAACTAATTAGTGTATAAATATTCCCTTTGGTACGATTGCTTGGTATATAAAACTCTAATTTCTGGCAGAGTTTGAAAATTATAAGTTAATATTAAACGGAGTTACGGAGTGAGTCGTGTGCTTAGCTCCGGAGTCGAAATTTATCCGTTTTTCAGCTATTATTCCCTCTTTCCCGAAGAAAAATTATTTTTCTGATATATACAGCGCTTTAATCACGTTGAAATATAGAAAAATAAATTTTTAAAAATAAAACGAAGTAAATAGGAAAAAAAATTAAAAAATACTCCGCGACCAGGACCGAACCCCTGACCACCCAGTCTACAAACTTCTTTATCCTTTGCGTTAACAACCACACCACGACTCGCACGTTGCTTCCACGAATATATAGCTAAAAGAGCTTCTTTCCGGTTAATTAACAAAATCTATTTTGGCTCTTTATGTGCCCCCTAATTAGTGTATAAATATTCCCTTTGGTACGATTGTTTGGTATATAAATCTCTAATTTCTGGCTGAGTTTGAAATTTATAAGTTAATATTAAAGGGAGTTACGGAGTGAGTCGTGTGCTTAGCTCCGGAGTCGAAATTTATCCGTTTTTCAGCTATTATTCCCTCTTTCCCGAAGAAAAATTATTTTTCTGATATATACAGCGCTTTAATCACGTTGAAATATAGAAAAATAAATTTTTAAAAATAAAACGAAGTAAATAGAAAAAAAAATTAAAAAATACTCCGCGACCAGGACCGAACCCCTGACCACCTAGTCTACAAACTTCTTTATCCTTTGCGTTAACAACCACACCACGACTCGCACGTTGCTTCCACGAATATATAGCTAAAAGAGCTTCTTTCCGGTTAATTAACAAAATATATTTTGGCTCTTTATGAGCCCCCTAATTAGTGTATAAATATTCCCTTTGGTACGATTGCTTGGTATATAAATCTCTAATTTCTGGCAGAGTTTGAAAATTATAAGTTAATATTAAAGGGAGTTACGGAGTGAGTCGTGTGCTTAGCTCCGGAGTCGAAATTTATCAGTTTTTCAGCTATTATTCCCTCTTTCCCGAAGAAAAATAATTTTTCTGATATATACAGCGCTTTAATCACGTTGAAATATAGAAAAATAAATTTTTAAAAATAAAACGAAGTAAATAGAAAAAAAAATTAAAAAATACTCCGCGACCAGGACCGAACCCCTGACCACCCAGTCTACAAACTTCTTTATCCTTTGCGTTAACAACCACACCACGACTCGCACGTTGCTTCCGCGAATATATAGCTAAAAGAGCTTCTTTCCGGTTAATTAACAAAATCTATTTTGGCTCTTTATGTGCCCCCTAATTAGTGTATAAATATTCCCTTTGGTACGATTGTTTGGTATATAAATCTCTAATTTCTGGCAGAGTTTGAAAATTATAAGTTAATATTAAAGGGAGTTACGGAGTGAGTCGTGTGCTTAGCTCCGGAGTCGAAATTTATCCGTTTTTCAGCTATTATTCCCTCTTTCCCGAAGAAAAATTATTTTTCTGATATATACAGCGCTTTAATCACGTTGAAATATAGAAAAATAAATTTTTAAAAATAAAACGAAGTAAATAGAAAAAAAAAATTAAAAAATACTCCGCGACCAGGACCGAACCCCTGACCACCCAGTCTACAAACTTCTTTATCCTTTGCGTTAACAACCACACCACGAATCGCACGTTGCTTCCACGAATATATAGATAAAAGAGCTTCTTTCCGGTTAATTAACAAAATCTATTTTGGCTCTTTATGTACCCCCTAATTAGTGTATAAATATTCCCTTTGGTACGATTGTTTGGTATATAAATCTCTAATTTCTGGCAGAGTTTGAAAATTATAAGTTAATATTAAAGGGAGTTACGGAGTGAGTCGTGTGCTTAGCTCCGGAGTCGAAATTTATCCGTTTTTCAGCTATTATTCCCTCTTTCCCGAAGAAAAATAATTTTTCTGATATATACAGCGCTTTTATCACGTTGAAATATCGAAAAATAAATTTTTAAAAATAAAACGAAGTAAATAGAAAAAAAAATTAAAATATACTCCGTGACCAGGACCGAACCCCTGACCACCCAGTCTACAAACTTCTTTACCCTTTGCGTTAACAACCACACCACGACTCGCACGTTGCTTCCACGAATATATAGCTAAAAGAGCTTCTTTCCGGTTAATTAACAAAATCTATTTTGGCTCTTTATGTGCCAACTAATTAGTGTATAAATATTCCCTTTGGTACGATTGCTTGGTATATAAATCTCTAATTTCTGGCAGAGTTTGAAAATTATAAGTTAATATTAAAGGGAGTTACGGAGTGAGTCGTGTGCTTAGCTCCGGAGTCGAAATTTATCCGTTTTTCAGCTATTATTCCCTCTTTCCCGAAGAAAAATAATTTTTCTGATATATACAGCGCTTTAATCACGTTGAAATATAGAAAAATAAATTTTTAAAAATAAAACGAAGTAAATAGAAAAAAAAATTAAAAAATACTCCGCGACCAGGACCGAACCCCTGACCACCCAGTCTACAAACTTCTTTATCCTTTGCGTTAACAACCACACCACGACGCGCACGTTGCTTCCACGAATATATAGCTAAAAGAGCTTCTTTCCAGTTAATTAACAAAATCTATTTTGGCTCTTTATGTGCCCCCTAATTAGTGTATAAATATTCCCTTTGGTACGATTGTTTGGTATATAAATCTCTAATTTCTGGCAGAGTTTGAAAATTATAAGTTAATATTAAAGGGAGTTACGGAGTGAGTCGTGTGCTTAGTTCCGGAGTCGAAATTTATCCGTTTTTCAGCTATTATTCCCTCTTTCCCGAAGAAAAATAATTTTTCTGATATATACAGCGCTTTAATCACGTTGAAATATAGAAAAATAAATTTTAAAAAATAAAACGAAGTAAATAGAAAAAAAAATTAAAAAATACTCCGTGACCAGGACCGAAAACCTGACCACCCAGTCTACAAACTTCTTTACCCTTTGCGTTAACAACCACACCACGACTCGCACTTTGCATCCACGAATATATAGCTAAAAGAGCTTCTTTCCGGTTAATTAACAAAATCTATTTTGGCTCTTTATGAGCCCCCTAACTAGTGTATAAATATTCCCTTTGGTACGATTGTTTGGTATATAAAACTCTAAATTCTGGATGAGTTTGAAAATTATAAGTTAATATTAAAGGGAGTTACGGAGTGAGTCGTGCGCTTAGCTCCGGAGTCGAAATTTATCCGTTTTTCAGCTATTATTCCCTCTTTCCCGAAGAAAAATAATTTTTCTGATATATACAGCGCTTCAATCACGTTGAAATATCGAAAAATAAATTTTTAAAAATAAAACGAAGTAAATAGAAAAAAAATTAAAAAATACTCCGCGACCAGGACCGAACCCCTGACCACCCAGACCACAAACTGCTTTACCCTTAGCGTTAACAACCACACCACTACTCGCACGTTGCTTCCACGAATATATAGCTAAAAGAGCTTTTTTCCGGTTAATTAACAAAATCTATTTTGGCTCTTTATGAGCCCCCTAATTAGTGTATAATTATTCCCTTCGGTACGATTGTTTGGTATATAAAACTCTAATTTCTGGCAGAGTTTGAAAATTATAAGTAAATATTAAAGGGAGATACAGAGTGAGTCGTGTGCTTAGCTCCGGAGTCGAAATTTATCCGTTTTTCAGCTATTATTCCCTCTTTCCCGAAGAAAAATAATATTTCTGATATATACAGCGCTTTAATCACGTTGAAATATAGAAAAATAAATTTTTAAAAATAAAACGAAGTAAATAGAAAAAAAGTAAAAAATACTCCGTGACCAGGACCGAACCCCTGACCACCCAGTCTGCAAACTTCTTTACCCTTTGCGTTAACAACCTCACCACGACTCGCACGTTGCTTCCACGAATATATAGCTAAAAGAGCTTCTTTCCGGTTAATTAACAAAATCTATTTTGGCTCTTTATGAGCCCCCTAATTAGTGTATAAATATTCCCTTTGGTACGATTGTTTGGTATATAAATCTCTAATTTCTGGCAGAGTTTGAAAATTATAAGTTAATATTAAAGGGAGTTACGGAGTGAGTCGTGTGCTTAGCTCCGGAGTCGAAATTTATCCGTTTTTCAGCTATTATTCCCTCTTTCCCGAAGAAAAATTATTTTTCTGATATATACAGCGCTTTAATCACGTTGAAATATAGAAAAATAAATTTTTAAAAATAAAACGAAGTAAATAGAAAAAAAAATTAAAAAATACTCCGCGACCAGGACCGAACCCCTGACCACCCAGTCTACAAACTTCTTTATCCTTTGCGTTAACAACCACACCACGACTCGCACGTTGCTTCCGCGAATATATAGCTAAAAGAGCTTCTTTCCGGTTAATTAACAAAATCTATTTTGGCTCTTTATGTGCCCCCTAATTAGTGTATAAATATTCCCTTTGGTACGATTGTTTGGTATATAAATCTCTAATTTCTGGCAGAGTTTGAAAATTATAAGTTAATATTAAAGGGAGTTACGGAGTGAGTCGTGTGCTTAGCTCCGGAGTCGAAATTTATCCGTTTTTCAGCTATTATTCCCTCTTTCCCGAAGAAAAATTATTTTTCTGATATATACAGCGCTTTAATCACGTTGAAATATAGAAAAATAAATTTTTAAAAATAAAACGAAGTAAATAGAAAAAAAAATTAAAAAATACTCCGCGACCAGGACCGAACCCCTGACCACCCAGTCTACAAACTTCTTTATCCTTTGCGTTAACAACCACACCACGACTCGCACGTTGCTTCCACGAATATATAGATAAAAGAGCTTCTTTCCGGTTAATTAACAAAATCTATTTTGGCTCTTTATGTACCCCCTAATTAGTGTATAAATATTCCCTTTGGTACGATTGTTTGGTATATAAATCTCTAATTTCTGGCAGAGTTTGAAAATTATAAGTTAATATTAAAGGGAGTTACGGAGTGAGTCGTGTGCTTAGCTCCGGAGTCGAAATTTATCCGTTTTTCAGCTATTATTCCCTCTTTCCCGAAGAAAAATAATTTTTCTGATATATACAGCGCTTTTATCACGTTGAAATATCGAAAAATAAATTTTTAAAAATAAAACGAAGTAAATAGAAAAAAAAATTAAAAAATACTCCGTGACCAGGACCGAACCCCTGACCACCCAGTCTACAAACTTCTTTACCCTTTGCGTTAACAACCACACCACGACTCGCACGTTGCTTCCACGAATATATAGCTAAAAGAGCTTCTTTCCGGTTAATTAACAAAATCTATTTTGGCTCTTTATGTGCCAACTAATTAGTGTATAAATATTCCCTTTGGTACGATTGCTTGGTATATAAATCTCTAGTTTCTGGCAGAGTTTGAAAATTATAAGTTAATATTAAAGGGAGTTACGGAGTGAGTCGTGTGCTTAGCTCCGGAGTCGAAATTTATCCGTTTTTCAGCTATTATTCCCTCTTTCCCGAAGAAAAATAATTTTTCTGATATATACAGCGCTTTAATCACGTTGAAATATAGAAAAATAAATTTTTAAAAATAAAACGAAGTAAATAGAAAAAAAAATTAAAAAATACTCCGCGACCAGGACCGAACCCCTGACCACCCAGTCTACAAACTTCTTTATCCTTTGCGTTAACAACCACACCACGACTCGCACGTTGCTTCCACGAATATATAGCTAAAAGAGCTTCTTTCCAGTTAATTAACAAAATCTATTTTGGCTCTTTATGTGCCCCCTAATTAGTGTATAAATATTCCCTTTGGTACGATTGTTTGGTATATAAATCTCTAATTTCTGGCAGAGTTTGAAAATTATAAGTTAATATTAAAGGGAGTTACGGAGTGAGTCGTGTGCTTAGTTCCGGAGTCGAAATTTATCCGTTTTTCAGCTATTATTCCCTCTTTCCCGAAGAAAAATAATTTTTCTGATATATACAGCGCTTTAATCACGTTGAAATATAGAAAAATAAATTTTTAAAAATAAAACGAAGTAAATAGAAAAAAAGTAAAAAATACTCCGTGACCAGGACCGAACCCCTGACCACCCAGTCTGCAAACTTCTTTACCCTTTGCGTTAACAACCTCACCACGACTCGCACGTTGCTTCCACGAATATATAGCTAAAAGAGCTTCTTTCCGGTTAATTAACAAAATCTATTTTGGCTCTTTATGAGCCCCCTAATTAGTGTATAAATATTCCCTTTGGTACGATTGTTTGGTATATAAATCTCTAATTTCTGGCAGAGTTTGAAAATTATAAGTTAATATTAAAGGGAGTTACGGAGTGAGTCGTGTGCTTAGCTCCGGAGTCGAAATTTATCCGTTTTTCAGCTATTATTCCCTCTTTCCCGAAGAAAAATTATTTTTCTGATATATACAGCGCTTTAATCACGTTGAAATATAGAAAAATAAATTTTTAAAAATAAAACGAAGTAAATAGGAAAAAAAATTAAAAAATACTCCGCGACCAGGACCGAACCCCTGACCACCCAGTCTACAAACTTCTTTATCCTTTGCGTTAACAACCACACCACGACTCGCACGTTGCTTCCACGAATATATAGATAAAAGAGCTTCTTTCCGGTTAATTAACAAAATCTATTTTGGCTCTTTATGTACCCCCTAATTAGTGTATAAATATTCCCTTTGGTACGATTGTTTGGTATATAAATCTCTAATTTCTGGCAGAGTTTGAAAATTATAAGTTAATATTAAAGGGAGTTACGGAGTGAGTCGTGTGCTTAGCTCCGGAGTCGAAATTTATCCGTTTTTCAGCTATTATTCCCTCTTTCCCGAAGAAAAATAATTTTTCTGATATATACAGCGCTTTTATCACGTTGAAATATCGAAAAATAAATTTTTAAAAATAAAACGAAGTAAATAGAAAAAAAAATTAAAAAATACTCCGTGACCAGGACCGAACCCCTGACCACCCAGTCTACAAACTTCTTTACCCTTTGCGTTAACAACCACACCACGACTCGCACGTTGTTTCCACGAATATATAGCTAAAAGAGCTTCTTTCCGGTTAATTAACAAAATCTATTTTGGCTCTTTATGTGCCAACTAATTAGTGTATAAATATTCCCTTTGGTACGATTGCTTGGTATATAAATCTCTAATTTCTGGCAGAGTTTGAAAATTATAAGTTAATATTAAAGGGAGTTACGGAGTGAGTCGTGTGCTTAGCTCCGGAGTCGAAATTTATCCGTTTTTCAGCTATTATTCCCTCTTTCCCGAAGAAAAATAATTTTTCTGATATATACAGCGCTTTAATCACGTTGAAATATAGAAAAATAAATTTTTAAAAATAAAACGAAGTAAATAGAAAAAAAAATTAAAAAATACTCCGCGACCAGGACCGAACCCCTGACCACCCAGTCTACAAACTTCTTTATCCTTTGCGTTAACAACCACACCACGACTCGCACGTTGCTTCCACGAATATATAGCTAAAAGAGCTTCTTTCCAGTTAATTAACAAAATCTATTTTGGCTCTTTATGTGCCCCCTAATTAGTGTATAAATATTCCCTTTGGTACGATTGTTTGGTATATAAATCTCTAATTTCTGGCAGAGTTTGAAAATTATAAGTTAATATTAAAGGGAGTTACGGAGTGAGTCGTGTGCTTAGTTCCGGAGTCGAAATTTATCCGTTTTTCAGCTATTATTCCCTCTTTCCCGAAGAAAAATAATTTTTCTGATATATACAGCGCTTTAATCACGTTGAAATATAGAAAAATAAATTTTAAAAAATAAAACGAAGTAAATAGAAAAAAAAATTAAAAAATACTCCGTGACCAGGACCGAAAACCTGACCACCCAGTCTACAAACTTCTTTACCCTTTGCGTTAACAACCACACCACGACTCGCACGTTGCATCCACGAATATATAGCTAAAAGAGCTTCTTTCCGGTTAATTAACAAAATCTATTTTGGCTCTTTATGAGCCCCCTAACTAGTATATAAATATTCCCTTTGGTACGATTGTTTGGTATATAAAACTCTAAATTCTGGATGAGTTTGAAAATTATAAGTTAATATTAAAGGGAGTTACGGAGTGAGTCGTGCGCTTAGCTCCGGAGTCGAAATTTATCCGTTTTTCAGCTATTATTCCCTCTTTCCCGAAGAAAAATAATTTTTCTGATATATACAGCGCTTCAATCACGTTGAAATATCGAAAAATAAATTTTTAAAAATAAAACGAAGTAAATAGAAAAAAAATTAAAAAATACTCCGCGACCAGGACCGAACCCCTGACCACCCAGACCACAAACTGCTTTACCCTTAGCGTTAACAACCACACCACTACTCGCACGTTGCTTCCACGAATATATAGCTAAAAGAGCTTCTTTCCGGTTAATTAACAAAATCTATTTTGGCTCTTTATGAGCCCCCTAATTAGTGTATAATTATTCCCTTCGGTACGATTGTTTGGTATATAAAACTCTAATTTCTGGCAGAGTTTGAAAATTATAAGTAAATATTAAAGGGAGATACAGAGTGAGTCGTGTGCTTAGCTCCGGAGTCGAAATTTATCCGTTTTTCAGCTATTATTCCCTCTTTCCCGAAGAAAAATAATTTTTCTGATATATACAGCGCTTTAATCACGTTGAAATATAGAAAAATAAATTTTTAAAAATAAAACGAAGTAAATAGAAAAAAAGTAAAAAATACTCCGTGACCAGGACCGAACCCCTGACCACCCAGTCTGCAAACTTCTTTACCCTTTGCGTTAACAACCTCACCACGACTCGCACGTTGCTTCCACGAATATATAGCTAAAAGAGCTTCTTTCCGGTTAATTAACAAAATCTATTTTGGCTCTTTATGAGCCCCCTAATTAGTGTATAAATATTCCCTTTGGTACGATTGTTTGGTATATAAAACTCTAATTTCTGGCAGAGTTTGAAAATTATAAGTAATTATTAAAGGGAGTTACGGAGTGAGTCGTGTGCTTAGCTCCGGAGTCGAAATTTATCCGTTTTTCAGCTATTATTCCCTCTTTCCCGAAGAAAAATAATTTTTCTGATATATACAGCGCTTTAATCACGTTGAAATATCGAAAAATAAATTTTTAAAAATAAAACGAAGTAAATAGAAAAAAATTAAAAAATACTCCGTGACCAGGACCGAACCCCTGACCATCCAGTCTACAAACTTCTCTACCCTTTGTGTTAACAACCACACCACGACTCGCACGTTGCTTCCACGAATATATAGCTAAAAGAGCTTCTTTCCGGTTAATTAACAAAATCTATTTTGGCTCTTTATGAGCCCCCTAATTAGTGTATAAATATTCCCTTTGGTACGATTGTTTGGTATATAAAACTCTAATTTCTGGCAGAGTTTGAAAATTATATGTTAATATTAAAGGGAGTTACGGAGTGAGTCGTGTGCTTAGCTCCGGAGTCGAAATTTATCCGTTTTTCAGCTATTATTCCCTCTTTCCCGAAGAAAAATAATTTTTCTGTTATATACAGCGCTTTAATCACGTTGAAATATCGAAAAATAAATATTTAAAAATAAAACGAAGTAAATAAAAAAAAAATTAAAAAATACTCCGTGACCAGGACCGAACCCCTGACCACCCAGTCTACAAACTTCTTTATCCTTTGCGTTAACAACCACACCACGACTCGCTCGTTGCTTCCACGAATATATAGCTAAAAGAGCTTCTTTCCGGTTAATTAACAAAATCTATTTTGGCTCTTTATGTGCCCCCTAATTAGTGTATAAATATTCCCTTTGGTACGATTGTTTGGTATATAAAACTCTAATTTCTGGCAGAGTTTGAAAATTATAAGTTAATATTAAAGGGAGTTACGGAGTGAGTCGTGTGCTTAGCTCCGGAGTCGAAATTTATCCGTTTTTCAGCTATTATTCCCTCTTTCCCGAAGAAAAATAATTTTTCTGATATATACAGCGCTTTAATCACGTTGAAATATAGAAAAATAAGTTTTTAAAAATAAAACGAAGTAAATAGAAAAAAAAATTAAAAAATGCTCCGTGACCAGGACCGAACCCCAGACCACCCAGTCTACAAACTTCTTTACCCTTTGCGTTAACAACCACACCACGACTCGCACGTTGCTTCCACGAATATATAGCTAAAAGAGCTTCTTTCCGGTTAATTAACAAAATCTATTTTGGCTCTTTATGAGCTCCCTAATTAGTGTATAAATATTCCCTTTGGTACGATTGTTTGGTATATAAAACTCTAATTTCTGGATGAGTTTGAAAATTATAAGTTAATATTAAAGGGAGTTACGGAGTGAGTCGTGTGCTTAGCTCCGGAGTCGAAATTTATCCGTTTTTCAGCTATTATTCCCTCTTTCCCGAAGAAAAATAATTTTTCTGATATATACAGCGCTTCAATCACGTTGAAATATCGAAAAATAAATTTTTAAAAAATAAAACGAAGTAAATAGAAAAAAAATTAAAAAATACTCCGTGACCAGGACCGAACCCCTGACCACCCAGACCACAAACTGCTTTACCCTTAGCGTTAACAACCACACCACTACTCGCACGTTGCTTCCACGAATATATAGCTAAAAGAGCTTCTTTCCGGTTAATTAACAAAATCTATTTTGGCTCTTTATGAGCCCCCTAATTAGTGTATAAATATTCCCTTCGGTACGATTGTTTGGTATATAAATCTCTAATTTCTGGCAGAGTTTTAAAATTATAAGTTAATATTAAAGGGAGTTACGGAGTGAGTCGTGTGCTTAGCTCCGGAGTCGAAATTTATCCGTTTTTCAGCTATTATTCCCTCTTTCCCGAAGAAAAATTATTTTTCTGATATATACAGCGCTTTAATCACGTTGAAATATAGAAAAATAAATTTTTAAAAATAAAACGAAGTAAATAGAAAAAAAAATTAAAAAATACTCCGCGACCAGGACCGAACCCCTGACCACCCAGTCTACAAACTTCTTTACCCTTTGCGTTAACAACCACACCACGACTCGCACGTTGCTTCCACGAATATATAGATAAAAGAGCTTCTTTCCAGTTAATTAACAAAATCTATTTTGGCTCTTTATGTGCCCCCTAATTAGTGTATAAATATTCCCTTTGGTACGATTGTTTGGTATATAAATCTCTAATTTCTGGCAGAGTTTGAAAATTATAAGTTAATATTAAAGGGAGTTACGGAGTGAGTCGTGTGCTTAGCTCCGGAGTCGAAATTTATCCGTTTTTCAGCTATTATTCCCTCTTTCCCGAAGAAAAATAATTTTTCTGATATATACAGCGCTTTTATCACGTTGAAATATAGAAAAATAAATTTTTAAAAATAAAACGAAGTAAATAGAAAAAAAAATTAAAAAATACTCCGTGACCAGGACCGAACCCCTGACCACCCAGTCTACAAACTTCTTTACCCTTTGCGTTAACAACCACACCACGACTCGCACGTTGCTTCCACGAATATATAGCTAAAAGAGCTTCTTTCCGGTTAATTAACAAAATCTATTTTGGCTCTTTATGTGCCAACTAATTAGTGTATAAATATTCCCTTTTTTACGATTGCTTGGTATATAAATCTCTAATTTCTGGCAGAGTTTGAAAATTATAAGTTAATATTAAAGGGAGTTACGGAGTGAGTCGTGTGCTTAGCTCCGGAGTCGAAATTTATCCGTTTTTCAGCTATTATTCCCTCTTTCCCGAAGAAAAATTATTTTTCTGATATATACAGCGCTTTAATCACGTTGAAATATAGAAAAATAAATTTTTAAAAATAAAACGAAGTAAATAGGAAAAAAAATTAAAAAATACTCCGCGACCAGGACCGAACCCCTGACCACCCAGTCTACAAACTTCTTTATCCTTTGCGTTAACAACCACACCACGACTCGCACGTTGCTTCCACGAATATATAGCTAAAAGAGCTTCTTTCCAGTTAATTAACAAAATCTATTTTGGCTCTTTATGTGCCCCCTAATTAGTGTATAAATATTCCCTTTGGTACGATTGTTTGGTATATAAAACTCTAATTTCTGGCAGAGTTTGAATATTATAAGTAAATATTAAAGGGAGATACAGAGTGAGTCGTGTGCTTAGCTCCGGAGTCGAAATTTATCCGTTTTTTTAGCTATTATTCCCTCTTTCCCGAAGAAAAATTATTTTTCTGATATATACAGCGCTTTAATCACGTTGAAATATCGAAAAATTAATTTTAAAAAATAAAACGAAGTAAATAGAAAAAAAGTAAAAAATACTCCGTGACCAGGACCGAACCCCTGACCACCCAGTCTACAAACTTCTTTACCCTTTGCGTTAACAACCACACCACGACTCGCATGTTGCTTCCACGAATATATAGCTAAAAGAGCTTGTTTCCGGTTAATTAACAAAATCTATTTTGGCTCTTTATGTGCCCCCTAATTAGTGTATAAATATTCCCTTTGGTACGATTGTTTGGTATATAAAACTCTAATTTCTGGCAGAGTTTGAAAATTATAAGTTAATATTAAAGGGAGTTACGGAGTGAGTCGTGTGCTTAGCTCCGGAGTCGAAATTTATCCGTTTTTCAGCTATTATTCCCTCTTTCCCGAAGAAAAATTATTTTTCTGATATATACAGCGCTTTAATCACGTTGAAATATAGAAAAATAAATTTTTAAAAATAAAACGAAGTAAATATAAAAAAAAATTAAAAAATACTCCGTGACCAGGACCGAACCCCTGACCACCCAGACCACAAACTGCTTTACCCTTAGCGTTAACAACCACACCACTACTCGCACGTTGCTTCCACGAATATATAGCTAAAAGAGCTTCTTTCCGGTTAATTAACAAAATCTATTTTGGCTCTTTATGAGCCCCCTAATTAGTGTATAATTATTCCCTTCGGTACGATTGTTTGGTATATAAAACTCTAATTTCTGGCAGAGTTTGAAAATTATAAGTAAATATTAAAGGGAGATACAGAGTGAGTCGTGTGCTTAGCTCCGGAGTCGAAATTTATCCGTTTTTCAGCTATTATTCCCTCTTTCCCGAAGAAAAATAATTTTTCTGATATATACAGCGCTTTAATCACGTTGAAATATAGAAAAATAAATTTTTAAAAATAAAACGAAGTAAATAGAAAAAAAATTAAAAAATACTCCGTGACCAGGACCGAACCCCTGACCACCCAGACCACAAACTGCTTTACCCTTTGCGTTAACAACCTCACCACGACTCGCACGTTGCTTCCACGAATATATAGCTAAAAGAGCTTCTTTCCGGTTAATTAACAAAATCTATTTTGGCTCTTTATGAGCCCCCTAATTAGTGTATAAATATTCCCTTTGGTACGATTGTTTGGTATATAAATCTCTAATTTCTGGCAGAGTTTTAAAATTATAAGTTAATATTAAAGGGAGTTACGGAGTGAGTCGTGTGCTTAGCTCCGGAGTCGAAATTTATCCGTTTTTCAGCTATTATTCCCTCTTTCCCGAAGAAAAATTATTTTTCTGATATATACAGCGCTTTAATCACGTTGAAATATAGAAAAATAATTTTTTAAAAATAAAACGAAGTAAATAGAAAAAAAAATTAAAAAATACTCCGCGACCAGGACCGAACCCCTGACCACCCAGTCTACAAACTTCTTTATCCTTTGCGTTAACAACCACACCACGACTCGCACGTTGCTTCCACGAATATATAGCTAAAAGAGCTTCTTTCCGGTTAATTAACAAAATCTATTTTGGCTCTTTATGAGCCCCCTAATTAGTGTATAAATATTCCCTTTTTTACGATTGTTTGGTATATAAAACTCTAATTTCTGGCAGAGTTTGAAAATTATAAGTTAATATTAAAGGGAGTTACGGAGTGAGTCGTGTGCTTAGCTCCGGAGTCGAAATTTATCCGTTTTTCAGCTATTATTCCCTCTTTCCCGAAGAAAAATAATTTTTCTGATATATACAGCGCTTTAATCACGTTGAAATATAGAAAAATAAGTTTTTAAAAATAAAACGAAGTAAATAGAAAAAAAAATTAAAAAATGCTCCGCGACCAGGACCGAACCCCAGACCACCCAGTCTACAAACTTCATTATCCTTTGCGTTAACAACCTCACCACGACTCGCACGTTGCTTCCACGAATATATAGCTAAAAGAGCTTCTTTCCGGTTAATTAACAAAATCTATTTTGGCACTTTATGAGCCCCCTAATTAGTGTATAAATATTCCCTTTGGTACGATTGTTTGGTATATAAAACTCTAATTTCTGGCAGAGTTTGAAAATTATAAGTTAATATTAAAGGGAGTTACGGAGTGAGTCGTGTGCTTAGCTCCGGAGTCGAAATTTATCCGTTTTTCAGCTATTATTCCCTCTTTCCCGAAGAAAAATAATTTTTCTGATATATACAGCGCTTTAATCACGTTGAAATATCGAAAAATAAATTTTTAAAAATAAAACGAAGTAAATAGAAAAAAAATTAAAAAATACTCCGTGACCAGGACCGAACCCCTGACCACCCAGTCTACAAACTTCTTTATCCTTTGCGTTAACAACCACACCACTACTCGCACGTTGCTTCCACGAATATATAGCTAAAAGAGCTTCTTTCCGGTTAATTAACAAAATCTATTTTGGCTCTTTATGAGTCCCCTAATTAGTGTATAAATATTCCCTTTGGTACGATTGTTTGGTATATAAAACTCTAATTTCTGGCAGAGTTTGAAAATTATAAGTTAATATTAAAGGGAGTTACGGAGTGAGTCGTGTGCTTAGCTCCGGAGTCGAAATTTATCCGTTTTTCAGCTATTATTCCCTCTTTCCCGAAGAAAAATAATTTTTCTGATATATACAGCGCTTTAATCACGTTGAAATATAGAAAAATAAGTTTTTAAAAATAAAACGAAGTAAATAGAAAAAAAAATTAAAAAATGCTCCGCGACCAGGACCGAACCCCAGACCACCCAGTCTACAAACTTCATTATCCTTTGCGTTAACAACCACACCACGACTCGCACGTTGCTTCCACGAATATATAGCTAAAAGAGCTTCTTTCCGGTTAATTAACAAAATCTATTTTGGCTCTTTATGAGCCCCCTAATTAGTGTATAAATATTCCCTTTGGTACGATTGTTTGGTATATAAAACTCTAATTTCTGGCAGAGTTTGAAAATTATAAGTTAATATTAAAGGGAGTTACGGAGTGAGTCGTGTGCTTAGCTCCGGAGTCGAAATTTATCCGTTTTTCAGCTATTATTCCCTCTTTCCCGAAGAAAAATAATTTTTCTGATATATACAGCGCTTTAATCACGTTGAAATATCGAAAAATTAATTTTAAAAAATAAAACGAAGTAAATAGAAAAAAAAATTAAAAAATACTCCGTGACCAGGACCGAACCCCTGACCACCCAGTCTACAAACTTCTTTATCCTTTGCGTTAACAACCACACCAAGACTCGCTCGTTGCTTCCACGAATATATAGCTAAAAGAGCTTCTTTCCGGTTAATTAACAAAATCTATTTTGGCTCTTTATGTGCCAACTAATTAGTGTATAAATATTCCCTTTGGTACGATTGCTTGGTATATAAAACTCTAATTTCTGGCAGAGTTTGAAAATTATAAGTTAATATTAAAGGGAGTTACGGAGTGAGTCGTGTGCTTAGCTCCGGAGTCGAAATTTATCCGTTTTTCAGCTATTATTCCCTCTTTCCCGAAGAAAAATAATTTTTCTGATATATACAGCGCTTTAATCACGTTGAAATATAGAAAAATAAGTTTTTAAAAATAAAACGAAGTAAATAGAAAAAAAAATTAAAAAATGCTCCGCGACCAGGACCGAACCCCAGACCACCCAGTCTACAAACTTCATTATCCTTTGCGTTAACAACCACACCACGACTCGCACGTTGCTTCCACGAATATATAGCTAAAAGAGCTTCTTTCCGGTTAATTAACAAAATCTATTTTGGCTCTTTATGAGCCCCCTAATTAGTGTATAAATATTCCCTTTGGTACGATTGTTTGGTATATAAAACTCTAATTTCTGGCAGAGTTTGAAAATTATAAGTTAATATTAAAGGGAGTTACGGAGTGAGTCGTGTGCTTAGCTCCGGAGTCGAAATTTATCCGTTTTTCAGCTATTATTCCCTCTTTCCCGAAGAAAAATAATTTTTCTGATATATACAGCGCTTTAATCACGTTGAAATATCGAAAAATTAATTTTAAAAAATAAAACGAAGTAAATAGAAAAAAAAATTAAAAAATACTCCGTGACCAGGACCGAACCCCTGACCACCCAGTCTACAAACTTCTTTATCCTTTGCGTTAACAACCACACCAAGACTCGCTCGTTGCTTCCACGAATATATAGCTAAAAGAGCTTCTTTCCGGTTAATTAACAAAATCTATTTTGGCTCTTTATGTGCCAACTAATTAGTGTATAAATATTCCCTTTGGTACGATTGCTTGGTATATAAAACTCTAATTTCTGGCAGAGTTTGAAAATTATAAGTTAATATTAAAGGGAGTTACGGAGTGAGTCGTGTGCTTAGCTCCGGAGTCGAAATTTATCCGTTTTTCAGCTATTATTCCCTCTTTCCCGAAGAAAAATAATTTTTCTGATATATACAGCACTTTAATCACGTTGAAATATAGAAAAATAAGTTTTTAAAAATAAAACGAAGTAAATAGAAAAAAAAATTAAAAAATGCTCCGCGACCAGGACCGAACCCCAGACCACCCTGTCTACAAACTTCATTATCCTTTGCGTTAACAACCACACCACGACTCGCACGTTGCTTCCACGAATATATAGCTAAAAGAGCTTCTTTCCGGTTAATTAACAAAATCTATTTTGGCTCTTTATGAGCCCCCTAATTAGTGTATAAATATTCCCTTTGGTACGATTGTTTGGTATATAAAACTCTAATTTCTGGCAGAGTATGAAAATTATAAGTTAATATTAAAGGGAGTTACGGAGTGAGTCGTGTGCTTAGCTCCGGAGTCGAAATTTATCCGTTTTTCAGCTATTATTCCCTCTTTCCCGAAGAAAAATAATTTTTCTGATATATACAGCGCTTTAATCACGTTGAAATATCGAAAAATAAATTTTTAAAAATAAAACGAAGTAAATAGAAAAAAAATTAAAAAATACTCCGTGACCAGGACCGAACCCCTGACCACCCAGACCACAAACTGCTTTACCCTTAGCGTTAACAACCACACCACTACTCGCACGTTGCTTCCACGAATATATAGCTAAAAGAGCTTCTTTCCGGTTAATTAACAAAATCTATTTTGGCTCTTTATGAGCCCCCTAATTAGTGCATAAATATTCCCTTTGGTACGATTGTTTGGTATATAAAACTCTAATTTCTGGATGAGTTTGAAAATTATAAGTTAATATTAAAGGGAGTTACGGAGTGAGTCGTGTGCTTAGCTCCGGAGTCGAAATTTATCCGTTTTTCAGCTATTATTCCCTCTTTCCCGAAGAAAAATAATTTTTCTGATATATACAGCGCTTTAATCACGTTGAAATATCGAAAAATAAATTTTTAAAAATAAAACGAAGTAAATAGAAAAAAAATTAAAAAATACTCCGTGACTAGGACCGAACCCCTGACCACCCAGTCTACAAACTGCTTTACCCTTAGCGTTAACAACCACACCACTACTCGCACGTTGCTTCCACGAATATATAGCTAAAAGAGCTTCTTTCCGGTTAATTAACAAAATCTATTTTGGCTCTTTATGAGCCCCCTAATTAGTGTATAAATATTCCCTTTTTTACGATTGTTTGGTATATAAAACTCTAATTTCTGGCAGAGTTTGAAAATTATATGTTAATATTAAAGGGAGTTACGGAGTGAGTCGTGTGCTTAGCTCCGGAGTCGAAATTTATCCGTTTTTCAGCTATTATTCCCTCTTTCCCGAAGAAAAATAATTTTTCTGATATATACAGCGCTTTAATCACGTTGAAATATCGAAAAATTAATTTTAAAAAATAAAACGAAGTAAATAGAAAAAAAAATTAAAAAATACTCCGTGACCAGGACCGAACCCCTGACCACCCAGTCTACAAACTTCTTTATCCTTTGCGTTAACAACCACACCAAGACTCGCTCGTTGCTTCCACGAATATATAGCTAAAAGAGCTTCTTTTCGGTTAATTAACAAAATCTATTTTGGCTCTTTATGTGCCCCCTAATTAGTGTATAAATATTCCCTTTGGTACGATTGTTTGGTATATAAAACTCTAATTTCTGGCAGAGTTTGAAAATTATAAGTTAATATTAAAGGGAGTTACGGAGTGAGTCGTGTGCTTAGCTCCGGAGTCGAAATTTATCCGTTTTTCAGCTATTATTCCCTCTTTCCCGAAGAAAAATAATTTTTCTGATATATACAGCGCTTTAATCACGTTGAAATATAGAAAAATAAGTTTTTAAAAATAAAACGAAGTAAATAGAAAAAAAATTAAAAAATACTCCGTGACCAGGACCGAACCCCTGACCACCCAGACCACAAACTGCTTTACCCTTAGCGTTAACAACCACACCACTACTCGCACGTTGCTTCCACGAATATATAGCTAAAAGAGCTTCTTTCCGGTTAATTAACAAAATCTATTTTGGCTCTTTATGAGCCCCCTAATTAGTGTATAAATATTCCCTTTGGTACGATTGTTTGGTATATAAATCTCTAATTTCTGGCAGAGTTTTAAAATTATAAGTTAATATTAAAGGGAGTTACGGAGTGAGTCGTGTGCTTAGCTCCGGAGTCGAAATTTATCCGTTTTTCAGCTATTATTCCCTCTTTCCCGAAGAAAAATTATTTTTCTGATATATACAGCGCTTTAATCACGTTGAAATATCGAAAAATAAATTTTTAAAAATAAAACGAAGTAAATAGAAAAAAAATTAAAAAATACTCCGTGACCAGGACCGAACCCCTGACCACCCAGACCACAAACTGCTTTACCCTTAGCGTTAACAACCACACCACTACTCGCACGTTGCTTCCACGAATATATAGCTAAAAGAGCTTCTTTCCGGTTAATTAACAAAATCTATTTTGGCTCTTTATGAGCCCCCTAATTAGTGTATAAATATTCCCTTTGGTACGATTGTTTGGTATATAAATCTCTAATTTCTGGCAGAGTTTGAAAATTATAAGTTAATATTAAAGGGAGTTACGGAGTGAGTCGTGTGCTTAGCTCCGGAGTCGAAATTTATCCGTTTTTCAGCTATTATTCCCTCTTTCCCGAAGAAAAATTATTTTTCTGATATATAAAGCGCTTTAATCACGTTGAAATATAGAAAAATAAATTTTTAAAAATAAAACGAAGTAAATAGAAAAAAAAATTAAAAAATACTCCGCGACCAGGACCGAACCCCTGACCACCTAGTCTACAGACTTCTTTATCCTTTGCGTTAACAACCACACCACGACTCGCACGTTGCTTCCACGAATATATAGATAAAAGAGCTTCTTTCCAGTTAATTAACAAAATCTATTTTGGCTCTTTATGTGCCCCCTAATTAGTGTATAAATATTCCCTTTGGTACGATTGTTTGGTATATAAATCTCTAATTTCTGGCAGAGTTTGAAAATTATAAGTTAATATTAAAGGGAGTTACGGAGTGAGTCGTGTGCTTAGCTCCGGAGTCGAAATTTATCCGTTTTTCAGCTATTATTCCCTCTTTCCCGAAGAAAAATAATTTTTCTGATATATACAGCGCTTTTATCACGTTGAAATATAGAAAAATAAATTTTTAAAAATAAAACGAAGTAAATAGAAAAAAAAATTAAAAAATACTCCGTGACCAGGACCGAACCCCTGACCACCCAGTCTACAAACTTCTTTACCCTTTGCGTTAACAACCACACCGCGACTCGCACGTTGCTTCCCCGAATATATAGCGAAAAGAGCTTCTTTCCGGTTAATTAACAAAATCTATTTTGGCTCTTTATGTGCCAACTAATTAGTGTATAAATATTCCCTTCGGTACGATTGCTTGGTATATAAATCTCTAATTTCTGGCAGAGTTTGAAAATTATAAGTTAATATTAAAGGGAGTTACGGAGTGAGTCGTGTGCTTAGCTCCGGAGTCGAAATTTATCCGTTTTTCAGCTATTATTCCCTCTTTCCCGAAGAAAAATAATTTTTCTGATATATACAGCTCTTTAATCACGTTGAAATATCGAAAAATTAATTTTAAAAAATAAAACGAAGTAAATAGAAAAAAAAATTAAAAAATACTCCGTGACCAGGACCGAACCCCTGACCACCCAGTCTACAAACTTCTTTATCCTTTGCGTTAACAACCACACCAAGACTCGCTCGTTGTTTCCACGAATATATAGCTAAAAGAGCTTCTTTCCGGTTAATTAACAAAATCTATTTTGGCTCTTTATGTGCCAACTAATTAGTGTATAAATATTCCCTTTGGTACGATTGCTTGGTATATAAAACTCTAATTTCTTTCAGAGTTTGAAAATTATAAGTTAATATTAAAGGGAGTTACGGAGTGAGTCGTGTGCTTAGCTCCGGAGTCGAAATTTATCCGTTTTTCAGCTATTATTCCCTCTTTCCCGAAGAAAAATAATTTTTCTGATATATACAGCGCTTTTATCACGTTGAAATATAGAAAAATAAATTTTTAAAAATAAAACGAAGTAAATAGAAAAAAAAATTAAAAAATACTCCGTGACCAGGACCGAACCCCTGACCACCCAGTCTACAAACTTCTTTACCCTTTGCGTTAACAACCACACCGCGACTCGCACGTTGCTTCCCCGAATATATAGCGAAAAGAGCTTCTTTCCGGTTAATTAACAAAATCTATTTTGGCTCTTTATGTGCCAACTAATTAGTGTATAAATATTCCCTTCGGTACGATTGCTTGGTATATAAATCTCTAATTTCTGGCAGAGTTTGAAAATTATAAGTTAATATTAAAGGGAGTTACGGAGTGAGTCGTGTGCTTAGCTCCGGAGTCGAAATTTATCCGTTTTTCAGCTATTATTCCCTCTTTCCCGAAGAAAAATAATTTTTCTGATATATACAGCTCTTTAATCACGTTGAAATATCGAAAAATTAATTTTAAAAAATAAAACGAAGTAAATAGAAAAAAAAATTAAAAAATACTCCGTGACCAGGACCGAACCCCTGACCACCCAGTCTACAAACTTCTTTATCCTTTGCGTTAACAACCACACCAAGACTCGCTCGTTGCTTCCACGAATATATAGCTAAAAGAGCTTCTTTCCGGTTAATTAACAAAATCTATTTTGGCTCTTTATGTGCCAACTAATTAGTGTATAAATATTCCCTTTGGTACGATTGCTTGGTATATAAAACTCTAATTTCTTTCAGAGTTTGAAAATTATAAGTTAATATTAAAGGGAGTTACGGAGTGAGTCGTGTGCTTAGCTCCGGAGTCGAAATTTATCCGTTTTTCAGCTATTATTCCCTCTTTCCCGAAGAAAAATAATTTTTCTGATATATACAGCACTTTAATCACGTTGAAATATAGAAAAATAAGTTTTTAAAAATAAAACGAAGTAAATAGAAAAAAAAATTAAAAAATGCTCCGCGACCAGGACCGAACCCCAGACCACCCTGTCTACAAACTTCATTATCCTTTGCGTTAACAACCACACCACGACTCGCACGTTGCTTCCACGAATATATAGCTAAAAGAGCTTCTTTCCGGTTAATTAACAAAATCTATTTTTTCTCTTTATGAGCCCCCTAATTAGTGTATAAATATTCCCTTTGGTACGATTGTTTGGTATATAAAACTCTAATTTCTGGCAGAGTATGAAAATTATAAGTTAATATTAAAGGGAGTTACGGAGTGAGTCGTGTGCTTAGCTCCGGAGTCGAAATTTATCCGTTTTTCAGCTATTATTCCCTCTTTCCCGAAGAAAAATAATTTTTCTGATATATACAGCGCTTTAATCACGTTGAAATATCGAAAAATAAATTTTTAAATATAAAACGAAGTAAATAGAAAAAAAATTAAAAAATACTCCGTGACCAGGACCGAACCCCTGACCACCCAGACCACAAACTGCTTTACCCTTAGCGTTAACCTTCCGTTAGTCGCGCGCACCTCACAGGTGCATCCCTACTGCACTTTCACCTCCTTTGCCGTCAATAAATTTTTCCGGTGGTCGAGCCTTATGTTATGTTCCTAACTTTGGAATACTCAAATGTCCGTGTAAAACCGACCTTAGAACCTGTCGATGGAGAGTTAGAAACGCTCAAATCACCCCTCTGGTGCAGCGCGACCATTGACGCAAGTATTATGGATATAATATTTTTATGAATTAAATATATATTTTTTATCTCATTTTCTGTCCTTCTCAACGTAGCAGGTATAAATGGTCAAGTTATATACACAGAAAATGGTTACGGAGTAAAAAACCGCAGAACCTTCTTGCGTCAATTGGTTGAACATCTTGTGATGGAGGAAGAGATCCGACGCGGGAGCAATAAAAATTTATCTTCGGTACTTCGCTAAATAAGTTTTTTGATATTTATCTCTCTAAAGAGTCTTAAATTGGTAACAATTAACTATTTAGACTAGACTAAGATTCATTTGGCTTTCAAAAAATCAGAAACACCTCATAGGTGCAACGCGATTAACCATGTCGGAAACAAGTGCGCGACTAACGGAAGGTTAACAACCACACCACTACTCGCACGTTGCTTCCACGAATATATAGCTAAAAGAGCTTCTTTCCGGTTAATTAACAAAATCTATTTTGGCTCTTTATGAGCCCCCTAATTAGTGCATAAATATTCCCTTTGGTACGATTGTTTGGTATATAAAACTCTAATTTCTGGATGAGTTTGAAAATTATAAGTTAATATTAAAGGGAGTTACGGAGTGAGTCGTGTGCTTAGCTCCGGAGTCGAAATTTATCCGTTTTTCAGCTATTATTCCCTCTTTCCCGAAGAAAAATAATTTTTCTGATATATACAGCGCTTTAATCACGTTGAAATATCGAAAAATAAATTTTTAAAAATAAAACGAAGTAAATAGAAAAAAAATTAAAAAATACTCCGTGACTAGGACCGAACCCCTGACCACCCAGTCTACAAACTGCTTTACCCTTAGCGTTAACAACCACACCACTACTCGCACGTTGCTTCCACGAATATATAGCTAAAAGAGCTTCTTTCCGGTTAATTAACAAAATCTATTTTGGCTCTTTATGAGCCCCCTAATTAGTGTATAAATATTCCCTTTTTTACGATTGTTTGGTATATAAAACTCTAATTTCTGGCAGAGTTTGAAAATTATATGTTAATATTAAAGGGAGTTACGGAGTGAGTCGTGTGCTTAGCTCCGGAGTCGAAATTTATCCGTTTTTCAGCTATTATTCCCTCTTTCCCGAAGAAAAATAATTTTTCTGATATATACAGCGCTTTAATCACGTTGAAATATCGAAAAATTAATTTTAAAAAATAAAACGAAGTAAATAGAAAAAAAAATTAAAAAATACTCCGTGACCAGGACCGAACCCCTGACCACCCAGTCTACAAACTTCTTTATCCTTTGCGTTAACAACCACACCAAGACTCGCTCGTTGCTTCCACGAATATATAGCTAAAAGAGCTTCTTTTCGGTTAATTAACAAAATCTATTTTGGCTCTTTATGTGCCCCCTAATTAGTGTATAAATATTCCCTTTGGTACGATTGTTTGGTATATAAAACTCTAATTTCTGGCAGAGTTTGAAAATTATAAGTTAATATTAAAGGGAGTTACGGAGTGAGTCGTGTGCTTAGCTCCGGAGTCGAAATTTATCCGTTTTTCAGCTATTATTCCCTCTTTCCCGAAGAAAAATAATTTTTCTGATATATACAGCGCTTTAATCACGTTGAAATATAGAAAAATAAGTTTTTAAAAATAAAACGAAGTAAATAGAAAAAAAATTAAAAAATACTCCGTGACCAGGACCGAACCCCTGACCACCCAGACCACAAACTGCTTTACCCTTAGCGTTAACAACCACACCACTACTCGCACGTTGCTTCCACGAATATATAGCTAAAAGAGCTTCTTTCCGGTTAATTAACAAAATCTATTTTGGCTCTTTATGAGCCCCCTAATTAGTGTATAAATATTCCCTTTGGTACGATTGTTTGGTGTATAAATCTCTAATTTCTGGCAGAGTTTTAAAATTATAAGTTAATATTAAAGGGAGTTACGGAGTGAGTCGTGTGCTTAGCTCCGGAGTCGAAATTTATCCGTTTTTCAGCTATTATTCCCTCTTTCCCGAAGAAAAATTATTTTTCTGATATATACAGCGCTTTAATCACGTTGAAATATCGAAAAATAAATTTTTAAAAATAAAACGAAGTAAATAGAAAAAAAATTAAAAAATACTCCGTGACCAGGACCGAACCCCTGACCACCCAGACCACAAACTGCTTTACCCTTAGCGTTAACAACCACACCACTACTCGCACGTTGCTTCCACGAATATATAGCTCAAAGAGCTTCTTTCCGGTTAATTAACAAAATCTATTTTGGCTCTTTATGAGCCCCCTAATTAGTGTATAAATATTCCCTTTGGTACGATTGTTTGGTATATAAATCTCTAATTTCTGGCAGAGTTTGAAAATTATAAGTTAATATTAAAGGGAGTTACGGAGTGAGTCGTGTGCTTAGCTCCGGAGTCGAAATTTATCCGTTTTTCAGCTATTATTCCCTCTTTCCCGAAGAAAAATTATTTTTCTGATATATAAAGCGCTTTAATCACGTTGAAATATAGAAAAATAAATTTTTAAAAATAAAACGAAGTAAATAGAAAAAAAAATTAAAAAATACTCCGCGACCAGGACCGAACCCCTGACCACCTAGTCTACAGACTTCTTTATCCTTTGCGTTAACAACCACACCACGACTCGCACGTTGCTTCCACGAATATATAGATAAAAGAGCTTCTTTCCAGTTAATTAACAAAATCTATTTTGGCTCTTTATGTGCCCCCTAATTAGTGTATAAATATTCCCTTTGGTACGATTGTTTGGTATATAAATCTCTAATTTCTGGCAGAGTTTGAAAATTATAAGTTAATATTAAAGGGAGTTACGGAGTGAGTCGTGTGCTTAGCTCCGGAGTCGAAATTTATCCGTTTTTCAGCTATTATTCCCTCTTTCCCGAAGAAAAATAATTTTTCTGATATATACAGCGCTTTTATCACGTTGAAATATAGAAAAATAAATTTTTAAAAATAAAACGAAGTAAATAGAAAAAAAAATTAAAAAATACTCCGTGACCAGGACCGAACCCCTGACCACCCAGTCTACAAACTTCTTTACCCTTTGCGTTAACAACCACACCGCGACTCGCACGTTGCTTCCCCGAATATATAGCGAAAAGAGCTTCTTTCCGGTTAATTAACAAAATCTATTTTGGCTCTTTATGTGCCAACTAATTAGTGTATAAATATTCCCTTCGGTACGATTGCTTGGTATATAAATCTCTAATTTCTGGCAGAGTTTGAAAATTATAAGTTAATATTAAAGGGAGTTACGGAGTGAGTCGTGTGCTTAGCTCCGGAGTCGAAATTTATCCGTTTTTCAGCTATTATTCCCTCTTTCCCGAAGAAAAATTATTTTTCTGATATATACAGCTCTTTAATCACGTTGAAATATAGAAAAATATTTTTTTAAAAATAAAACGAAGTAAATAGAAAAAAAAATTAAAAAATACTCCGCGACCAGGACCGAACCCCTGACCACCCAGTCTACAAACTTCTTTATCCTTTGCGTTAACAACCACACCACGACTCGCACGTTGCTTCCACGAATATATAGCTAAAAGAGCTTCTTTCCAGTTAATTAACAAAATCTATTTTGGCTCTTTATGTGCCCCCTAATTAGTGTATAAATATTCCCTTTGGTACGATTGTTTGGTATATAAATCTCTAATTTCTGGCAGAGTTTGAAAATTATAAGTTAATATTAAAGGGAGTTACGGAGTGAGTCGTGTGCTTAGCTCCGGAGTCGAAATTTATCCGTTTTTCAGCTATTATTCCCTCTTTCCCGAAGAAAAATAATTTTTCTGATATATACAGCGCTTTAATCACGTTGAAATATCGAAAAATAAATTTTAAAAAATAAAACGAAGTAAATAGAAAAAAAAATTAAAAAATACTCCGTGACCAGGACCGAACCCCTGACCACCCAGTCTACAAACTTCTTTACCCTTTGCGTTAACAACCACACCACGACTCGCAGGTTGCATCCACGAATATATAGCTAAAAGAGCTTCTTTCCGGTTAATTAACAAAATCTATTTTGGCTCTTTATGTGCCAACTAATTAGTGTATAAATATTCCCTTTGGTACGATTGCTTGGTATATAAAACTCTAATTTCTGGCAGAGTTTGAAAATTATAAGTTAATATTAAAGGGAGTTACGGAGTGAGTCGTGTGCTTAGCTCCGGAGTCGAAATTTATCCGTTTTTCAGCTATTATTCCCTCTTTCCCGAAGAAAAATAATTTTTCTGATATATACAGCGCTTTAATCACGTTGAAATATAGAAAAATAAGTTTTTAAAAATAAAACGAAGTAAATAGAAAAAAAAATTAAAAAATGCTCCGCGACCAGGACCGAACCCCAGACCACCCAGTCTACAAACTTCATTATCCTTTGCGTTAACAACCACACCACGACTCGCACGTTGCTTCCACGAATATATAGCTAAAAGAGCTTCTTTCCGGTTAATTAACAAAATCTATTTTGGCTCTTTATGAGCCCCCTAATTAGTGTATAAATATTCCCTTTGGTACGATTGTTTGGTATATAAAACTCTAATTTCTGGCAGAGTTTGAAAATTATAAGTTAATATTAAAGGGAGTTACGGAGTGAGTCGTGTGCTTAGCTCCGGAGTCGAAATTTATCCGTTTTTCAGCTATTATTCCCTCTTTCCCGAAGAAAAATAATTTTTCTGATATATACAGCGCTTTAATCACGTTGAAATATCGAAAAATAAATTTTTAAAAATAAAACGAAGTAAATAGAAAAAAAATTAAAAAATACTCCGTGACCAGGACCGAACCCCTGACCACCCAGACCACAAACTGCTTTACCCTTAGCGTTAACAACCACACCACTACTCGCACGTTGCTTCCACGAATATATAGCTAAAAGAGCTTCTTTCCGGTTAATTAACAAAATCTATTTTGGCTCTTTATGAGCCCCCTAATTAGTGTATAAATATTCCCTTTGGTACGATTGTTTGGTATATAAAACTCTAATTTCTGGATGAGTTTGAAAATTATAAGTTAATATTAAAGGGAGTTACGGAGTGAGTCGTCTGCTTAGCTCCGGAGTCGAAATTTATCCGTTTTTCAGCTATTATTCCCTCTTTCCCGAAGAAAAATAATTTTTCTGATATATACAGCGCTTTAATCACGTTGAAATATCGAAAAATAAATTTTTAAAAATAAAACGAAGTAAATAGAAAAAAAATTAAAAAATACTCCGTGACCAGGACCGAACCCCTGACCACCCAGTCTACAAACTGCTTTACCCTTAGCGTTAACAACCACACCACTACTCGCACGTTGCTTCCACGAATATATAGCTAAAAGAGCTTCTTTCCGGTTAATTAACAAAATCTATTTTGGCTCTTTATGAGCCCCCTAATTAGTGTATAAATATTCCCTTTTTTACGATTGTTTGGTATATAAAACTCTAATTTCTGGCAGAGTTTGAAAATTATATGTTAATATTAAAGGGAGTTACGGAGTGAGTAGTGTTCTTAGCTCCGGAGTCGAAATTTATCCGTTTTTCAGCTATTATTCCCTCTTTCCCGAAGAAAAATAATTTTTCTGATATATACAGCGCTTTAATCACGTTGAAATATCGAAAAATTAATTTTAAAAAATAAAACGAAGTAAATAGAAAAAAATATTAAAAAATACTCCGTGACCAGGACCGAACCCCTGACCACCCAGTCTACAAACTTCTTTATCCTTTGCGTTATCAACCACACCAAGACTCGCTCGTTGCTTCCACGAATATATAGCTAAAAGAGCTTCTTTTCGGTTAATTAACAAAATCTATTTTGGCTCTTTATGTGCCCCCTAATTAGTGTATAAATATTCCCTTTGGTACGATTGTTTGGTATATAAAACTCTAATTTCTGGCAGAGTTTGAAAATTATAAGTTAATATTAAAGGGAGTTACGGAGTGAGTCGTGTGCTTAGCTCCGGAGTCGAAATTTATCCGTTTTTCAGCTATTATTCCCTCTTTCCCGAAGAAAAATAATTTTTCTGATATATACAGCGCTTTAATCACGTTGAAATATAGAAAAATAAGTTTTTAAAAATAAAACGAAGTAAATAGAAAAAAAAATTAAAAAATGCTCCGTGACCAGGACCGAACCCCAGACCACCCAGTCTACAAACTTCTTTATCCTTTGCGTTAACAACCACACCACGACTCGCACGTTGCTTCCACGAATATATAGCTAAAAGAGCTTCTTTCCGGTTAATTAACAAAATCTATTTTGGCTCTTTATGAGCCCCCTAATTAGTGTATAAATATTCCCTTTGGTACGATTGTTTGGTATATAAAACTCTAATTTCTGGCAGAGTTTGAAAATTATAAGTTAATATTAAAGGGAGTTACGGAGTGAGTCGTGTGCTTAGCTCCGGAGTCGAAATTTATCCGTTTTTCAGCTATTATTCCCTCTTTCCCGAAGAAAAATAATTTTTCTGATATATACAGCGCTTTAATCACGTTGAAATATCGAAAAATAAATTTTTAAAAATAAAACGAAGTAAATAGAAAAAAAATTAAAAAATACTCCGTGACCAGGACCGAACCCCTGACCACCCAGTCTACAAACTTCTTTACCCTTTGCGTTAACAACCACACCACGACTCGCACGTTGCTTCCACGAATATATAGCTAAAAGAGCATCTTTCCGGTTAATTAACAAAATCTATTTTGGCTCTTTATGTGCCAACTAATTAGTGTATAAATATTCCCTTTGGTACGATTGCTTGGTATATAAATCTCTAATTTCTGGCAGAGTTTGAAAATTATAAGTTAATATTAAAGGGAGTTACGGAGTGAGTCGTGTGCTTAGCTCCGGAGTCGAAATTTATCCGTTTTTCAGCTATTATTCCCTCTTTCCCGAAGAAAAATTATTTTTCTGATATATACAGCGCTTTAATCACGTTGAAATATAGAAAAATAAATTTTTAAAAATAAAACGAAGTAAAGAGGAAAAAAAATTAAAAAATACTCCGCGACCAGGACCGAACCCCTGACCACCCAGTATACAAACTTCTTTATCCTTTGCGTTAACAACCACACCACGACTCGCACGTTGCTTCCACGAATATATAGCTAAAAGAGCTTCTTTCCAGTTAATTAACAAAATCTATTTTGGCTCTTTATGTGCCCCCTAATTAGTGTATAAATATTCCCTTTGGTACGATTGTTTGGTATATAAAACTCTAATTTCTGGCAGAGTTTGAAAATTATAAGTAAATATTAAAGGGAGATACAGAGTGAGTCGTGTGCTTAGCTCCGGAGTCGAAATTTATCCGTTTTTTTAGCTATTATTCCCTCTTTCCCGAAGAAAAATAATTTTTCTGATATATACAGCGCTTTAATCACGTTGAAATATCGAAAAATAAATTTTTAAAAATAAAACGAAGTAAATAGAAAAAAAATTAAAAAATACTCCGTGACCAGGACCGAACCCCTGACCACCCAGACCACAAACTGCTTTACCCTTAGCGTTAACAACCACACCACTACTCGCACGTTGCTTCCACGAATATATAGCTAAAAGAGCTTCTTTCCGGTTAATTAACAAAATCTATTTTGGCTCTTTATGAGCCCCCTAATTAGTGTATAAATATTCCCTTTGGTACGATTGTTTGGTATATAAATCTCTAATTTCTGGCAGAGTTTGAAAATTATAAGTTAATATTAAAGGGAGTTACGGAGTGAGTCGTGTGCTTAGCTCCGGAGTCGAAATTTATCCGTTTTTCAGCTATTATTCCCTCTTTCCCGAAGAAAAATAATTTTTCTGATATATACAGCGCTTTAATCACGTTGAAATATCGAAAAATAAATTTTTAAAAATAAAACGAAGTAAATAGAAAAAAAATTAAAAAATACTCCGTGACCAGGACCGAACCCCTGACCACCCAGACCACAAACTGCTTTACCCTTAGCGTTAACAACCACACCACTACTCGCACGTTGCTTCCACGAATATATAGCTAAAAGAGCTTCTTTCCGGTTAATTAACAAAATCTATTTTGGCTCTTTATGAGCCCCCTAATTAGTGTATAAATATTCCCTTTGGTACGATTGTTTGGTATATAAATCTCTAATTTCTTGCAGAGTTTTAAAATTATAAGTTAATATTAAAGGGAGTTACGGAGTGAGTCGTGTGCTTAGCTCCGGAGTCGAAATTTATCCGTTTTTCAGCTATTATTCCCTCTTTCCCGAAGAAAAATTATTTTTCTGATATATACAGCGCTTTAATCACGTTGAAATATAGAAAAATAAATTTTTAAATATAAAACGAAGTAAATAGAAAAAAAAATTAAAAAATACTCCGCGACCAGGACCGAACCCCTGACCACCCAGTCTACAAACTTCTTTATCCTTTGCGTTAACAACCACACCACGACTCGCACGTTGCTTCCACGAATATATAGATAAAAGAGCTTCTTTCCAGTTAATTAACAAAATCTATTTTGGCTCTTTATGTGCCCCCTAATTAGTGTATAAATATTCCCTTTGGTACGATTGTTTGGTATATAAATCTCTAATTTCTGGCAGAGTTTGAAAATTATAAGTTAATATTAAAGGGAGTTACGGAGTGAGTCGTGTGCTTAGCTCCGGAGTCGAAATTTATCCGTTTTTCAGCTATTATTCCCTCTTTCCCGAAGAAAAATAATTTTTCTGATATATACAGCGCTTTTATCACGTTGAAATATAGAAAAATAAATTTTTAAAAATAAAACGAAGTAAATAGAAAAAAAAATTAAAAAATACTCCGTGACCAGGACCGAACCCCTGACCACCCAGTCTACAAACTTCTTTACCCTTTGCGTTAACAACCACACCACGACTCGCACGTTGCTTCCACGAATATATAGCTAAAAGAGCATCTTTCCGGTTAATTAACAAAATCTATTTTGGCTCTTTATGTGCCAACTAATTAGTGTATAAATATTCCCTTTGGTACGATTGCTTGGTATATAAATCTCTAATTTCTGGCAGAGTTTGAAAATTATAAGTTAATATTAAAGGGAGTTACGGAGTGAGTCGTGTGCTTAGCTCCGGAGTCGAAATTTATCCGTTTTTCAGCTATTATTCCCTCTTTCCCGAAGAAAAATTATTTTTCTGATATATACAGCGCTTTAATCACGTTGAAATATAGAAAAATAAATTTTTAAAAATAAAACGAAGTAAAGAGGAAAAAAAATTAAAAAATACTCCGCGACCAGGACCGAACCCCTGACCACCCAGTATACAAACTTCTTTATCCTTTGCGTTAA
This sequence comes from Parasteatoda tepidariorum, assembly GCF_982258835.1. Taxonomy (NCBI): domain Eukaryota; kingdom Metazoa; phylum Arthropoda; class Arachnida; order Araneae; family Theridiidae; genus Parasteatoda; species Parasteatoda tepidariorum. Next base: position 738,858 of record NC_141761.1, read on the forward strand.
CAACCACACCACGACTCGCACGTTGCTTCCACGAATATATAGCTAAAAGAGCTTCTTTCCAGTTAATTAACAAAATCTATTTTGGCTCTTTATGTGCCCCCTAATTAGTGTATAAATATTCCCTTTGGTACGATTGTTTGGTATATAAAACTCTAATTTCTGGCAGAGTTTGAAAATTATAAGTAAATATTAAAGGGAGTTACGGAGTGAGTCGTGTGCTTAGCTCCGGAGTCGAAATTTATCCGTTTTTCAGCTATTATTCCCTCTTTCCCGAAGAAAAATTATTTTTCTGATATATACAGCGCTTTAATCACGTTGAAATATAGAAAAATAATTTTTTAAAAATAAAACGAAGTAAATAGAAAAAAAAATTAAAAAATACTCCGCGACCAGGACCGAACCCCTGACCACCCAGTCTACAAACTTCTTTATCCTTTGCGTTAACAACCACACCACGACTCGCACGTTGCTTCCACAAATATATAGCTAAAAGAGCTTCTTTCCGGTTAATTAACAAAATCTATTTTGGCTCTTTATGTGCCAACTAATTAGTGTATAAATATTCCCTTTGGTACGATTGCTTGGTATATAAAACTCTAATTTCTGGCAGAGTTTGAAAATTATAAGTTAATATTAAAGGGAGTTACGGAGTGAGTCGTGTGCTTAGCTCCGGAGTCGAAATTTATCCGTTTTTCAGCTATTATTCCCTCTTTCCCGAAGAAAAATAATTTTTCTGATATATACAGCGCTTTAATCACGTTGAAATATAGAAAAATAAGTTTTTAAAAATAAAACGAAGTAAATAGAAAAAAAAATTAAAAAATGCTCCGCGACCAGGACCGAACCCCAGACCACCCAGTCTACAAACTTCATTATCCTTTGCGTTAACAACCACACCACGACTCGCACGTTGCTTCCACGAATATATAGCTAAAAGAGCTTCTTTCCGGTTAATTAACAAAATCTATTTTGGCTCTTTATGAGCCCCCTAATTAGTGTATAAATATTCCCTTTGGTACGATTGTTTGGTATATAAAACTCTAATTTCTGGCAGAGTTTGAAAATTATAAGTTAATATTAAAGGGAGTTACGGAGTGAGTCGTGTGCTTAGCTCCGGAGTCGAAATTTATCCGTTTTTCAGCTATTATTCCCTCTTTCCCGAAGAAAAATAATTTTTCTGATATATACAGCGCTTTAATCACGTTGAAATATCGAAAAATTAATTTTAAAAAATAAAACGAAGTAAATAGAAAAAAAAATTAAAAAATACTCCGTGACCAGGACCGAACCCCTGACCACCCAGTCTACAAACTTCTTTATCCTTTGCGGTAACAACCACACCAAGACTCGCTCGTTGCTTCCACGAATATATAGCTAAAAGAGCTTCTTTCCGGTTAATTAACAAAATCTATTTTGGCTCTTTATGTGCCAACTAATTAGTGTATAAATATTCCCTTTGGTACGATTGCTTGGTATATAAAACTCTAATTTCTGGCAGAGTTTGAAAATTATAAGTTAATATTAAAGGGAGTTACGGAGTGAGTCGTGTGCTTAGCTCCGGAGTCGAAATTTATCCGTTTTTCAGCTATTATTCCCTCTTTCCCGAAGAAAAATAATTTTTCTGATATATACAGCGCTTTAATCACGTTGAAATATAGAAAAATAAGTTTTTAAAAATAAAACGAAGTAAATAGAAAAAAAAATTAAAAAATGCTCCGCGACCAGGACCGAACCCCAGACCACCCTGTCTACAAACTTCATTATCCTTTGCGTTAACAACCACACCACGACTCGCACGTTGCTTCCACGAATATATAGCTAAAAGAGCTTCTTTCCGGTTAATTAACAAAATCTATTTTGGCTCTTTATGAGCCCCCTAATTAGTGTATAAATATTCCCTTTGGTACGATTGTTTGGTATATAAAACTCTAATTTCTGGCAGAGTATGAAAATTATAAGTTAATATTAAAGGGAGTTACGGAGTGAGTCGTGTGCTTAGCTCCGGAGTCGAAATTTATCCGTTTTTCAGCTATTATTCCCTCTTTCCCGAAGAAAAATAATTTTTCTGATATATACAGCGCTTTAATCACGTTGAAATATCGAAAAATAAATTTTTAAAAATAAAACGAAGTAAATAGAAAAAAAATTAAAAAATACTCCGTGACCAGGACCGAACCCCTGACCACCCAGACCACAAACTGCTTTACCCTTAGCGTTAACAACCACACCACTACTCGCACGTTGCTTCCACGAATATATAGCTAAAAGAGCTTCTTTCCGGTTAATTAACAAAATCTATTTTGGCTCTTTATGAGCCCCCTAATTAGTGCATAAATATTCCCTTTGGTACGATTGTTTGGTATATAAAACTCTAATTTCTGGATGAGTTTGAAAATTATAAGTTAATATTAAAGGGAGTTACGGAGTGAGTCGTGTGCTTAGCTCCGGAGTCGAAATTTATCCGTTTTTCAGCTATTATTCCCTCTTTCCCGAAGAAAAATAATTTTTCTGATATATACAGCGCTTTAATCACGTTGAAATATCGAAAAATAAATTTTTAAAAATAAAACGAAGTAAATAGAAAAAAAATTAAAAAATACTCCGTGACTAGGACCGAACCCCTGACCACCCTGTCTACAAACTGCTTTACCCTTAGCGTTAACAACCACACCACTACTCGCACGTTGCTTCCACGAATATATAGCTAAAAGAGCTTCTTTCCGGTTAATTAACAAAATCTATTTTGGCTCTTTATGAGCCCCCTAATTAGTGTATAAATATTCCCTTTTTTACGATTGTTTGGTATATAAAACTCTAATTTCTGGCAGAGTTTGAAAATTATATGTTAATATTAAAGGGAGTTACGGAGTGAGTCGTGTGCTTAGCTCCGGAGTCGAAATTTATCCGTTTTTCAGCTATTATTCCCTCTTTCCCGAAGAAAAATAATTTTTCTGATATATACAGCGCTTTAATCACGTTGAAATATCGAAAAATTAATTTTAAAAAATAAAACGAAGTAAATAGAAAAAAAATTAAAAAATACTCCGTGACCAGGACCGAACCCCTGACCACCCAGTCTACAAACTTCTTTATCCTTTGCGTTAACAACCACACCAAGACTCGCTCGTTGCTTCCACGAATATATAGCTAAAAGAGCTTCTTTTCGGTTAATTAACAAAATCTATTTTGGCTCTTTATGTGCCCCCTAATTAGTGTATAAATATTCCCTTTGGTACGATTGTTTGGTATATAAAACTCTAATTTCTGGCAGAGTTTGAAAATTATAAGTTAATATTAAAGGGAGTTACGGAGTGAGTCGTGTGCTTAGCTCCGGAGTCGAAATTTATCCGTTTTTCAGCTATTATTCCCTCTTTCCCGAAGAAAAATAATTTTTCTGATATATACAGCGCTTTAATCACGTTGAAATATAGAAAAATAAGTTTTTAAAAATAAAACGAAGTAAATAGAAAAAAAATTAAAAAATACTCCGTGACCAGGACCGAACCCCTGACCACCCAGACCACAAACTGCTTTACCCTTAGCGTTAACAACCACACCACTACTCGCACGTTGCTTCCACGAATATATAGCTAAAAGAGCTTCTTTCCGGTTAATTAACAAAATCTATTTTGGCTCTTTATGAGCCCCCTAATTAGTGTATAAATATTCCCTTTGGTACGATTGTTTGGTATATAAATCTCTAATTTCTGGCAGAGTTTTAAAATTATAAGTTAATATTAAAGGGAGTTACGGAGTGAGTCGTGTGCTTAGCTCCGGAGTCGAAATTTATCCGTTTTTCAGCTATTATTCCCTCTTTCCCGAAGAAAAATTATTTTTCTGATATATACAGCGCTTTAATCACGTTGAAATATCGAAAAATAAATTTTTAAAAATAAAACGAAGTAAATAGAAAAAAAATTAAAAAATACTCCGTGACCAGGACCGAACCCCTGACCACCCAGACCATAAACTGCTTTACCCTTAGCGTTAACAACCACACCACTACTCGCACGTTGCTTCCACGAATATATAGCTAAAAGAGCTTCTTTCCGGTTAATTAACAAAATCTATTTTGGCTCTTTATGAGCCCCCTAATTAGTGTATAAATATTCCCTTTGGTACGATTGTTTGGTATATAAATCTCTAATTTCTGGCAGAGTTTGAAAATTATAAGTTAATATTAAAGGGAGTTACGGAGTGAGTCGTGTGCTTAGCTCCGGAGTCGAAATTTATCCGTTTTTCAGCTATTATTCCCTCTTTCCCGAAGAAAAATAATTTTTCTGATATATACAGCGCTTTAATCACGTTGAAATATCGAAAAATAAATTTTTAAAAATAAAACGAAGTAAATAGAAAAAAAATTAAAAAATACTCCGTGACTAGGACCGAACCCCTGACCACCCAGTCTACAAACTGCTTTACCCTTAGCGTTAACAACCACACCACTACTCGCACGTTGCTTCCACGAATATATAGCTAAAAGAGCTTCTTTCCGGTTAATTAACAAAATCTATTTTGGCTCTTTATGAGCCCCCTAATTAGTGTATAAATATTCCCTTTTTTACGATTGTTTGGTATATAAAACTCTAATTTCTGGCAGAGTTTGAAAATTATATGTTAATATTAAAGGGAGTTACGGAGTGAGTCGTGTGCTTAGCTCCGGAGTCGAAATTTATCCGTTTTTCAGCTATTATTCCCTCTTTCCCGAAGAAAAATAATTTTTCTGATATATACAGCGCTTTAATCACGTTGAAATATCGAAAAATTAATTTTAAAAAATAAAACGAAGTAAATAGAAAAAAAAATTAAAAAATACTCCGTGACCAGGACCGAACCCCTGACCACCCAGTCTACAAACTTCTTTATCCTTTGCGTTAACAACCACACCAAGACTCGCTCGTTGCTTCCACGAATATATAGCTAAAAGAGCTTCTTTTCGGTTAATTAACAAAATCTATTTTGGCTCTTTATGTGCCCCCTAATTAGTGTATAAATATTCCCTTTGGTACGATTGTTTGGTATATAAAACTCTAATTTCTGGCAGAGTTTGAAAATTATAAGTTAATATTAAAGGGAGTTACGGAGTGAGTCGTGTGCTTAGCTCCGGAGTCGAAATTTATCCGTTTTTCAGCTATTATTCCCTCTTTAACGAAGAAAAATAATTTTTCTGATATATACAGCGCTTTAATCACGTTGAAATATAGAAAAATAAGTTTTTAAAAATAAAACGAAGTAAATAGAAAAAAAATTAAAAAATACTCCGTGACCAGGACCGAACCCCTGACCACCCAGACCACAAACTGCTTTACCCTTAGCGTTAACAACCACACCACTACTCGCACGTTGCTTCCACGAATATATAGCTAAAAGAGCTTCTTTCCGGTTAATTAACAAAATCTATTTTGGCTCTTTATGAGCCCCCTAATTAGTGTATAAATATTCCCTTTGGTACGATTGTTTGGTATATAAATCTCTAATTTCTGGCAGAGTTTTAAAATTATAAGTTAATATTAAAGGGAGTTACGGAGTGAGTCGTGTGCTTAGCTCCGGAGTCGAAATTTATCCGTTTTTCAGCTATTATTCCCTCTTTCCCGAAGAAAAATTATTTTTCTGATATATACAGCGCTTTAATCACGTTGAAATATCGAAAAATAAATTTTTAAAAATAAAACGAAGTAAATAGAAAAAAAATTAAAAAATACTCCGTGACCAGGACCGAACCCCTGACCACCCAGACCACAAACTGCTTTACCCTTAGCGTTAACAACCACACCACTACTCGCACGTTGCTTCCACGAATATATAGCTAAAAGAGCTTCTTTCCGGTTAATTAACAAAATCTATTTTGGCTCTTTATGAGCCCCCTAATTAGTGTATAAATATTCCCTTTGGTACGATTGTTTGGTATATAAATCTCTAATTTCTGGCAGAGTTTGAAAATTATAAGTTAATATTAAAGGGAGTTACGGAGTGAGTCGTGTGCTTAGCTCCGGAGTCGAAATTTATCCGTTTTTCAGCTATTATTCCCTCTTTCCCGAAGAAAAATTATTTTTCTGATATATACAGCGCTTTAATCACGTTGAAATATAGAAAAATAAATTTTTAAAAATAAAACGAAGTAAATAGAAAAAAAAATTAAAAAATACTCCGCGACCAGGACCGAACCCCTGACCACCTAGTCTACAGATTTCTTTATCCTTTGCGTTAACAACCACACCACGACTCGCACGTTGCTTCCACGAATATATAGATAAAAGAGCTTCTTTCCAGTTAATTAACAAAATCTATTTTGGCTCTTTATGTGCCCCCTTATTAGTGTATAAATATTCCCTTTGGTACGATTGTTTGGTATATAAATCTCTAATTTCTGGCAGAGTTTGAAAATTATAAGTTAATATTAAAGGGAGTTACGGAGTGAGTCGTGTGCTTAGCTCCGGAGTCGAAATTTATCCGTTTTTCAGCTATTATTCCCTCTTTCCCGAAGAAAAATAATTTTTCTGATATATACAGCGCTTTTATCACGTTGAAATATAGAAAAATAAATTTTTAAAAATAAAACGAAGTAAATAGAAAAAAAAATTAAAAAATACTCCGTGACCAGGACCGAACCCCTGACCACCCAGTCTACAAACTTCTTTACCCTTTGCGTTAACAACCACACCGCGACTCGCACGTTGCTTCCCCGAATATATAGCGAAAAGAGCTTCTTTCCGGTTAATTAACAAAATCTATTTTGGCTCTTTATGTGCCAACTAATTAGTGTATAAATATTCCCTTCGATACGATTGCTTGGTATATAAATCTCTAATTTCTGGCAGAGTTTGAAAATTATAAGTTAATATTAAAGGGAGTTACGGAGTGAGTCGTGTGCTTAGCTCCGGAGTCGAAATTTATCCGTTTTTCAGCTATTATTCCCTCTTTCCCGAAGAAAAATTATTTTTCTGATATATACAGCTCTTTAATCACGTTGAAATATAGAAAAATATTTTTTTAAAAATAAAACGAAGTAAATAGAAAAAAAAATTAAAAAATACTCCGCGACCAGGACCGAACCCCTGACCACCCAGTCTACAAACTTCTTTATCCTTTGCGTTAACAACCACACCACGACTCGCACGTTGCTTCCACGAATATATAGCTAAAAGAGCTTCTTTCCAGTTAATTAACAAAATCTATTTTGGCTCTTTATGTGCCCCCTAATTAGTGTATAAATATTCCCTTTGGTACGATTGTTTGGTATATAAATCTCTAATTTCTGGCAGAGTTTGAAAATTATAAGTTAATATTAAAGGGAGTTACGGAGTGAGTCGTGTGCTTAGCTCCGGAGTCGAAATTTATCCGTTTTTCAGCTATTATTCCCTCTTTCCCGAAGAAAAATAATTTTTCTGATATATACAGCGCTTTAATCACGTTGAAATATCGAAAAATAAATTTTAAAAAATAAAACGAAGTAAATAGAAAAAAAAATTAAAAAATACTCCGTGACCAGGACCGAACCCCTGACCACCCAGTCTACAAACTTCTTTACCCTTTGCGTTAACAACCACACCACGACTCGCACGTTGCATCCACGAATATATAGCTAAAAGAGCTTCTTTCCGGTTAATTAACAAAATCTATTTTGGCTCTTTATGTGCCAACTAATTAGTGTATAAATATTCCCTTTGGTACGATTGCTTGGTATATAAAACTCTAATTTCTGGCAGAGTTTGAAAATTATAAGTTAATATTAAAGGGAGTTACGGAGTGAGTCGTGTGCTTAGCTCCGGAGTCGAAATTTATCCGTTTTTCAGCTATTATTCCCTCTTTCCCGAAGAAAAATAATTTTTCTGATATATACAGCGCTTTAATCACGTTGAAATATAGAAAAATAAGTTTTTAAAAATAAAACGAAGTAAATAGAAAAAAAAATTAAAAAATGCTCCGCGACCAGGACCGAACCCCAGACCACCCAGTCTACAAACTTCATTATCCTTTGCGTTAACAACCACACCACGACTCGCACGTTGCTTCCACGAATATATAGCTAAAAGAGCTTCTTTCCGGTTAATTAACAAAATCTATTTTGGCTCTTTATGAGCCCCCTAATTAGTGTATAAATATTCCCTTTGGTACGATTGTTTGGTTTATAAAACTCTAATTTCTGGCAGAGTTTGAAAATTATAAGTTAATATTAAAGGGAGTTACGGAGTGAGTCGTGTGCTTAGCTCCGGAGTCGAAATTTATCCGTTTTTCAGCTATTATTCCCTCTTTCCCGAAGAAAAATAATTTTTCTGATATATACAGCGCTTTAATCACGTTGAAATATCGAAAAATAAATTTTTAAAAATAAAACGAAGTAAATAGAAAAAAAATTAAAAAATACTCCGTGACCAGGACCGAACCCCTGACCACCCAGACCACAAACTGCTTTACTCTTAGCGTTAACAACCACACCACTACTCGCACGTTGCTTCCACGAATATATAGCTAAAAGAGCTTCTTTCCGGTTAATTAACAAAATCTATTTTGGCTCTTTATGAGCCCCCTAATTAGTGTATAAATATTCCCTTTGGTACGATTGTTTGGTATATAAAACTCTAATTTCTGGATGAGTTTGAAAATTATAAGTTAATATTAAAGGGAGTTACGGAGTGAGTCGTGTGCTTAGCTCCGGAGTCGAAATTTATCCGTTTTTCAGCTATTATTCCCTCTTTCCCGAAGAAAAATAATTTTTCTGATATATACAGCGCTTTAATCACGTTGAAATATCGAAAAATAAATTTTTAAAAATAAAACGAAGTAAATAGAAAAAAAATTAAAAAATACTCCGTGACCAGGACCGAACCCCTGACCACCCAGTCTACAAACTGCTTTACCCTTAGCGTTAACAACCACACCACTACTCGCACGTTGCTTCCACGAATATATAGCTAAAAGAGCTTCTTTCCGGTTAATTAACAAAATCTATTTTGGCTCTTTATGAGCCCCCTAATTAGTGTATAAATATTCCCTTTTTTACGATTGTTTGGTATATAAAACTCTAATTTCTGGCAGAGTTTGAAAATTATATGTTAATATTAAAGGGAGTTACGGAGTGAGTCGTGTTCTTAGCTCCGGAGTCGAAATTTATCCGTTTTTCAGCTATTATTCCCTCTTTCCCGAAGAAAAATAATTTTTCTGATATATACAGCGCTTTAATCACGTTGAAATATCGAAAAATTAATTTTAAAAAATAAAACGAAGTAAATAGAAAAAAAAATTAAAAAATACTCCGTGACCAGGACCGAACCCCTGACCACCCAGTCTACAAACTTCTTTATCCTTTGCGTTATCAACCACACCAAGACTCGCTCGTTGCTTCCACGAATATATAGCTAAAAGAGCTTCTTTTCGGTTAATTAACAAAATCTATTTTGGCTCTTTATGTGCCCCCTAATTAGTGTATAAATATTCCCTTTGGTACGATTGTTTGGTATATAAAACTCTAATTTCTGGCAGAGTTTGAAAATTATAAGTTAATATTAAAGGGAGTTACGGAGTGAGTCGTGTGCTTAGCTCCGGAGTCGAAATTTATCCGTTTTTCAGCTATTATTCCCTCTTTCCCGAAGAAAAATAATTTTTCTGATATATACAGCGCTTTAATCACGTTGAAATATAGAAAAATAAGTTTTTAAAAATAAAACGAAGTAAATAGAAAAAAAAATTAAAAAATGCTCCTTGACCAGGACTGAACCCCAGACCACCCAGTCTACAAACTTCTTTATCCTTTGCGTTAACAACCACACCACGACTCGCACGTTGCTTCCACGAATATATAGCTAAAAGAGCTTCTTTCCGGTTAATTAACAAAATCTATTTTGGCTCTTTATGAGCCCCCTAATTAGTGTATAAATATTCCCTTTGGTACGATTGTTTGGTATATAAAACTCTAATTTCTGGCAGAGTTTGAAAATTATAAGTTAATATTAAAGGGAGTTACGGAGTGAGTCGTGTGCTTAGCTCCGGAGTCGAAATTTATCCGTTTTTCAGCTATTATTCCCTCTTTCCCGAAGAAAAATAATTTTTCTGATATATACAGCGCTTTTATCACGTTGAAATATAGAAAAATAAATTTTTAAAAATAAAACGAAGTAAATAGAAAAAAAAATTAAAAAATACTCCGTGACCAGGACCGAACCCCTGACCACCCAGTCTACAAACTTCTTTACCCTTTGCGTTAACAACCACACCGCGACTCGCACGTTGCTTCCCCGAATATATAGCGAAAAGAGCTTCTTTCCGGTTAATTAACAAAATCTATTTTGGCTCTTTATGTGCCAACTAATTAGTGTATAAATATTCCCTTCGGTACGATTGCTTGGTATATAAATCTCTAATTTCTGGCAGAGTTTGAAAATTATAAGTTAATATTAAAGGGAGTTACGGAGTGAGTCGTGTGCTTAGCTCCGGAGTCGAAATTTATCCGTTTTTCAGCTATTATTCCCTCTTTCCCGAAGAAAAATTATTTTTCTGATATATACAGCTCTTTAATCACGTTGAAATATAGAAAAATATTTTTTTAAAAATAAAACGAAGTAAATAGAAAAAAAAATTAAAAAATACTCCGCGACCAGGACCGAACCCCTGACCACCCAGTCTACAAACTTCTTTATCCTTTGCGTTAACAACCACACCACGACTCGCACGTTGCTTCCACGAATATATAGCTAAAAGAGCTTCTTTCCAGTTAATTAACAAAATCTATTTTGGCTCTTTATGTGCCCCCTAATTAGTGTATAAATATTCCCTTTGGTACGATTGTTTGGTATATAAATCTCTAATTTCTGGCAGAGTTTGAAAATTATAAGTTAATATTAAAGGGAGTTACGGAGTGAGTCGTGTGCTTAGCTCCGGAGTCGAAATTTATCCGTTTTTCAGCTATTATTCCCTCTTTCCCGAAGAAAAATAATTTTTCTGATATATACAGCGCTTTAATCACGTTGAAATATCGAAAAATAAATTTTAAAAAATAAAACGAAGTAAATAGAAAAAAAAATTAAAAAATACTCCGTGACCAGGACCGAACCCCTGACCACCCAGTCTACAAACTTCTTTACCCTTTGCGTTAACAACCACACCACGACTCGCACGTTGCATCCACGAATATATAGCTAAAAGAGCTTCTTTCCGGTTAATTAACAAAATCTATTTTGGCTCTTTATGTGCCAACTAATTAGTGTATAAATATTCCCTTTGGTACGATTGCTTGGTATATAAAACTCTAATTTCTGGCAGAGTTTGAAAATTATAAGTTAATATTAAAGGGAGTTACGGAGTGAGTCGTGTGCTTAGCTCCGGAGTCGAAATTTATCCGTTTTTCAGCTATTATTCCCTCTTTCCCGAAGAAAAATAATTTTTCTGATATATACAGCGCTTTAATCACGTTGAAATATAGAAAAATAAGTTTTTAAAAATAAAACGAAGTAAATAGAAAAAAAAATTAAAAAATGCTCCGCGACCAGGACCGAACCCCAGACCACCCAGTCTACAAACTTCATTATCCTTTGCGTTAACAACCACACCACGACTCGCACGTTGCTTCCACGAATATATAGCTAAAAGAGCTTCTTTCCGGTTAATTAACAAAATCTATTTTGGCTCTTTATGAGCCCCCTAATTAGTGTATAAATATTCCCTTTGGTACGATTGTTTGGTATATAAAACTCTAATTTCTGGCAGAGTTTGAAAATTATAAGTTAATATTAAAGGGAGTTACGGAGTGAGTCGTGTGCTTAGCTCCGGAGTCGAAATTTATCCGTTTTTCAGCTATTATTCCCTCTTTCCCGAAGAAAAATAATTTTTCTGATATATACAGCGCTTTAATCACGTTGAAATATCGAAAAATAAATTTTTAAAAATAAAACGAAGTAAATAGAAAAAAAATTAAAAAATACTCCGTGACCAGGACCGAACCCCTGACCACCCAGACCACAAACTGCTTTACCCTTAGCGTTAACAACCACACCACTACTCGCACGTTGCTTCCACGAATATATAGCTAAAAGAGCTTCTTTCCGGTTAATTAACAAAATCTATTTTGGCTCTTTATGAGCCCCCTAATTAGTGTATAAATATTCCCTTTGGTACGATTGTTTGGTATATAAATCTCTAATTTCTGGATGAGTTTGAAAATTATAAGTTAATATTAAAGGGAGTTACGGAGTGAGTCGTGTGCTTAGCTCCGGAGTCGAAATTTATCCGTTTTTCAGCTATTATTCCCTCTTTCCCGAAGAAAAATAATTTTTCTGATATATACAGCGCTTTAATCACGTTGAAATATCGAAAAATAAATTTTTAAAAATAAAACGAAGTAAATAGAAAAAAAATTAAAAAATACTCCGTGACCAGGACCGAACCCCTGACCACCCAGTCTACAAACTGCTTTACCCTTAGCGTTAACAACCACACCACTACTCGCACGTTGCTTCCACGAATATATAGCTAAAAGAGCTTCTTTCCGGTTAATTAACAAAATCTATTTTGGCTCTTTATGAGCCCCCTAATTAGTGTATAAATATTCCCTTTTTTACGATTGTTTGGTATATAAAACTCTAATTTCTGGCAGAGTTTGAAAATTATATGTTAATATTAAAGGGAGTTACGGAGTGAGTCGTGTTCTTAGCTCCGGAGTCGAAATTTATCCGTTTTTCAGCTATTATTCCCTCTTTCCCGAAGAAAAATAATTTTTCTGATATATACAGCGCTTTAATCACGTTGAAATATCGAAAAATTAATTTTAAAAAATAAAACGAAGTAAATAGAAAAAAAAATTAAAAAATACTCCGTGACCAGGACCGAACCCCTGACCACCCAGTCTACAAACTTCTTTATCCTTTGCGTTATCAACCACACCAAGACTCGCTCGTTGCTTCCACGAATATATAGCTAAAAGAGCTTCTTTTCGGTTAATTAACAAAATCTATTTTGGCTCTTTATGTGCCCCCTAATTAGTGTATAAATATTCCCTTTGGTACGATTGTTTGGTATATAAAACTCTAATTTCTGGCAGAGTTTGAAAATTATAAGTTAATATTAAAGGGAGTTACGGAGTGAGTCGTGTGCTTAGCTCCGGAGTCGAAATTTATCCGTTTTTCAGCTATTATTCCCTCTTTCCCGAAGAAAAATAATTTTTCTGATATATACAGCGCTTTAATCACGTTGAAATATCGAAAAATAAATTTTAAAAAATAAAACGAAGTAAATAGAAAAAAAAATTAAAAAATACTCCGTGACCAGGACCGAACCCCTGACCACCCAGTCTACAAACTTCTTTACCCTTTGCGTTAACAACCACACCACGACTCGCACGTTGCATCCACGAATATATAGCTAAAAGAGCTTCTTTCCGGTTAATTAACAAAATCTATTTTGGCTCTTTATGTGCCAACTAATTAGTGTATAAATATTCCCTTTGGTACGATTGCTTGGTATATAAAACTCTAATTTCTGGCAGAGTTTGAAAATTATAAGTTAATATTAAAGGGAGTTACGGAGTGAGTCGTGTGCTTAGCTCCGGAGTCGAAATTTATCCGTTTTTCAGCTATTATTCCCTCTTTCCCGAAGAAAAATAATTTTTCTGATATATACAGCGCTTTAATCACGTTGAAATATAGAAAAATAAGTTTTTAAAAATAAAACGAAGTAAATAGAAAAAAAAATTAAAAAATGCTCCGCGACCAGGACCGAACCCCAGACCACCCAGTCTACAAACTTCATTATCCTTTGCGTTAACAACCACACCACGACTCGCACGTTGCTTCCACGAATATATAGCTAAAAGAGCTTCTTTCCGGTTAATTAACAAAATCTATTTTGGCTCTTTATGAGCCCCCTAATTAGTGTATAAATATTCCCTTTGGTACGATTGTTTGGTATATAAAACTCTAATTTCTGGCAGAGTTTGAAAATTATAAGTTAATATTAAAGGGAGTTACGGAGTGAGTCGTGTGCTTAGCTCCGGAGTCGAAATTTATCCGTTTTTCAGCTATTATTCCCTCTTTCCCGAAGAAAAATAATTTTTCTGATATATACAGCGCTTTAATCACGTTGAAATATCGAAAAATAAATTTTTAAAAATAAAACGAAGTAAATAGAAAAAAAATTAAAAAATACTCCGTGACCAGGACCGAACCCCTGACCACCCAGACCACAAACTGCTTTACCCTTAGCGTTAACAACCACACCACTACTCGCACGTTGCTTCCACGAATATATAGCTAAAAGAGCTTCTTTCCGGTTAATTAACAAAATCTATTTTGGCTCTTTATGAGCCCCCTAATTAGTGTATAAATATTCCCTTTGGTACGATTGTTTGGTATATAAATCTCTAATTTCTGGATGAGTTTGAAAATTATAAGTTAATATTAAAGGGAGTTACGGAGTGAGTCGTGTGCTTAGCTCCGGAGTCGAAATTTATCCGTTTTTCAGCTATTATTCCCTCTTTCCCGAAGAAAAATAATTTTTCTGATATATACAGCGCTTTAATCACGTTGAAATATCGAAAAATAAATTTTTAAAAATAAAACGAAGTAAATAGAAAAAAAATTAAAAAATACTCCGTGACCAGGACCGAACCCCTGACCACCCAGTCTACAAACTGCTTTACCCTTAGCGTTAACAACCACACCACTACTCGCACGTTGCTTCCACGAATATATAGCTAAAAGAGCTTCTTTCCGGTTAATTAACAAAATCTATTTTGGCTCTTTATGAGCCCCCTAATTAGTGTATAAATATTCCCTTTTTTACGATTGTTTGGTATATAAAACTCTAATTTCTGGCAGAGTTTGAAAATTATATGTTAATATTAAAGGGAGTTACGGAGTGAGTCGTGTTCTTAGCTCCGGAGTCGAAATTTATCCGTTTTTCAGCTATTATTCCCTCTTTCCCGAAGAAAAATAATTTTTCTGATATATACAGCGCTTTAATCACGTTGAAATATCGAAAAATTAATTTTAAAAAATAAAACGAAGTAAATAGAAAAAAAAATTAAAAAATACTCCGTGACCAGGACCGAACCCCTGACCACCCAGTCTACAAACTTCTTTATCCTTTGCGTTATCAACCACACCAAGACTCGCTCGTTGCTTCCACGAATATATAGCTAAAAGAGCTTCTTTTCGGTTAATTAACAAAATCTATTTTGGCTCTTTATGTGCCCCCTAATTAGTGTATA
Source organism: Parasteatoda tepidariorum (assembly GCF_982258835.1). Taxonomy (NCBI): domain Eukaryota; kingdom Metazoa; phylum Arthropoda; class Arachnida; order Araneae; family Theridiidae; genus Parasteatoda; species Parasteatoda tepidariorum. The sequence continues at coordinate 754,054 of NC_141761.1, forward strand.
AATATTCCCTTTGGTACGATTGTTTGGTATATAAAACTCTAATTTCTGGCAGAGTTTGAAAATTATAAGTTAATATTAAAGGGAGTTACGGAGTGAGTCGTGTGCTTAGCTCCGGAGTCGAAATTTATCCGTTTTTCAGCTATTATTCCCTCTTTCCCGAAGAAAAATAATTTTTCTGATATATACAGCGCTTTAATCACGTTGAAATATAGAAAAATAAGTTTTTAAAAATAAAACGAAGTAAATAGAAAAAAAAATTAAAAAATGCTCCGTGACCAGGACCGAACCCCAGACCACCCAGTCTACAAACTTCTTTATCCTTTGCGTTAACAACCACACCACGACTCGCACGTTGCTTCCACGAATATATAGCTAAAAGAGCTTCTTTCCGGTTAATTAACAAAATCTATTTTGGCTCTTTATGAGCCCCCTAATTAGTGTATAAATATTCCCTTTGGTACGATTGTTTGGTATATAAAACTCTAATTTCTGGCAGAGTTTGAAAATTATAAGTTAATATTAAAGGGAGTTACGGAGTGAGTCGTGTGCTTAGCTCCGGAGTCGAAATTTATCCGTTTTTCAGCTATTATTCCCTCTTTCCCGAAGAAAAATAATTTTTCTGATATATACAGCGCTTTAATCACGTTGAAATATCGAAAAATAAATTTTTAAAAATAAAACGAAGTAAATAGAAAAAAAATTAAAAAATACTCCGTGACCAGGACCGAACCCCTGACCACCCAGACCACAAACTGCTTTACCCTTAGCGTTAACAACCACACCACTACTCGCACGTTGCTTCCACGAATATATAGCTAAAAGAGCTTCTTTCCGGTTAATTAACAAAATCTATTTTGGCTCTTTATGAGCCCCCTAATTAGTGTATAAATATTCCCTTTGGTACGATTGTTTGGTATATAAATCTCTAATTTCTTGCAGAGTTTTAAAATTATAAGTTAATATTAAAGGGAGTTACGGAGTGAGTCGTGTGCTTAGCTCCGGAGTCGAAATTTATCCGTTTTTCAGCTATTATTCCCTCTTTCCCGAAGAAAAATTATTTTTCTGATATATACAGCGCTTTAATCACGTTGAAATATAGAAAAATAAATTTTTAAAAATAAAACGAAGTAAATAGAAAAAAAAATTAAAAAATACTCCGCGACCAGGACCGAACCCCTGACCACCCAGTCTACAAACTTCTTTATCCTTTGCGTTAACAACCACACCACGACTCGCACGTTGCTTCCACGAATATATAGATAAAAGAGCTTCTTTCCAGTTAATTAACAAAATCTATTTTGGCTCTTTATGTGCCCCCTAATTAGTGTATAAATATTCCCTTTGGTACGATTGTTTGGTATATAAATCTCTAATTTCTGGCAGAGTTTGAAAATTATAAGTTAATATTAAAGGGAGTTACGGAGTGAGTCGTGTGCTTAGCTCCGGAGTCGAAATTTATCCGTTTTTCAGCTATTATTCCCTCTTTCCCGAAGAAAAATAATTTTTCTGATATATACAGCGCTTTTATCACGTTGAAATATAGAAAAATAAATTTTTAAAAATAAAACGAAGTAAATAGAAAAAAAAATTAAAAAATACTCCGTGACCAGGACCGAACCCCTGACCACCCAGTCTACAAACTTCTTTACCCTTTGCGTTAACAACCACACCACGACTCGCACGTTGCTTCCACGAATATATAGCTAAAAGAGCATCTTTCCGGTTAATTAACAAAATCTATTTTGGCTCTTTATGTGCCAACTAATTAGTGTATAAATATTCCCTTTGGTACGATTGCTTGGTATATAAATCTCTAATTTCTGGCAGAGTTTGAAAATTATAAGTTAATATTAAAGGGAGTTACGGAGTGAGTCGTGTGCTTAGCTCCGGAGTCGAAATTTATCCGTTTTTCAGCTATTATTCCCTCTTTCCCGAAGAAAAATTATTTTTCTGATATATACAGCGCTTTAATCACGTTGAAATATAGAAAAATAAATTTTTAAAAATAAAACGAAGTAAAGAGGAAAAAAAATTAAAAAATACTCCGCGACCAGGACCGAACCCCTGACCACCCAGTATACAAACTTCTTTATCCTTTGCGTTAACAACCACACCACGACTCGCACGTTGCTTCCACGAATATATAGCTAAAAGAGCTTCTTTCCAGTTAATTAACAAAATCTATTTTGGCTCTTTATGTGCCCCCTAATTAGTGTATAAATATTCCCTTTGGTACGATTGTTTGGTATATAAAACTCTAATTTCTGGCAGAGTTTGAAAATTATAAGTAAATATTAAAGGGAGATACAGAGTGAGTCGTGTGCTTAGCTCCGGAGTCGAAATTTATCCGTTTTTTTAGCTATTATTCCCTCTTTCCCGAAGAAAAATAATTTTTCTGATATATACAGCGCTTTAATCACGTTGAAATATAGAAAAATAAATTTTTAAAAATAAAACGAAGTAAATAGAAAAAAAGTAAAAAATACTCCGTGACCAGGACCGAACCCCTGACCACCCAGTCTACAAACTTCTTTACCCTTTGCGTTAACACCCTCACCACGACTCGCATGTTGCTTCCACGAATATATAGCTAAAAGAGCTTCTTTCCGGTTAATTAACAAAATCTATTTTGGCTCTTTATGAGCCCCCTAATTAGTGTATAAATATTCCCTTTGGTACGATTGTTTGGTATATAAAACTCTAATTTCTGGCAGAGTTTGAAAATTATAAGTTAATATTAAAGGGAGTTACGGAGTGAGTCGTGTGCTTAGCTCCGGAGTCGAAATTTTTCCGTTTTTCAGCTATTATTCCCTCTTTCCCGAAGAAAAATAATTTTTCTGATATATACAGCGCTTTAATCACGTTGAAATATCGAAAAATAAATTTTTAAAAATAAAACGAAGTAAATAGAAAAAAAAATAAAAATACTCCGTGACCAGGACCGAACCCCTGACCACCCAGACCACAAACTGCTTTACCCTTAGCGTTAACAACCACACCACTACTCGCACGTTGCTTCCACGAATATATAGCTAAAAGAGCTTCTTTCCGGTTAATTAACAAAATCTATTTTGGCTCTTTATGAGCCCCCTAATTAGTGTATAAATATTCCCTTTGGTACGATTGTTTGGTATATAAATCTCTAATTTCTGGCAGAGTTTGAAAATTATAAGTTAATATTAAAGGGAGTTACGGAGTGAGTCGTGTGCTTAGCTCCGGAGTCGAAATTTATCCGTTTTTCAGCTATTATTCCCTCTTTCCCGAAGAAAAATAATTTTTCTGATATATACAGCGCTTTAATCACGTTGAAATATCGAAAAATAAATTTTTAAAAATAAAACGAAGTAAATAGAAAAAAAATTAAAAAATACTCCGTGACCAGGACCGAACCCCTGACCACCCAGACCACAAACTGCTTTACCCTTAGCGTTAACAACCACACCACTACTCGCACGTTGCTTCCACGAATATATAGCTAAAAGAGCTTCTTTCCGGTTAATTAACAAAATCTATTTTGGCTCTTTATGAGCCCCCTAATTAGTGTATAAATATTCCCTTTGGTACGATTGTTTGGTATATAAATCTCTAATTTCTTGCAGAGTTTTAAAATTATAAGTTAATATTAAAGGGAGTTACGGAGTGAGTCGTGTGCTTAGCTCCGGAGTCGAAATTTATCCGTTTTTCAGCTATTATTCCCTCTTTCCCGAAGAAAAATTATTTTTCTGATATATACAGCGCTTTAATCACGTTGAAATATAGAAAAATAAATTTTTAAAAATAAAACGAAGTAAATAGAAAAAAAAATTAAAAAATACTCCGCGACCAGGACCGAACCCCTGACCACCCAGTCTACAAACTTCTTTATCCTTTGCGTTAACAACCACACCACGACTCGCACGTTGCTTCCACGAATATATAGATAAAAGAGCTTCTTTCCAGTTAATTAACAAAATCTATTTTGGCTCTTTATGTGCCCCCTAATTAGTGTATAAATATTCCCTTTGGTACGATTGTTTGGTATATAAATCTCTAATTTCTGGCAGAGTTTGAAAATTATAAGTTAATATTAAAGGGAGTTACGGAGTGAGTCGTGTGCTTAGCTCCGGAGTCGAAATTTATCCGTTTTTCAGCTATTATTCCCTCTTTCCCGAAGAAAAATAATTTTTCTGATATATACAGCGCTTTTATCACGTTGAAATATAGAAAAATAAATTTTTAAAAATAAAACGAAGTAAATAGAAAAAAAAATTAAAAAATACTCCGTGACCAGGACCGAACCCCTGACCACCCAGTCTACAAACTTCTTTACCCTTTGCGTTAACAACCACACCACGACTCGCACGTTGCTTCCACGAATATATAGCTAAAAGAGCATCTTTCCGGTTAATTAACAAAATCTATTTTGGCTCTTTATGTGCCAACTAATTAGTGTATAAATATTCCCTTTGGTACGATTGCTTGGTATATAAATCTCTAATTTCTGGCAGAGTTTGAAAATTATAAGTTAATATTAAAGGGAGTTACGGAGTGAGTCGTGTGCTTAGCTCCGGAGTCGAAATTTATCCGTTTTTCAGCTATTATTCCCTCTTTCCCGAAGAAAAATTATTTTTCTGATATATACAGCGCTTTAATCACGTTGAAATATAGAAAAATAAATTTTTAAAAATAAAACGAAGTAAAGAGGAAAAAAAATTAAAAAATACTCCGCGACCAGGACCGAACCCCTGACCACCCAGTATACAAACTTCTTTATCCTTTGCGTTAACAACCACACCACGACTCGCACGTTGCTTCCACGAATATATAGCTAAAAGAGCTTCTTTCCAGTTAATTAACAAAATCTATTTTGGCTCTTTATGTGCCCCCTAATTAGTGTATAAATATTCCCTTTGGTACGATTGTTTGGTATATAAAACTCTAATTTCTGGCAGAGTTTGAAAATTATAAGTAAATATTAAAGGGAGATACAGAGTGAGTCGTGTGCTTAGCTCCGGAGTCGAAATTTATCCGTTTTTTTAGCTATTATTCCCTCTTTCCCGAAGAAAAATAATTTTTCTGATATATACAGCGCTTTAATCACGTTGAAATATAGAAAAATAAATTTTTAAAAATAAAACGAAGTAAATAGAAAAAAAGTAAAAAATACTCCGTGACCAGGACCGAACCCCTGACCACCCAGTCTACAAACTTCTTTACCCTTTGCGTTAACACCCTCACCACGACTCGCATGTTGCTTCCACGAATATATAGCTAAAAGAGCTTCTTTCCGGTTAATTAACAAAATCTATTTTGGCTCTTTATGAGCCCCCTAATTAGTGTATAAATATTCCCTTTGGTACGATTGTTTGGTATATAAAACTCTAATTTCTGGCAGAGTTTGAAAATTATAAGTTAATATTAAAGGGAGTTACGGAGTGAGTCGTGTGCTTAGCTCCGGAGTCGAAATTTATCCGTTTTTCAGCTATTATTCCCTCTTTCCCGAAGAAAAATAATTTTTCTGATATATACAGCGCTTTAATCACGTTGAAATATCGAAAAATAAATTTTTAAAAATAAAACGAAGTAAATAGAAAAAAAATTAAAAAATACTCCGTGACCAGGACCGAACCCCTGACCACCCAGTCTACAAACTTCTTTATCCTTTGCGTTAACAACCACACCAAGACTCGCACGTTGCTTCCACGAATATATAGATAAAAGAGCTTCTTTCCAGTTAATTAACAAAATCTATTTTGGCTCTTTATGTGCGCCCTAATTAGTGTATAAATATTCCCTTTGGTACGATTGTTTGGTATATAAATCTCTAATTTCTGGCAGAGTTTGAAAATTATAAGTTAATATTAAAGGGAGTTACGGAGTGAGTCGTGTGCTTAGCTCCGGAGTCGAAATTTATCCGTTTTTCAGCTATTATTCCCTCTTTCCCGAAGAAAAATTATTTTTCTGATATATACAGCGCTTTAATCACGTTGAAATATAGAAAAATAAATTTTTAAAAATAAAACGAAGTAAATAGAAAAAAAAATTAAAAAATACTCCGCGACCAGGACCGAACCCCTGACCACCTAGTCTACAGACTTCTTTATCCTTTGCGTTAACAACCACACCACGACTCGCACGTTGCTTCCACGAATATATAGATAAAAGAGCTTCTTTCCAGTTAATTAACAAAATCTATTTTGGCTCTTTATGTGCCCCCTAATTAGTGTATAAATATTCCCTTTGGTACGATTGTTTGGTATATAAATCTCTAATTTCTGGCAGAGTTTGAAAATTATAAGTTAATATTAAAGGGAGTTACGGAGTGAGTCGTGTGCTTAGCTCCGGAGTCGAAATTTATCCGTTTTTCAGCTATTATTCCCTCTTTCCCGAAGAAAAATAATTTTTCTGATATATACAGCGCTTTTATCACGTTGAAATATAGAAAAATAAATTTTTAAAAATAAAACGAAGTAAATAGAAAAAAAAATTAAAAAATACTCCGTGACCAGGACCGAACCCCTGACCACCCAGTCTACAAACTTCTTTACCCTTTGCGTTAACAACCACACCACGACTCGCACGTTGCTTCCACGAATATATAGCGAAAAGAGCTTCTTTCCGGTTAATTAACAAAATCTATTTTGGCTCTTTATGTGCCAACTAATTAGTGTATAAATATTCCCTTCGGTACGATTGCTTGGTATATAAATCTCTAATTTCTGGCAGAGTTTGAAAATTATAAGTTAATATTAAAGGGAGTTACGGAGTGAGTCGTGTGCTTAGCTCCGGAGTCGAAATTTATCCGTTTTTCAGCTATTATTCCCTCTTTCCCGAAGAAAAATAATTTTTCTGATATATACAGCGCTTTAATCACGTTGAAATATCGAAAAATAAATTTTTAAAAATAAAACGAAGTAAATAGAAAAAAAATTAAAAAATACTCCGTGACCAGGACCGAACCCCTGACCACCCAGTCTACAAACTTCTTTATCCTTTGCGTTAACAACCACACCAAGACTCGCACGTTGCTTCCACGAATATATAGATAAAAGAGCTTCTTTCCAGTTAATTAACAAAATCTATTTTGGCTCTTTATGTGCCCCCTAATTAGTGTATAAATATTCCCTTTGGTACGATTGTTTGGTATATAAATCTCTAATTTCTGGCAGAGTTTGAAAATTATAAGTTAATATTAAAGGGAGTTACGGAGTGAGTCGTGTGCTTAGCTCCGGAGTCGAAATTTATCCGTTTTTCAGCTATTATTCCCTCTTTCCCGAAGAAAAATTATTTTTCTGATATATACAGCGCTTTAATCACGTTGAAATATAGAAAAATAAATTTTTAAAAATAAAACGAAGTAAATAGAAAAAAAAATTAAAAAATACTCCGCGACCAGGACCGAACCCCTGACCACCTAGTCTACAGACTTCTTTATCCTTTGCGTTAACAACCACACCACGACTCGCACGTTGCTTCCACGAATATATAGATAAAAGAGCTTCTTTCCAGTTAATTAACAAAATCTATTTTGGCTCTTTATGTGCCCCCTAATTAGTGTATAAATATTCCCTTTGGTACGATTGTTTGGTATATAAATCTCTAATTTCTGGCAGAGTTTGAAAATTATAAGTTAATATTAAAGGGAGTTACGGAGTGAGTCGTGTGCTTAGCTCCGGAGTCGAAATTTATCCGTTTTTCAGCTATTATTCCCTCTTTCCCGAAGAAAAATAATTTTTCTGATATATACAGCGCTTTTATCACGTTGAAATATAGAAAAATAAATTTTTAAAAATAAAACGAAGTAAATAGAAAAAAAAATTAAAAAATACTCCGTGACCAGGACCGAACCCCTGACCACCCAGTCTACAAACTTCTTTACCCTTTGCGTTAACAACCACACCACGACTCGCACGTTGCTTCCACGAATATATAGCGAAAAGAGCTTCTTTCCGGTTAATTAACAAAATCTATTTTGGCTCTTTATGTGCCAACTAATTAGTGTATAAATATTCCCTTCGGTACGATTGCTTGGTATATAAATCTCTAATTTCTGGCAGAGTTTGAAAATTATAAGTTAATATTAAAGGGAGTTAGGGAGTGAGTCGTGTGCTTAGCTCCGGAGTCGAAATTTATCCGTTTTTCAGCTATTATTCCCTCTTTCCCGAAGAAAAATTATTTTTCTGATATATACAGCTCTTTAATCACGTTGAAATATAGAAAAATATTTTTTTAAAAATAAAACGAAGTAAATAGAAAAAAAAATTAAAAAAAACTCCGCGACCAGGACCGAACCCCTGACCACTCAGTCTACAAACTTCTTTATCCTTTGCGTTAACAACCACACCACGACTCGCACGTTGCTTCCACGAATATATAGCTAAAAGAGCTTCTTTCCAGTTAATTAACAAAATCTATTTTGGCTCTTTATGTGCCCCCTAATTAGTGTATAAATATTCCCTTTGGTACGATTGTTTGGTATATAAATCTCTAATTTCTTTCAGAGTTTGAAAATTATAAGTTAATATTAAAGGGAGTTACGGAGTGAGTCGTGTGCTTAGCTCCGGAGTCGAAATTTATCCGTTTTTCAGCTATTATTCCCTCTTTCCCGAAGAAAAATAATTTTTCTGATATATACAGCGCTTTAATCACGTTGAAATATCGAAAAATAAATTTTAAAAAATAAAACGATGTAAATAGAAAAAAAAATTAAAAAATACTCCGTGACCAGGACCGAACCCCTGACCACCCAGTCTACAAACTTCTTTACCCTTTGCGTTAACACCCTCACCACGACTCGCATGTTGCTTCCACGAATATATAGCTAAAAGAGCTTCTTTCCGGTTAATTAACAAAATCTATTTTGGCTCTTTATGAGCCCCCTAATTAGTGTATAAATATTCCCTTTGGTACGATTGTTTGGTATATAAAACTCTAATTTCTGGCAGAGTTTGAAAATTATAAGTTAATATTAAAGGGAGTTACGGAGTGAGTCGTGTGCTTAGCTCCGGAGTCGAAATTTATCCGTTTTTCAGCTATTATTCCCTCTTTCCCGAAGAAAAATAATTTTTCTGATATATACAGCGCTTTAATCACGTTGAAATATCGAAAAATAAATTTTTAAAAATAAAACGAAGTAAATAGAAAAAAAATTAAAAAATACTCCGTGACCAGGACCGAACCCCTGACCACCCAGTCTACAAACTTCTTTATCCTTTGCGTTAACAACCACACCAAGACTCGCACGTTGCTTCCACGAATATATAGATAAAAGAGCTTCTTTCCAGTTAATTAACAAAATCTATTTTGGCTCTTTATGTGCGCCCTAATTAGTGTATAAATATTCCCTTTGGTACGATTGTTTGGTATATAAATCTCTAATTTCTGGCAGAGTTTGAAAATTATAAGTTAATATTAAAGGGAGTTACGGAGTGAGTCGTGTGCTTAGCTCCGGAGTCGAAATTTATCCGTTTTTCAGCTATTATTCCCTCTTTCCCGAAGAAAAATTATTTTTCTGATATATACAGCGCTTTAATCACGTTGAAATATAGAAAAATAAATTTTTAAAAATAAAACGAAGTAAATAGAAAAAAAAATTAAAAAATACTCCGCGACCAGGACCGAACCCCTGACCACCTAGTCTACAGACTTCTTTATCCTTTGCGTTAACAACCACACCACGACTCGCACGTTGCTTCCACGAATATATAGATAAAAGAGCTTCTTTCCAGTTAATTAACAAAATCTATTTTGGCTCTTTATGTGCCCCCTAATTAGTGTATAAATATTCCCTTTGGTACGATTGTTTGGTATATAAATCTCTAATTTCTGGCAGAGTTTGAAAATTATAAGTTAATATTAAAGGGAGTTACGGAGTGAGTCGTGTGCTTAGCTCCGGAGTCGAAATTTATCCGTTTTTCAGCTATTATTCCCTCTTTCCCGAAGAAAAATAATTTTTCTGATATATACAGCGCTTTTATCACGTTGAAATATAGAAAAATAAATTTTTAAAAATAAAACGAAGTAAATAGAAAAAAAAATTAAAAAATACTCCGTGACCAGGACCGAACCCCTGACCACCCAGTCTACAAACTTCTTTACCCTTTGCGTTAACAACCACACCACGACTCGCACGTTGCTTCCACGAATATATAGCGAAAAGAGCTTCTTTCCGGTTAATTAACAAAATCTATTTTGGCTCTTTATGTGCCAACTAATTAGTGTATAAATATTCCCTTCGGTACGATTGCTTGGTATATAAATCTCTAATTTCTGGCAGAGTTTGAAAATTATAAGTTAATATTAAAGGGAGTTACGGAGTGAGTCGTGTGCTTAGCTCCGGAGTCGAAATTTATCCGTTTTTCAGCTATTATTCCCTCTTTCCCGAAGAAAAATAATTTTTCTGATATATACAGCGCTTTAATCACGTTGAAATATCGAAAAATAAATTTTTAAAAATAAAACGAAGTAAATAGAAAAAAAATTAAAAAATACTCCGTGACCAGGACCGAACCCCTGACCACCCAGTCTACAAACTTCTTTATCCTTTGCGTTAACAACCACACCAAGACTCGCACGTTGCTTCCACGAATATATAGATAAAAGAGCTTCTTTCCAGTTAATTAACAAAATCTATTTTGGCTCTTTATGTGCCCCCTAATTAGTGTATAAATATTCCCTTTGGTACGATTGTTTGGTATATAAATCTCTAATTTCTGGCAGAGTTTGAAAATTATAAGTTAATATTAAAGGGAGTTACGGAGTGAGTCGTGTGCTTAGCTCCGGAGTCGAAATTTATCCGTTTTTCAGCTATTATTCCCTCTTTCCCGAAGAAAAATTATTTTTCTGATATATACAGCGCTTTAATCACGTTGAAATATAGAAAAATAAATTTTTAAAAATAAAACGAAGTAAATAGAAAAAAAAATTAAAAAATACTCCGCGACCAGGACCGAACCCCTGACCACCTAGTCTACAGACTTCTTTATCCTTTGCGTTAACAACCACACCACGACTCGCACGTTGCTTCCACGAATATATAGATAAAAGAGCTTCTTTCCAGTTAATTAACAAAATCTATTTTGGCTCTTTATGTGCCCCCTAATTAGTGTATAAATATTCCCTTTGGTACGATTGTTTGGTATATAAATCTCTAATTTCTGGCAGAGTTTGAAAATTATAAGTTAATATTAAAGGGAGTTACGGAGTGAGTCGTGTGCTTAGCTCCGGAGTCGAAATTTATCCGTTTTTCAGCTATTATTCCCTCTTTCCCGAAGAAAAATAATTTTTCTGATATATACAGCGCTTTTATCACGTTGAAATATAGAAAAATAAATTTTTAAAAATAAAACGAAGTAAATAGAAAAAAAAATTAAAAAATACTCCGTGACCAGGACCGAACCCCTGACCACCCAGTCTACAAACTTCTTTACCCTTTGCGTTAACAACCACACCACGACTCGCACGTTGCTTCCACGAATATATAGCGAAAAGAGCTTCTTTCCGGTTAATTAACAAAATCTATTTTGGCTCTTTATGTGCCAACTAATTAGTGTATAAATATTCCCTTCGGTACGATTGCTTGGTATATAAATCTCTAATTTCTGGCAGAGTTTGAAAATTATAAGTTAATATTAAAGGGAGTTAGGGAGTGAGTCGTGTGCTTAGCTCCGGAGTCGAAATTTATCCGTTTTTCAGCTATTATTCCCTCTTTCCCGAAGAAAAATAATTTTTCTGATATATACAGCGCTTTTATCACGTTGAAATATAGAAAAATAAATTTTTAAAAATAAAACGAAGTAAATAGAAAAAAAAATTAAAAAATACTCCGTGACCAGGATCGAACCCCTGACCACCCAGTCTACAAACTTCTTTACCCTTTGCGTTAACAACCACACCACGACTCGCACGTTGCTTCCACGAATATATAGCGAAAAGAGCTTCTTTCCGGTTAATTAACAAAATCTATTTTGGCTCTTTATGTGCCAACTAATTAGTGTATAAATATTCCCTTCGGTACGATTGCTTGGTATATAAATCTCTAATTTCTGGCAGAGTTTGAAAATTATAAGTTAATATTAAAGGGAGTTAGGGAGTGAGTCGTGTGCTTAGCTCCGGAGTCGAAATTTATCCGTTTTTCAGCTATTATTCCCTCTTTCCCGAAGAAAAATTATTTTTCTGATATATACAGCTCTTTAATCACGTTGAAATATAGAAAAATATTTTTTTAAAAATAAAACGAAGTAAATAGAAAAAAAAATTAAAAAATACTCCGCGACCAGGACCGAACCCCTGACCACTCAGTCTACAAACTTCTTTATCCTTTGCGTTAACAACCACACCACGACTCGCACGTTGCTTCCACGAATATATAGCTAAAAGAGCTTCTTTCCAGTTAATTAACAAAATCTATTTTGGCTCTTTATGTGCCCCCTAATTAGTGTATAAATATTCCCTTTGGTACGATTGTTTGGTATATAAATCTCTAATTTCTTTCAGAGTTTGAAAATTATAAGTTAATATTAAAGGGAGTTACGGAGTGAGTCGTGTGCTTAGCTCCGGAGTCGAAATTTATCCGTTTTTCAGCTATTATTCCCTCTTTCCCGAAGAAAAATAATTTTTCTGATATATACAGCGCTTTAATCACGTTGAAATATCGAAAAATAAATTTTAAAAAATAAAACGATGTAAATAGAAAAAAAAATTAAAAAATACTCCGTGACCAGGACCGAACCCCTGACCACCCAGTCTACAAACTTCTTTACCCTTTGCGTTAACAACCACACCACGACTCGCACTTTGCATCCACGAATATATAGCTAAAAGAGCTTCTTTCCAGTTAATTAACAAAATCTATTTTGGCTCTTTATGTGCCCCCTAATTAGTGTATAAATATTCCCTTTGGTACGATTGTTTGGTATATAAATCTCTAATTTCTGGCAGAGTTTGAAAATTATAAGTTAATATTAAAGGGAGTTACGGAGTGAGTCGTGTGCTTAGCTCCGGAGTCGAAATTTATCCGTTTTTCAGCTATTATTCCCTCTTTCCCGAAGAAAAATTATTTTTCTGATATATACAGCGCTTTAATCACGTTGAAATATAGAAAAATAATTTTTTAAAAATAAAACGAAGTAAATAGAAAAAAAAATTAAAAAATACTCCGTGACCAGGACCGAACCCCTGACCAACCAGTCTGCAAACTTCTTTACCCTTTGCGTTAACAACCACACCAAGACTCGCACGTTGCTTCCACGAATATATAGCTAAAAGAGCTTCTTTCCGGTTAATTAACAAAATCTATTTTGGCTCTTTATGTGCCCCCTAATTAGTGTATAAATATTCCCTTTGGTACGATTGTTTGGTATATAAAACTCTAATTTCTGGCAGAGTTTGAAAATTATAAGTAATTATTAAAGGGAGTTACGGAGTGAGTCGTGTGCTTAGCTCCGGAGTCGAAATTTATCCGTTTTTCAGCTATTATTCCCTCTTTCCCGAAGAAAAATAATTTTTCTGATATATACAGCTCTTTAATCACGTTGAAATATAGAAAAATAAATTTTTAAAAATAAAACGAAGTAAATAGAAAAAAAGTAAAAAATACTCCGTGACCAGGACCGAACCCCTGACCACCCAGTCTACAAACTTCTTTACCCTTTGCGTTAACAACCTCACCACGACTCGCATGTTGCTTCCACGAATATATAGCTAAAAGAGCTTCTTTCCGGTTAATTAACAAAATCTATTTTGGCTCTTTATGAGCCCCCTAATTAGTGTATAAATATTCCCTTTGGTACGATTGTTTGGTATATAAAACTCTAATTTCTGGATGAGTTTGAAAATTATAAGTTAATATTAAAGGGAGTTACGGAGTGAGTCGAGTGCTTAGCTCCGGAGTCGAAATTTATCCGTTTTTCAGCTATTATTCCCTCTTTCCCGAAGAAAAATAATTTTTCTGATATATACAGCGCTTTAATCACGTTGAAATATCGAAAAATAAATTTTTAAAAATAAAACGAAGTAAATAGAAAAAAAATTAAAAAATACTCCGTGACCAGGACCGAACCCCTGACTACCCAGTCTACAAACTGCTTTACCCTTAGCGTTAACAACCACACCACTACTAGCACGTTGCTTCCACGAATATATAGCTAAAAGAGCTTCTTTCCGGTTAATTAACAAAATCTATTTTGGCTCTTTATGAGCCCCCTAATTAGTGTATAAATATTCCCTTTTTTACTATTGTTTGGTATATAAAACTCTAATTTCTGGCAGAGTTTGAAAATTATATGTTAATATTAAAGGGAGTTACGGAGTGAGTCGTGTGCTTAGCTCCGGAGTCGAAATTTATCCGTTTTTCAGCTATTATTCCCTCTTTCCCGAAGAAAAATAATTTTTCTGATATATACAGCGCTTTAATCACGTTGAAATATCGAAAAATTAATTTTAAAAAATAAAACGAAGTAAATAGAAAAAAAAATTAAAAAATACTCCGTGACCAGGACCGAACCCCTGACCACCCAGTCTACAAACTTCTTTATCCTTGGCGTTAACAACCACACCAAGACTCGCTCGTTGCTTCCACGAATATATAGCTAAAAGAGCTTCTTTCCGGTTAATTAACAAAATCTATTTTGGCTCTTTATGTGCCCCCTAATTAGTGTATAAATATTCCCTTTGGTACGATTGTTTGGTATATAAAACTCTAATTTCTGGCAGAGTTTGAAAATTATAAGTTAATATTAAAGGGAGTTACGGAGTGAGTCGTGTGCTTAGCTCCGGAGTCGAAATTTATCCGTTTTTCAGCTATTATTCCCTCTTTCCCGAAGAAAAATAATTTTTCTGATATATACAGCGCTTTAATCACGTTGAAATATCGAAAAATTAATTTTAAAAAATAAAACGAAGTAAATAGAAAAAAAAATTAAAAAATACTCCGTGACCAGGACCGATCCCCTGACCACCCAGTCTACAAACTTCTTTATCCTTTGCGTTAACAACCACACCAAGACTCGCTCGTTGCTTCCACGAATATATAGCTAAAAGAGCTTCTTTCCGGTTAATTAACAAAATCTATTTTGGCTCTTTATGTGCCCCCTAATTAGTGTATAAATATTCCCTTTGGTACGATTGTTTGGTATATAAAACTCTAATTTCTGGCAGAGTTTGAAAATTATAAGTTAATATTAAAGGGAGTTACGGAGTGAGTCGTGTGCTTAGCTCCGGAGTCGAAATTTATCCGTTTTTCAGCTATTATTCCCTCTTTCCCGAAGAAAAATAATTTTTCTGATATATACAGCGCTTTAATCACGTTGAAATATAGAAAAATAAGTTTTTAAAAATAAAACGAAGTAAATAGAAAAAAAAATTAAAAAATGCTCCGTGACCTGGACCGAACCCCAGACCACCCAGTCTACAAACTTCTTTATCCTTTGCGTTAACAACCACACCACGACTCGCACGTTGCTTCCACGAATATATAGCTAAAAGAGCTTCTTTCCGGTTAATTAACAAAATCTATTTTGGCTCTTTATGAGCCCCCTAATTAGTGTATAAATATTCCCTTTGGTACGATTGTTTGGTATATAAAACTCTAATTTCTGGCAGAGTTTGAAAATTATAAGTTAATATTAAAGGGAGTTACGGAGTGAGTCGTGTGCTTAGCTCCGGAGTCGAAATTTATCCGTTTTTCAGCTATTATTCCCTCTTTTCCGAAGAAAAATAATTTTTCTGATATATACAGCGCTTTAATCACGTTGAAATATCGAAAAATAAATTTTTAAAAATAAAACGAAGTAAATAGAAAAAAAATTAAAAAATACTCCGTGACCAGGACCGAACCCCTGACCACCCAGACCACAAACTGCTTTACCCTTAGCGTTAACAACCACACCACTACTCGCACGTTGCTTCCACGAATATATAGCTAAAAGAGCTTCTTTCCGGTTAATTAACAAAATCTATTTTGGCTCTTTATGAGCCCCCTAATTAGTGTATAAATATTCCCTTTGGTACGATTGTTTGGTATATAAATCTCTAATTTCTGGCAGAGTTTGAAAATTATAAGTTAATATTAAAGGGAGATACGGAGTGAGTCGTGTGCTTAGCTCCGGAGTCGAAATTTATCCGTTTTTCAGCTATTATTCCCTCTTTCCCGAAGAAAAATTATTTTTCTGATATATACAGCGCTTTAATCACGTTGAAATATAGAAAAATAAATTTTTAAAAATAAAACGAAGTAAATAGAAAAAAAATTAAAAAATACTCCGCGACCAGGACCGAACCCCTGACCACCCAGTCTACAAACTTCTTTATCCTTTGCGTTAACAACCACACCACGACTCGCACGTTGCTTCCACGAATATATAGATAAAAGAGCTTCTTTCCAGTTAATTAACAAAATCTATTTTGGCTCTTTATGTGCCCCCTAATTAGTGTATAAATATTCCCTTTGGTACGATTGTTTGGTATATAAATCTCTAATTTCTGGCAGAGTTTGAAAATTATAAGTTAATATTAAAGGGAGTTACGGAGTGAGTCGTGTGCTTAGCTCCGGAGTCGAAATTTATCCGTTTTTCAGCTATTATTCCCTCTTTCCCGAAGAAAAATAATTTTTCTGATATATACAGCGCTTTTATCACGTTGAAATATAGAAAAATAAATTTTTAAAAATAAAACGAAGTAAATAGAAAAAAAAAATTAAAAAAATACTCCGTGACCAGGACCGAACCCCTGACCACCCAGTCTACAAACTTCTTTACCCTTTGTGTTAACAACCACACCACGACTCGCACGTTGCTTCCTCGAATATATAGCTAAAAGAGCTTCTTTCCGGTTAATTAACAAAATCTATTTTGGCTCTTTATTTGCCAACTAATTAGTGTATAAATATTCCCTTTGGTACGATTGCTTGGTATATAAATCTCTAATTTCTGGCAGAGTTTGAAAATTATAAGTTAATATTAAAGGGAGTTACGGAGTGAGTCGTGTGCTTAGCTCCGGAGTCGAAATTTATCCGTTTTTCAGCTATTATTCCCTCTTTCCCGAAGAAAAATTATTTTTCTGATATATACAGCGCTTTAATCACGTTGAAATATAGAAAAATAAATTTTTAAAAATAAAACGAAGTAAATAGAAAAAAAAATTAAAAAATACTCCGCGACCAGGACCGAACCCCTGACCACCCAGTCTACAGACTTCTTTATCCTTTGCGTTAACAACCACACCACGACTCGCACGTTGCTTCCACGAATATATAGATAAAAGAGCTTCTTTCCAGTTAATTAACAAAATCTATTTTGGCTCTTTATGTACCCCCTAATTAGTGTATAAATATTCCCTTTGGTACGATTGTTTGGTATATAAACCTCTAATTTCTGGCAGAGTTTGAAAATTATAAGTTAATATTAAAGGGAGTTATGGAGTGAGTCGTGTGCTTAGCTCCGGAGTCGAAATTTATCCGTTTTTCAGCTATTATTCCCTCTTTCCCGAAGAAAAATTATTTTTCTGATATATACAGCGCTTTAATCACGTTGAAATATAGAAAAATAAATTTTTAAAAATAAAACGAAGTAAATAGAAAAAAAAATTAAAAAATACTCCGCGACCAGGACCGAACCCCTGACCACCCAGTCTACAAACTTCTTTATCCTTTGCGTTAACAACCACACCACGACTCGCACGGTGCTTCCACGAATATATAGCTAAAAGAGCTTCTTTCCAGTTAATTAACAAAATCTATTTTGGCTCTTTATGTGCCCCCTAATTAGTGTATAAATATTCCCTTTGGTACGATTGTTTGGTATATAAATCTCTAATTTCTGGCAGAGTTTGAAAATTATAAGTTAATATTAAAGGGAGTTACGGAGTGAGTCGTGTGCTTAGCTCAGGAGTCGAAATTTATCCGTTTTTCAGCTATTATTCCCTCTTTCCCGAAGAAAAATAATTTTTCTGATATATACAGCGCTTTAATCACGTTGAAATATCGAAAAATAAATTTTAAAAAATAAAACGAAGTAAATAGAAAAAAAAATTAAAAAATACTCCGTGACCAGGACCGAACCCCTGACCACCCAGTCTACAAACTTCTTTACCCTTTGCGTTAACAACCACACCACGACTCGCACGTTGCTTCCACGAATATATAGCTAAAAGAGCTTCTTTCCAGTTAATTAACAAAATCTATTTTGGCTCTTTATGTGCCCCCTAATTAGTGTATAAATATTCCCTTTGGTACGATTGTTTGATATATAAATCTCTAATTTCTGGCAGAGTTTGAAAATTATAAGTTAATATTAAAGGGAGTTACGGAGTGAGTCGTGTGCTTAGCTCCGGAGTCGAAATTTATCCGTTTTTCAGCTATTATTCCCTCTTTCCAGAAGAAAAATTATTTTTCTGATATATACAGCTCTTTAATCACGTTGAAATATAGAAAAATAATTTTTTAAAAATAAAACGAAGTAAATAGAAAAAAAAATTAAAAAATACTCCGTGACCAGGACCGAACCCCTGACCAACCAGTCTGCAAACTTCTTTACCCTTTGCGTTAACAACCACACCAAGACTCGCACGTTGCTTCCACGAATATATAGCTAAAAGAGCTTCTTTCCGGTTAATTAACAAAATCTATTTTGGCTCTTTATGTGCCCCCTAATTAGTGTATAAATATTCCCTTTGGTACGATTGTTTGGTATATAAACCTCTAATTTCTGGCAGAGTTTGAAAATTATAAGTTAATATTAAAGGGAGTTACGGAGTGAGTCGTGTGCTTAGCTCCGGAGTCGAAATTTATCCGTTTTTCAGCTATTATTCCCTCTTTCCCGAAGAAAAATTATTTTTCTGATATATACAGCGCTTTAATCACGTTGAAATATAGAAAAATAAATTTTTAAAAATAAAACGAAGTAAATAGAAAAAAAAATTAAAAAATACTCCGCGACCAGGACCGAACCCCTGACCACCCAGTCTACAAACTTCTTTATCCTTTGCGTTAACAACCACACCACGACTCGCACGGTGCTTCCACGAATATATAGCTAAAAGAGCTTCTTTCCAGTTAATTAACAAAATCTATTTTGGCTCTTTATGTGCCCCCTAATTAGTGTATAAATATTCCCTTTGGTACGATTGTTTGGTATATAAATCTCTAATTTCTGGCAGAGTTTGAAAATTATAAGTTAATATTAAAGGGAGTTACGGAGTGAGTCGTGTGCTTAGCTCCGGAGTCGAAATTTATCCGTTTTTCAGCTATTATTCCCTCTTTCCCGAAGAAAAATAATTTTTCTGATATATACAGCGCTTTAATCACGTTGAAATATCGAAAAATAAATTTTAAAAAATAAAACGAAGTAAATAGAAAAAAAAATTAAAAAATACTCCGTGACCAGGACCGAACCCCTGACCACCCAGTCTACAAACTTCTTTACCCTTTGCGTTAACAACCACACCACGACTCGCACGTTGCATCCACGAATATATAGCTAAAAGAGCTTCTTTCCAGTTAATTAACAAAATCTATTTTGGCTCTTTATGTGCCCCCTAATTAGTGTATAAATATTCCCTTTGGTACGATTGCTTGGTATATAAATCTCTAATTTCTGGCAGAGTTTGAAAATTATAAGTTAATATTAAAGGGAGTTACGGAGTGAGTCGTGCGCTTAGCTCCGGAGTCGAAATTTATCCGTTTTTCAGCTATTATTCCCTCTTTCCCGAAGAAAAATTATTTTTCTGATATATACAGCGCTTTAATCACGTTGAAATATAGAAAAATAAATTTTTAAAAATAAAACGAAGTAAATAGAAAAAAAAATTAAAAAATACTCCGCGACCAGGACCGAACCCCTGAACACCCAGTCTACAAACTTCTTTATCCTTTGCGTTAACAACCACACCACGACTCGCACGTTGCTTCCACGAATATATAGCTAAAAGAGCTTCTTTCCAGTTAATTAACAAAATCTATTTTGGCTCTTTATGTGCCCCCTAATTAGTGTATAAATTTTCCCTTTGGTACGATTGTTTGATATATAAATCTCTAATTTCTGGCAGAGTTTGAAAATTATAAGTTAATATTAAAGGGAGTTACGGAGTGAGTCGTTCCTTAGCTCCGGAGTCGAAATTTATCCGTTTTTCAGCTATTATTCCCTCTTTCCCGAAGAAAAATTATTTTTCTGATATATACAGCGCTTTAATCACGTTGAAATATAGAAAAATAATTTTTTAAAAATAAAACGAAGTAAATAGAAAAAAAAATTAAAAAATACTCCGTGACCAGGACCGAACCCCTGACCAACCAGTCTGCAAACTTCTTTACCCTTCGCGTTGACAACCACACCAAGACTCGCACGTTGCTTCCACGAATATATAGCTAAAAGAGCTTCTTTCCGGTTAATTAACAAAATCTATTTTGGCTCTTTATGTGCCCCCTAATTAGTGTATAAATATTCCCTTTGGTACGATTGTTTGGTATATAAAACTCTAATTTCTGGCAGAGTTTGAAAATTATAAGTAATTATTAAAGGGAGTTACGGAGTGAGTCGTGTGCTTAGCTCCGGAGTCGAAATTTATCCGTTTTTCAGCTATTATTCCCTCTTTCCCTAAGAAAAATAATTTTTCTGATATATACAGCGCTTTAATCACGTTGAAATATAGAAAAATAAATTTTTAAAAATAAAACGAAGTAAATAGAAAAAAAAATAAAAAATACTCCGTGACCAGGACCGAACCCCTGACCACCCAGTCTACAAACTTCTCTACCCTTTGTGTTAACAACCACACCACGACTCGCACGTTGCTTCCACGAATATATAGCTAAAAGAGCTTCTTTCCGGTTAATTAACAAAATCTATTTTGGCTCTTTATGAGCCCCCTAATTAGTGTATAAATATTCCCTTTGGTACGATTGTTTGGTATATAAAACTCTAATTTCTGGCTGAGTTTGAAAATTATAAGTTAATATTAAAGGGAGTTACGGAGTGAGTCGTGTGCTTAGCTCCGGAGTCGAAATTTATCCGTTTTTCAGCTATTATTCCCTCTTTCCCGAAGAAAAATAATTTTTCTGATATATACAGCGCTTTAATCACGTTGAAATATAGAAAAATAAATATTTAAAAATAAAACGAAGTAAATAAAAAAAAAATTAAAAAATACTCCGTGACCAGGACCGAAAACCTGACCACCCAGTCTACAAACTTCTTTACCCTTTGCGTTAACAACCACACCACGACTCGCACGTTGCTTCCACGAATATATAGCTAAAAAAGCTTCTTTCCGGTTAATTAACAAAATCTATTTTGGCTCTTTATGAGCCCCCTAATTAGTGTATAAATATTCACTTTGGTACGATTGTTTGGTATATAAAACTCTAATTTCTGGATGAGTTTGAAAATTATAAGTTAATATTAAAGGGAGTTACGGAGTGAGTCGTGTGCTTAGCTCCGGAGTCGAAATTTATCCGTTTTTCAGCTATTATTCCCTCTTTCCCGAAGAAAAATAATTTTTTCTGATATATACAGCGCTTCAATCACGTTGAAATATCGAAAAATAAATTTTTAAAAATAAAACGAAGTAAATAGAAAAAAAATTAAAAAATACTCCGGGACCAGGACCGAACCCCTGACCACCCAGACCACAAACTGCTTTAACCTTAGCGTTAACAACCACACCACTACTCGCACGTTGCTTCCACGAATATATAGCTAAAAGAGCTTCTTTCCAGTTAATTAACAAAATCTATTTTGGCTCTTTATGTACCCCCTAATTAGTGTATAAATATTCCCTTTGGTACGATTGTTTGGTATATAAATCTCTAATTTCTGGCAGAGTTTGAAAATTATAAGTTAATATTAAAGGGAGTTACGGAGTGAGTCGTGTGCTTAGCTCCGGAGTCGAAATTTATCCGTTTTTCAGCTATTATTACCTCTTTCCCGAAGAAAAATAATTTTTCTGATATATACAGCGCTTTTATCACGTTGAAATATAGAAAAATAAATTTTTAAAAATAAAACGAAGCAAATAGAAAAAAAAATTAAAAAATACTCCGTGATCAGGACCGAACCCCTGACCACCCAGTCTACAAACTTCTTTACCCTTTGCGTTAACAACCACACCACGACTCGCACGTTGCTTCCACGAATATATAGCTAAAAGAGCTTCTTTCCGGTTAATTAACAAAATCTATTTTGGCTCTTTATGTGCCAACTAATTAGTGTATAAATATTCCCTTTGGTACGATTGCTTGGTATATAAATCTCTAATTTCTGGCAGAGTTTGAAAATTATAAGTTAATATTAAAGGGAGTTACGGAGTGAGTCGTGTGCTTAGCTCCGGAGTCGAAATTTATCCGTTTTTCAGCTATTATTCCCTCTTTCCCGAAGAAAAATTATTTTTCTGATATATACAGCGCTTTAATCACGTTGAAATATAGAAAAATAAATTTTTAAAAATAAAACGAAGTAAATAGAAAAAAAAATTAAAAAATACTCCGTGACCAGGACCGAACCCCTGACCACCCAGTCTACAAACTTCTCTACCCTTTGTGTTAACAACCACACCACGACTCGCACGTTGCTTCCACGAATATATAGCTAAAAGAGCTTCTTTCCGGTTAATTAACAAAATCTATTTTGGCTCTTTATGTGCCAACTAATTAGTGTATAAATATTCCCTTTGGTACGATTGCTTGGTATATAAATCTCTAATTTCTGGCAGAGTTTGAAAATTATAAGTTAATATTAAAGGGAGTTACGGAGTGAGTCGTGTGCTTAGCTCCGGAGTCGAAATTTATCCGTTTTTCAGCTATTATTCCCTCTTTCCCGAAGAAAAATAATTTTTCTGATATATACAGCGCTTTAATCTCGTTGAAATATAGAAAAATAAATATTTAGAAATAAAACGAAGTAAATAAAAAAAAAATTAAAAAATACTCCGTGACCAGGACCGAAAACCTGACCACCCAGTCTACAAACTTCTTTACCCTTTGCGTTAACAACCACACCACGACTCGCACGTTGCTTCCACGAATATATAGCTAAAAAAGCTTCTTTCCGGTTAATTAACAAAATCTATTTTGGCTCTTTATGAGCCCCCTAATTAGTGTATAAATATTCCCTTTGGTACGATTGTTTGGTATATAAAACTCTAATTTCTGGATGAGTTTGAAAATTATAAGTTAATATTAAAGGGAGTTACGGAGTGAGTCGTGTGCTTAGCTCCGGAGTCGAAATTTATCCGTTTTTCAGCTATTATTCCCTCTTTCCCGAAGAAAATAATTTTTTCTGATATATACAGCGCTTCAATCACGTTGAAATATCGAAAAATAAATTTTTAAAAATAAAACGAAGTAAATAGAAAAAAAATTAAAAAATACTCCGTGACCAGGACCGAACCCCTGACCACCCAGACCACAAACTGCTTTAACCTTAGCGTTAACAACCACACCACTACTCGCACGTTGCTTCCACGAATATATAGCTAAAAGAGCTTCTTTCCAGTTAATTAACAAAATCTATTTTGGCTCTTTATGTACCCCCTAATTAGTGTATAAATATTCCCTTTGGTACGATTGTTTGGTATATAAATCTCTAATTTCTGGCAGAGTTTGAAAATTATAAGTTAATATTAAAGGGAGTTACGGAGTGAGTCGTGTGCTTAGCTCCGGAGTCGAAATTTATCCGTTTTTCAGCTATTATTACCTCTTTCCCGAAGAAAAATAATTTTTCTGATATATACAGCGCTTTTATCACGTTGAAATATAGAAAAATAAATTTTTAAAAATAAAACGAAGCAAATAGAAAAAAAAATTAAAAAATACTCCGTGATCAGGACCGAACCCCTGACCACCCAGTCTACAAACTTCTTTACCCTTTGCGTTAACAACCACACCACGACTCGCACGTTGCTTCCACGAATATATAGCTAAAAGAGCTTCTTTCCGGTTAATTAACAAAATCTATTTTGGCTCTTTATGTGCCAACTAATTAGTGTATAAATATTCCCTTTGGTACGATTGCTTGGTATATAAATCTCTAATTTCTGGCAGAGTTTGAAAATTATAAGTTAATATTAAAGGGAGTTACGGAGTGAGTCGTGTGCTTAGCTCCGGAGTCGAAATTTATCCGTTTTTCAGCTATTATTCCCTCTTTCCCGAAGAAAAATTATTTTTCTGATATATACAGCGCTTTAATCACGTTGAAATATAGAAAAATAAATTTTTAAAAATAAAACGAAGTAAATAGAAAAAAAAATTAAAAAATACTCCGCGACCAGGACCGAACCCCTGACCACCCAGTCTACAAACTTCTTTATCCTTTGCGTTAACAACCACACCACGACTCGCACGTTGCTTCCACGAATA
The DNA here is from genome assembly GCF_982258835.1 of Parasteatoda tepidariorum. NCBI lineage: Eukaryota > Metazoa > Arthropoda > Arachnida > Araneae > Theridiidae > Parasteatoda > Parasteatoda tepidariorum. The sequence continues at coordinate 778,379 of NC_141761.1, forward strand.
TATAGCTAAAAGAGCTTCTTTCCAGTTAATTAACAAAATCTATTTTGGCTCTTTATGTGCCCCCTAATTAGTGTATAAATATTCCCTTTGGTACGATTGCTTGTTATATAAATCTCTAATTTCTGGCAGAGTTTGAAAATTATAAGTTAATATTAAAGGGAGTTACGGAGTGAGTCGTGCGCTTAGCTCCGGAGTCGAAATTTATCCGTTTTTCAGCTATTATTCCCTCTTTCCCGAAGAAAAATTATTTTTCTGATATATACAGCGCTTTAATCACGTTGAAATATAGAAAAATAAATTTTTAAAAATAAAACGAAGTAAATAGAAAAAAAAATTAAAAAATACTCCGCGACCAGGACCGATCCCCTGACCACCCAGTCTACAAACTTCTTTACCCTTTGCGTTAACAACCACACCACGACTCGCACGTTGCTTCCACGAATATATAGCTAAAAGAGCTTCTTTCCAGTTAATTAACAAAATCTATTTTTGCTCTTTATGTGCCCCCTAATTAGTGTATAAATATTCCCTTTGGTACGATTGTTTGGTATATAAATCTCTAATTTCTGGCAGAGTTTGAAAATTATAAGTTAATATTAAAGGGAGTTACGGAGTGAGTCGTGTGCTTAGCTCCGGAGTCGAAATTTATCCGTTTTTCAGCTATTATTCCCTCTTTCCCGAAGAAAATAATTTTTTCTGATATATACAGCGCTTCAATCACGTTGAAATATCGAAAAATAAATTTTTAAAAATAAAACGAAGTAAATAGAAAAAAAATTAAAAAATACTCCGTGACCAGGACCGAACCCCTGACCACCCAGACCACAAACTGCTTTAACCTTAGCGTTAACAACCACACCACTACTCGCACGTTGCTTCCACGAATATATAGCTAAAAGAGCTTCTTTCCAGTTAATTAACAAAATCTATTTTGGCTCTTTATGTACCCCCTAATTAGTGTATAAATATTCCCTTTGGTACGATTGTTTGGTATATAAATCTCTAATTTCTGGCAGAGTTTGAAAATTATAAGTTAATATTAAAGGGAGTTACGGAGTGAGTCGTGTGCTTAGCTCCGGAGTCGAAATTTATCCGTTTTTCAGCTATTATTACCTCTTTCCCGAAGAAAAATAATTTTTCTGATATATACAGCGCTTTTATCACGTTGAAATATAGAAAAATAAATTTTTAAAAATAAAACGAAGCAAATAGAAAAAAAAATTAAAAAATACTCCGTGATCAGGACCGAACCCCTGACCACCCAGTCTACAAACTTCTTTACCCTTTGCGTTAACAACCACACCACGACTCGCACGTTGCTTCCACGAATATATAGCTAAAAGAGCTTCTTTCCGGTTAATTAACAAAATCTATTTTGGCTCTTTATGTGCCAACTAATTAGTGTATAAATATTCCCTTTGGTACGATTGCTTGGTATATAAATCTCTAATTTCTGGCAGAGTTTGAAAATTATAAGTTAATATTAAAGGGAGTTACGGAGTGAGTCGTGTGCTTAGCTCCGGAGTCGAAATTTATCCGTTTTTCAGCTATTATTCCCTCTTTCCCGAAGAAAAATTATTTTTCTGATATATACAGCGCTTTAATCACGTTGAAATATAGAAAAATAAATTTTTAAAAATAAAACGAAGTAAATAGAAAAAAAAATTAAAAAATACTCCGCGACCAGGACCGAACCCCTGACCACCCAGTCTACAAACTTCTTTATCCTTTGCGTTAACAACCACACCACGACTCGCACGTTGCTTCCACGAATATATAGCTAAAAGAGCTTCTTTCCAGTTAATTAACAAAATCTATTTTGGCTCTTTATGTGCCCCCTAATTAGTGTATAAATATTCCCTTTGGTACGATTGCTTGTTATATAAATCTCTAATTTCTGGCAGAGTTTGAAAATTATAAGTTAATATTAAAGGGAGTTACGGAGTGAGTCGTGCGCTTAGCTCCGGAGTCGAAATTTATCCGTTTTTCAGCTATTATTCCCTCTTTCCCGAAGAAAAATTATTTTTCTGATATATACAGCGCTTTAATCACGTTGAAATATAGAAAAATAAATTTTTAAAAATAAAACGAAGTAAATAGAAAAAAAAATTAAAAAATACTCCGCGACCAGGACCGATCCCCTGACCACCCAGTCTACAAACTTCTTTACCCTTTGCGTTAACAACCACACCACGACTCGCACGTTGCTTCCACGAATATATAGCTAAAAGAGCTTCTTTCCAGTTAATTAACAAAATCTATTTTTGCTCTTTATGTGCCCCCTAATTAGTGTATAAATATTCCCTTTGGTACGATTGTTTGGTATATAAATCTCTAATTTCTGGCAGAGTTTGAAAATTATAAGTTAATATTAAAGGGAGTTACGGAGTGAGTCGTGTGCTTAGCTCCGGAGTCGAAATTTATCCGTTTTTCAGCTATTATTCCCTCTTTCCCGAAGAAAAATTATTTTTCTGATATATACAGCGCTTTAATCACGTTGAAATATAGAAAAATAAATTTTTAAAAATAAAACGAAGTAAATAGAAAAAAAAATTAAAAAATACTCCGCGACCAGGACCGATCCCCTGACCACCCAGTCTACAAACTTCTTTACCCTTTGCGTTAACAACCACACCACGACTCGCACGTTGCTTCCACGAATATATAGCTAAAAGAGCTTCTTTCCAGTTAATTAACAAAATCTATTTTGGCTCTTTATGTGCCCCCTAATTAGTGTATAAATATTCCCTTTGGTACGATTGTTTGGTATATAAATCTCTAATTTCTGGCAGAGTTTGAAAATTATAAGTTAATATTAAAGGGAGTTACGGAGTGAGTCGTGTGCTTAGCTCCGGAGTCGAAATTTATCCGTTTTTCAGCTATTATTCCCTCTTTCCCGAAGAAAAATTATTTTTCTGATATATACAGCGCTTTAATCACGTTGAAATATAGAAAAATATTTTTTTAAAAATAAAACGAAGTAAATAGAAAAAAAAATTAAAAAATACTCCGTGACCAGGACCGAACCCCTGACCACCCAGTCTACAACTTCTCTACCCTTTGTGTTAACAACCACACCACGACTCGCACGTTGCTTCCACGAATATATAGCTAAAAGAGCTTCTTTCCGGTTAATTAACAAAATCTATTTTGGCTCTTTATGAGCCCCCTAATTAGTGTATAAATATTCCCTTTGGTACGATTGTTTGGTATATAAAACTCTAATTTCTGGCTGAGTTTGAAAATTATAAGTTAATATTAAAGGGGGTTACGGAGTGAGTCGTGTGCTTAGCTCCGGAGTCGAAATTCATCCGTTTTTCAGCTATTATTCCCTCTTTCCCGAAGAAAAATAATTTTTCTGATATATACAGCGCTTTTATCACGTTGAAATATAGAAAAATAAATTTTTAAAATTAAAACGAAGTAAATAGAAAAAAAAATTAAAAAATACTCCGTGACCAGGACCGAACCCCTGACCACCCAGTCTACAAACTTCTTTACCCTTTGCGTTAACAACCACACCACGACTCGCACGTTGCTTCCACGAATATATAGCGAAAAGAGCTTCTTTCCGGTTAATTAACAAAATCTATTTTGGCTCTTTATGTGCCAACTAATTAGTGTATAAATATTCCCTTTGGTACGATTGCTTGGTATATAAATCTCTAATTTCTGGCAGAGTTTGAAAATTATAAGTTAATATTAAAGGGAGTTACGGAGTGAGTCGTGTGCTTAGCTCCGGAGTCGAAATTTATCCGTTTTTCAGCTATTATTCCCTCTTTCCCGAAGAAAAATTATTTTTCTGATATATACAGCGCTTTAATCACGTTGAAATATAGAAAAATAAATTTTTAAAAATAAAACGAAGTAAATAGAAAAAAAATTAAAAAATACTCCGCGACCAGGACCGAACCCCTGACCACCCAGTCTACAAACTTCTTTATCCTTTGCGTTAACAACCACACCACGACTCGCACGTTGCTTCCACGAATATATAGCTAAAAGAGCTTCTTTCCAGTTAATTAACAAAATCTATTTTGGCTCTTTATTTGCCCCCTAATTAGTGTATAAATATTCCCTTTGGTACGATTGTTTGGTATATAAATCTCTAATTTCTGGCAGAGTTTGAAAATTATAAGTTAATATTAAAGGGAGTTACGGAGTGAGTCGTGTGCTTAGCTCCGGAGTCGAAATTTATCCGTTTTTCAGCTATTATTCCCTCTTTCCCGAAGAAAAATAATTTTTCTGATATATACAGCGCTTTAATCACGTTGAAATATAGAAAAATAAATTTTTAAAAATAAAACGAAGTAAATAGAAAAAAAATTAAAAAATACTCCGTGACCAGGACCGAACCCCTGACCACCCAGTCTACAAACTTCTTTATCCTTTGCGTTAACAACCACACCACGACTCGCACGTTGCTTCCACGAATATATAGCTAAAAGAGCTTCTTTCCAGTTAATTAACAAAATCTATTTTGGCTCTTTATTTGCCCCCTAATTAGTGTATAAATATTCCCTTTGGTACGATTGTTTGGTATATAAATCTCTAATTTCTGGCAGAGTTTGAAAATTATAAGTTAATATTAAAGGGAGTTACGGAGTGAGTCGTGTGCTTAGCTCCGGAGTCGAAATTTATCCGTTTTTCAGCTATTATTCCCTCTTTCCCGAAGAAAAATTATTTTTCTGATATATACAGCGCTTTAATCACGTTGAAATATAGAAAAATAAATTTTTAAAAATAAAACGAAGTAAATAGAAAAAAAAATTAAAAAATACTCCGCGACCAGGACCGAACCCCTGACCACCCAGACTACAAACTTCTTTATCCTTTGCGTTAACAACCACACCACGACTCGCACGTTGCTTCCACGAATATATAGATAAAAGAGCTTCTTTCCAGTTAATTAACAAAATCTATTTTGGCTCTTTATGTACCCCCTAATTAGTGTATAAATATTCCCTTTGGTACGATTGTTTGGTATATAAATCTCTAATTTCTGGCAGAGTTTGAAAATTATAAGTTAATATTAAAGGGAGTTACGGAGTGAGTCGTGTGCTTAGCTCCGGAGTCGAAATTTATCCGTTTTTCAGCTATTATTCCCTCTTTCCCGAAGAAAAATTATTTTTCTGATATATACAGCGCTTTAATCACGTTGAAATATAGAAAAATATTTTTTTAAAAATAAAACGAAGTAAATAGAAAAAAAAATTAAAAAATACTCCGTGACCAGGACCGAACCCCTGACCAACCAGTCTGCAAACTTCTTTACCCTTTGCGTTAACAACCACACCAAGACTCGCACGTTGCTTCCACGAATATATAGCTAAAAGAGCTTCTTTCCGGTTAATTAACAAAATCTATTTTGGCTCTTTATGTGCCCCCTAATTAGTGTATAAATATTCCCTTTGGTACGATTGTTTGGTATATAAAACTCTAATTTCTGGCAGAGTTTGAAAATTATAAGTAATTATTAAAGGGAGTTACGGAGTGAGTCGTGTGCTTAGCTCCGGAGAGGAAATTTATCCGTTTTTCAGCTATTATTCCCTCTTTCCCGAAGAAAAATAATTTTTCTGATATATACAGCGCTTTAATCACGTTGAAATATAGAAAAATAAATTTTTAAAAATAAAACGAAGTAAATAGAAAAAAAATTAAAAAATACTCCGTGACCAGGACCGAACCCCTGACCACCCAGTCTACAAACTTCTCTACCCTTTGTGTTAACAACCACACCACGACTCGCACGTTGCTTCCACGAATATATAGCTAAAAGAGCTTCTTTCCGGTTAATTAACAAAATCTATTTTGGCTCTTTATGAGCCCCCTAATTAGTGTATAAATATTCCCTTTGGCACGATTGTTTGGTATATAAACCTCTAATTTCTGGCAGAGTTTGAAAATTATAAGTTAATATTAAAGGGAGTTACGGAGTGAGTCGTGTGCTTAGCTCCGGAGTCGAAATTTATCCGTTTTTCAGCTATTATTCCCTCTTTCCCGAAGAAAAATTATTTTTCTGATATATACAGCGCTTTTATCACGTTGAAATATAGAAAAATAAATTTTTAAAAATAAAACGTAGTAAATAGAAAAAAAAATTAAAAAATACTCCGTGACCAGGACCGAACCCCTGACCACCCAGTATACAAACTTCTTTACCCTTTGCGTTAACAACCACACCACGACTCGCACGTTGCTTCCACGAATATATAGCGAAAAGAGCTTCTTTCCGGTTAATTAACAAAATCTATTTTGGCTCTTTATGTGCCAACTAATTAGTGTATAAATATTCCCTTTGGTACGATTGCTTGGTATATAAATCTCTAATTTCTGGCAGAGTTTGAAAATTATAAGTTAATATTAAAGGGAGTTACGGAGTGAGTCGTGTGCTTAGCTCCGGAGTCGAAATTTATCCGTTTTTCAGCTATTATTCCCTCTTTCCCGAAGAAAAATTATTTTTCTGATATATACAGCGCTTTAATCACGTTGAAATATAGAAAAATTAATTTTTAAAAATAAAACGAAGTAAATAGAAAAAAAAATTAAAAAATACTCCGCGACCAGGACCGAACCCCTGACCACCCAGTCTACAAACTTCTTTATCCTTTGCGTTAACAACCACACCACGACTCGCACGTTGCTTCCACGAATATATAGCTAAAAGAGCTTCTTTCCAGTTAATTAACAAAATCTATTTTGGCTCTTTATGTGCCCCCTAATTAGTGTATAAATATTCCCTTTGGTACGATTGTTTGGTATATAAATCTCTAATTTCTGGCAGAGTTTGAAAATTATAAGTTAATATTAAAGGGAGTTACGGAGTGAGTCGTGTGCTTAGCTCCGGAGTCAAAATTTATCCGTTTTTCGGCTATTATTCCCTCTTTCCCGAAGAAAAATTATTTTTCTGATATATACAGCGCTTTAATCACGTTGAAATATAGAAAAATAAATTTTTAAAAATAAAACGATTTAAATAGAAAAAAAAATTAAAAAATACTCCGCGACCAGGACCGAACCCCTGACCACCCAGTCTACAAACTTCTTTATCCTTTGCGTTAACAACCACACCACGACTCGCACGTTGCTTCCACGAATATATAGATAAAAGAGCTTCTTTCCAGTTAATTAACAAAATCTATTTTGGCTCTTTATGTACCCCCTAATTAGTGTATAAATATTCCCTTTGGTACGATTGTTTGGTATATAAATCTCTAATTTCTGGCAGAGTTTGAAAATTATAAGTTAATATTAAAGGGAGTTACGGAGTGAGTCGTGTGCTTAGCTCCGGAGTCGAAATTTATCCGTTTTTCAGCTATTATTCCCTCTTTCCCGAAGAAAAATTATTTTTCTGATATATACAGCGCTTTAATCACGTTGAAATATAGAAAAATATTTTTTTAAAAATAAAACGAAGTAAATAGAAAAAAAAATTAAAAAATACTCCGTGACCAGGACCGAACCCCTGACCAACCAGTCTGCAAACTTCTTTACCCTTTGCGTTAACAACCACACCAAGACTCGCACGTTGCTTCCACGAATATATAGCTAAAAGAGCTTCTTTCCGGTTAATTAACAAAATCTATTTTGGCTCTTTATGTACCCCCTAATTAGTGTATAAATATTCCCTTTGGTACGATTGTTTGGTATGTAAATCTCTAATTTCTGGCAGAGTTTGAAAATTATAAGTTAATATTAAAGGGAGTTACGGAGTGAGTCGTGTGCTTAGCTCCGGAGTCGAAATTTATCCGTTTTTCAGCTATTATTCCCTCTTTCCCGAAGAAAAATAATTTTTCTGATATATACAGCGCTTTTATCACGTTGAAATATAGAAAAATAAATTTTTAAAAATAAAACGAAGTAAATAGAAAAAAAAATTAAAAAATACTCCGTGACCAGGACCGAACCCTTGACCACCCAGTCTACAAACTTCTTTACCCTTTGCGTTAACAACCACACCACGACTCGCACGTTGCTTCCACGAATATATAGCTAAAAGAGCTTCTTTCCGGTTAATTAACAAAATCTATTTTGGCTCTTTATGTGCCAACTAATTAGTGTATAAATATTCCCTTTGGTACGATTGCTTGGTATATAAATCTCTAATTTCTGGCAGAGTTTGAAAATTATAAGTTAATATTAAAGGGAGTTACGGAGTGAGTCGTGTGCTTAGCTCCGGAGTCGAAATTTATCCGTTTTTCAGCTATTATTCCCTCTTTCCCGAAGAAAAATTATTTTTCTGATATATACAGCGCTTTAATCACGTTGAAATATAGAAAAATAAATTTTTAAAAATAAAACGAAGTAAATAGAAAAAAAAATTAAAAAATACTCCGCGACCAGGACCGAACCCCTGAACACCCAGTCTACAAACTTCTTTATCCTTTGCGTTAACAACCACACCACGACTCGCACGTTGCTTCCACGAATATATAGCTAAAAGAGCTTCTTTCCAGTTAATTAACAAAATCTATTTTGGCTCTTTATGTGCCCCCTAATTAGTGTATAAATATTCCCTTTGGTACGATTGTTTGGTATATAAATCTCTAATTTCTGGCAGAGTTTGAAAATTATAAGTTAATATTAAAGGGAGTTACGGAGTGAGTCGTGTGCTTAGCTCCGGAGTCAAAATTTATCCGTTTTTCGGCTATTATTCCCTCTTTCCCGAAGAAAAATTATTTTTCTGATATATACAGCGCTTTAATCACGTTGAAATATAGAAAAATAAATTTTTAAAAATAAAACGATTTAAATAGAAAAAAAAATTAAAAAATACTCCGCGACCAGGACCGAACCCCTGACCACCCAGTCTACAAACTTCTTTATCCTTTGCGTTAACAACCACACCACGACTCGCACGTTGCTTCCACGAATATATAGATAAAAGAGCTTCTTTCCAGTTAATTAACAAAATCTATTTTGGCTCTTTATGTACCCCCTAATTAGTGTATAAATATTCCCTTTGGTACGATTGTTTGGTATATAAATCTCTAATTTCTGGCAGAGTTTGAAAATTATAAGTTAATATTAAAGGGAGTTACGGAGTGAGTCGTGTGCTTAGCTCCGGAGTCGAAATTTATCCGTTTTTCAGCTATTATTCCCTCTTTCCCGAAGAAAAATTATTTTTCTGATATATACAGCGCTTTAATCACGTTGAAATATAGAAAAATATTTTTTTAAAAATAAAACGAAGTAAATAGAAAAAAAAATTAAAAAATACTCCGTGACCAGGACCGAACCCCTGACCAACCAGTCTGCAAACTTCTTTACCCTTTGCGTTAACAACCACACCAAGACTCGCACGTTGCTTCCACGAATATATAGCTAAAAGAGCTTCTTTCCGGTTAATTAACAAAATCTATTTTGGCTCTTTATGTACCCCCTAATTAGTGTATAAATATTCCCTTTGGTACGATTGTTTGGTATGTAAATCTCTAATTTCTGGCAGAGTTTGAAAATTATAAGTTAATATTAAAGGGAGTTACGGAGTGAGTCGTGTGCTTAGCTCCGGAGTCGAAATTTATCCGTTTTTCAGCTATTATTCCCTCTTTCCCGAAGAAAAATAATTTTTCTGATATATACAGCGCTTTTATCACGTTGAAATATAGAAAAATAAATTTTTAAAAATAAAACGAAGTAAATAGAAAAAAAAATTAAAAAATACTCCGTGACCAGGACCGAACCCCTGACCACCCAGTCTACAAACTTCTTTACCCTTTGCGTTAACAACCACACCACGACTCGCACGTTGCTTCCACGAATATATAGCTAAAAGAGCTTCTTTCCGGTTAATTAACAAAATCTATTTTGGCTCTTTATGTGCCAACTAATTAGTGTATAAATATTCCCTTTGGTACGATTGCTTGGTATATAAATCTCTAATTTCTGGCAGAGTTTGAAAATTATAAGTTAATATTAAAGGGAGTTACGGAGTGAGTCGTGTGCTTAGCTCCGGAGTCGAAATTTATCCGTTTTTCAGCTATTATTCCCTCTTTCCCGAAGAAAAATTATTTTTCTGATATATACAGCGCTTTAATCACGTTGAAATATAGAAAAATAAATTTTTAAAAATAAAACGAAGTAAATAGAAAAAAAAATTAAAAAATACTCCGCGACCAGGACCGAACCCCTGAACACCCAGTCTACAAACTTCTTTATCCTTTGCGTTAACAACCACACCACGACTCGCACGTTGCTTCCACGAATATATAGCTAAAAGAGCTTCTTTCCAGTTAATTAACAAAATCTATTTTGGCTCTTTATGTGCCCCCTAATTAGTGTATAAATATTCCCTTTGGTACGATTGTTTGGTATATAAATCTCTAATTTCTGGCAGAGTTTGAAAATTATAAGTTAATATTAAAGGGAGTTACGGAGTGAGTCGTGTGCTTAGCTCCGGAGTCGAAATTTATCCGTTTTTCAGCTATTATTCCCTCTTTCCCGAAGAAAAATTATTTTTCTGATATATACAGCGCTTTAATCACGTTGAAATATAGAAAAATAATTTTTTAAAAATAAAACGAAGTAAATAGAAAAAAAAATTAAAAAATACTCCGTGACCAGGACCGAACCCCTGACCAACCAGTCTGCAAACTTCTTTACCCTTTGCGTTAACAACCACACCAAGACTCGCACGTTGCTTCCACGAATATATAGCTAAAAGAGCTTCTTTCCGGTTAATTAACAAAATCTATTTTGGCTCTTTATGTGCCCCCTAATTAGTGTATAAATATTCCCTTTGGTACGATTGTTTGGTATATAAAACTCTAATTTCTGGCAGAGTTTGAAAATTATAAGTAATTATTAAAGGGAGTTACGGAGTGAGTCGTGTGCTTAGCTCCGGAGTCGAAATTTATCCGTTTTTCAGCTATTATTCCCTCTTTCCCGAAGAAAAATAATTTTTCTGATATATACAGCGCTTCAATCACGTTGAAATATCGAAAAATAAATTTTTAAAAATAAAACGAAGTAAATAGAAAAAAAATTAAAAAATACTCCGTGACCAGGACCGAACCCCTGACCACCCAGACCACAAACTGCTTTACCCTTAGCGTTAACAACCACACCACTACTCGCACGTTGCTTCCACGAATATATAGCTAAAAGAGCTTCTTTCCAGTTAATTAACAAAATCTATTTTGGCTCTTTATGTACCCCCTAATTAGTGTATAAATATTCCCTTTGGTACGATTGTTTGGTATATAAATCTCTAATTTCTGGCAGAGTTTGAAAATTATAAGTTAATATTAAAGGGAGTTACGGAGTGAGTCGTGTGCTTAGCTCCGGAGTCGAAATTTATCCGTTTTTCAGCTATTATTCCCTCTTTCCCGAAGAAAAATAATTTTTCTGATATATACAGCGCTTTTATCACGTTGAAATATAGAAAAATAAATTTTTAAAAATAAAACGAAGTAAATAGAAAAAAAAATTAAAAAATACTCCGTGACCAGGACCGAACCCCTGACCACCCAGTCTACAAACTTCTTTACCCTTTGCGTTAACAACCACACCACGACTCGCACATTGCTTCCACGAATATATAGCTAAAAGAGCTTCTTTCCGGTTAATTAACAAAATCTATTTTGGCTCTTTATGTGCCAACTAATTAGTGTATAAATATTCCCTTTGGTACGATTGCTTGGTATATAAATCTCTAATTTCTGGCAGAGTTTGAAAATTATAAGTTAATATTAAAGGGAGTTACGGAGTGAGTCGTGTGCTTAGCTCCGGAGTCGAAATTTATCCGTTTTTCAGCTATTATTCCCTCTTTCCCGAAGAAAAATTATTTTTCTGATATATACAGCGCTTTAATCACGTTGAAATATAGAAAAATAAATTTTTAAAAATACAACGAAGTAAATAGAAAAAAAAATTAAAAAATACTCCGCGACCAGGACCGAACCCCTGACCACCCAGTCTACAAACTTCTTTATCCTTTGCGTTAACAACCACACCACGACTCGCACGTTGCTTCCACGAATATATAGCTAAAAGAGCTTCTTTCCAGTTAATTAACAAAATCTATTTTGGCTCTTTATGTGCCCCCTAATTAGTGTATAAATATTCCCTTTGGTACGATTGTTTGGTATATAAATCTCTAATTTCTGGCAGAGTTTGAAAATTATAAGTTAATATTAAAGGGAGTTACGGAGTGAGTCGTGTGCTTAGCTCCGGAGTCGAAATTTATCCGTTTTTCAGCTATTATTCCCTCTTTCCCGAAGAAAAATAATTTTTCTGATATATACAGCGCTTTAATCACGTTGAAATATCGAAAAATAAATTTTAAAAAATAAAACGAAGTAAATAGAAAAAAAAATTAAAAAATACTCCGTGACCAGGACCGAACCCCTGACCACCCAGTCTACAAACTTCTTTACCCTTTGCGTTAACAACCACACCACGACTCGCACGTTGCATCCACGAATATATAGCTAAAAGAGCTTCTTTCCAGTTAATTAACAAAATCTATTTTGGCTCTTTATGTGCCCCCTAATTAGTGTATAAATATTCCCTTTGGTACGATTGCTTGGTATATAAATCTCTAATTTCTGGCAGAGTTTGAAAATTATAAGTTAATATTAAAGGGAGTTACGGAGTGAGTCGTGCGCTTAGCTCCGGAGTCGAAATTTATCCGTTTTTCAGCTATTATTCCCTCTTTCCCGAAGAAAAATTATTTTTCTGATATATACAGCGCTTTAATCACGTTGAAATATAGAAAAATAAATTTTTAAAAATAAAACGAAGTAAATAGAAAAAAAAATTAAAAAATACTCCGCGACCAGGACCGAACCCCTGAACACCCAGTCTACAAACTTCTTTATCCTTTGCGTTAACAACCACACCACGACTCGCACGTTGCTTCCACGAATATATAGCTAAAAGAGCTTCTTTCCGGTTAATTAACAAAATCTATTTTGGCTCTTTATGTGTCCCCTAATTAGTGTATAAATATTCCCTTTGGTACGATTGTTTGGTATATAAAACTCTAATTTCTGGCAGAGTTTGAAAATTATAAGTAATTATTAAAGGGAGTTACGGAGTGAGTCGTGTGCTTAGCTCCGGAGTCGAAATTTATCCGTTTTTCAGCTATTATTCCCTCTTTACCGAAGAAAAATAATTTTTCTGATATATACAGCGCTTTAATCACGTTGAAATATAGAAAAATAAATTTTTAAAAATAAAACGAAGTAAATAGAAAAAAAATTAAAAAATACTCCGTGACCAGGACCGAACCCCTGACCACCCAGTCTACAAACTTCTCTACCCTTTGTGTTAACAACCACACCACGACTCGCACGTTGCTTCCACGAATATATAGCTAAAAGAGCTTCTTTCCGGTTAATTAACAAAATCTATTTTGGCTCTTTATGTGCCCCCTAATTAGTGTATAAATATTCCCTTTGGTACGATTGTTTGGTATATAAAACTCTAATTTCTGGCAGAGTTTGAAAATTATAAGTAATTATTAAAGGGAGTTACGGAGTGAGTCGTGTGCTTAGCTCCGGAGTCGAAATTTATCCGTTTTTCAGCTATTATTCCCTCTTTCCCGAAGAAAAATAATTTTTCTGATATATACAGCGCTTTTATCACGTTGAAATATAGAAAAATAAATTTTTAAAAATAAAACGAAGTAAATAGAAAAAAAATTAAAAAATACTCCGTGACCAGGACCGAACCCCTGACCACCCAGTCTACAAACTTCTTTACCCTTTGCGTTAACAACCACACCACGACTCGCACGTTGCTTCCACGAATATATAGCTAAAAGAGCTTCTTTCCGGTTAATTAACAAAATCTATTTTGGCTCTTTATGTGCCAACTAATTAGTGTATAAATATTCCCTTTGGTACGATTGCTTGGTATATAAATCTCTAATTTCTGGCAGAGTTTGAAAATTATAAGTTAATATTAAAGGGAGTTACGGAGTGAGTCGTGTGCTTAGCTCCGGAGTCGAAATTTATCCGTTTTTCAGCTATTATTCCCTCTTTCCCGAAGAAAAATTATTTTTCTGATATATACAGCGCTTTAATCACGTTGAAATATAGAAAAATAAATTTTTAAAAATAAAACGAAGTAAATAGAAAAAAAAATTAAAAAATACTCCGCGACCAGGACCGAACCCCTGAACACCCAGTCTACAAACTTCTTTATCCTTTGCGTTAACAACCACACCACGACTCGCACGTTGCTTCCACGAATATATAGCTAAAAGAGCTTCTTTCCAGTTAATTAACAAAATCTATTTTGGCTCTTTATGTGCCCCCTAATTAGTGTATAAATATTCCCTTTGGTACGATTGTTTGGTATATAAATCTCTAATTTCTGGCAGAGTTTGAAAATTATAAGTTAATATTAAAGGGAGTTACGGAGTGAGTCGTGTGCTTAGCTCCGGAGTCGAAATTTATCCGTTTTTCAGCTATTATTCCCTCTTTCCCGAAGAAAAATTATTTTTCTGATATATACAGCGCTTTAATCACGTTGAAATATAGAAAAATAATTTTTTAAAAATAAAACGAAGTAAATAGAAAAAAAAATTAAAAAATACTCCGTGACCAGGACCGAACCCCTGACCAACCAGTCTGCAAACTTCTTTACCCTTTGCGTTAACAACCACACCAAGACTCGCACGTTGCTTGCACGAATATATAGCTAAAAGAGCTTCTTTCCGGTTAATTAACAAAATCTATTTTGGCTCTTTATGTGCCCCCTAATTAGTGTATAAATATTCCCTTTGGTACGATTGTTTGGTATATAAAACTCTAATTTCTGGCAGAGTTTGAAAATTATAAGTAATTATTAAAGGGAGTTACGGAGTGAGTCGTGTGCTTAGCTCCGGAGTCGAAATTTATCCGTTTTTCAGCTATTATTCCCTCTTTCCCGAAGAAAAATAATTTTTCTGATATATACAGCGCTTCAATCACGTTGAAATATCGAAAAATAAATTTTTAAAAATAAAACGAAGTAAATAGAAAAAAAATTAAAAAATACTCCGTGACCAGGACCGAACCCCTGACCACCCAGACCACAAACTGCTTTACCCTTAGCGTTAACAACCACACCACTACTCGCACGTTGCTTCCACGAATATATAGCTAAAAGAGCTTCTTTCCAGTTAATTAACAAAATCTATTTTGGCTCTTTATGTACCCCCTAATTAGTGTATAAATATTCCCTTTGGTACGATTGTTTGGTATATAAATCTCTAATTTCTGGCAGAGTTTGAAAATTATAAGTTAATATTAAAGGGAGTTACGGAGTGAGTCGTGTGCTTAGCTCCGGAGTCGAAATTTATCCGTTTTTCAGCTATTATTCCCTCTTTCCCGAAGAAAAATAATTTTTCTGATATATACAGCGCTTTTATCACGTTGAAATATAGAAAAATAAATTTTTAAAAATAAAACGAAGTAAATAGAAAAAAAAATTAAAAAATACTCCGTGACCAGGACCGAACCCCTGACCACCCAGTCTACAAACTTCTTTAGCCTTTGCGTTAACAACCACACCACGACTCGCACATTGCTTCCACGAATATATAGCTAAAAGAGCTTCTTTCCGGTTAATTAACAAAATCTATTTTGGCTCTTTATGTGCCAACTAATTAGTGTATAAATATTCCCTTTGGTACGATTGCTTGGTATATAAATCTCTAATTTCTGGCAGAGTTTGAAAATTATAAGTTAATATTAAAGGGAGTTACGGAGTGAGTCGTGTGCTTAGCTCCGGAGTCGAAATTTATCCGTTTTTCAGCTATTATTCCCTCTTTCCCGAAGAAAAATTATTTTTCTGATATATACAGCGCTTTAATCACGTTGAAATATAGAAAAATAAATTTTTAAAAATACAACGAAGTAAATAGAAAAAAAAATTAAAAAATACTCCGCGACCAGGACCGAACCCCTGACCACCCAGTCTACAAACTTCTTTATCCTTTGCGTTAACAACCACACCACGACTCGCACGTTGCTTCCACGAATATATAGCTAAAAGAGCTTCTTTCCAGTTAATTAACAAAATCTATTTTGGCTCTTTATGTGCCCCCTAATTAGTGTATAAATATTCCCTTTGGTACGATTGTTTGGTATATAAATCTCTAATTTCTGGCAGAGTTTGAAAATTATAAGTTAATATTAAAGGGAGTTACGGAGTGAGTCGTGTGCTTAGCTCCGGAGTCGAAATTTATCCGTTTTTCAGCTATTATTCCCTCTTTCCCGAAGAAAAATAATTTTTCTGATATATACAGCGCTTTAATCACGTTGAAATATCGAAAAATAAATTTTAAAAAATAAAACGAAGTAAATAGAAAAAAAAATTAAAAAATACTCCGTGACCAGGACCGAACCCCTGACCACCCAGTCTACAAACTTCTTTACCCTTTGCGTTAACAACCACACCACGACTCGCACGTTGCATCCACGAATATATAGCTAAAAGAGCTTCTTTCCAGTTAATTAACAAAATCTATTTTGGCTCTTTATGTGCCCCCTAATTAGTGTATAAATATTCCCTTTGGTACGATTGCTTGGTATATAAATCTCTAATTTCTGGCAGAGTTTGAAAATTATAAGTTAATATTAAAGGGAGTTACGGAGTGAGTCGTGCGCTTAGCTCCGGAGTCGAAATTTATCCGTTTTTCAGCTATTATTCCCTCTTTCCCGAAGAAAAATTATTTTTCTGATATATACAGCGCTTTAATCACGTTGAAATATAGAAAAATAAATTTTTAAAAATAAAACGAAGTAAATAGAAAAAAAAATTAAAAAATACTCCGCGACCAGGACCGAACCCCTGAACACCCAGTCTACAAACTTCTTTATCCTTTGCGTTAACAACCACACCACGACTCGCACGTTGCTTCCACGAATATATAGCTAAAAGAGCTTCTTTCCGGTTAATTAACAAAATCTATTTTGGCTCTTTATGTGTCCCCTAATTAGTGTATAAATATTCCCTTTGGTACGATTGTTTGGTATATAAAACTCTAATTTCTGGCAGAGTTTGAAAATTATAAGTAATTATTAAAGGGAGTTACGGAGTGAGTCGTGTGCTTAGCTCCGGAGTCGAAATTTATCCGTTTTTCAGCTATTATTCCCTCTTTACCGAAGAAAAATAATTTTTCTGATATATACAGCGCTTTAATCACGTTGAAATATAGAAAAATAAATTTTTAAAAATAAAACGAAGTAAATAGAAAAAAAATTAAAAAATACTCCGTGACCAGGACCGAACCCCTGACCACCCAGTCTACAAACTTCTCTACCCTTTGTGTTAACAACCACACCACGACTCGCACGTTGCTTCCACGAATATATAGCTAAAAGAGCTTCTTTCCGGTTAATTAACAAAATCTATTTTGGCTCTTTATGAGCCCCCTAATTAGTGTATAAATATTCCCTTTGGTACGATTGTTTGGTATATAAAACTCTAATTTCTGGCTGAGTTTGAAAATTATAAGTAAATATTAAAGGGAGATACAGAGTGAGTCGTGTGCTTAGCTCCGGAGTCGAAATTTATCCGTTTTTTTAGCTATTATTCCCTCTTTCCCGAAGAAAAATAATTTTTCTGAAATATATACCGCGCTTTAATCACGTTGAAATATAGAAAAATAATTTTTTAAAAATAAAACGAAGTAAATAGAAAAAAAAATTAAAAAATACTCCGTGACCAGGACCGAACCCCTGACCAACCAGTCTGCAAACTTCTTTACCCTTTGCGTTAACAACCACACCAAGACTCGCACGTTGCTTCCACGAATATATAGCTAAAAGAGCTTCTTTCCGGTTAATTAACAAAATCTATTTTGGCTCTTTATGTGCCCCCTAATTAGTGTATAAATATTCCCTTTGGTACGATTGTTTGGTATATAAAACTCTAATTTCTGGCAGAGTTTGAAAATTATAAGTAATTATTAAAGGGAGTTACGGAGTGAGTCGTGTGCTTAGCTCCGGAGTCGAAATTTATCCGTTTTTCAGCTATTATTCCCTCTTTCCCGAAGAAAAATAATTTTTCTGATATATACAGCGCTTTAATCACGTTGAAATATAGAAAAATAAATTTTTAAAAATAAAACGAAGTAAATAGAAAAAAAATTAAAAAATACTCCGTGACCAGGACCGAACCCCTGACCACCCAGTCTACAAACTTCTCTACCCTTTGTGTTAACAACCACACCACGACTCGCACGTTGCTTCCACGAATATATAGCTAAAAGAGCTTCTTTCCGGTTAATTAACAAAATCTATTTTGGCTCTTTATGAGCCCCCTAATTAGTGTATAAATATTCCCTTTGGTACGATTGTTTGGTATATAAAACTCTAATTTCTGGCTGAGTTTGAAAATTATAAGTAAATATTAAAGGGAGATACAGAGTGAGTCGTGTGCTTAGCTCCGGAGTCGAAATTTATCCGTTTTTTTAGCTATTATTCCCTCTTTCCCGAAGAAAAATAATTTTTCTGAAATATATACCGCGCTTTAATCACGTTGAAATATAGAAAAATAATTTTTTAAAAATAAAACGAAGTAAATAGAAAAAAAAATTAAAAAATACTCCGTGACCAGGACCGAACCCCTGACCAACCAGTCTGCAAACTTCTTTACCCTTTGCGTTAACAACCACACCAAGACTCGCACGTTGCTTCCACGAATATATAGCTAAAAGAGCTTCTTTCCGGTTAATTAACAAAATCTATTTTGGCTCTTTATGTGCCCCCTAATTAGTGTATAAATATTCCCTTTGGTACGATTGTTTGGTATATAAAACTCTAATTTCTGGCAGAGTTTGAAAATTATAAGTAATTATTAAAGGGAGTTACGGAGTGAGTCGTGTGCTTAGCTCCGGAGTCGAAATTTATCCGTTTTTCAGCTATTATTCCCTCTTTCCCGAAGAAAAATAATTTTTCTGATATATACAGCGCTTCAATCACGTTGAAATATCGAAAAATAAATTTTTAAAAATAAAACGAAGTAAATAGAAAAAAAATTAAAAAATACTCCGTGACCAGGACCGAACCCCTGACCACCCAGACCACAAACTGCTTTACCCTTAGCGTTAACAACCACACCACTACTCGCACGTTGCTTCCACGAATATATAGCTAAAAGAGCTTCTTTCCAGTTAATTAACAAAATCTATTTTGGCTCTTTATGTACCCCCTAATTAGTGTATAAATATTCCCTTTGGTACGATTGTTTGGTATATAAATCTCTAATTTCTGGCAGAGTTTGAAAATTATAAGTTAATATTAAAGGGAGTTACGGAGTGAGTCGTGTGCTTAGCTCCGGAGTCGAAATTTATCCGTTTTTCAGCTATTATTCCCTCTTTCCCGAAGAAAAATAATTTTTCTGATATATACAGCGCTTTTATCACGTTGAAATATAGAAAAATAAATTTTTAAAAATAAAACGAAGTAAATAGAAAAAAAAATTAAAAAATACTCCGTGACCAGGACCGAACCCCTGACCACCCAGTCTACAAATTTCTTTACCCTTTGCGTTAACAACCACACCACGACTCGCACATTGCTTCCACGAATATATAGCTAAAAGAGCTTCTTTCCGGTTAATTAACAAAATCTATTTTGGCTCTTTATGTGCCAACTAATTAGTGTATAAATATTCCCTTTGGTACGATTGCTTGGTATATAAATCTCTAATTTCTGGCAGAGTTTGAAAATTATAAGTTAATATTAAAGGGAGTTACGGAGTGAGTCGTGTGCTTAGCTCCGGAGTCGAAATTTATCCGTTTTTCAGCTATTATTCCCTCTTTCCCGAAGAAAAATTATTTTTCTGATATATACAGCGCTTTAATCACGTTGAAATATAGAAAAATAAATTTTTAAAAATACAACGAAGTAAATAGAAAAAAAAATTAAAAAATACTCCTCGACCAGGACCGAACCCCTGACCACCCAGTCTACAAACTTCTTTATCCTTTGCGTTAACAACCACACCACGACTCGCACGTTGCTTCCACGAATATATAGCTAAAAGAGCTTCTTTCCAGTTAATTAACAAAATCTATTTTGGCTCTTTATGTGCCCCCTAATTAGTGTATAAATATTCCCTTTGGTACGATTGTTTGGTATATAAATCTCTAATTTCTGGCAGAGTTTGAAAATTATAAGTTAATATTAAAGGGAGTTACGGAGTGAGTCGTGTGCTTAGCTCCGGAGTCGAAATTTATCCGTTTTTCAGCTATTATTCCCTCTTTCCCGAAGAAAAATAATTTTTCTGATATATACAGCGCTTTAATCACGTTGAAATATCGAAAAATAAATTTTAAAAAATAAAACGAAGTAAATAGAAAAAAAAATTAAAAAATACTCCGTGACCAGGACCGAACCCCTGACCACCCAGTCTACAAACTTCTTTACCCTTTGCGTTAACAACCACACCACGACTCGCACGTTGCATCCACGAATATATAGCTAAAAGAGCTTCTTTCCAGTTAATTAACAAAATCTATTTTGGCTCTTTATGTGCCCCCTAATTAGTGTATAAATATTCCCTTTGGTACGATTGCTTGGTATATAAATCTCTAATTTCTGGCAGAGTTTGAAAATTATAAGTTAATATTAAAGGGAGTTACGGAGTGAGTCGTGCGCTTAGCTCCGGAGTCGAAATTTATCCGTTTTTCAGCTATTATTCCCTCTTTCCCGAAGAAAAATTATTTTTCTGATATATACAGCGCTTTAATCACGTTGAAATATAGAAAAATAAATTTTTAAAAATAAAACGAAGTAAATAGAAAAAAAAATTAAAAAATACTCCGCGACCAGGACCGAACCCCTGAACACCCAGTCTACAAACTTCTTTATCCTTTGCGTTAACAACCACACCACGACTCGCACGTTGCTTCCACGAATATATAGCTAAAAGAGCTTCTTTCCGGTTAATTAACAAAATCTATTTTGGCTCTTTATGTGTCCCCTAATTAGTGTATAAATATTCCCTTTGGTACGATTGTTTGGTATATAAAACTCTAATTTCTGGCAGAGTTTGAAAATTATAAGTAATTATTAAAGGGAGTTACGGAGTGAGTCGTGTGCTTAGCTCCGGAGTCGAAATTTATCCGTTTTTCAGCTATTATTCCCTCTTTACCGAAGAAAAATAATTTTTCTGATATATACAGCGCTTTAATCACGTTGAAATATAGAAAAATAAATTTTTAAAAATAAAACGAAGTAAATAGAAAAAAAATTAAAAAATACTCCGTGACCAGGACCGAACCCCTGACCACCCAGTCTACAAACTTCTCTACCCTTTGTGTTAACAACCACACCACGACTCGCACGTTGCTTCCACGAATATATAGCTAAAAGAGCTTCTTTCCGGTTAATTAACAAAATCTATTTTGGCTCTTTATGAGCCCCCTAATTAGTGTATAAATATTCCCTTTGGTACGATTGTTTGGTATATAAAACTCTAATTTCTGGCTGAGTTTGAAAATTATAAGTAAATATTAAAGGGAGATACAGAGTGAGTCGTGTGCTTAGCTCCGGAGTCGAAATTTATCCGTTTTTTTAGCTATTATTCCCTCTTTCCCGAAGAAAAATAATTTTTCTGAAATATATACCGCGCTTTAATCACGTTGAAATATAGAAAAATAAATTTTTAAAAATAAAACGAAGTAAATAGAAAAAAAGTAAAAAATACTCCGTGACCAGGACCGAACCCCTGACCACCCAGTCTACAAACTTCTTTACCCTTTGCGTTAACAACCTCACCACGACTCGCATGGTGCTTCCACGAATATATAGCTAAAAGAGCTTCTTTCCGGTTAATTAAAAAAATCTATTTTGGCTCTTTATGAGCCCCCTAATTAGTGTATAAATATTCCCTTTGGTACGATTGTTTGGTATATAAAACTCTAATTTCTGGATGAGTTTGAAAATTATAAGTTAATATTAAAGGGAGTTACGGAGTGAGTCGTGTGCTTAGCTCCGGAGTCGAAATTTATCCGTTTTTCAGCTATTATTCCCTCTTTCCCGAAGAAAAATAATTTTTCTGATATATACAGCGCTTTAATCACGTTGAAATAACGAAAAATAAATTTTTAAAAATAAAACGAAGTAAATAGAAAAAAAATTAAAAAATACTCCGTGACCAGGACCGAACCCCTGACCACCCAGTCTACAAACTGCTTTACCCTTAGCGTTAACAACCACACCACTACTCGCACGTTGCTTCCACGAATATATAGCTAAAAGAGCTTCTTTCCGGTTAATTAACAAAATCTATTTTGGCTCTTTATGAGCCCCCTAATTAGTGTATAAATATTCCCTTTTTTACGATTGTTTGGTATATAAAACTCTAATTTCTGGCAGAGTTTGAAAATTATATGTTAATATTAAAGGGAGTTCCGGAAAGAGTCGTGTGCTTAGCTCCGGAGTCGAAATTTATCCGTTTTTCAGCTATTATTCCCTCTTTCCCGAAGAAAAATAATTTTTCTGATATATACAGCGCTTTAATCACGTTGAAATATCGAAAAATTAATTTTAAAAAATAAAACGAAGTAAATAGAAAAAAAAATTAAAAAATACTCCGTGACCAGGACCGAACCCCTGACCACCGAGTCTACAAACTTCTTTATCCTTTGCGTTAACAACCACACCAAGACTCGCTCGTTGCTTCCACGAATATATAGCTAAAAGAGCTTCTTTCCGGTTAATTAACAAAATCTATTTTGGCTCTTTATGTGCCCCCTAATTAGTGTATAAATATTCCCTTTGGTACGATTGTTTGGTATATAAAACTCTAATTTCCGGCAGAGTTTGATAATTATAAGTTAATATTAAAGGTAGTTACGGAGTGAGTCGTGTGCTTCGATCCGGAGTCGAAATTCTTTCGTTTTTCAGCTATTATTCCCTCTTTCCCGAAGAAAAATAATTTTTCTGATATATACAGCGCTTTAATCACGTTGAAATATCGAAAAATAAATTTTAAAAAATAAAACGAAGTACATAGAAAAAAAAATTAAAAAATACTCCGTGACCAGGACCGAACCCCTGACCACCCAGTCTACAAACTTCTTTACCCTTTGCGTTAACAACCACACCACGACTCGCACGTTGCTACCACGAATATATAGCTAAAAGAGCTTCTTTCCGGTTAATTAACAAAATCTATTTTGGCTCTTTATGTGCCCCCTAATTAGTGTATAAATATTCCCTTTGGTACGATTGTTTGGTATATAAAACTCTAATTTCTGGCAGAGTTTGAAAATTATAAGTTAATATTAAAGGGAGTTACGGAGAGAGTCGTGTGCTTAGCTCCGGAGTCGAAATTTATCCGTTTTTCAGCCATTATTCCCTCTTTCCCGAAGAAAAATAATTTTTCTGATATATACAGCGCTTTAATCACGTTGAAATATAGAAAAATAAGTTTTTAAAAATAAAACGAAGTAAGTAGAAAAAAAAATTAAAAAATGCTCCGTGACCAGGACCGAACCCCAGACCACCCAGTCTACAAACTTCTTTATCCTTTGCGTTAACAACCACACCACGACTCGCACGTTGCTTCCACGAATATATAGCTAAAAGAGCTTCTTTCCGGTTAATTAACAAAATCTATTTTGGCTCTTTATGAGCCCCCTAATTAGTGTATAAATATTCCCTTTGGTGCGATTGTTTGGTATATAAAACTCTAATTTCTGGCAGAGTTTGAAAATTATAAGTTAATATTAAAGGCAGTTACGGAGTGAGTCGTGTGCTTAGCTCCGGAGTCGAAATTTATCCGTTTTTCAGCTATTATTCCCTCTTTCCCGAAGAAAAATAATTTTTCTGATATATACAGCGCTTTAATCACGTTGAAATATCGAAAAATAAATTTTTAAAAATAAAACGAAGTAAATAGAAAAAAAATTAAAAAATACTCCGTGACCAGGACTGAACCCCTGACCACCCAGACCACAAACTGCTTTACCCTTAGCGTTAACAACCACACCACTACTCGCACGTTGCTTCCACGAATATATAGCTAAAAGAGCTTCTTTCCGGTTAATTAACAAAATCTATTTTGGCTCTTTATGAGCCCCCTAATTAGTGTATAAATATTCCCTTTGGTACGATTGTTTGGTATATAAAACTCTAATTTCTGGATGAGTTTGAAAATTATAAGTTAATATTAAAGGGAGTTACGGAGTGAGTCGTGTGCTTAGCTCCGGAGTCGAAATTTATCCGTTTTTCAGCTATTATTCCCTCTTTCCCGAAGAAAAATAATTTTCTGATATATACAGCGCTTTAATCACGTTGAAATATCGAAAAATAAATTTTTAAAAATAAAACGAAGTAAATAGAAAAAAAATTAAAAAATACTCCGTGACCAGGACCGAATCCCTGACCACCCAGTCTACAAACTTCTTTACCCTTTGCGTTAACAACCACACCACGACTCGCACGTTGCTACCACTAATATATAGCTAAAAGAGCTTCTTTCCGGTTAATTAACAAAATCTATTTTGGCTCTTTATGTGCCCCCTAATTAGTGTATAAATATTCCCTTTGGTACGATTGTTCGGTATATAAAACTCTAATTTCTGGCAGAGATTGAAAATTATAAGTTAATATTAAAGGGAGTTACGGAGTGAGTCGTGTGCTTAGCTCCGGAGTCGAAATTTATCTGTTTTTCAGCTGTTATTCCCTCTTTCCCGAAGAAAAATAAATTTTCTGATATATACAGCGCTTTAATCACGTTGAAATATAGAAAAATAATTTTTTAAAAATAAAACGAAGTAAATAGAAAAAAAAATTAAAAAATACTCCGTGACCAGGACCGAACCCCTGACCACCCAGTCTACAAACTTCTTTACCCTTTGCGTTAACAACCACACCAAGACTCGCACGTTGCTTCCACGAATATATAGCTAAAAGAGCTTCTTTCCGGTTAATTAACAAAATCTATTTTGGCTCTTTATGAGCCCCCTAATTAGTGTATAATTATTCCCTTTGGTACGATTGTTTGGTATATAAAACTCTAATTTCCGGCAGAGTTTGAAAATTATAAGTAAATATTAAAGGGAGATACAGAGTGAGTCGTGTGCTTAGCTCCGGAGTCGAAATTTATCCGTTTTTTTAGCTATTATTCCCTCTTTCCCGAAGAAAAATAATTTTTCTGATATATACAGCGCTTTAATCACGTTGAAATATAGAAAAATAAATTTTTAAAAATAAAACGAAGTAAATAGAAAAAAAATTAAAAAATACTCCGTGACCAGGACCGAACCCCTGACCACCCAGTCTACAAACTTCTTTACCCTTTGCGTTAACAACCACACCACGACTCGCACGTTGCTACCACTAATATATAGCTAAAAGAGCTTCTTTCCGGTTAATTAACAAAATCTATTTTGGCTCTTTATGTGCCCCCTAATTAGTGTATAAATATTCCCTTTGGTACGATTGTTCGGTATATAAAACTCTAATTTCTGGCAGAGATTGAAAATTATAAGTTAATATTAAAGGGAGTTACGGAGTGAGTCGTGTGCTTAGCTCCGGAGTCGAAATTTATCTGTTTTTCAGCTGTTATTCCCTCTTTCCCGAAGAAAAATAATTTTTCTGATATATACAGCGCTTTAATCACGTTGAAATATAGAAAAATAATTTTTTAAAAATAAAACGAAGTAAATAGAAAAAAAAATTAAAAAATACTCCGTGACCAGGACCGAACCCCTGACCACCCAGTCTACAAACTTCTTTACCCTTTGCGTTAACAACCACACCAAGACTCGCACGTTGCTTCCACGAATATATAGCTAAAAGAGCTTCTTTCCGGTTAATTAACAAAATCTATTTTGGCTCTTTATGAGCCCCCTAATTAGTGTATAATTATTCCCTTTGGTACGATTGTTTGGTATATAAAACTCTAATTTCCGGCAGAGTTTGAAAATTATAAGTAAATATTAAAGGGAGATACAGAGTGAGTCGTGTGCTTAGCTCCGGAGTCGAAATTTATCCGTTTTTTTAGCTATTATTCCCTCTTTCCCGAAGAAAAATAATTTTTCTGATATATACAGCGCTTTAATCACGTTGAAATATAGAAAAATAAATTTTTAAAAATAAAACGAAGTAAATAGAAAAAAAAATTAAAAAATACTCCGTGACCAGGACCGAACCCCTGACCACGCAGTCTACAAACTTCTTTACCCTTTGCGTTAACAACCTCACCACGACTCGCATGTTGCTTCCACGAATATATAGCTAAAAGAGCTTCTTTCCGGTTAATTAACAAAATCTATTTTGGCTCTTTATGTGCCCCCTAATTAGTGTATAAATATTCCCTTTGGTACGATTGTTTGGTATATAAAACTCTAATTTCTGGCAGAGTTTGAAAATTATAAGTTAATATTAAAGGGAGTTACGGAGTGAGTCGTGTGCTTAGCTCCTGAGTCGAAATTTATCCGTTTTTCAGCTATTATTCCCTCTTTCCCGAAGAAAAATAATTTTTCTGATATATACAGCGCTTTGATCACGTTGAAATATCGAAAAATAAATTTTAAAAAATAAAACGAAGTAAATAGAAAAAAAAATTAAAAAATACACCGTGACCAGGACCGAACCCCTGACCACCCAGTCTACAAACTTCTTTACCCTTTGCGTTAACAACCACACCACGACTCGCACGTTGCTTCCACGAATATATAGCTAAAAGAGCTTCTTTCCGGTTAATAAACAAAATCTATTTTGGCTCTTTATGAGCCCCCTAAATAGTGTATAAATATTCCCTTTGGTACGATTGTTTGGTATATAAAACTCTAATTTCTGGCAGAGTTTGAAAATTATAAGTTAATATTAAAGGGAGTTACGGAGTGAGTCGTGTGCTTAGCTCCTGAGTCGAAATTTATCCGTTTTTCAGCTATTATTCCCTCTTTCCCGAAGAAAAATAATTTTTCTGATATATACAGCGCTTTGATCACGTTGAAATATCGAAAAATAAATTTTAAAAAATAAAACGAAGTAAATAGAAAAAAAAATTAAAAAATACTCCGTGACCAGGACCGAAAACCTGACCACCCAGTCTACAAACTTCTTTACCCTTTGCGTTAACAACCACACCACGACTCGCACGTTGCTTCCACGAATATATAGCTAAAAGAGCTTCTTTCCGGTTAATTAACAAAATCTATTTTGGCTCTTTATGAGCCCCCTAATTAGTGTATAAATATTCCCTTTGGTACGATTGTTTGGTATATAAAACTCTAATTTCTGGATGAGTTTGAAAATTATAAGTTAATATTAAAGGGAGTTACGGAGTGAGTCGTGTGCTTAGCTCCGGAGTCGAAATTTATCCGTTTTTCAGCTATTATTCCCTCTTTCCCGAAGAAAAATAATTTTTCTGATATATACAACGCTTTAATCACGTTGAAATATCGAAAAAAATAAATTTTTAAAAACAAAACGAAGTAAATAGAAAAAAAATTAAAAAATACTCCGTGACCAGCACCGAACCCCTGACCACCCAGTCTACAAACTGCTTTACCCTTAGCGTTAACAACCACACCACTACTCGCACGTTGCTTCCACGAATATATAGCTAAAAGAGCTTCTTTCCGGTTAATTAACAAAATCTATTTTGGCTCTTTATGAGCCCCCTAATTAGTGTATAATTATTCCCTTTGGTACGATTGTTTGGTATATAAAACTCTAATTTCTGGCAGAGTTTGAAAATTATAAGTAAATATTAAAGGGAGATACAGAGTGAGTCGTGTGCTTAGCTCCGGAGTCGAGATTTATCCGTTTTTTTAGCTATTATTCCCTCTTTCCCGAAGAAAAATAATTTTTCTGATATATACAGCGCTTTAATCACGTTGAAATATAGAAAAATAAATTTTTAAAAATAAAACGAAGTAAATAGAAAAAAAATTAAAAAATACTCCGTGACCAGGACCGAATCCCTGACCACCCAGTCTACAAACTTCTTTACCCTTTGCGTTAACAACCACACCACGACTCGCACGTTGCTACCACGAATATATAGCTAAAAGAGCTTCTTTCCGGTTAATTAACAAAATTTATTTTGGCTCTTTATGTGCCCCCTAATTAGTGTATAAATATTCCCTTTGGTACGATTGTTCGGTATATAAAACTCTAATTTCTGGCAGAGTTTGAAAATTATAAGTTAATATTAAAGGGTGTTACGGAGTGAGTCGTGTGCTTAGCTCCTGAGTCGAAATTTATCCGTTTTTCAGCTATTATTCCCTCTTTCCCGAAGAAAAATAATTTTTCTGATATATACAGCGCTTTGATCACGTTGAAATATCGAAAAATAAATTTTTAAAAATAAAACGAAGTAAATAGAAAAAAAAATTAAAAAATACTCCGTGACCAGGACCGAAAACCTGACCACCCAGTCTACAAACTTCTTTACCCTTTGCGTTAACAACCACACCACGACTCGCACGTTGCTTCCACGAATATATAGCTAAAAGAGCTTCTTTCCGGTTAATTAACAAAATCTATTTTGGCTCTTTATGAGCCCCCTAATTAGTGTATAAATATTCCCTTTGGTACGATTGTTTGGTATATAAAACTCTAATTTCTGGATGAGTTTGAAAATTATAAGTTAATATTAAAGGGAGTTACGGAGTGAGTCGTGTGCTTAGCTCCGGAGTCGAAATTTATCCGTTTTTCAGCTATTATTCCCTCTTTCCCGAAGAAAAATAATTTTTCTGATATATACAGCGCTTTAATCACGTTGAAATATCGAAAAATAAATTTTTAAAAACAAAACGAAGTAAATAGAAAAAAAATTAAAAAATACTCCGTGACCAGGACCGAACCCCTGACCACCCAGTCTACAAACTGCTTTACCCTTAGCGTTAACAACCACACCACTACTCGCACGTTGCTTCCACGAATATATAGCTAAAAGAGCTTCTTTCCGGTTAATTAACAAAATCTATTTTGGCTCTTTATGAGCCCCCTAATTAGTGTATAATTATTCCCTTTGGTACGATTGTTTGGTATATAAAACTCTAATTTCTGGCAGAGTTTGAAAATTATAAGTAAATATTAAAGGGAGATACAGAGTGAGTCGTGTGCTTAGCTCCGGAGTCGAGATTTATCCGTTTTTTTAGCTATTATTCCCTCTTTCCCGAAGAAAAATAATTTTTCTGATATATACAGCGCTTTAATCACGTTGAAATATAGAAAAATAAATTTTTAAAAATAAAACGAAGTAAATAGAAAAAAAATTAAAAAATACTCCGTGACCAGGACCGAATCCCTGACCACCCAGTCTACAAACTTCTTTACCCTTTGCGTTAACAACCACACCACGACTCGCACGTTGCTACAACGAATATATAGCTAAAAGAGCTTCTTTCCGGTTAATTAACAAAATTTATTTTGGCTCTTTATGTGCCCCCTAATTAGTGTATAAATATTCCCTTTGGTACGATTGTTCGGTATATAAAACTCTAATTTCTGGCAGAGTTTGAAAATTATAAGTTAATATTAAAGGGTGTTACGGAGTGAGTCGTGTGCTTAGCTCCGGAGTCGAAATTTATCTGTTTTTCAGCTGTTATTCCCTCTTTCCCGAAGAAAAATAATTTTTCTGATATATACAGCGCTTTAATCACGTTGAAATATAAAAAAATAATTTTTTAAAAATAAAACGAAGTAAATAGAAAAAAAAATTAAAAAATACTCCGTGACCAGGACCGAACCCCTGACCACCCAGTCTACAAACTTCTTTACCCTTTGCGTTAACAATCACACCAAGACTCGCACGTTGCTTCCACGAATATATAGCTAAAAGAGCTTCTTTCCGGTTAATTAACAAAATCTATTTTGGCTCTTTATGTGCCCCCTAATTAGTGTATAAATATTCCCTTTGGTACGATTGTTTGGTATATAAAACTCTAATTTCTGGCAGAGTTTGAAAATTATAAGTTAATATTAAAGGGAGTTACGGAGTGAGTCGTGTGCTTAGCTCCGGAGTCGAAATTTATCCGTTTTTCAGCTATTATTCCCTCTTTCCCGAAGAAAAATAATTTTTCTGATATATACAGCGCTTTAATCACGTTGAAATATAGAAAAATAAATTTTTAAAAATAAAACGAAGTAAATAGAAAAAAAAATAAAAAATACTCCGTGACCAGGACCAAACCCCTGACCACCCAGTCTACAAACTTCTCTACCCTTTGCGTTAACAACCACACCACGACTCGCACGTTGCTTCCACGAATATATAGCTAAAAGAGCTTCTTTCCGGTTAATTAACAAAATCTATTTTGGCTCTTTATGAGTTCCCTAATTAGTGTATAAATATTCCCTTTGGTACGATTGTTTGGTATATAAAACTCTAATTTCTGGCTGAGTTTGAAAATTATAAGTTAATATTAAAGGGAGTTACGGAGTGAGTCGTGTGCTTAGCTCCGGAGTCGAAATTTATACGTTTTTCAGCTATTATTCCCTCTTTCCCGAAGAAAAATAATTTTTCTGATATATACAGCGCTGTAATCACGTTGAAATATAGAAAAATAAATTTTTAAAAATAAAACGAAGTAAAAAGAAAAAAAAATTAAAAAATACTCCGTGACCAGGACCGAACCCCTGACCACCCAGTCTACAAACTTCTTTACCCTTTGCGTTAACAACCACACCAAGACTCGCACGTTGCTTCC
Organism: Parasteatoda tepidariorum; assembly: GCF_982258835.1. Classification (NCBI taxonomy): domain Eukaryota; kingdom Metazoa; phylum Arthropoda; class Arachnida; order Araneae; family Theridiidae; genus Parasteatoda; species Parasteatoda tepidariorum. The sequence continues at coordinate 808,998 of NC_141761.1, forward strand.
ACGAATATATAGCTAAAAGAGCTTCTTTCCGGTTAATTAACAAAATCTATTTTGGCTCTTTATGTGCCCCCTAATTAGTGTATAAATATTCCCTTTGGTACGATTGTTTGGTATATAAAACTCTAATTTCTGGCAGAGTTTGAAAATTATAAGTTAATATTAAAGGGAGTTACGGAGTGAGTCGTGTGCTTAGCTCCGGAGTCGAAATTTATCCGTTTTTCAGCTATTATTCCCTCTTTCCCGAAGAAAAATAATTTTTCTGATATATACAGCGCTTTAATCACGTTGAAATATAGAAAAATAAATTTTTAAAAATAAAACGAAGTAAATAGAAAAAAAAATAAAAAATACTCCGTGACCAGGACCAAACCCCTGACCACCCAGTCTACAAACTTCTCTACCCTTTGCGTTAACAACCACACCACGACTCGCACGTTGCTTCCACGAATATATAGCTAAAAGAGCTTCTTTCCGGTTAATTAACAAAATCTATTTTGGCTCTTTATGAGTTCCCTAATTAGTGTATAAATATTCCCTTTGGTACGATTGTTTGGTATATAAAACTCTAATTTCTGGCTGAGTTTGAAAATTATAAGTTAATATTAAAGGGAGTTACGGAGTGAGTCGTGTGCTTAGCTCCGGAGTCGAAATTTATCCGTTTTTCAGCTATTATTCCCTCTTTCCCGAAGAAAAATAATTTTTCTGATATATACAGCGCTTTAATCACGTTGAAATATAGAAAAATAAATTTTTAAAAATAAAACGAAGTAAAAAGAAAAAAAAATTAAAAAATACTCCGTGACCAGGACCGAACCCCTGACCACCCAGTCTACAAACTTCTTTACCCTTTGCGTTAACAACCACACCACGACTCGCACGTTGCTTCCACGAATATACAGCTAAAAGAGCTTCTTTCCGGTTAAGTAACAAAATCTATTTTGGCTCTTTATGTGCCCCCTAATTAGTGTATAAATATTCCCTTTGGTACGATTGTTTGGTATATAAAACTCTAATTTCTGGCAGAGTTTGAAAATTATAAGTTAATATTAAAGGGAGTTACGGAGTGAGTCGTGTGCATAGCTCCGGAGTCGAAATTTATCCGTTTTTCAGCTATTATTCCCTCTTTCCCGAAGAAAAATAATTTTTCTGATATATACAACGCTTTAATCACGTTGAAATATAGAAAAATAAATTTTTAAAAATAAAACGAAGTAAATAGAAAAAAAAATAAAAAATACTCCGTGACCAGGACCGAACCCCTGACCACCCAGTCTACAAACTTCTCTACCCTTTGCGTTAACAACCACACCACGACTCGCACGTTGCTTCCACGAATATATAGCTAAAAGAGCTTCTTTCCGGTTAATTAACAAAATCTATTTTGGCTCTTTATGAGCCCCCTAATTAGTGTATAAATATTCCCTTTGGTACGATTTTTTGGTATATAAAACTCTAATTTCTGGCTGAGTTTGAAAATTATAAGTTAATATTAAAGAGAGTTACGGAGTGAGTCGTGTGCTTAGCTCCGGAGTCGAAATTTATCCGTTTTTCAGCTATTATTCCCTCTTTAACGAAGAAAAATAATTTTTCTGATATATACAGCGCTTTAATCACGTTGAAATATAGAGAAATAAATTTTTAAAAATAAAACGAAGTAAATAGAAAAAAAATTAAAAAATACTCCGTGACCAGGACCAAACCCCTGACCACCCGGTCTACAAACTTCTTTACCCTTTGCGTTAACAACCACACCACGACTCGCACGTTGCTTCCACGAATATATAGCTAAAAGAGCTTCTTTCCGGTTAATTAACAAAATCTGTTTTGGCTCTTTATGTGCCCCCTAATTAGTGTATAAATATTCCCTTTGGTACGATTGTTTGGTATATAAAACTCTAATTTCTGGCAGAGTTTGAAAATTATAAGTTAATATTAAAGGGAGTTACGGAGTGAGTCGTGTGCTTAGCTCCGGAGTCAAAATTTATCCGTTTTTCAGCTATTATTCCCTCTTTCCCGAAGAGAAATAATTTTTCTGATATATACAGCGCTTTAATCACGTTGAAATATAGAAAAATAAATTTTTAAAAATAAAACGAAGTAAATAGAAAAAAAAATTAAAAAATACTCCGTGACCAGGACCGAACCCCTGACCACCCAGTCTACAAACTTCTTTACCCTTTTCGTTAACAACCACACCACGACTCGCACGTTGCTTCCACGAATATTTAGCTAAAAGAGCTTCTTTCCGGTTAATTAACAAAATCTATTTTGGCTCTTTATGAGCCCCCTAATTAGTGTATAAATATTCCCTTTGGTACGATTGTTTGGTATATAAAACTCTAATTTCTGGCAGAGTTTGAAAATTATAAGTTAATATTAAAGGGAGTTACGGAGTGAGTCGTGTGCTTAGCTCCGGAGTCGAAATTTATCCGTTTTTCAGCTATTATTCCCTCTTTCCCGAAGAAAAATAATTTTTCTGATATATACAGCGCTTTAATCACGTTGAAATATAGAAAAATAAATTTTTAAAAATAAAACGAAGTAAATAGAAAAAAAATTAAAAAATACTCCGTGACCAGGACCGAACCCCTGACCACCCAGTCTACAAACTTCTCTACCCTTTGCGTTAACAACCACACCACGACTCGCACGTTGCTTCCACGAATATATAGCTAAAAGAGCTTCTTTCCGGTTAATTAACAAAATCTATTTTGGCTCTTTATGTGTTTCCTAATTAGTGTATAAATATTCCCTTTGGTACGATTGTTTGGTATATAAAACTCTAATTTCTGGCAGAGTTTGAAAATTATAAGTTAATATTAAAGGGAGTTACGGAGTGAGTCGTTTGCTTAGCTCCGGAGTCGAAATTTATCCGTTTTTCAGCTATTATTCCCTCTTTCCCGAAGAAAAATAATTTTTCTGATATATACAGCGCTTTAATCACGTTGAAATATAGAAAAATAAATTTTGAAAAATAAAACGAAGTAAATAGAAAAAAAATTAAAAAATACTCCGTGACCAGGACCGAACCCCTGACCACCCAGTCTACAAACTTCTTTACCCTTTGCGTTAACAACCCCACCACGACTCGCACGTTGCTTCCACGAATATATAGCTAAAAGAGCTTCTTTCCGGTTGATTAACAAAATCTGTTTTGGCTCTTTATGTGTTTCCTAATTAGTGTATAAATATTCCCTTTGGTACGATTGTTTGGTATATAAAACTCTAATTTCTGGCAGAGTTTGAAAATTATAAGTTAATATTAAAGGGAGTTACGGAGTGAGTCGTGTGCTTAGCTCCGGAGTCGAAATTTATCCGTTTTTCAGCTATTATTCCCTCTTTCCCGAAGAAAAATAATTTTTCTGATATATACAGCGCTTTAATCACGTTGAAATATAGAAAAATAAATTTTTAAAAATAAAACGAAGTAAATAGAAAAAAAAATTTAAAAATACTCCGTGACCAGGACCGAACCCCTGACCACCCAGTCTACAAACTTCTTTACCCTTTGCGTTAACAACCACACCACGACTCGCACGTTGCTTCCATGAATATACAGCTAAAAGAGCTTCTTTCCGGTTAATTAACAAAATCTATTTTGGCTCTTTATGTGCCCCCTAATTAGTGTATAAATATTCCCTTTGGTACGATTGTTTGGTATATAAAACTCTAATTTCTGGCAGAGTTTGAATATTATAAGTTAATATTAAAGGGAGTTACGGAGTGAGTCGTGTGCATAGCTCCGGAGTCGAAATTTATCCGTTTTTCAGCTATTATTCCCTCTTTCCCGAAGAAAAATAATTTTTCTGATATATACAACGCTTTAATCACGTTGAAATATAGAAAAATAAATTTTTAAAAATAAAACGAAGTAAATAGAAAAAAAAATTAAAAAATACTCCGTGACCAGGACCGAACCCCTGACCACCCAGTCTACAAACTTCTCTACCATTTGCGTTAACAACCACACCACGACTCGCACGTTGCTTCCACGAATATATAGCTAAAAGAGCTTCTTTCCGGTTAATTAACAAAATCTATTTTGGCTCTTTATGAGCCCCCTAATTAGTGTATAAATATTCCCTTTGGTACGATTTTTTGGTATATAAAACTCTAATTTCTGGATGAGTTTGAAAATTATAAGTTAATATTAAAGGGAGTTACGGAGTGAGTCGTGTGCATAGCTCCGGAGTCGAAATTTATCCGTTTTTCAGCTATTATTCCCTCTTTCCCGAAGAAAAATAATTTTTCTGATATATACAACGCTTTAATCACGTTGAAATATAGAAAAATAAATTTTTAAAAATAAAACGAAGTAAATAGAAAAAAAAATAAAAAATACTCCGTGACCAGGACCGAACCCCTGACCACCCAGTCTACAAACTTCTCTACCCTTTGCGTTAACAACCACACCACGACTCGCACGTTGCTTCCACGAATATATAGCTAAAAGAGCTTCTTTCCGGTTAATTAACAAAATCTATTTTGGCTCTTTATGTGTTTCCTAATTAGTGTATAAATATTCCCTTTGGTACGATTGTTTGGTATATAAAACTCTAATTTCTGGCAGAGTTTGAAAATTATAAGTTAATATTAAAGGGAGTTACGGAGTGAGTCGTTTGCTTAGCTCCGGAGTCGAAATTTATCCGTTTTTCAGCTATTATTCCCTCTTTCCCGAAGAAAAATAATTTTTCTGATATATACAGCGCTTTAATCACGTTGAAATATAGAAAAATAAATTTTGAAAAATAAAACGAAGTAAATAGAAAAAAAATTAAAAAATACTCCGTGACCAGGACCGAACCCCTGACCACCCAGTCTACAAACTTCTTTACCCTTTGCGTTAACAACCCCACCACGACTCGCACGTTGCTTCCACGAATATATAGCTAAAAGAGCTTCTTTCCGGTTGATTAACAAAATCTGTTTTGGCTCTTTATGTGTTTCCTAATTAGTGTATAAATATTCCCTTTGGTACGATTGTTTGGTATATAAAACTCTAATTTCTGGCAGAGTTTGAAAATTATAAGTTAATATTAAAGGGAGTTACGGAGTGAGTCGTGTGCTTAGCTCCGGAGTCGAAATTTATCCGTTTTTCAGCTATTATTCCCTCTTTCCCGAAGAAAAATAATTTTTCTGATATATACAGCGCTTTAATCACGTTGAAATATAGAAAAATAAATTTTTAAAAATAAAACGAAGTAAATAGAAAAAAAAATTTAAAAATACTCCGTGACCAGGACCGAACCCCTGACCACCCAGTCTACAAACTTCTTTACCCTTTGCGTTAACAACCACACCACGACTCGCACGTTGCTTCCATGAATATACAGCTAAAAGAGCTTCTTTCCGGTTAATTAACAAAATCTATTTTGGCTCTTTATGTGCCCCCTAATTAGTGTATAAATATTCCCTTTGGTACGATTGTTTGGTATATAAAACTCTAATTTCTGGCAGAGTTTGAAAATTATAAGTTAATATTAAAGGGAGTTACGGAGTGAGTCGTGTGCATAGCTCCGGAGTCGAAATTTATCCGTTTTTCAGCTATTATTCCCTCTTTCCCGAAGAAAAATAATTTTTCTGATATATACAACGCTTTAATCACGTTGAAATATAGAAAAATAAATTTTTAAAAATAAAACGAAGTAAATAGAAAAAAAAATAAAAAATACTCCGTGACCAGGACCGAACCCCTGACCACCCAGTCTACAAACTTCTCTACCCTTTGCGTTAACAACCACACCACGACTCGCACGTTGCTTCCACGAATATATAGCTAAAAGAGCTTCTTTCCGGTTAATTAACAAAATCTATTTTGGCTCTTTATGAGCCCCCTAATTAGTGTATAAATATTCCCTTTGGTACGATTTTTTGGTATATAAAACTCTAATTTCTGGCTGAGTTTGAAAATTATAAGTTAATATTAAAGGGAGTTACGGAGTGAGTCGTGTGCTTAGCACCGGAGTCGAAATTTATCCGTTTTTCAGCTATTATTCCCTCTTTCCCGAAGAAAAATAATTTTTCTGATATATACAGCGCTTTAATCACGTTGAAATATAGAAAAATAAATTTTTAAAAATAAAACGAAGTAAATAGAAAAAAAATTAAAAAATACTCCGTGACCAGGACCAAACCCCTGACCACCCAGTCTACAAACTTCTTTACCCTTTGCGTTAACAACCACACCACGACTCGCACGTTGCTTCCACGAATATATAGCTAAAAGAGCTTCTTTCCGGTTAATTAACAATATCTGTTTTGGCTCTTTATGTGCCCCCTAATTAGTGTATAAATATTCCCTTTGGTACGATTGTTTGGTATATAAAACTCTAATTTCTGGCAGAGTTTGAAAATTATAAGTTAATATTAAAGGGAGTTACGGAGTGAGTCGTGTGCTTAGCTCCGGAGTCGAAATTTATCCGTTTTTCAGCTATTATTCCCTCTTTCCCGAAGAAAAATAATTTTTCTGATATATACAGCGCTTTAATCACGTTGAAATATAGAAAAATAAATTTTTAAAAATAAAACGAAGTAAATAGAAAAAAAAATAAAAAAATACTCCGTGACCAGGACCGAACCCCTGACCACCCAGTCTACAAACTTCTTTACCCTTTTCGTTAACAACCACACCACGACTCGCACGTTGCTTCCACGAATATTTAGCTAAAAGAGCTTCTTTCCGGTTAATTAACAAAATATATTTTGGCTCTTTATGAGCCCCCTAATTAGTGTATAAATATTCCCTTTGGTACGATTGTTTGGTATATAAAACTCTAATTTCTGGCAGAGTTTGAAAATTATAAGTTAATATTAAAGAGAGTTACGGAGTGAGTCGTGTGCTTAGCTCCGGAGTCGAAATTTATCCGTTTTTCAGCTATTATTCCCTCTTTCACGAAGAAAAATAATTTTTCTGATATATACAGCGCTTTAATCACGTTGAAATATAGAAAAATAAATTTTTAAAAATAAAACGAAGTAAATAGAAAAAAAATTAAAAAATACTCCGTGACCAGGACCGAACCCCTGACCACCCAGTCTACAAACTTCTCTACCCTTTGCGTTAACAACCACACCACGACTCGCACGTTGCTTCCATGAATATATAGCTAAAAGAGCTTCTTTCCGGTTAATTAACAAAATCTATTTTGGCTCTTTATGTGTTTCCTAATTAGTGTATAAATATTCCCTTTGGTACGATTGTTTGGTATATAAAACTCTAATTTCTGGCAGAGTTTGAAAATTAAAAGTTAATATTAAAGGGAATTACGGAGTGAGTCGTGTGCTTAGCTCCGGAGTCGAAATTTATCCGTTTTTCAGCTATTATTCCCTCTTTCCCGAAGAAAAATAATTTTTCTGATATATACAGCGCTTTAATCACGTTGAAATATAGAAAAATAAATTTTTAAAAATAAAACGAAGTAAATAGAAAAAAAATTAAAAAATACTCCGTGACCAGGACCGAACCCCTGACCACCCAGTCTACAAACTTCTCTACCCTTTGCGTTAACAACCACACCACGACTCGCACGTTGCTTCCACGAATATATAGCTAAAAGAGCTTCTTTCCGGTTAATTAACAAAATCTATTTTGGCTCTTTATGTGCCCCCTAATTAGTGTATAAATATTCCCTTTGGTACGATTGTTTGGTATATAAAACTCTAATTTCTGGCTGAGTTTGAAAATTATAAGTTAATATTAAAGGGAGGTACGGAGTGAGTCGTGTGCTTAGCTCCGGAGTCGAAATTTATCAGTTTTTCAGCTATTATTCCCTCTTTCCCGAAGAAAAATAATTTTTCTGATATATACAGCGCTTTAATCACGTTGAAATATAGAAAAATAAATTTTTAAAAATAAAACGAAGTAAATAGAAAAAAAAATTAAAAAATGCTCCGTGACCAGGACCGAACCCCAGACCACCCAGTCTACAAACTTCTTTATCCTTTGCGTTAACAACCACACCACGACTCGCACGTTGCTTCCACGAATATATAGCTAAAAGAGCTTCTTTCCGGTTAATTAACAAAATCGATTTTGGCTCTTTATGTGCCCCCTAATTAGTGTATAAATATTCTCTTTGGTACGATTGTTTGGTATATAAAACTCTAATTTCTGGCAGAGTTTGAAAATTATAAGTTAATATTAAAGGGAGTTATGGAGTGAGTCGTGTGCTTAGCTCCGGAGTCGAAATTTATCCGTTTTTCAGCTATTATTCCCTCTTTCCCGAAGAAAAATAATTTTTCTGATATATACCGCGCTTTAATCACGTTGAAATATCGAAAAATAAATTTTTAAAAATAAAACGAAGCAAATAGAAAAAAAAATTAAAAAATACTCCGTGACCAGGACCGAACCCCTGACCACCCAGTCTTCAAACTTCTTTACCCTTTGCGTTAACAACCACACCTCTACTCGCACGTTGCTTCAACGAATATATAGCTAAAAGAGCTTCTTTCCGGTTAATTAACAAAATCTATTTTGGCTCTTTATGAGCCCCCTAATTAGTGTATAAATATTCCCTTTGGTACGATTGTTTGGTATATAAAACTCTAATTTCTGGCAGACTTTGAAAATTATAAGTTAATATTAAAGGGAGTTACGGAGTGAGTCGTGTGCTTAGCTCCGGAGTCGAAATTTATCCGTTTTTTAGCTATTATTCCCTCTTTCCCGAAGAAAAATAATTTTTCTGATATATACAGCGCTTTAATCACGTTGAAATATAGAAAAATAAATTTTTAAATATGAAACGAAGTAAATAGAAAAAAAATTAAAAAATTCTGCGTGACCAGGACCGAACCCCTGACCGCCCAGTCTACAAACTTCTTTACCCTTTGCGTTAACAACCACACCACGACTCGCACGTTGCTTCAACGAATATATAGCTAAAAGAGCTTCTTTCCGGTAAATTAACAAAATCTATTTTGGCTCTTTATGTGCCCCCTAATTAGTGTATAAATATTCCCTTTGGTACGATTGTTTAGTATATAAAACTCTAATTTCTGGCAGAGTTTGAAAATTATAAGTTAATATTAAAGGGAGTTACGGAGTGAGTCGTGTGCTTAGCTCCGGAGTCGAAATTTATCCGTTTTTCAGCTATTATTCCCTCTTTCCCGAAGAAAAATAATTTTTCTGATATATACAGCGCTTTAATCACGTTGAAATATAGAAAAATAAATTTTTAAAAATAAAACGAAGTAAATAGAAAAAAAAATTAAAAAATACTCCTTGACCAGGACCGAACCCCTGACCACCCAGTCTACAAACTTCTTTACCCTTTGCGTTAACAACCACACCACGACTCGCACGTTGCTTCCACGAATATATAGCTAAAAGAGCTTCTTTCCGGTTAATTAACAAAATCTATTTTGGCTCTTTATGTGCCCCCTAATTAGTGTATAAATATTCCCTTTGGTACGATTGTTTGGTATATAAAACTCTAATTTCTGGCAGAGTTTGAAAATTATAAGTTATTATTAAAGGGAGTTACGGAGTGAGTCGTGTGCTTAGCTCCGGAGTCGAAATTTATCCGTTTTTCAGCTATTATTCCCTCTTTCCCGAAGAAAAATAATTTTTCTGATATATACAGCGCTTTAATCACGTTGAAATATCGAAAAATAAATTTTAAAAAATAAAACGAAGTAAATAGAAAAAAAAATTAAAAAATACTCCGTGACCAGGACCGAACCCCTGACCACCCAGTCTTCAAACTTCCTTACCTTTTGCGTTAACAACCACACCACGACTCGCACGTTGCTACCAGGAATATATAGCTAAAAGAGCTTCTTTCCGGTTAATTAACAAAATCTATTTTGGCTCTTTATGTGCCCCCTAATTAGTGTATAAATATTCCCTTTTTTACGATTGTTTGGTATATAAAACTCTAATTTCTGGCAGAGTTTGAAAATTATAAGTTAATATTAAAGGGAGTTACGGAGTGAGTCGTGTGCTTAGCTCCGGAGTCGAAATTTATCCGTTTTTCAGCTATTATTCCCTCTTTCCCGAAGAAAAATAATTTTTCTGATATATACAGTGCTTTAATCACGTTGAAATATCGAAAAATTAATTTTAAAAAATAAAACGAAGTAAATAGAAAAAAAATTAAAAAATACTCCGTGACCAGGACCGAACCCCTGACCACCCAGTCTACAAACTTCTTTACCCTTTGCGTTAACAACCACACCAAGACTCGCTCGTTGCTTCCACGAATATATAGCTAAAAGAGCTTCTTTCTGGTTAATTAACAAAATCTATTTTGGCTCTTTATGTGCCCCCTAATTAGTGTATAAATATTCCCTTTGGTACGATTGTTTGGTATATAAAACTCTAATTTCTGGCAGAGTTTGAAAATTATAAGTTAATATTAAAGGGAGTTACGGAGTGAGTCGTGTGCTTAGCTCCGGAGTCGAAATTTATCCGTTTTTCAGCTATTATTCCCTCTTTCCCGAAGAAAAATTATTTTTCTGATATATACAGCGCTTTAATCACGTTGAAATATTGAAAAATAATTTTTTAAAAATAAAACGAAGTAAATAGAAAAAAAAATTAAAAAATACTCCGTGACCAGGACCGAACCCCTGACCACCCAGTCTGCAAACTTCTTTACCCTTTGCGTTAACAACCACACCAAGACTCGCACGTTGCTTCCACGAATATATAGCTAAAAGAGCTTCTTTCCGGTTAATTAACAAAATCTATTTTGGCTCTTTATGTGCCCCCTAATTAGTGTATAAATATTCCCTTTGGTACGATTGTTTGGTATATAAAACTCTAATTTCTGGCAGAGTTTGAAGATTATAAGTAATTATTAAAGGGAGTTACGGAGTGAGTCGTGTGCTTAGCTCCGGAGTCGAAATTTATCCGTTTTTCAGCTATTATTCCCTCTTTCCCGAAGAAAAATAATTTTTCTGATATATACAGCGCTTTAATCACGTTGAAATACAGAAAAATAAATTTTTAAAAATAAAACGAAGTAAATAGAAAAAAAATTAAAAAATACTCCGTGACCAGGACCGAACCCCTGACCACCCAGTCTACAAACTTCTCTACCCTTTGTGTTAACAACCACACCACGACTCGCACGTTGCTTCCACGAATATATAGCTAAAAGAGCTTCTTTCCGGTTAATTAACAAAATCTATTTTGGCTCTTTATGAGCCCCCTAATTAGTGTATAAATATTCCCTTTGGTACGATTGTTTGGTATATAAAACTCTAATTTCTGGCTGAGTTTGAAAATTATAAGTTAATATTAAAGGGAGTTACGGAGTGAGTCGTGTGCTTAGCTCCGGAGTCGAAATTTATCCGTGTTTCAGCTATTATTCCCTCTTTCCCGAAGAAAAATAATTTTTCTGATATATACAGCGCTTTAATCACGTTGAAATATAGAAAAATAAATATTTAAAAATAAAACGAAGTAAATAAAAAAAAAATTAAAAAATACTCCGTGACCAGGACCGAAAACCTGACCACCCAGTCTACAAACTTCTTTACCCTTTGCGTTAACAACCACACCACGACTCGCACGTTGCTTCCACGAATATATAGCTAAAAGAGCTTCTTTCCGGTTAATTAACAAAATCTATTTTGGCTCTTTATGAGCCCCCTAATTAGTGTATAAATATTCCCTTTGGTACGATTGTTTGGTATATAAAACTCTAATTTCTGGATGAGTTTGAAAATTATAAGTTAATATTAAAGGGAGTTACGGAGTGAGTCGTGTGCTTAGCTCCGGAGTCGAAATTTATCCGTTTTTCAGCTATTATTCCCTCTTTCCCGAAGAAAAATAATTTTTCTGATATATACAGTGCTTTAATCACGTTGAAATATCGAAAAATTAATTTTAAAAAATAAAACGAAGTAAATAGAAAAAAAATTAAAAAATACTCCGTGACCAGGACCGAACCCCTGACCACCCAGTCTACAAACTTCTTTACCCTTTGCGTTAACAACCACACCAAGACTCGCTCGTTGCTTTCACGAATATATAGCTAAAAGAGCTTCTTTCCGGTTAATTAACAAAATCTATTTTGGCTCTTTATGTGCCCCCTAATTAGTGTATAAATATTCCCTTTGGTACGATTGTTTGGTATATAAAACTCTAATTTCTGGCAGAGTTTGAAAATTATAAGTTAATATTAAAGGGAGTTACGGAGTGAGTCGTGTGCTTAGCTCCGGAGTCGAAATTTATCCGTTTTTCAGCTATTATTCCCTCTTTCCCGAAGAAAAATTATTTTTCTGATATATACAGCGCTTTAATCACGTTGAAATATAGAAAAATAATTTTTTAAAAATAAAACGAAGTAAATAGAAAAAAAAATTAAAAAATACTCCGTGACCAGGACCGAACCCCTGACCACCCAGTCTGCAAACTTCTTTACCCTTTGCGTTAACAACCACACCAAGACTCGCACGTTGCTTCCACGAATATATAACTAAAAGAGCTTCTTTCCGGTTAATTAACAAAATCTATTTTGGCTCTTTATGTGCCCCCTAATTAGTGTATAAATATTCCCTTTGGTACGATTGTTTGGTATATAAAACTCTAATTTCTGGCAGAGTTTGAAAATTATAAGTAATTATTAAAGGGAGTTACGGAGTGAGTCGTGTGCTTAGCTCCGGAGTCGAAATTTATCCGTTTTTCAGCTATTATTCCCTCTTTCCCGAAGAAAAATAATTTTTCTGATATATACAGTGCTTTAATCACGTTGAAATATCGAAAAATTAATTTTAAAAAATAAAACGAAGTAAATAGAAAAAAAATTAAAAAATACTCCGTGACCAGGACCGAACCCCTGACCACCCAGTCTACAAACTTCTTTACCCTTTGCGTTAACAACCACACCAAGACTCGCTCGTTGCTTCCACGAATATATAGCTAAAAGAGCTTCTTTCTGGTTAATTAACAAAATCTATTTTGGCTCTTTATGTGCCCCCTAATTAGTGTATAAATATTCCCTTTGGTACGATTGTTTGGTATATAAAACTCTAATTTCTGGCAGAGTTTGAAAATTATAAGTTAATATTAAAGGGAGTTACGGAGTGAGTCGTGTGCTTAGCTCCGGAGTCGAAATTTATCCGTTTTTCAGCTATTATTCCCTCTTTCCCGAAGAAAAATTATTTTTCTGATATATACAGCGCTTTAATCACGTTGAAATATTGAAAAATAATTTTTTAAAAATAAAACGAAGTAAATAGAAAAAAAAATTAAAAAATACTCCGTGACCAGGACCGAACCCCTGACCACCCAGTCTGCAAACTTCTTTACCCTTTGCGTTAACAACCACACCAAGACTCGCACGTTGATTCCACGAATATATAGCTAAAAGAGCTTCTTTCCGGTTAATTAACAAAATCTATTTTGGCTCTTTATGTGCCCCCTAATTAGTGTATAAATATTCCCTTTGGTACGATTGTTTGGTATATAAAACTCTAATTTCTGGCAGAGTTTGAAAATTATAAGTTAATATTAAAGGGAGTTACGGAGTGAGTCGTGTGCTTAGCTCCGGAGTCGAAATTTATCCGTTTTTCAGCTATTATTCCCTCTTTCCCGAAGAAAAATTATTTTTCTGATATATACAGCGCTTTAATCACGTTGAAATATAGAAAAATAATTTTTTAAAAATAAAACGAAGTAAATAGAAAAAAAAATTAAAAAATACTCCGTGACCAGGACCGAACCCCTGACCACCCAGTCTGCAAACTTCTTTACCCTTTGCGTTAACAACCACACCAAGACTCGCACGTTGCTTCCACGAATATATAACTAAAAGAGCTTCTTTCCGGTTAATTAACAAAATCTATTTTGGCTCTTTATGTGCCCCCTAATTAGTGTATAAATATTCCCTTTGGTACGATTGTTTGGTATATAAAACTCTAATTTCTGGCAGAGTTTGAAAATTATAAGTAATTATTAAAGGGAGTTACGGAGTGAGTCGTGTGCTTAGCTCCGGAGTCGAAATTTATCCGTTTTTCAGCTATTATTCCCTCTTTCCCGAAGAAAAATAATTTTTCTGATATATACCGCTCTTTAATCACGTTGAAATACAGAAAAATAAATTTTTAAAAATAAAACGAAGTAAATAGAAAAAAAATTAAAAAATACTCCGTGACCAGGACCGAACCCCTGACCACCCAGTCTACAAACTTCTCTACCCTTTGTGTTAACAACCACACCACGACTCGCACGTTGCTTCCACGAATATATAGCTAAAAGAGCTTCTTTCCGGTTAATTAACAAAATTTATTTTGGCTCTTTATGAGCCCCCTAATTAGTGTATAAATATTCCCTTTGGTACGATTGTTTGGTATATAAAACTCTAATTTCTGGCTGAGTTTGAAAATTATAAGTTAATATTAAAGGGAGTTACGGAGTGAGTCGTGTGCTTAGCTCCGGAGTCGAAATTTATCCGTTTTTCAGCTATTATTCCCTCTTTCCCGAAGAAAAATAATTTTTCTGATATATACAGTGCTTTAATCACGTTGAAATATCGAAAAATTAATTTTAAAAAATAAAACGAAGTAAATAGAAAAAAAATTAAAAAATACTCCGTGACCAGGACCGAACCCCTGACCACCCAGTCTACAAACTTCTTTACCCTTTGCGTTAACAACCACACCAAGACTCGCTCGTTGCTTCCACGAATATATAGCTAAAAGAGCTTCTTTCTGGTTAATTAACAAAATCTATTTTGGCTCTTTATGTGCCCCCTAATTAGTGTATAAATATTCCCTTTGGTACGATTGTTTGGTATATAAAACTCTAATTTCTGGCAGAGTTTGAAAATTATAAGTTAATATTAAAGGGAGTTACGGAGTGAGTCGTGTGCTTAGCTCCGGAGTCGAAATTTATCCGTTTTTCAGCTATTATTCCCTCTTTCCCGAAGAAAAATTATTTTTCTGATATATACAGCGCTTTAATCACGTTGAAATATTGAAAAATAATTTTTTAAAAATAAAACGAAGTAAATAGAAAAAAAAATTAAAAAATACTCCGTGACCAGGACCGAACCCCTGACCACCCAGTCTGCAAACTTCTTTACCCTTTGCGTTAACAACCACACCAAGACTCGCACGTTGCTTCCACGAATATATAGCTAAAAGAGCTTCTTTCCGGTTAATTAACAAAATCTATTTTGGCTCTTTATGTGCCCCCTAATTAGTGTATAAATATTCCCTTTGGTACGATTGTTTGGTATATAAAACTCTAATTTCTGGCAGAGTTTGAAGATTATAAGTAATTATTAAAGGGAGTTACGGAGTGAGTCGTGTGCTTAGCTCCGGAGTCGAAATTTATCCGTTTTTCAGCTATTATTCCCTCTTTCCCGAAGAAAAATAATTTTTCTGATATATACAGCGCTTTAATCACGTTGAAATACAGAAAAATAAATTTTTAAAAATAAAACGAAGTAAATAGAAAAAAAATTAAAAAATACTCCGTGACCAGGACCGAACCCCTGACCACCCAGTCTACAAACTTCTCTACCCTTTGTGTTAACAACCACACCACGACTCGCACGTTGCTTCCACGAATATATAGCTAAAAGAGCTTCTTTCCGGTTAATTAACAAAATCTATTTTGGCTCTTTATGAGCCCCCTAATTAGTGTATAAATATTCCCTTTGGTACGATTGTTTGGTATATAAAACTCTAATTTCTGGCTGAGTTTGAAAATTATAAGTTAATATTAAAGGGAGTTACGGAGTGAGTCGTGTGCTTAGCTCCGGAGTCGAAATTTATCCGTGTTTCAGCTATTATTCCCTCTTTCCCGAAGAAAAATAATTTTTCTGATATATACAGCGCTTTAATCACGTTGAAATATAGAAAAATAAATATTTAAAAATAAAACGAAGTAAATAAAAAAAAAATTAAAAAATACTCCGTGACCAGGACCGAAAACCTGACCACCCAGTCTACAAACTTCTTTACCCTTTGCGTTAACAACCACACCACGACTCGCACGTTGCTTCCACGAATATATAGCTAAAAGAGCTTCTTTCCGGTTAATTAACAAAATCTATTTTGGCTCTTTATGAGCCCCCTAATTAGTGTATAAATATTCCCTTTGGTACGATTGTTTGGTATATAAAACTCTAATTTCTGGATGAGTTTGAAAATTATAAGTTAATATTAAAGGGAGTTACGGAGTGAGTCGTGTGCTTAGCTCCGGAGTCGAAATTTATCCGTTTTTCAGCTATTATTCCCTCTTTCCCGAAGAAAAATAATTTTTCTGATATATACAGTGCTTTAATCACGTTGAAATATCGAAAAATTAATTTTAAAAAATAAAACGAAGTAAATAGAAAAAAAATTAAAAAATACTCCGTGACCAGGACCGAACCCCTGACCACCCAGTCTACAAACTTCTTTACCCTTTGCGTTAACAACCACACCAAGACTCGCTCGTTGCTTTCACGAATATATAGCTAAAAGAGCTTCTTTCCGGTTAATTAACAAAATCTATTTTGGCTCTTTATGTGCCCCCTAATTAGTGTATAAATATTCCCTTTGGTACGATTGTTTGGTATATAAAACTCTAATTTCTGGCAGAGTTTGAAAATTATAAGTTAATATTAAAGGGAGTTACGGAGTGAGTCGTGTGCTTAGCTCCGGAGTCGAAATTTATCCGTTTTTCAGCTATTATTCCCTCTTTCCCGAAGAAAAATTATTTTTCTGATATATACAGCGCTTTAATCACGTTGAAATATAGAAAAATAATTTTTTAAAAATAAAACGAAGTAAATAGAAAAAAAAATTAAAAAATACTCCGTGACCAGGACCGAACCCCTGACCACCCAGTCTGCAAACTTCTTTACCCTTTGCGTTAACAACCACACCAAGACTCGCACGTTGCTTCCACGAATATATAACTAAAAGAGCTTCTTTCCGGTTAATTAACAAAATCTATTTTGGCTCTTTATGTGCCCCCTAATTAGTGTATAAATATTCCCTTTGGTACGATTGTTTGGTATATAAAACTCTAATTTCTGGCAGAGTTTGAAAATTATAAGTAATTATTAAAGGGAGTTACGGAGTGAGTCGTGTGCTTAGCTCCGGAGTCGAAATTTATCCGTTTTTCAGCTATTATTCCCTCTTTCCCGAAGAAAAATAATTTTTCTGATATATACCGCTCTTTAATCACGTTGAAATACAGAAAAATAAATTTTTAAAAATAAAACGAAGTAAATAGAAAAAAAATTAAAAAATACTCCGTGACCAGGACCGAACCCCTGACCACCCAGTCTACAAACTTCTCTACCCTTTGTGTTAACAACCACACCACGACTCGCACGTTGCTTCCACGAATATATAGCTAAAAGAGCTTCTTTCCGGTTAATTAACAAAATTTATTTTGGCTCTTTATGAGCCCCCTAATTAGTGTATAAATATTCCCTTTGGTACGATTGTTTGGTATATAAAACTCTAATTTCTGGCTGAGTTTGAAAATTATAAGTTAATATTAAAGGGAGTTACGGAGTGAGTCGTGTGCTTAGCTCCGGAGTCGAAATCTATCCGTTTTTCAGCTATTATTCCCTCTTTCCCGAAGAAAAATAATTTTTCTGATATATACAGCGCTTTAATCACGTTGAAATATAGAAAAATAAATATTTAAAAATAAAACGAAGTAAATAAAAAAAAAATTAAAAAATACTCCGTGACCAGGACCAAAAACCTGACCACCCAGTCTACAAACTTCTTTACCCTTTGCGTTAACAACCACACCACGACTCGCACGTTGCTTCCACGAATATATAGCTAAAAGAGCTTCTTTCCGGTTAATTAACAAAATCTATTTTGGCTCTTTATGAGCCCCCTAATTAGTGTATAAATATTCCCTTTGGTACGATTGTTTGGTATATAAAACTCTAATTTCTGGATGAGTTTGAAAATTATAAGTTAATATTAAAGGGAGTTACGGAGTGAGTCGTGTGCTTAGCTCCGGAGTCGAAATTTATCCGTTTTTCAGCTATTATTCCCTCTTTCCCGAAGAAAAATAATTTTTCTGATATATACAGCGCTTCAATCACGTTGAAATATCGAAAAATAAATTTTTAAAAATAAAACGAAGTAAATAGAAAAAAATTTAAAAAATACTCCGTGACCAGGACCAAACCCCTGACCACCCAGTCTACAAACTTCTTTACCCTTTGCGTTAACAACCACACCACGACTCGCACGTTGCTTCCACGAATATATAGCTAAAAGAGCTTCTTTCCGGTTAATTAACAAAATCTGTTTTGGCTCTTTATGTGCCCCCTAATTAGTGTATAAATATTCCCTTTGGTACGATTGTTTGGTATATAAAACTCTAATTTCTGGCAGAGTTTGAAAATTATAAGTTAATATTAAAGGGAGTTACGGAGTGAGTCGTGTGCTTAGCTCCGGAGTCGAAATTTATCCGTTTTTCAGCTATTATTCCCTCTTTCCCGAAGAAAAATAATTTTTCTGATATATACAGCGCTTTAATCACGTTGAAATATAAAAAAATAAATTTTTAAAAATAAAACGAAGTAAATAGAGAAAAAATTAAAAAATACTCCGTGACCAGGACCGAACCCCTGACCACCCAGTCTACAAACTTCTTTACCCTTTGCGTTAACAACCCCACCACGACTCGCACGTTGCTTCCACGAATATATAGCTAAAAGAGCTTCTTTCCGGTTAATTAACAAAATCTGTTTTGGCTCTTTATGTGTTTCCTAATTAGTGTATAAATATTCCCTTTGGTACGATTGTTTGGTATATAAAACTCTAATTTCTGGCAGAGTTTGAAAATTATAAGTTAATATTAAAGGGAGTTACGGAGTGAGTCGTGTGCTTAGCTCCGGAGTCGAAATTTATCCGTTTTTCAGCTATTATTCCCTCTTTCCCGAAGAAAAATAATTTTTCTGATATATACAGCGCTTTAATCACGTTGAAATATAGAAAAATAAATTTTTAAAAATAAAACGAAGTAAATAGAAAAAAAAATTTAAAAATACTCCGTGACCAGGACTGAACCCCTGACCACCCAGTCTACAAACTTCTTTACCCTTTGCGTTAACAACCACACCACGACTCGCACGTTGCTTCCATGAATATACAGCTAAAAGAGCTTCTTTCCGGTTAATTAACAAAATCCATTTTGGCTCTTTATGTGCCCCCTAATTAGTGTATAAATATTCCCTTTGGTACGATTGTTTGGTATATAAAACTCTAATTTCTGGCAGAGTTTGAAAATTATAAGTTAATATTAAAGGGAATTACGGAGTGAGTCGTGTGCTTAGCTCCGGAGTCGAAATTTATCCGTTTTTCAGCTATTATTCCCTCTTTCCCGAAGAAAAATAATTTTTCTGATATATACAGCGCTTTAATCACGTTGAAATATAGAAAAATAAATTTTTAATAATAAAACGAAGTAAATAGAAAAAAAATTAAAAAATACTCCGTGACCAGGACCGAACCCCTGACCACCCAGTTTACAAACTTCTCTACCCTTTGCGTTAACAACCACACCACGACTCGCACGTTGCTTCCACGAATATATAGCTAAAAGAGCTTCTTTCCGGTTAATTAACAAAATCTATTTTGGCTCTTTATGTGCCCCCTAATTAGTGTATAAATATTCCCTTTGGTACGATTGTTTGGTATATAAAACTCTAATTTCTGGCAGAGTTTGAAAATTATAAGTTAATATTAAAGGGAGTTACGGAGTGAGTCGTGTGCTTAGCTCCGGAGTCGAAATTTATCCGTTTTTCAGCTATTATTCCCTCTTTCCCGAAGAAAAATAATTTTTCTGATATATACCGCACTTTAATCACGTTGAAATATCGAAAAATAAATTTTTAAAAATAAAACGAAGCAAATAGAAAAAAAAATTAAAAAATACTCCGTGACCAGGACCGAACCCCTGACCACCCAGTCTTCAAACTTCTTTACCCTTTGCGTTAACAACCACACCACTACTCGCACGTTGCTTCAACGAATATATAGCTAAAAGAGCTTCATTCCGGTTAATTAACAAAATCTATTTTGGCTCTTTATGAGCCCCCTAATTAGTGTATAAATATTCCCTTTGGTACGATTGTTTGGTATATAAAACTCTAATTTCTGGCAGACTTTGAAAATTATAAGTTAATATTAAAGGGAGTTACGGAGTGAGTCGTGTGCTTAGCTCCGGAGTCGAAATTTATCCGTTTTTTAGCTATTATTCCCTCTTTCCCGAAGAAAAATAATTTTTCTGATATATACAGCGCTTTAATCACGTTGAAATATAGAAAAATAAATTTTTAAAAATGAAACGAAGTAAATAGAAAAAAAATTAAAAAATACTCCGTGACCAGGACCGAACCCCTGACCGCCCAGTCTACAAACTTCTTTACCCTTTGCGTTAACAACCACACCACGACTCGCACGTTGCTTCAACGAATATATAGCTAAAAGAGCTTCTTTCCGGTAAATTAACAAAATCTATTTTGGCTCTTTATGTGCCCCCTAATTAGTGTATAAATATTCCCTTTGGTACGATTGTTTAGTATATAAAACTCTAATTTCTGGCAGAGTTTGAAAATTATAAGTTAATATTAAAGGGAGTTACGGAGTGAGTCGTGTGCTTAGCTCCGGAGTCGAAATTTATCCGTTTTTCAGCTATTATTCCCACTTTCCCGAAGAAAAATAATTTTTCTGATATATACAGCGCTTTAATCACGTTGAAATATAGAAAAATAAATTTTTAAAAATAAAACGAAGTAAATAGAAAAAAAAATTAAAAAATGCTCCGTGACCAGGACCGAACCCCAGACCACCCAGTCTACAAACTTCTTTATCCTTTGCGTTAACAACCACACCACGACTCGCACGTTGCTTCCACGAATATATAGCTAAAAGAGCTTCTTTCCGGTTAATTAACAAAATCGATTTTGGCTCTTTATGTGCCCCCTAATTAGTGTATAAATATTCTCTTTGGTACGATTGTTTGGTATATAAAACTCTAATTTCTGGCAGAGTTTGAAAATTATAAGTTAATATTAAAGGGAGTTATGGAGTGAGTCGTGTGCTTAGCTCCGGAGTCGAAATTTATCCGTTTTTCAGCTATTATTCCCTCTTTCCCGAAGAAAAATAATTTTTCTGATATATACCGCGCTTTAATCACGTTGAAATATCGAAAAATAAATTTTTAAAAATAAAACGAAGCAAATAGAAAAAAAAATTAAAAAATACTCCGTGACCAGGACCGAACCCCTGACCACCCAGTCTTCAAACTTCTTTACCCTTTGCGTTAACAACCACACCACTACTCGCACGTTGCTTCAACGAATATATAGCTAAAAGAGCTTCTTTCCGGTTAATTAACAAAATCTATTTTGGCTCTTTATGAGCCCCCTAATTAGTGTATAAATATTCCCTTTGGTACGATTGTTTGGTATATAAAACTCTAATTTCTGGCAGACTTTGAAAATTATAAGTTAATATTAAAGGGAGTTACGGAGTGAGTCGTGTGCTTAACTCCGGAGTCGAAATTTATCCGTTTTTTAGCTATTATTCCCTCTTTCCCGAAGAAAAATAATTTTTCTGATATATACAGCGCTTTAATCACGTTGAAGTATAGAAAAATAAATTTTTAAAAATGAAACGAAGTAAATAGAAAAAAAATTAAAAAATACTCCGTGACCAGGACCGAACCCCTGACCGCCCAGTCTACAAACTTCTTTACCCTTTGCGTTAACAACCACACCACGACTCGCACGTTGCTTCAACGAATATATAGCTAAAAGAGCTTCTTTCCGGTAAATTAACAAAATCTATTTTGGCTCTTTATGTGCCCCCTAATTAGTGTATAAATATTCCCTTTGGTACGATTGTTTAGTATATAAAACTCTAATTTCTGGCAGAGTTTGAAAATTATAAGTTAATATTAAAGGGAGTTACGGAGTGAGTCGTGTGCTTAGCTCCGGAGTCGAAATTTATCCGTTTTTCAGCTATTATTCCCTCTTTCCCGAA
The DNA here is from genome assembly GCF_982258835.1 of Parasteatoda tepidariorum. Classification (NCBI taxonomy): domain Eukaryota; kingdom Metazoa; phylum Arthropoda; class Arachnida; order Araneae; family Theridiidae; genus Parasteatoda; species Parasteatoda tepidariorum. The sequence continues at coordinate 830,970 of NC_141761.1, forward strand.
GAAAAATAATTTTTCTGATATATACAGCGCTTTAATCACGTTGAAATATAGAAAAATAAATTTTTAAAAATAAAACGAAGTAAATAGAAAAAAAAATTAAAAAATACTCCGTGACCAGGACCGAACCCCTGACCACCCAGTCTACAAACTTCTTTACCCTTTGCGTTAACAACACCACCACGACTCGCACGTTGCTTCCACGAATATATAGCTAAAAGAGCTTCTTTCCGGTTAATTAACAAAATCTGTTTTGGCTCTTTATGTGTTTCCTAATTAGTGTATAAATATTCCCTTTGGTACGATTGTTTGGTATATAAAACTCTAATTTCTGGCAGAGTTTGAAAATTATAAGTTAATATTAAAGGGAGTTACGGAGTGAGTCGTGTGCTTAGCTCCGGAGTCGAAATTTATCCGTTTTTCAGCTATTATTCCCTCTTTCCCGAAGAAAAATAATTTTTCTGATATATACAGCGCTTTAATCACGTTGAAATATAGAAAAATAAATTTTTAAAAATAAAACGAAGTAAATAGAAAAAAAAATTTAAAAATACTCCGTGACCAGGACCGAACCCCTGACCACCCAGTCTACAAACTTCTTTACCCTTTGCGTTAACAACCACACCACGACTCGCACGTTGCTTCCATGAATATACAGCTAAAAGAGCTTCTTTCCGGTTAATTAACAAAATCCATTTTGGCTCTTTATGTGCCCCCTAATTAGTGTATAAATATTCCCTTTGGTACGATTGTTTGGTATATAAAACTCTAATTTCTGGCAGAGTTTGAAAATTATAAGTTAATATTAAAGGGAATTACGGAGTGAGTCGTGTGCTTAGCTCCGGAGTCGAAATTTATCCGTTTTTCAGCTATTATTCCCTCTTTCCCGAAGAAAAATAATTTTTCTGATATATACAGCGCTTTAATCACGTTGAAATATAGAAAAATAAATTTTTAAAAATAAAACGAAGTAAATAGAAAAAAAATTAAAAAATGCTCCGTGACCAGGACCGAACCCCAGACCACCCAGTCTACAAACTTCTTTATCCTTTGCGTTAACAACCACACCACGACTCGCACGGTGCTTCCACGAATATATAGCTAAAAGAGCTTCTTTCCGGTTAATTAACAAAATCGATTTTGGCTCTTTATGTGCCCCCTAATTAGTGTATAAATATTCTCTTTGGTACGATTGTTTGGTATATAAAACTCTAATTTCTGGCAGAGTTTGAAAATTATAAGTTAATATTAAAGGGAGTTATGGAGTGAGTCGTGTGCTTAGCTCCGGAGTCGAAATTTATCCGTTTTTCAGCTATTATTCCCTCTTTCCCGAAGAAAAATAATTTTTCTGATATATACCGCGCTTTAATCACGTTGAAATATCGAAAAATAAATTTTTAAAAATAAAACGAAGCAAATAGAAAAAAAAATTAAAAAATACTCCGTGACCAGGACCGAACCCCTGACCACCCAGTCTTCAAACTTCTTTACCCTTTGCGTTAACAACCACACCACTACTCGCACGTTGCTTCAACGAATATATAGCTAAAAGAGCTTCTTTCCGGTTAATTAACAAAATCTATTTTGGCTCTTTATGAGCCCCCTAATTAGTGTATAAATATTCCCTTTGGTACGATTGTTTGGTATATAAAACTCTAATTTCTGGCAGACTTTGAAAATTATAAGTTAATATTAAAGGGAGTTACGGAGTGAGTCGTGTGCTTAACTCCGGAGTCGAAATTTATCCGTTTTTTAGCTATTATTCCCTCTTTCCCGAAGAAAAATAATTTTTCTGATATATACAGCGCTTTAATCACGTTGAAGTATAGAAAAATAAATTTTTAAAAATGAAACGAAGTAAATAGAAAAAAAATTAAAAAATACTCCGTGACCAGGACCGAACCCCTGACCGCCCAGTCTACAAACTTCTTTACCCTTTGCGTTAACAACCACACCACGACTCGCACGTTGCTTCAACGAATATATAGCTAAAAGAGCTTCTTTCCGGTAAATTAACAAAATCTATTTTGGCTCTTTATGTGCCCCCTAATTAGTGTATAAATATTCCCTTTGGTACGATTGTTTAGTATATAAAACTCTAATTTCTGGCAGAGTTTGAAAATTATAAGTTAATATTAAAGGGAGTTACGGAGTGAGTCGTGTGCTTAGCTCCGGAGTCGAAATTTATCCGTTTTTCAGCTATTATTCCCTCTTTCCCGAAGAAAAATAATTTTTCTGATATATACAGCGCTTTAATCACGTTGAAATATAGAAAAATAAATTTTTAAAAATAAAACGAAGTAAATAGAAAAAAAAATTAAAAAATACTCCGTGACCAGGACCGAACCCCTGACCACCCAGTCTACAAACTTCTTTACCCTTTGCGTTAACTACCACACCACGACTCGCACGTTGCTTCCACGAATATATAGCTAAAAGAGCTTCTTTCCGGTTAATTAACAAAATCTATTTTGGCTCTTTATGTGCCCCCTAATTAGTGTATAAATATTCCCTTTGGTACGATTGTTTGGTATATAAAACTCTAAATTCTGGCAGAGTTTGAAAATTATAAGTTAATATTAAAGGGAGTTACGGAGTGAGTCGTGTGCTTAGCTCCGGAGTCGAAATTTATCCGTTTTTCAGCTATTATTCCCTCTTTCCCGAAGAAAAATAATTTTTCTGATATATACAGCGCTTTAATCACGTTGAAATATCGAAAAATAAATTTTAAAAAATAAAACGAAGTAAATAGAAAAAAAAATTAAAAAATACTCCGTGACCAGGACCGAACCCCTGACCACCCAGTCTTCAAACTTCCTTACCTTTTGCGTTAACAACCACACCACGACTCGCACGTTGCTACCAGGAATATATAGCTAAAAGAGCTTCTTTCCGGTTAATTAACAAAATCTATTTTGGCTCTTTATGTGCCCCCTAATTAGTGTATAAATATTCCCTTTTTTACGATTGTTTGGTATATAAAACTCTAATTTCTGGCAGAGTTTGAAAATTATAAGTTAATATTAAAGGGAGTTACGGAGTGAGTCGTGTGCTTAGCTCCGGAGTCGAAATTTATCCGTTTTTCAGCTATTATTCCCTCTTTCCCGAAGAAAAATAATTTTTCTGATATATACAGTGCTTTAATCACGTTGAAATATCGAAAAATTAATTTTAAAAAATAAAACGAAGTAAATAGAAAAAAAAATTAAAAAATACTCCGTGACCAGGACCGAACCCCTAACCACCCAGTCTTCAAACTTCTTTACCTTTTGCGTTAACAACCACACCACGACTCGCACGTTGCTACCAGGAATATATAGCTAAAAGAGCTTCTTTCCGGTTAATTAACAAAATCTATTTTGGCTCTTTATGTGCCCCCTAATTAGTGTATAAATATTCCCTTTTTTACGATTGTTTGGTATATAAAACTCTAATTTCTGGCAGAGTTTGAAAATTATAAGTTAATATTAAAGGGAGTTACGGAGTGAGTCGTGTGCTTAGCTCCGGAGTCGAAATTTATCCGTTTTTCAGCTATTATTCCCTCTTTCCCGAAGAAAAATAATTTTTCTGATATATACAGTGCTTTAATCACGTTGAAATATCGAAAAATTAATTTTAAAAAATAAAACGAAGTAAATAGAATAAAAAATTAAAAAATACTCCGTGACCAGGACCGAACCCCTGACCACCCAGTCTACAAACTTCTTTACCCTTTGCGTTAACAACCACACCAAGACTCGCTCGTTGCTTCCACGAATATATAGCTAAAAGAGCTTCTTTCCGGTTAATTAACAAAATCTATTTTGGCTCTTTATGTGCCCCCTAATTAGTGTATAAATATTCCCTTTGGTACGATTGTTTGGTATATAAAACTCTAATTTCTGGCAGAGTTTGAAAATTATAAGTTAATATTAAAGGGAGTTACGGAGTGAGTCGTGTGCTTAGCTCCGGAGTCGAAATTTATCCGTTTTTCAGCTATTATTCCCTCTTTCCCGAAGAAAAATAATTTTTCTGATATATACAGCGCTTTAATCACGTTGAAATATCGAAAAATAAATTTTAAAAAATAAAACGAAGTAAATAGAAAAAAAATTAAAAAATACTCCGTGACCAGGACCGAACCCCTGACCACCCAGTCTACAAACTTCTTTACCCTTTGCGTTAACAACCACACCAAGACTCGCACGTTGCTTCCACGAATATATAGCTAAAAGAGCTTCTTTCCGGTTAATTAACAAAATCTATTTTGGCTCTTTATGTGCCCCCTAATTAGTGTATAAATATTCCCTTTGGTACGATTGTTTGGTATATAAAACTCTAATTTCTGGCTGAGTTTGAAAATTATAAGTTAATATTAAAGGGAGTTACGGAGTGAGTCGTGTGCTTAGCTCCGGAGTCGAAATTTATCCGTTTTTCAGCTATTATTCCCTCTTTCCCGAAGAAAAATAATTTTTCTGATATATACAGCGCTTTAATCACGTTTAAATATAGAAAAATAAATTTTTAAAAATAAAACGAAGTAAATAGAAAAAAAATTAAAAAAAACTCCGTGACCAGGACCGAACCCCTGACCACCCAGTCTACAAACTTCTCTACCCTTTGCGTTAACAACCACACCACGACTCGCACGTTGCTTCCACGAATATATAGCTAAAAGAGCTTCTTTCCGGTTAATTAACAAAATCTATTTTGGCTCTTTATGTGCCCCCTAATTAGTGTATAAATATTCCCTTTGGTACGATTGTTTGGTATATAAAACTCTAATTTCTGGCAGAGTTTGAAAATTATAAGTTAATATTAAAGGGAGTTACGGAGTGAGTCGTGTGCTTAGCTCCGGAGTCGAAATTTATCCGTTTTTCAGCTATTATTCCCTCTTTCCCGAAGAAAAATAATTTTTCTGATATATACAGTGCTTTAATCACGTTGAAATATCGAAAAATTAATTTTAAAAAATAAAACGAAGTAAATAGAAAAAAAAATTAAAAAATACTCCGTGACCAGGACCGAACCCCTGACCACCCAGTCTACAAACTTCTTTACCCTTTGCGTTAACAACCACACCAAGACTCGCACGTTGCTTCCACGAATATATAGCTAAAAGAGCTTCTTTCCGGTTAATTAACAAAATCTATTTTGGCTCTTTATGTGCCCCCTAATTAGTGTATAAATATTCCCTTTGGTACGATTGTTTGGTATATAAAACTCTAATTTCTGGCAGAGTTTGAAAATTATAAGTTAATATTAAAGGGAGTTACGGAGTGAGTCGTGTGCTTAGCTCCGGAGTCGAAATTTATCCGTTTTTCAGCTATTATTCCCTCTTTCCCGAAGAAAAATAATTTTTCTGATATATACAGTGCTTTAATCACGTTGAAATATAGAAAAATAAATTTTTAAAAATAAATCGAAGTAAATAGAAAAAAAATTAAAAAATACTCCGAGACCAGGACCGAACCCCTGACCACCCAGTCTTCAAACTTCTTTACCCTTTGCGTTAACAATCACACCACGACTCGCACGTTGCTTCCTCGAATATATAGCTAAAAGAGCTTCTTTCCGGTTAATTAACAAAATCTCTTTTGGCTCTTTATGTGCCCCCTAATTAGTGTATAAATATTCCCTTTGGTACGATTGTTTGGCATATAAAACTCTAATTTCTGGCAGAGTTTGAAAATTATAAGTTAATATTAAAGGGAGTTACGGAGTGAGTCGTGTGCTTAGCTCCGGAGTCGAAATTTATCCGTTTTTCAGCTATTATTCCCTCTTTCCCGAAGAAAAATAATTTTTCTGATATATACAGCGCTTTAATCACGTTGAAATATAGAAAAATAAATTTTTAAAAATAAAACGAAGTAAATAGAAAAAAAAATTAAAAAATGCTCCGTGACCAGGACCGAACCCCAGACCACCCAGTCTACAAACTTCTTTATCCTTTGCGTTAACAACCACACCACGACTCGCACGTTGCTTCCACGAATATATAGCTAAAAGAGCTTCTTTCCGGTTAATTAACAAAATCGATTTTGGCTCTTTATGTGCCCCCTAATTAGTGTATAAATATTCTCTTTGGTACGATTGTTTGGTATATAAAACTCTAATTTCTGGCAGAGTTTGAAAATTATAAGTTAATATTAAAGGGAGTTATGGAGTGAGTCGTGTGCTTAGCTCCGGAGTCGAAATTTATCCGTTTTTCAGCTATTATTCCCTCTTTCCCGAAGAAAAATAATTTTTCTGATATATACCGCGCTTTAATCACGTTGAAATATCGAAAAATAAATTTTTAAAAATAAAACGAAGCAAATAGAAAAAAAAATTAAAAAATACTCCGTGACCAGGACCGAACCCCTGACCACCCAGTCTTCAAACTTCTTTACCCTTTGCGTTAACAACCACACCACTACTCGCACGTTGCTTCAACGAATATATAGCTAAAAGAGCTTCTTTCCGGTTAATTAACAAAATCTATTTTGGCTCTTTATGAGCCCCCTAATTAGTGTATAAATATTCCCTTTGGTACGATTGTTTGGTATATAAAACTCTAATTTCTGGCAGACTTTGAAAATTATAAGTTAATATTAAAGGGAGTTACGGAGTGAGTCGTGTGCTTAACTCCGGAGTCGAAATTTATCCGTTTTTTAGCTATTATTCCCTCTTTCCCGAAGAAAAATAATTTTTCTGATATATACAGCGCTTTAATCACGTTGAAGTATAGAAAAATAAATTTTTAAAAATGAAACGAAGTAAATAGAAAAAAAATTAAAAAATACTCCGTGACCAGGACCGAACCCCTGACCGCCCAGTCTACAAACTTCTTTACCCTTTGCGTTAACAACCACACCACGACTCGCACGTTGCTTCAACGAATATATAGCTAAAAGAGCTTCTTTCCGGTAAATTAACAAAATCTATTTTGGCTCTTTATGTGCCCCCTAATTAGTGTATAAATATTCCCTTTGGTACGATTGTTTAGTATATAAAACTCTAATTTCTGGCAGAGTTTGAAAATTATAAGTTAATATTAAAGGGAGTTACGGAGTGAGTCGTGTGCTTAGCTCCGGAGTCGAAATTTATCCGTTTTTCAGCTATTATTCCCTCTTTCCCGAAGAAAAATAATTTTTCTGATATATACAGCGCTTTAATCACGTTGAAATATAGAAAAATAAATTTTTAAAAATAAAACGAAGTAAATAGAAAAAAAAATTAAAAAATACTCCGTGACCAGGACCGAACCCCTGACCACCCAGTCTACAAACTTCTTTACCCTTTGCGTTAACTACCACACCACGACTCGCACGTTGCTTCCACGAATATATAGCTAAAAGAGCTTCTTTCCGGTTAATTAACAAAATCTATTTTGGCTCTTTATGTGCCCCCTAATTAGTGTATAAATATTCCCTTTGGTACGATTGTTTGGTATATAAAACTCTAAATTCTGGCAGAGTTTGAAAATTATAAGTTAATATTAAAGGGAGTTACGGAGTGAGTCGTGTGCTTAGCTCCGGAGTCGAAATTTATCCGTTTTTCAGCTATTATTCCCTCTTTCCCGAAGAAAAATAATTTTTCTGATATATACAGCGCTTTAATCACGTTGAAATATCGAAAAATAAATTTTAAAAAATAAAACGAAGTAAATAGAAAAAAAAATTAAAAAATACTCCGTGACCAGGACCGAACCCCTGACCACCCAGTCTTCAAACTTCCTTACCTTTTGCGTTAACAACCACACCACGACTCGCACGTTGCTACCAGGAATATATAGCTAAAAGAGCTTCTTTCCGGTTAATTAACAAAATCTATTTTGGCTCTTTATGTGCCCCCTAATTAGTGTATAAATATTCCCTTTTTTACGATTGTTTGGTATATAAAACTCTAATTTCTGGCAGAGTTTGAAAATTATAAGTTAATATTAAAGGGAGTTACGGAGTGAGTCGTGTGCTTAGCTCCGGAGTCGAAATTTATCCGTTTTTCAGCTATTATTCCCTCTTTCCCGAAGAAAAATAATTTTTCTGATATATACAGTGCTTTAATCACGTTGAAATATCGAAAAATTAATTTTAAAAAATAAAACGAAGTAAATAGAAAAAAAAATTAAAAAATACTCCGTGACCAGGACCGAACCCCTGACCACCCAGTCTACAAACTTCTTTACCCTTTGCGTTAACAAAAACACCAAGACTCGCTCGTTGCTTCCACGAATATATAGCTAAAAGAGCTTCTTTCCGGTTAATTAACAAAATCTATTTTGGCTCTTTATGTGCCCCCTAATTAGTGTATAAATATTCCCTTTGGTACGATTGTTTGGTATATAAAACTCTAATTTCTGGCAGAGTTTGAAAATTATAAGTTAATATTAAAGGGAGTTACGGAGTGAGTCGCGTGCTTAGCTCCGGAGTAGAAATTTATCCGTTTTTCAGCTATTATTCCCTCTTTCCCGAAGAAAAATAATTTTTCTGATATATACAGCGCTTTAATCACGTTGAAATATAGAAAAATAAATTTTTAAAAATAAAACGAAGTAAATAGAAAAAAAAATTAAAAAGTACTCCAAGACCAGGACCGAACCCCTGACCACCCAGTCTACAAACTTCTTTACCCTTAGCGTTAACAACCACACCACGACTCGCACGTTGCTTCCACGAATATATAGCTAAAAGAGCTTCTTTCCGGTTAATTAACAAAATCTATTTTGGCTCTTTATGTGCTCCCTAATTAGTGTATAAATATTCCCTTTGGTACGATTGTTTGGTATATAAAACTCTAATTTCTGGCAGAGTTTGAAAATTATAAGTTAATATTAAAGGGAGTTACGGAGTGAGTCGTGTGCTTAGCTCCGGAGTCGAAATTTATCCGTTTTTCAGCTATTATTCCCTCTTTCCCGAAGAAAAATAATTTTTCTGATATATACAGCGCTTTAATCACGTTGAGATATCGAAAAATAAATTTTAAAAAATAAAACGAAGTAAATAGAAAAAAAAATTAAAAAATACTCCGTGACCAGGACCGAACCCCTAACCACCCAGTCTTCAAACTTCTTTACCTTTTGCGTTAACAACCACACCACGACTCGCACGTTGCTACCAGGAATATATAGCTAAAAGAGCTTCTTTCCGGTTAATTAACAAAATCTATTTTGGCTCTTTATGTGCCCCCTAATTAGTGTATAAATATTCCCTTTTTTACGATTGTTTGGTATATAAAACTCTAATTTCTGGCAGAGTTTGAAAATTATAAGTTAATATTAAAGGGAGTTACGGAGTGAGTCGTGTGCTTAGCTCCGGAGTCGAAATTTATCCGTTTTTCAGCTATTATTCCCTCTTTCCCGAAGAAAAATAATTTTTCTGATATATACAGTGCTTTAATCACGTTGAAATATCGAAAAATTAATTTTAAAAAATAAAACGAAGTAAATAGAAAAAAAAATTAAAAAATACTCCGTGACCAGGACCGAACCCCTGACCACCCAGTCTACAAACTTCTTTACCCTTTGCGTTAACAACCACACCAAGACTCGCTCGTTGCTTCCACGAATATATAGCTAAAAGAGCTTCTTTCCGGTTAATTAACAAAATCTATTTTGGCTCTTTATGTGCCCCCTAATTAATGTATAAATATTCCCTTTGGTACGATTGTTTGGTATATAAAACTCTAATTTCTGGCAGAGTTTGAAAATTATAAGTTAATATTAAAGGGAGTTACGGAGTGAGTCGTGTGCTTAGCTCCGGAGTCGAAATTTATCCGTTTTTCAGCTATTATTCCCTCTTTCCCGAAGAAAAATAATTTTTCTGATATATACAGCGCTTTAATCACGTTGAAATATCGAAAAATAAATTTTAAAAAATAAAACGAAGTAAATAGAAAAAAAATTAAAAAATACTCCGTGACCAGGACCGAACCCCTGACCACCCAGTCTACAAACTTCTTTACCCTTTGCGTTAACAACCACACCAAGACTCGCACGTTGCTTCCACGAATATATAGCTAAAAGAGCTTCTTTCCGGTTAATTAACAAAATCTATTTTGGCTCTTTATGTGCCCCCTAATTAGTGTATAAATATTCCCTTTGGTACGATTGTTTGGTATATAAAACTCTAATTTCTGGCTGAGTTTGAAAATTATAAGTTAATATTAAAGGGAGTTACGGAGTGAGTCGTGTGCTTAGCTCCGGAGTCGAAATTTATCCGTTTTTCAGCTATTATTCCCTCTTTCCCGAAGAAAAATAATTTTTCTGATATATACAGCGCTTTAATCACGTTTAAATATAGAAAAATAAATTTTTAAAAATAAAACGAAGTAAATAGAAAAAAAATTAAAAAAAACTCCGTGACCAGGACCGAACCCCTGACCACCCAGTCTACAAACTTCTCTACCCTTTGCGTTAACAACCACACCACGACTCGCACGTTGCTTCCACGAATATATAGCTAAAAGAGCTTCTTTCCGGTTAATTAACAAAATCTATTTTGGCTCTTTATGTGCCCCCTAATTAGTGTATAAATATTCCCTTTGGTACGATTGTTTGGTATATAAAACTCTAATTTCTGGCAGAGTTTGAAAATTATAAGTTAATATTAAAGGGAGTTACGGAGTGAGTCGTGTGCTTAGCTCCGGAGTCGAAATTTATCCGTTTTTCAGCTATTATTCCCTCTTTCCCGAAGAAAAATAATTTTTCTGATATATACAGTGCTTTAATCACGTTGAAATATCGAAAAATTAATTTTAAAAAATAAAACGAAGTAAATAGAAAAAAAAATTAAAAAATACTCCGTGACCAGGACCGAACCCCTGACCACCCAGTCTACAAACTTCTTTACCCTTTGCGTTAACAACCACACCAAGACTCGCACGTTGCTTCCACGAATATATAGCTAAAAGAGCTTCTTTCCGGTTAATTAACAAAATCTATTTTGGCTCTTTATGTGCCCCCTAATTAGTGTATAAATATTCCCTTTGGTACGATTGTTTGGTATATAAAACTCTAATTTCTGGCAGAGTTTGAAAATTATAAGTTAATATTAAAGGGAGTTACGGAGTGAGTCGTGTGCTTAGCTCCGGAGTCGAAATTTATCCGTTTTTCAGCTATTATTCCCTCTTTCCCGAAGAAAAATAATTTTTCTGATATATACAGTGCTTTAATCACGTTGAAATATAGAAAAATAAATTTTTAAAAATAAATCGAAGTAAATAGAAAAAAAATTAAAAAATACTCCGAGACCAGGACCGAACCCCTGACCACCCAGTCTTCAAACTTCTTTACCCTTTGCGTTAACAATCACACCACGACTCGCACGTTGCTTCCTCGAATATATAGCTAAAAGAGCTTCTTTCCGGTTAATTAACAAAATCTCTTTTGGCTCTTTATGTGCCCCCTAATTAGTGTATAAATATTCCCTTTGGTACGATTGTTTAGCATATAAAACTCTAATTTCTGGCAGAGTTTGAAAATTATAAGTTAATATTAAAGGGAGTTACGGAGTGAGTCGTGTGCTTAGCTCCGGAGTCGAAATTTATCCGTTTTTCAGCTATTATTCCCTCTTTCCCGAAGAAAAATAATTTTTCTGATATATACAGCGCTTTAATCACGTTGAAATATCGAAAAATAAATTTTAAAAAATAAAACGAAGTAAATAGAAAAAAAATTAAAAAATACTCCGTGACCAGGACCGAACCCCTGACCACCCAGTCTACAAACTTCTTAACCCTTTGCGTTAACAACCACACCAAGACTCGCACGTTGCTTCCACGAATATATAGCTAAAAGAGCTTCTTTCCGGTTAATTAACAAAATCTATTTTGGCTCTTTATGTGCCCCCTAATTAGTGTATAAATATTCCCTTTGGTACGATTGTTTGGTATATAAAACTCTAATTTCTGGCAGAGTTTGAAAATTATAAGTTAATATTAAAGGGAGTTACGGAGTGAGTCGTGTGCTTAGCTCTGGAGTCGAAATTTATCCGTTTTTCAGCTATTATTCCCTCTTTCCCGAAGAAAAATAATTTTTCTGATATATACAGCGCTTTAATCACGTTTAAATATAGAAAAATAAATTTTTAAAAATAAAACGAAGTAAATAGAAAAAAAATTAAAAAAAACTCCGTGACCAGGACCGAACCCCTGACCACCCAGTCTAAAAACTTCTCTACCCTTTGCGTTAACAACCACACCACGACTCGCACGTTGCTTCCACGAATATATAGCTAAAAGAGCTTCTTTCCGGTTAATTAACAAAATCTATTTTGGCTCTTTATGAGCCCCCTAATTAGTGTATAAATATTCCCTTTGGTACGATTGTTTGGTATATAAAACTCTAATGTCTGGCTGAGTTTGAAAATTATAAGTTAATATTAAAGGGAATTACGGAGTGAGTCGTGTGTTTAGCTCCGGAGTCGAAATTTATCCGTTTTTCAGCTATTATTCCCTCTTTCCCGAAGAAAAATAATTTTTCTGATATATACAGCGCTTTAATCACGTTGAAATATCGAAAAATAAATTTTAAAAAATAAAACGAAGTAAATAGAAAAAAAATTAAAAAATACTCCGTGACCAGGACCGAACCCCAGACCACCCAGTCTACAAACTTCTTTACCCTTTGCGTTAACAACCACACCACGACTCGCACGTTGCTTCCACGAATATATAGCTAAAAGAGCTTCTTTCCGGTTAATTAACAAAATCTATTTTGGCTCTTTATGTGCCCCCTAATTAGTGTATAAATATTCCCTTTGGTACGATTGTTTGGTATATAAAACTCTAATTTCTGGCAGAGTTTGAAAATTATAAGTTAATATTAAAGGGAGTTACGGAGTGAGTCGTGTGCTTAGCTCCGGAGTCGAAATTTATCCGTTTTTCAGCTATTATTCCCTCTTTCCCGAAGAAAAATAATTTTTCTGATATATACAGTGCTTTAATCACGTTGAAATATCGAAAAATTAATTTTAAAAAATAAAACGAAGTAAATAGAAAAAAAAATTAAAAAATACTCCGTGACCAGGACCGAACCCCTGACCACCCAGTCTACAAACTTCTTTACCCTTTGCGTTAACAACCACACCAAGACTCGCACGTTGCTTCCACGAATATATAGCTAAAAGAGCTTCTTTCCGGTTAATTAACAAAATCTATTTTGGCTCTTTATGTGCCCCCTAATTAGTGTATAAATATTCCCTTTGGTACGATTGTTTGGTATATAAAACTCTAATTTCTGGCAGAGTTTGAAAATTATAAGTTAATATTAAAGGGAGTTACGGAGTGAGTCGTGTGCTTAGCTCCGGAGTCGAAATTTATCCGTTTTTCAGCTATTATTCCCTCTTTCCCGAAGAAAAATAATTTTTCTGATATATACAGTGCTTTAATCACGTTGAAATATAGAAAAATAAATTTTTAAAAATAAATCGAAGTAAATAGAAAAAAAATTAAAAAATACTCCGAGACCAGGACCGAACCCCTGACCACCCAGTCTTCAAACTTCTTTACCCTTTGCGTTAACAATCACACCACGACTCGCACGTTGCTTCCTCGAATATATAGCTAAAAGAGCTTCTTTCCGGTTAATTAACAAAATCTCTTTTGGCTCTTTATGTGCCCCCTAATTAGTGTATAAATATTCCCTTTGGTACGATTGTTTAGCATATAAAACTCTAATTTCTGGCAGAGTTTGAAAATTATAAGTTAATATTAAAGGGAGTTACGGAGTGAGTCGTGTGCTTAGCTCCGGAGTCGAAATTTATCCGTTTTTCAGCTATTATTCCCTCTTTCCCGAAGAAAAATAATTTTTCTGATATATACAGCGCTTTAATCACGTTGAAATATCGAAAAATAAATTTTAAAAAATAAAACGAAGTAAATAGAAAAAAAATTAAAAAATACTCCGTGACCAGGACCGAACCCCTGACCACCCAGTCTACAAACTTCTTAACCCTTTGCGTTAACAACCACACCAAGACTCGCACGTTGCTTCCACGAATATATAGCTAAAAGAGCTTCTTTCCGGTTAATTAACAAAATCTATTTTGGCTCTTTATGTGCCCCCTAATTAGTGTATAAATATTCCCTTTGGTACGATTGTTTGGTATATAAAACTCTAATTTCTGGCAGAGTTTGAAAATTATAAGTTAATATTAAAGGGAGTTACGGAGTGAGTCGTGTGCTTAGCTCTGGAGTCGAAATTTATCCGTTTTTCAGCTATTATTCCCTCTTTCCCGAAGAAAAATAATTTTTCTGATATATACAGCGCTTTAATCACGTTTAAATATAGAAAAATAAATTTTTAAAAATAAAACGAAGTAAATAGAAAAAAAATTAAAAAAAACTCCGTGACCAGGACCGAACCCCTGACCACCCAGTCTAAAAACTTCTCTACCCTTTGCGTTAACAACCACACCACGACTCGCACGTTGCTTCCACGAATATATAGCTAAAAGAGCTTCTTTCCGGTTAATTAACAAAATCTATTTTGGCTCTTTATGAGCCCCCTAATTAGTGTATAAATATTCCCTTTGGTACGATTGTTTGGTATATAAAACTCTAATGTCTGGCTGAGTTTGAAAATTATAAGTTAATATTAAAGGGAATTACGGAGTGAGTCGTGTGCTTAGCTCCGGAGTCGAAATTTATCCGTTTTTCAGCTATTATTCCCTCTTTCCCGAAGAAAAATAATTTTTCTGATATATACAGCGCTTTAATCACGTTGAAATATCGAAAAATAAATTTTAAAAAATAAAACGAAGTAAATAGAAAAAAAATTAAAAAATACTCCGTGACCAGGACCGAACCCCAGACCACCCAGTCTACAAACTTCTTTACCCTTTGCGTTAACAACCACACCACGACTCGCACGTTGCTTCCACGAATATATAGCTAAAAGAGCTTCTTTCCGGTTAATTAACAAAATCTATTTTGGCTCTTTATGTGCCCCCTAATTAGTGTATAAATATTCCCTTTGGTACGATTGTTTGGTATATAAAACTCTAATTTCTGGCAGAGTTTGAAAATTATAAGTTTATATTAAAGGGAGTTACGGAGTGAGTCGTGTGCTTAGCTCCGGAGTCGAAATTTATCCGTTTTTCAGCTATTATTCCCTCTTTCCCGAAGAAAAATAATTTTTCTGATATATACAGCGCTTTAATCACGTTGAAATATCGAAAAATAAATTTTAAAAAATAAAACGAAGTAAATAGAAAAAAAAATTAAAAAATACTCCGTGACCAGGACCGAACCCCTGACCACCCAGTCTTCAAACTTCTTTACCTTTTTCGTTAACAGCCACACCACGACTCGCACGTTGCTACCAGGAATATATAGCTAAAAGAGCTTCTTTCCGGTTAATTAACAAAATCTATTTTGGCTCTTTATGTGCCCCCTAATTAGTGTATAAATATTCCCTTTGGTACGATTGTTTGGTATATAAAACTCTAATTTCTGGCAGAGTTTGAAAATTATAAGTTAATATTAAAGGGAGTTACGGAGTGAGTCGTGTGCTTAGCTCCGGAGTCGAAATTTATCCGTTTTTCAGCTATTATTCCCTCTTTCCCGAAGAAAAATAATTTTTCTGATATATACAGTGCTTTAATCACGTTGAAATATAGAAAAATAAATTTTTAAAAATAAATCGAAGTAAATAGAAAAAAAATTAAAAAATACTCCGAGACCAGGACCGAACCCCTGACCACCCAGTCTTCAAACTTCTTTACCCTTTGCGTTAACAATCACACCACGACTCGCACGTTGCTTCCTCGAATATATAGCTAAAAGAGCTTCTTTCCGGTTAATTAACAAAATCTCTTTTGGCTCTTTATGTGCCCCCTAATTAGTGTATAAATATTCCCTTTGGTACGATTGTTTGGCATATAAAACTCTAATTTCTGCCTGAGTTTGAAAATTATAAGTTAATATTAAAGGGAGTTACGGAGTGAGTCGTGTGCTTAGCTCCGGAGTCGAAATTTATCCGTTTTTCAGCTATTATTCCCTCTTTCCCGAAGAAAAATAATTTTTCTGATATATACAGCGCTTTAATCACGTTGAAATATAGAAAAATAAATTTTTAAAAATAAAACGAAGTAAATAGAAAAAAAATTAAAAAATACTCCGTGACCAGGACCGAACCCCTGACCACCCAGTCTACAAACTTCTTTGCCCTTTGCGTTAACAACCACACCACGACTCGCACGTTGCTTCCACGAATATATAGCTAAAAGAGCTTCTTTCCGGTTAATTAACAAAATCTATTTTGGCTCTTTATGTGCCCCCTAATTAGTGTATAAATATTCCCTTTGGTACGATTGTTTGGTATATAAATCTCTAATTTCTGGCAGAGTTTGAAAATTATAAGTTAATATTAAAGGGAGTTACGGAGTGAGTCGTGTGCTTAGCTCCGGAGTCGAAATTTATCCGTTTTTCAGCTATTATTCCCTCTTTCCCGAAGAAAAATAATTTTTCTGATATATACAGCGCTTTAATCACGTTGAAATATCGAAAAATAAATTTTAAAAAATAAAACGAAGTAAATAGAAAAAAAAATTAAAAAATACTCCGTGACCAGGACCGAACCCCTGACCACCCAGTCTTCAAACTTCTTTACCTTTTGCGTTAACAACCACACCACGACTCGCACGTTGCTACCAGGAATATATAGCTAAAAGAGCTTCTTTCCGGTTAATTAACAAAATCTATTTTGGCTCTTTATGTGCCCCCTAATTAGTGTATAAATATTCCCTTTTTTACGATTGTTTGGTATATAAAACTCTAATTTCTGGCAGAGTTTGAAAATTATAAGTTAATATTAAAGGGAGTTACGGAGTGAGTCGTGTGCTTAGCTCCGGAGTCGAAATTTATCCGTTTTTCAGCTATTATTCCCTCTTTCCCGAAGAAAAATAATTTTTCTGATATATACAGCGCTTTAATCACGTTGAAATATCGAAAAATAAATTTTAAAAAATAAAACGAAGTAAATAGAAAAAAAATTAAAAAATACTCCGTGACCAGGACCGAACCCCTGACCACCCAGTCTACAAACTTCTTTACCCTTTGCGTTAACAACCACACCAAGACTCGCACGTTGCTTCCACGAATATATAGCTAAAAGAGCTTCTTTCCGGTTAATTAACAAAATCTATTTTGGCTCTTTATGTGCCCCCTAATTAGTGTATAAATATTCCCTTTGGTACGCTTGTTTGGTATATAAAACTCTAATTTCTGGCAGAGTTTGAAAATTATAAGTTAATATTAAAGGGAGTTACGGAGTGAGTCGTGTGCTTAGCTCCGGAGTCGAAATTTATCCGTTTTTCAGCTATTATTCCCTCTTTCCCGAAGAAAAATAATTTTTCTGATATATACAGCGCTTTAATCACGTTGAAATATAGAAAAATAAATTTTTAAAAATAAAACGAAGTAAATAGAAAAAAAATTAAAAAATACTCCGTGACCAGGACCGAACCCCTGACCACCCAGTCTACAAACTTCTTTGCCCTTTGCGTTAACAACCACACCACGACTCGCACGTTGCTTCCACGAATATATAGCTAAAAGAGCTTCTTTCCGGTTAATTAACAAAATCTATTTTGGCTCTTTATGTGCCCCCTAATTAGTGTATAAATATTCCCTTTGGTACGATTGTTTGGTATATAAATCTCTAATTTCTGGCAGAGTTTGAAAATTATAAGTTAATATTAAAGGGAGTTACGGAGTGAGTCGTGTGCTTAGCTCCGGAGTCGAAATTTATCCGTTTTTCAGCTATTATTCCCTCTTTCCCGAAGAAAAATAATTTTTCTGATATATACAGCGCTTTAATCACGTTGAAATATCGAAAAATAAATTTTAAAAAATAAAACGAAGTAAATAGAAAAAAAAATTAAAAAATACTCCGTGACCAGGACCGAACCCCTGACCACCCAGTCTTCAAACTTCTTTACCTTTTGCGTTAACAACCACACCACGACTCGCACGTTGCTACCAGGAATATATAGCTAAAAGAGCTTCTTTCCGGTTAATTAACAAAATCTATTTTGGCTCTTTATGTGCCCCCTAATTAGTGTATAAATATTCCCTTTTTTACGATTGTTTGGTATATAAAACTCTAATTTCTGGCAGAGTTTGAAAATTATAAGTTAATATTAAAGGGAGTTACGGAGTGAGTCGTGTGCTTAGCTCCGGAGTCGAAATTTATCCGTTTTTCAGCTATTATTCCCTCTTTCCCGAAGAAAAATAATTTTTCTGATATATACAGCGCTTTAATCACGTTGAAATATCGAAAAATAAATTTTAAAAAATAAAACGAAGTAAATAGAAAAAAAATTAAAAAATACTCCGTGACCAGGACCGAACCCCTGACCACCCAGTCTACAAACTTCTTTACCCTTTGCGTTAACAACCACACCAAGACTCGCACGTTGCTTCCACGAATATATAGCTAAAAGAGCTTCTTTCCGGTTAATTAACAAAATCTATTTTGGCTCTTTATGTGCCCCCTAATTAGTGTATAAATATTCCCTTTGGTACGCTTGTTTGGTATATAAAACTCTAATTTCTGGCAGAGTTTGAAAATTATAAGTTAATATTAAAGGGAGTTACGGAGTGAGTCGTGTGCTTAGCTCCGGAGTCGAAATTTATCCGTTTTTCAGCTATTATTCCCTCTTTCCCGAAGAAAAATAATTTTTCTGATATATACAGCGCTTTAATCACGTTGAAATATCGAAAAATAAATTTTAAAAAATAAAACGAAGTAAATAGAAAAAAAATTAAAAAATACTCCGTGACCAGGACCGAACCCCTGACCACCCAGTCTACAAACTTCTTTACCCTTTGCGTTAACAACCACACCAAGACTCGCACGTTGCTTCCACGAATATATAGCTAAAAGAGCTTCTTTCCGGTTAATTAACAAAATCTATTTTGGCTCTTTATGTGCCCCCTAATTAGTGTATAAATATTCCCTTTGGTACGATTGTTTGGTATATAAAACTCTAATTTCTGGCAGAGTTTGAAAATTATAAGTTAATATTAAAGGGAGTTACGGAGTGAGTCGTGTGCTTAGCTCTGGAGTCGAAATTTATCCGTTTTTCAGCTATTATTCCCTCTTTCCCGAAGAAAAATAATTTTTCTGATATATACAGCGCTTTAATCACGTTTAAATATAGAAAAATAAATTTTTAAAAATAAAACGAAGTAAATAGAAAAAAAATTAAAAAAAACTCCGTGACCAGGACCGAACCCCTGACCACCCAGTCTAAAAACTTCTCTTCCCTTTGCGTTAACAACCACAATTCGACTCGCACGTTGCTTCCACGAATATATAGCTAAAAGAGCTTCTTTCCGGTTAATTAACAAAATCTATTTTGGCTCTTTATGAGCCCCCTAATTAGTGTATAAATATTCCCTTTGGTACGATTGTTTGGTATATAAAACTCTAATGTCTGGCTGAGTTTGAAAATTATAAGTTAATATTAAAGGGAATTACGGAGTGAGTCGTGTGCTTAGCTCCGGAGTCGAAATTTATCCGTTTTTCAGCTATTATTCCCTCTTTCCCGAAGAAAAATAATTTTTCTGATATATACAGCGCTTTAATCACGTTGAAATATCGAAAAATAAATTTTAAAAAATAAAACGAAGTAAATAGAAAAAAAATTAAAAAATACTCCGTGACCAGGACCGAACCCCAGACCACCCAGTCTACAAACTTCTTTACCCTTTGCGTTAACAACCACACCACGACTCGCACGTTGCTTCCACGAATATATAGCTAAAAGAGCTTCTTTCCGGTTAATTAACAAAATCTATTTTGGCTCTTTATGTGCCCCCTAATTAGTGTATAAATATTCCCTTTGGTACGATTGTTTGGTATATAAAACTCTAATTTCTGGCAGAGTTTGAAAATTATAAGTTTATATTAAAGGGAGTTACGGAGTGAGTCGTGTGCTTAGCTCCGGAGTCGAAATTTATCCGTTTTTCAGCTATTATTCCCTCTTTCCCGAAGAAAAATAATTTTTCTGATATATACAGCGCTTTAATCACGTTGAAATATCGAAAAATAAATTTTAAAAAATAAAACGAAGTAAATAGAAAAAAAAATTAAAAAATACTCCGTGACCAGGACCGAACCCCTGACCACCCAGTCTTCAAACTTCTTTACCTTTTTCGTTAACAGCCACACCACGACTCGCACGTTGCTACCAGGAATATATAGCTAAAAGAGCTTCTTTCCGGTTAATTAACAAAATCTATTTTGGATCTTTATGTGCCCCCTAATTAGTGTATAAATATTCCCTTTGGTACGATTGTTTGGTATTTAAAACTCTAATTTCTGGCAGAGTTTGATAATTATAAGTTAATATTAAAGGTAGTTACGGAGTGAGTCGTGTGCTTAGCTCCGGAGTCGAAATTTTTCCGTTTTTCAGCTATTATTCCCTCTTTCCCGAAGAAAAACAATTTTTCTGATATATACAGCGCTTTAATCACGTTGAAATTTAGATAAATAAATTTTTAAAAATAAAACGAAGTAAATAGAAAAAAAAATTAAAAAATACTCCGTGACCAGGACCGAACCCCTGACCACCCAGTCTTCAAACTTCTTTACCTTTTTCGTTAACAGCCACACCACGACTCGCACGTTGCTACCAAGAATATATAGCTAAAAGAGCTTCTTTCCGGTTAATTAACAAAATCTATTTTGGATCTTTATGTGCCCCCTAATTAGTGTATAAATATTCCCTTTGGTACGATTGTTTGGTATTTAAAACTCTAATTTCTGGCAGAGTTTGATAATTATAAGTTAATATTAAAGGTAGTTACGGAGTGAGTCGTGTGCTTAGCTCCGGAGTCGAAATTTTTCCGTTTTTCAGCTATTATTCCCTCTTTCCCGAAGAAAAACAATTTTTCTGATATATACAGCGCTTTAATCACGTTGAAATTTAGATAAATAAATTTTTAAAAATAAAACGAAGTAAATAGAAAAAAAAATTAAAAAATGCTCCGTGACCAGGACCGAACCCCAGACCACCCAGTCTACAAACTTCTTTATCCTTTGCGTTAACAACCACACCACGACTCGCACGTTGCTTCCACGAATATATAGCTAAAAGAGCTTCTTTCCGGTTAATTAACAAAATCTATTTTGGCTCTTTATGTGCCCCCTAATTAGTGTATAAATATTCTCTTTGGTACGATTGTTTGGTATATAAAACTCTAATTTCTGGCAGAGTTTGAAAATTATAAGTTAATATTAAAAGGAGTTACGGAGTGAGTCGTGTGCTTAGCTCCGGAGTCGAAATTTATCCGTTTTTCAGCTATTATTCCCTCTTTCCCGAAGAAAAATAATTTTTCTGATATATACAGCGCTTTAATCACGTTGAAATATCGAAAAATAAATTTTTAAAAATAAAAGGAAGCAAATAGAAAAAAAAATTACAAAATACTCCGTGACCAGGACCGAACCCCTGACCACCCAGTCTACTAACTTCTTTACCCTTTGCGTTAGCAACCACACCACTACTCGCACGTTGCATCAACGAATATATAGCTAAAAGAGCTTCTTTCCGGTTAATTAACAAAATCTATTTTGCCTCTTTATGAGCCCCCTATTTAGTGTATAAATATTCCCTTTGGTACGATTGTTTGGTATATAAAACTCTAATTTCTGGCAGAGTTTGAAAATTATAAGTTAATATTAAAGGGAGTTACGGAGTGAGTCGTGTGCTTAGCTCCGGAGTCGAAATTTATCCGTTTTTTAGCTATTATTCCCTCTTTCCCGAAGAAAAATAATTTTTCTGATATATACAGCGCTTTAATCACGTTGAAATATAGAAAAATAAATTTTTAAAAATGAAACGAAGTAAATAGAAAAAAAATTAAAAAATACTCCGTGACCAGGACCGAACCCCTGACCACCCAGTCTACAAACTTCTTTACCCTTTGCGTTAACAACCACACCACGACTCGCACGTTGCTTCCACGAATATATAGCTAAAAGAGCTTCTTTCCGGTTAATTAACAAAATCTATTTTGGCTCTTTATGTCCCCCCTAATTAGTGTATAAATATTCCCTTTGGTACGATTGTTTAGTATATAAAACTCTAATTTCTGGCAGAGTTTGAAAATTATAAGTTAATATTAAAGGGAGTTACGGAGTGAGTCGTGTGCTTAGCTCCGGAGTCGAAATTTATCCGTTTTTCAGCTATTATTCCCTCTTTCCCGAAGAAAAATAATTTTTCTGATATATACAGCGCTTTAATCACGTTGAAATATAGAAAAATAAATTTTTAAAAATAAAACGAAGTAAATAGAAAAAAAATTAAAAAATACTCCGTGACCAGGACCGAACCCCTGACCACCCAGTCTACTAACTTCTTTACCCTTTGCGTTAACAACCACACCACGACTCGCACGTTGCTTCCTCGAATATATAGCTAAAAGAGCTTCTTTCCGGTTAATTAACAAAATCTATTTTGGCTATTTATGTGCCCCCTAATTAGTGTATAAATATTCCCTTTGGTACGATTGTTTGGTATATAAATCTCTAATTTCTGGCAGAGTTTGAAAATTATAAGTTAATATTAAAGGGAGTTACGGAGTGAGTCGTGTGCTTAGCTCCGGAGTCGAAATTTATCCGTTTTTCAGCTATTATTCCCTCTTTCCCGACGAAAAACAATTTTTCAGATATATACAGCGCATTAATCACGTTGAAATATAGAAAAATAAATTTTTAAAAATAAATCGAAGTAAATAGAAAAATACTCCGTGACCAGAACCGAACTCCTGACCACCCAGTCTACAAACTTCTTTACCCTTTGCGTTAACAACCACACCACGACTCGCACGTTGCTTCCACGAATATATAGCTGAAAGAGCCTTCTTCCGGTTAATTAACAAAATCTATTTTGGCTCTTTATGTTCCCCCTAATTAGAATATAAATATTCCCTTTGGTACGATTGTTAGGTATATAAAACTCTAATTTCTGGCAGAGTTTGAAAATTATAAGTTAATATTAAAGGGAGTTACGGAGTGAGTCGTGTGCTTAGCTCCGCAGTCGAAATTTATCCGTTTTTCAGCTATTATTCCCTCTTTCCCGAACAAAAATAATTTTTCTGATATATACATTGCTTTAATCACGTTGAAATATAGAAAAATAAATTTTTAAAAATAAAACGAAGTAAGTAGAAAAAAAATTAAAAAATACTCCTAGACCAGGACCGAACCCCTGACCACCCAGTCTTCAAACTTCTTTACCCTTTGCGTTAACAATCACACCACGACTCACACGTTGCTTCCACGAATATTTAGCTAAAAGAGCTTCTTTCCGGTTAATTAACAAAATCTCTTTTGGCTCTTTATGTGCCCCCTAATTAGTGTATAAAAATTCCCTTTCGTGCGATTGTTTGGTATATAAAACTCTAATTTCTGGCAGAGTTTGAAAATTATAAGTTAATATTAAAGGGAGTTACGGAGTGAGTCGTGTGCTTAGCTCCGGAGTCGAAATTTATCCGTTTTTCAGCTATTATTCCCTCTTTCCCGAAGAAAAATAATTTTTCTGATATATACAGCGCTTTAATCACGTTGAAATATCGAAAAATTAATTTTAAAAAATTAAACGAAGTCAATAGAAAAAAAAATTAAAAAATACTCCGTGACCAGGACCGAACCCCTGACCTCCCAGTCTACAAACTTCTTTACCCTTTGCGTTAACAACCACTCCACGACTCGCACGTTGCTTCCACGAATATATAGCTAAAAGAGCCTTCTTCCGGTTAATTAACAAAATCTATTTTGGCTCTTTATTCTCCCCCTAATTAGTGTA
The DNA here is from genome assembly GCF_982258835.1 of Parasteatoda tepidariorum. NCBI lineage: Eukaryota > Metazoa > Arthropoda > Arachnida > Araneae > Theridiidae > Parasteatoda > Parasteatoda tepidariorum. The sequence goes on from NC_141761.1 coordinate 854,744, forward strand.
TAAATATTCCCTTTGGTACGATTGTTTGGTATATAAATCTCTAATTTCTGGCAGAGTTTGAAAATTATAAGTTAATATTAAAGGGAGTTACGGAGTGAGTCGTGTGCTTAGCTCCGGAGTCGAAATTTATCCGTTTTTCAGCTATTATTCCCTCTTTCCCGAAGAAAAATAATTTTTCTGATATATACAGCGCTTTAATCACGTTGAAATATCGAAAAATTAATTTTAAAAAATTAAACGAAGTAAATAGAAAAAAAAATTAAAAAATACTCCGTGACCAGGACCGAACCCCTCACCACCCAGTCTACAAACTTCTTTACCCTTTGCGTTAACAACCACACCAAAACTCGCACGTTGCCTCCACGAATATATAGCTAAAAGAGCTTCTTTCCGGTTAATTAACAAAATCTATTTTTGCTCTTTATGTGCCCCCTAATTAGTGTATAAATATTCCCTTTGGTACGATTGTTTGGTATATAAATCTCTAATTTCTGGCAGAGTTTGAAAATTATAAGTTAATATTAAAGGGAGTTACGGAGTGAGTCGTGTGCTTAGCTCCGGAGTCGAAATTTATCCGTTTTTCAGCTATTATTCCCTCTTTCCCGAAGAAAAATAATTTTTCTGATATATACAGCGCTTTAATCACGTTGAAATATCGAAAAATTAATTTTAAAAAATTAAACGAAGTCAATAGAAAAAAAAATTAAAAAATACTCCGTGACCAGGACCGAACCCCTGACCACCCAGTCTACAAACTTCTTTACCCTTTGCGTCAACAACCACACCACGACTCGCACGTTGCCTCCACGAATATATAGCTAAAAGAGCTTCTTTCCGGTTAATTAACAAAATCTATTTTTGCTCTTTATGTGCCCCCTAATTAGTGTATAAATATTCCCTTTGGTACGATTGTTTGGTATATAAAACTCTAATTTCTGGCAGAGTTTGAAAATTATAAGTTAATATTAAAGGGAGTTACGGAGTGAGTCGTGTGCTTAGCTCCGGAGTCGAAATTTATCCGTTTTTCAGCTATTATTCCCTCTTTCCCGAAGAAAAACAATTTTTCTGATATATACAGCGCTTTAATCACGTTGAAATATAGAAAAATAAATTTTTAAAAATAAATCGAAGTAAATAGAAAAAAAAATTAAAAAATACTCCGTGACCAGGACCGAACTCCTGACCTCCCAGTCTACAAACTTCTTTACCCTTTGCGTCAACAACCACACCACGACTCGCACGTTGCTTCCACGAATATATAGCTGAAAGAGCCTTCTTCCGGTTAATTAACAAAATCTATTTTGGCTCTTTATGTGCCCCGTAATTAGAATATGAATATTCCCTTTGGTACGATTGTTTGGTATATAAAACTCTAATTTCTGGCAGAGTTTGAAAATTATAAGTTAATATTAAAGGGAGTTATGGAGTGAGTCGTGTGCATAGCTCCGGAGTCGAAATTTATCCGTTTTTCAGACATTATTCCCTCTTTTCCGAAGAAAAATAATTTTTCTGATATATACAGCGCTTTAATCACGCTGAAATATCGAAAAATAAATTTTAAAAAATAAAACGAAGTAAATAGGAAAAAAAATTTAAAAAATACTCCGTGACCAGGACCGATCCCCTGACCACCCAGTCTACAAACTTCTTTACTCCTAGCGTTAACAACCACACCACGACACGCACGTTGCTTCCACAAATATATAGCTAAAAGAGCTTTCTTCCGGTTAATTAACAAATTCTATTTTGGCTCTTTATGTGCCCCGTAATTAGTGTATAAATATTCCCTTTGGTACGATTGTTTGGTATATAAAACTCTAATTTCTGGCAGAGTTTGAAAATTATAAGTTAATATTAAAGGGAGTTATGGAGCGAGTCGTTTGCGTAGCTCCGGAGTCGAAATTTATCCGTTTTTCAGATATTATTCCCTCTTTTCCGAAGAAAAATAATTTTTCTGATATATACAGCGCTTTAATCACGCTGAAATATCGAAAAATAAATTTTAAAAAATAAAACGAAGTAAATAGAAAAAAAAATTAAAAAATACTCATTGACCAGGACCGACCCCCTGACCACCCTGTCTACAAACTTCTTTACTCTTAGCGTTAACTACCACACCACGACTCGCACGTTGCTTCCACGAATATTTAGCTAAAAGAGCTTCTTTCCGGTTAATTAACAAAATCTCTTTTGGCTCTTTATGTGCCCCCTAATTAGTGTATAAAAATTCCCTTTGGTGCGATTGTTTGGTATATAAATCTCTAATTTCTGGCAGAGTTTGAAAATTATAAGTTAATATTAAAGGGAGTTACGGAGTGAGTCGTGTGCTTAGCTCCGGAGTCGAAATTTATCCGTTTTTCAGCTATTATTCCCTTTTTCCTGAAGAAAAATAATTTTTCTGATATATACAGCGCTTTAATCACGTTGAAATATCGAAAAATAAATTTTAAAAATAAAACGAAGTAAATAGAAAAAAAATTAAAAAATACTCCGTGACCAGGACCGAACCCCTGACCTCCCAGTCTACAAACTTCTTTACCCTTTGCGTTAACAACCACTCCACGACTCGCACGTTGCTTCCACGAATATATAGCTAAAAGAGCCTTCTTCCGGTTAATTAACAAAATCTATTTTGGCTCTTTATTCTCCCCCTAATTAGTGTATAAATATTCCCTTTGGTATGATTGTTTGGTATATAAATCTCTAATTTCTGCCAGAGTTTGAAAATTATAAGTTAATATTAAAGGGAGTTACGGAGTGAGTCGTGTGCTTAGCTCCGGAGTCGAAATTTATCCGTTTTTCAGCTATTATTCCCTCTTTCCCGAAGAAAAACAATTTTTCTGATATATACAGCGCTTTAATCACGTTGAAATATAGAAAAATAAATTTTTAAAAATAAATCGAAGTAAATAGAAAAAAAAATTAAAAAATACTCCGTGACCAGGACCGAACTCCTGACCTCCCAGTCTACAAACTTCTTTACCCTTTGCGTCAACAACCACACCACGACTCGCACGTTGCTTCCACGAATATATAGCTGAAAGAGCCTTCTTCCGGTTAATTAACAAAATCTATTTTGGCTCTTTATGTGCCCCGTAATTAGAATAAGAATATTCCCTTTGGTACGATTGTTTGGTATATAAAACTCTAATTTCTGGCAGAGTTTGAAAATTATAAGTTAATATTAAAGGGAGTTATGGAGTGAGTCGTGTGCATAGCTCCGGAGTCGAAATTTATCCGTTTTTCAGACATTATTCCCTCTTTTCCGAAGAAAAATAATTTTTCTGATATATACAGCGCTTTAATCACGCTGAAATATCGAAAAATAAATTTTAAAAAATAAAACGAAGTAAATAGAAAAAAAATTTAAAAAATACTCCGTGAACAGGACCGAACCCCTGACCACCCAGTCTACAAACTTCTTTACTCCTAGCGTTAACAACCACACCACGACACGCACGTTGCTTCCACGAATATATAGTTAAAGAGCTTTCTTCCGGTTAATTAACAAATTCTATTTTGGCTCTTTATGTGCCCCGTAATTAGTGTATAAATATTCCCTTTGGTACGATTGTTTGGTATATAAAACTCTAATTTCTGGCAGAGTTTGAAAATTATAAGTTAATATTAAAGGGAGTTATGGAGCGAGTCGTTTGCGTAGCTCCGGAGTCGAAATTTATCCGTTTTTCAGATATTATTCCCTCTTTTCCGAAGAAAAATAATTTTTCTGATATATACAGCGCTTTAATCACGCTGAAATATCGAAAAATAAATTTTAAAAAATAAAACAAAGTAAATAGAAAAAAAAATTAAAAAATACTCATTGACCAGGACCGACCCCCTGACCACCCTGTCTACAAACTTCTTTACTCTTAGCGTTAACTACCACACCACGACTCGCACGTTGCTTCCACGAATATATAGCTAAAAGAGCTTTCTTCCGGTTAATTAACAAAATCTATTTTGGCTCTTTATGTGCCCCCTAATTAGTGTATAAATATTCCCTTTGGTACGATTGTTTGGTATATAAAACTCTAATTTCTGGCAGAGTTTGAAAATTATAAGTTAATATTAAAGGGGTTACGGAGTGAGTCGTGTGCGTAGCTCCGGAGTCGGAATTTATCCGTTTTTCAGATATTATTCCCTCTTTCCCGAAGAAAAATAATTTTTCTGATATATACAGCGCTTTAATCACGTTGAAATATCGAAAAATAAATTTTAAAAAATAAAACGACGTAAATAGAAAAAAAAAATTAAAAAATACTCCGTGACCAGGACCGAACCCCTGACCACCCAGTCTTCAAACTTCTTTACCTTTTGCGTTAACAACCACACCACGACTCGCACGTTGCTACCACGAATATATAGCAAAAAGAGCTTCTTTCCGGTTAATTAACAAAATCTATTTTGGCTCTTTATGTGCCCCGTAATTAGTGTATAAATATTCCCTTTTTTACGATTGTTTGGTATATAAAACTCTAATTTCTGGCAGAGTTTGAAAATTATAAGTTAATATTAAAGGGAGTTACGGAGTGAGTCGTGTGCTTAGCTCCGGAGTCGAAATTTATCCGTTTTTCAGCTATTATTCCCTCTTTCCCGAAGAAAAATAATTTTTCTGATATATACAGCGCTTTAATCACGTTGAAATATCGAAAAATAAATTTTAAAAAATAAAACGAAGTAAATAGAAAAAAAAATTAAAAAATACTCCGTGACCAGGACCGAACCCCTGACCACCCAGTCTACATACTTCTTTACCCTTTGCGTCAACAACCACACCACGACTCGCACGTTGCCTCCACGAATATATAGCTAAAAGAGCTTCTTTCCGGTTAATTAACAAAATCTATTTTGGCTCTTTATGTGCCCCCTAATTAGTGTATAAATATTCCCTTTGGTACGATTGTTTGGTATATAAAACTCTAATTTCTGGCAGAGTTTGAAAATTATAAGTTAATATTAAAGGGAGTTACGGAGTGAGTCGTGTGCTTAGCTCCGGAGTCGAGATTTATCCGTTTTTCAGCTATTATTCCCTCTTTCCCGAACAAAAATAATTTTTCTGATATATACAGTGCTTTAATCACGTTGAAATATAGAAAAATAAATTTTTAAAAATAAAACGAAGTAAATAGAAAAAAAATTAAAAAATACCCCGTGACCAGGACCGAACCCCTGACCACCCAGTCTTCAAACTTCTTTACCCTTTGCGTTAACAATCACACCACGACTCGCACGTTGCTTCCACGAATATATAGCTAAAAGAGCTTCTTTCCGGTTAATTAACAAAATCTATTTTGGCTCTTTATGTGCCCCCTAATTAGTGTATAAATATTCCCTTTGGTACAATTGTTTGGTATATAAATCTCTAATTTCTGGCAGAGTTTGAAAATTATAAGTTAATATTAAAGGGAGTTACGGAGTGAGTCGTGTGCTTAGCTCCGGAGTCGAAATTTATCCGTTTTTCAGCTATTATTCCCTTTTTCCCGAAGAAAAATAATTTTTCTGATATATACAGCGCTTTAATCACGTTGAAATATCGAAAAATAAATTTTAAAAAATAAAACGAAGTAAATAGAAAAAAAATTTTAAAAATACTCCGTGACCAGGACCGAACCCCTGACCACCCAGTCTACAAACTTCTTTACTCCTAGCGTTAACAACCACACCACGACACGCACGTTGCTTCCACGAATATATAGCTAAAAGAGCTTTCTTCCGGTTAATTAACAAATTCTATTTTGGCTCTTTATGTGCCCCGTAATTAGTGTATAAATATTCCCTTTGGTACGATTGTTTGGTATACAAAACTCTAATTTCTGGCTGAGTTTGAAAATTATAAGTTAATATTAAAGAGAGTTACGGATTGAGTCCTGTGCGTAGCTCCAGAGTCGAAATTTATCCGTTTTTCAGCTATTATTCCCTCTTTCCCGAAGAAAAATAATTTATCTGATATATACAGCGCTTTAATCACGTTGAAATATAGAAAAATAAATTTTAAAAAATAAAACGAAGTAAATAGAAGAAAAAAAATTAAAAAATACTCCGTGCCCAGGACCGAACCCCTGACCACCCAGTCTACAAACTTCTTTCCCCTTTGCGTTAACAACCACACCACGACTCGCACGTTGCTACCACGAATATATAGCTAAAAGAGCTTCTTTCCGGTTAATTAACAAAATCTATTTTGGCTCTTTATGTGCCCCCTAATTAGTGTATAAATATTCCCTTTGGTACGATTGTTTGGTATATAAAACTCTAATTTCTGGCAGAGTTTGAAAATTATAAGTTAATATTAAAGGGAGTTACGGAGTGAGTCGTGTGCTTAGCTCCGGAGTTGAAATTTATCCGTTTTTCAGCTATTATTCCCTCTTTCCCGAAGAAAAACAATTTTTCTGATATATACAGCGCTTTAATCACGTTGAAATATTGAAAAATAAATTTTTAAAAATAAAACGAAGTAAATAGAAAAAAAATTAAAAAATACTCCGTGACCAGGACCGAACCCCTGACCACCCAGTCTACAAACTTCTTTACCCTTTGCGTTAACAACCACACCACGACTCGCACGTTGCTTCCAAGAATATATAGCTAAAACAGCTTCTTTACGGTTGATTAACAAAATCTATTTTGGCTCTTTATGTGCCCCGTAATTAGAGTATAAATATTCCCTTTGGTACGATTGTTTGGTATATAAAACTCTAATTTCTGGCAAAGTTTGAAAATTATAAGTTAATATTAAAGGGAGTTATGGAGTGAGTCGTGTGCGTAGCTCCGGAATCGAAATTTATCCGTTTTTCAGATATTATTCCCTCTTTCCCGAAGAAAAATAATTTTTCTGATATATACAGCGCTTTAATCACGTTGAAATATAGAAAAATAAATTTTTAAAAATAAAACGAAGTAAATGGAAAAAAAATTAAAAAATACTCCGTGACCATTACCGAACCCCTGACCACCCAGTCTACAAACTTCTTTACCCTTTGCGTTAACAACCACACCACGACTCGCACGTTGCTACCACGAATATATAGCTAAAAGAGCTTCCTTCCGGTTAATTAACAAAATCTATTTTGGCTCTTTATGTACCACCTAATTAGTGTATAAATATTCCCTTTGGTACGATTGTTTGGTATACAAAACTCTAATTTCTGGCTGAGTTTGAAAATTATAAGTTAATATTAAAGGGAGTTACGGATTGAGTCCTTTGCGTAGCTCCAGTGTCGAAATTTATCCGTTTTTCAGCTATTATTCCCTCTTTCCCGAAGAAAAATAATTTTTCTGATATATACAGCGCTTTAATCACGTTGAAATATAGAAAAATAAATTTTAAAAAATAAAACGAAGTAGATAGAAGAAAAAAAATTAAAAAATACTCCGTGCCCAGGACCGAACCCCTGACCACCCAGTCTACAAACTTCTTTCCCCTTTGCGTTAACAACCACACCACGACTCGCACGTTGCTTCCACGAATATATAGCTAAAAGAGCTTCTTTCCGGTTAATTAACAAAATCTATTTTGGCTTTTTATGTGCCCCCTAATTAGTGTATAAATATTCCCTTTGGTACGATTGTTTGGTATATAAAACTCTAATTTCTGGCAGAGTTTGAAAATTATAAGTTAATATTAAAGGGAGTTACGGAGTGAGTCGTGTGCTTAGCTCCGGAGTCGAAATTTATCCGTTTTTCAGCTATTATTCCCTCTTTCCCGAAGAAAAATAATTTTTCTGATATATACAGCGCTTTAATCACGTTGAAATATCGAAAAATAAATTTTAAAAAATAAAACGAAGTAAATAGAAAAAAAAATTAAAAAATACTCCGTGACCAGGACCGAACCCCTGATCACCCAGTCTACAAACTTCTTTACCCTTTGCGTTAACAACCACACCACGACTCGCTCGTTGCTTCCACGCATATATAGCTAAAAGAGCTTCTTTCCGGTTAATTAACAAAATCTATTTTGGCACTTTATGTGCCCCCTAATTAGTGTATAAATATTCCCTTTGGTACGATTGTTTGGTATATAAATCTCTAATTTCTGGCAGAGTTTGAAAATTATAAGTTAATATTAAAGGGAGTTACGGAGTGAGTCGTGTGCTTAGCTCCGGAGTCGAAATTTATCCGTTTTTCAGCTATTATTCCCTTTTTCCCGAAGAAAAATAATTTTTCTGATATATACAGCGCTTTAATCACGTTGAAATATCGAAAAATAAATTTTAAAAAATAAAACGAAGTAAATAGAAAAAAAATTTTAAAAATACTCCGTGACCAGGACCGAACCCCTGACCACCCAGTCTACAAACTTCTTTACTCCTAGCGTTAACAACCACACCACGACACGCACGTTGCTTCCACGAATATATAGCTAAAAGAGCTTTCTTCCGGTTAATTAACAAATTCTATTTTGGCTCTTTATGTGCCCCGTAATTAGTGTATAAATATTCCCTTTGGTACGATTGTTTGGTATACAAAACTCTAATTTCTGGCTGAGTTTGAAAATTATAAGTTAATATTAAAGAGAGTTACGGATTGAGTCCTGTGCGTAGCTCCAGAGTCGAAATTTATCCGTTTTTCAGCTATTATTCCCTCTTTCCCGAAGAAAAATAATTTATCTGATATATACAGCGCATTAATCACGTTGAAATATAGAAAAATAAATTTTAAAAAATAAAACGAAGTAAATAGAAGAAAAAAAATTAAAAAATACTCCGTGCCCAGGACCGAACCCCTGACCACCCAGTCTACAAACTTCTTTCCCCTTTGCGTTAACAACCACACCACGACTCGCACGTTGCTACCACGAATATATAGCTAAAAGAGCTTCTTTCCGGTTAATTAACAAAATCTATTTTGGCTCTTTATGTGCCCCCTAATTAGTGTATAAATATTCCCTTTGGTACGATTGTTTGGTATATAAAACTCTAATTTCTGGCAGAGTTTGAAAATTATAAGTTAATATTAAAGGGAGTTACGGAGTGAGTCGTGTGCTTAGCTCCGGAGTTGAAATTTATCCGTTTTTCAGCTATTATTCCCTCTTTCCCGAAGAAAAACAATTTTTCTGATATATACAGCGCTTTAATCACGTTGAAATATTGAAAAATAAATTTTTAAAAATAAAACGAAGTAAATAGAAAAAAAATTAAAAAATACTCCGTGACCAGGACCGAACCCCTGACCACCCAGTCTACAAACTTCTTTACCCTTTGCGTTAACAACCACACCACGACTCGCACGTTGCTTCCAAGAATATATAGCTAAAACAGCTTCTTTCCGGTTGATTAACAAAATCTATTTTGGCTCTTTATGTGCCCCGTAATTAGAGTATAAATATTCCCTTTGGTACGATTGTTTGGTATATAAAACTCTAATTTCTGGCAAAGTTTGAAAATTATAAGTTAATATTAAAGGGAGTTATGGAGTGAGTCGTGTGCGTAGCTCCGGAATCGAAATTTATCCGTTTTTCAGATATTATTCCCTCTTTCCCGAAGAAAAATAATTTTTCTGATATATACAGCGCTTTAATCACGTTGAAATATAGAAAAATAAATTTTTAAAAATAAAACGAAGTAAATGGAAAAAAAATTAAAAAATACTCCGTGACCATTACCGAACCCCTGACCACCCAGTCTACAAACTTCTTTACCCTTTGCGTTAACAACCACACCACGACTCGCACGTTGCTACCACGAATATATAGCTAAAAGAGCTTCCTTCCGGTTAATTAACAAAATCTATTTTGGCTCTTTATGTACCACCTAATTAGTGTATAAATATTCCCTTTGGTACGATTGTTTGGTATACAAAACTCTAATTTCTGGCTGAGTTTGAAAATTATAAGTTAATATTAAAGGGAGTTACGGATTGAGTCCTTTGCGTAGCTCCAGTGTCGAAATTTATCCGTTTTTCAGCTATTATTCCCTCTTTCCCGAAGAAAAATAATTTTTCTGATATATACAGCGCTTTAATCACGTTGAAATATAGAAAAATAAATTTTAAAAAATAAAACGAAGTAGATAGAAGAAAAAAAATTAAAAAATACTCCGTGCCCAGGACCGAACCCCTGACCACCCAGTCTACAAACTTCTTTCCCCTTTGCGTTAACAACCACACCACGACTCGCACGTTGCTTCCACGAATATATAGCTAAAAGAGCTTCTTTCCGGTTAATTAACAAAATCTATTTTGGCTTTTTATGTGCCCCCTAATTAGTGTATAAATATTCCCTTTGGTACGATTGTTTGGTATATAAAACTCTAATTTCTGGCAGAGTTTGAAAATTATAAGTTAATATTAAAGGGAGTTACGGAGTGAGTCGTGTGCTTAGCTCCGGAGTCGAAATTTATCCGTTTTTCAGCTATTATTCCCTCTTTCCCGAAGAAAAATAATTTTTCTGATATATACAGCGCTTTAATCACGTTGAAATATCGAAAAATAAATTTTAAAAAATAAAACGAAGTAAATAGAAAAAAAAATTAAAAAATACTCCGTGACCAGGACCGAACCCCTGATCACCCAGTCTACAAACTTCTTTACCCTTTGCGTTAACAACCACACCACGACTCGCTCGTTGCTTCCACGCATATATAGCTAAAAGAGCTTCTTTCCGGTTAATTAACAAAATCTATTTTGGCACTTTATGTGCCCCCTAATTAGTGTATAAATATTCCCTTTGGTACGATTGTTTGGTATATAAATCTCTAATTTCTGGCAGAGTTTGAAAATTATAAGTTAATATTAAAGGGAGTTACGGAGTGAGTCGTGTGCTTAGCTCCGGAGTCGAAATTTATCCGTTTTTCAGCTATTATTCCCTTTTTCCCGAAGAAAAATAATTTTTCTGATATATACAGCGCTTTAATCACGTTGAAATATCGAAAAATAAATTTTAAAAAATAAAACGAAGTAAATAGAAAAAAAATTTTAAAAATACTCCGTGACCAGGACCGAACCCCTGACCACCCAGTCTACAAACTTCTTTACTCCTAGCGTTAACAACCACACCACGACACGCACGTTGCTTCCACGAATATATAGCTAAAAGAGCTTTCTTCCGGTTAATTAACAAATTCTATTTTGGCTCTTTATGTGCCCCGTAATTAGTGTATAAATATTCCCTTTGGTACGATTGTTTGGTATACAAAACTCTAATTTCTGGCTGAGTTTGAAAATTATAAGTTAATATTAAAGAGAGTTACGGATTGAGTCCTGTGCGTAGCTCCAGAGTCGAAATTTATCCGTTTTTCAGCTATTATTCCCTCTTTCCCGAAGAAAAATAATTTATCTGATATATACAGCGCTTTAATCACGTTGAAATATAGAAAAATAAATTTTAAAAAATAAAACGAAGTAAATAGAAGAAAAAAAATTAAAAAATACTCCGTGCCCAGGACCGAACCCCTGACCACCCAGTCTACAAACTTCTTTCCCCTTTGCGTTAACAACCACACCACGACTCGCACGTTGCTACCACGAATATATAGCTAAAAGAGCTTCTTTCCGGTTAATTAACAAAATCTATTTTGGCTCTTTATGTGCCCCCTAATTAGTGTATAAATATTCCCTTTGGTACGATTGTTTGGTATATAAAACTCTAATTTCTGGCAGAGTTTGAAAATTATAAGTTAATATTAAAGGGAGTTACGGAGTGAGTCGTGTGCTTAGCTCCGGAGTTGAAATTTATCCGTTTTTCAGCTATTATTCCCTCTTTCCCGAAGAAAAACAATTTTTCTGATATATACAGCGCTTTAATCACGTTGAAATATTGAAAAATAAATTTTTAAAAATAAAACGAAGTAAATAGAAAAAAAATTAAAAAATACTCCGTGACCAGGACCGAACCCCTGACCACCCAGTCTACAAACTTCTTTACCCTTTGCGTTAACAACCACACCACGACTCGCACGTTGCTTCCAAGAATATATAGCTAAAACAGCTTCTTTCCGGTTGATTAACAAAATCTATTTTGGCTCTTTATGTGCCCCGTAATTAGAGTATAAATATTCCCTTTGGTACGATTGTTTGGTATATAAAACTCTAATTTCTGGCAAAGTTTGAAAATTATAAATTAATATTAAAGGGAGTTATGGAGTGAGTCGTGTGCGTAGCTCCGGAATCGAAATTTATCCGTTTTTCAGATATTATTCCCTCTTTCCCGAAGAAAAATAATTTTTCTGATATATACAGCGCTTTAATCACGTTGAAATATAGAAAAATAAATTTTTAAAAATAAAACGAAGTAAATGGAAAAAAAATTAAAAAATACTCCGTGACCATTACCGAACCCCTGACCACCCAGTCTACAAACTTCTTTACCCTTTGCGTTAACAACCACACCACGACTCGCACGTTGCTACCACGAATATATAGCTAAAAGAGCTTCCTTCCGGTTAATTAACAAAATCTATTTTGGCTCTTTATGTACCACCTAATTAGTGTATAAATATTCCCTTTGGTACGATTGTTTGGTATACAAAACTCTAATTTCTGGCTGAGTTTGAAAATTATAAGTTAATATTAAAGGGAGTTACGGATTGAGTCCTTTGCGTAGCTCCAGTGTCGAAATTTATCCGTTTTTCAGCTATTATTCCCTCTTTCCCGAAGAAAAATAATTTTTCTGATATATACAGCGCTTTAATCACGTTGAAATATAGAAAAATAAATTTTAAAAAATAAAACGAAGTAGATAGAAGAAAAAAAATTAAAAAATACTCCGTGCCCAGGACCGAACCCCTGACCACCCAGTCTACAAACTTCTTTCCCCTTTGCGTTAACAACCACACCACGACTCGCACGTTGCTTCCACGAATATATAGCTAAAAGAGCTTCTTTCCGGTTAATTAACAAAATCTATTTTATCTTTTTATGTGCCCCCTAATTAGTGTATAAATATTCCCTTTGGTACGATTGTTTGGTATATAAAACTCTAATTTCTGGCAGAGTTTGAAAATTATAAGTTAATATTAAAGGGAGTTACGGAGTGAGTCGTGTGCTTAGCTCCGGAGTCGAAATTTATCCGTTTTTCAGCTATTATTCCCTCTTTCCCGAAGAAAAATAATTTTTCTGATATATACAGCGCTTTAATCACGTTGAAATATCGAAAAATAAATTTTAAAAAATAAAACGAAGTAAATAGAAAAAAAAATTAAAAAATACTCCGTGACCAGGACCGAACCCCTGATCACCCAGTCTACAAACTTCTTTACCCTTTGCGTTAACAACCACACCACGACTCGCTCGTTGCTTCCACGCATATATAGCTAAAAGATATTCTTTCCGGTTAATTAACAAAATCTATTTTGGCACTTTATGTGCCCCCTAATTAGTGTATAAATATTCCCTTTGGTACGATTGTTTGGTATATAAATCTCTAATTTCTGGCAGAGTTTGAAAATTATAAGTTAATATTAAAGGGAGTTACGGAGTGAGTCGTGTGCTTAGCTCCGGAGTCGAAATTTATCCGTTTTTCAGCTATTATTCCCTCTTTCCCGAAGAAAAATAATTTTTCTGATATATACAGCGCTTTAATCACGTTGAAATATAGAAAAATAAATTTTTAAAAATAAATCGAAGTAAATAGAAAAAAAAATTATAAAATACTCCGTGACCAGGACCGAACCCCTGACCACCCAGTCTACAAACTTCTTTACCCTTTGCGTTAACAACCACACCACGACTCGCACGGTGCCAATACCAAATGCCACGCATATACCACGCATATGCATTCACATAGTTCGACCCCCGAAGAAGCGGTTGATGCATTCAAAACGCATGTTTTGGAGTTACCTCAATCGCACTTCAAAAAGTGCTTTGAAAATTGGTTCAAACGCATGCAAAAGTGTATTGATCATCATGAAGAATATTTTGAAAAATAATAAAACCAATTTCGATCCTACATATTTTTTTTTCATTTTTGGGCCAGAAATATAAATAGCATCCCTCGTATAGTAAGCAATTTTTGTCCTGAATTGAATAAAATCAATTGCAAATAAAAGCATTTACTGTTGAAAGTAGTATGCATTATTTTGAATTTCATCCTATGGGATGTGTATTTATATTTAAACAAGTGTTTGTAACAACTAACTATTAGTTTTATTCCGCTCGGTAATAATAGTTATTTAGGAGATATTATACTCAACTTATTTTAAAAGTATTGTTTCAAATCATTCTCTCTTAGACATTTTCCTCACATAAAATTTCTCACAACTTTAAAATAAATGCTCCTTATCAGCTTGTAATTTGTTCTATTCGATTGAGTGTAAAAAAAGAATAAAAATTGGTACATAACTTCAAAATTTTAATTTATTAAACGATTGTTGATTCTTGATTACATATTAAAAAATATTAAAATAACTATTTTTTAATAAACTCTGATGTGATTGACAATAACGTAAGTCCTTTTCAGAATAAGCGTCAAAAATTTAAAAAAAAAAGCTGTTAGTTTCATGAAGTTTGACAAAAAGTTTAAAAATATAGACTAGGTTTATTGAGTTTAAAGATTTTTAAAAAAGAAAAGAAAGAAAATCTAATTATTAAACTTTCAAGTACCATAATGTTACAGATGTATAGAAAAATAAAAAGTGTTAAAATTGCATAATAAGATTGGAACTATACAGGGTGTTTATAAAGTCCCGAACCCATTTTGATGTTCAATAACTCATAAAATGATAAATATAGATTAAAATTAATAACATAAATGGTTAGATAGACTCAAAAAGTTTCATGACCCTTGTCAATGAACTTCCACGTGTGTCCCCTTCGTCGCACGGAGAATATCAAGTCGATAGTCAATTTCACGCCAGGTAGCTTTCTTTTTTACAGAAAAGTCTGTCTCAGCTGTCATATACTTAGACATGTTGGAAAACTTCGTATTTCCACAAGTAGAAGAGCTTCAATCACATATCTTTTTGCAACAAGATGGTGCACCACCTCATTGGGCTATCATCATTCGTAGTTCTTTGAATGACCATTTTCCAGGAAGATGGATTGGGCGAGGAGGTCCAATTCCTTGGCCACCCAGATCACCTGATATATTGCCGCTGGACTTTTTTCTTTGGGGATTTATAAAGGGCAATGTTTACAGGAGGATCTTGTCGAACATTGATGACCTAAAAGTCAGAATTACAACGGCAATAGCCTCTATGGATGAGGACATGCTTGCCTCTACCTGGCGTGAAATTGGCTATCGATTTGATATTCTCCGTATGACGAAGGGGGCACAGGTGGAAGTTCATTGACAAGGGTCATGAAACTTTTTGAGTCTATCTAACCATTTATGTTATTAATTTTAATCTATCTTTATTATTTTGAAAAGGTATTTTTTATATATCGATTCCAAAGTTTATTCTACATATATTTTAGGGTATACTTTCGGAGTATTTTGATCGAGTTTATTTTTACACCCTTATTTGCTTAAAATTATTAAATAATTTGCTTAAAATAAAATATCCAAGTTACCTGATTTAATACATTTATAGTATAATAGTAAACGGGGCTTCCATCACATATCCTTAACCTTGATGCCGCTATCATTAAATAAATGGAATAAGTTTAGATAAATAATAAAATTAATTGTTTTCTCGTTTTAATTTTCAAAGAAATATGTTTCGATCAAACAGATTTCGTTCTGGAAATTGCGAAATTAGTGAGTAGGTCCCTTGGAGCAATATCATTCTTATCCTCTTTTGACGAAATATAGCAAAAATTGGTTTTCACAGTTTCTGTAAAAAGTAAATGTTAGCCTTCTTGCCACGTTTTTTTCTTTCTTTTTTTTTTCTTTTTTTTTTTTAAATTTTTTTTAATCAAAATAAGTTCGGAAATTGCGTATTTTTTATTGAATTTTTTTTTAAAAATCAGATGGTTCTAAAATTGGCACGGCTTCGGAATCTTACAAATTTCAATTTTTAGTATTTCCTGCTTAACAAAATAAGGCATTTCTCCTGATAACAAATTATATTACAATAATATTTTAGGAAATTTACTGAAGAAAAAAATTAAACAAAATAGTTTAGCATATTATACGGAAAAAAATCTACATGTAATCATAAAGAAAGAGTAAAAGATATAATGAAATAATTAGTGAATCACGCGTGGTCAGATAATTAAAACTTTAATTTCACAACTAAGATGTTAGGACGACATTTAAGATGCTGAGATATTTCAAGACGCTTAAATTTTGGCTACGTATTCCACAGCTTTTTATGCTCGTTATCTTTATCCTCTTTGTAGTGACTTCTAAAGCATCAACATTATTTTAGATAATCTATGTTGAAGTCACAAGAAACAAAAAAATCCAAAAAAAAAAAAAAAACTATTAATGATTTATATTCTTTTTTCGAAAAAAATAGTATGCTTAGTAAATAATCAGCTGTTTTGCATTAAATAATTGTAAGCAGCGAAATGTTTTTAATTTCTTAACAAGATTTTATTCTTAGCTAGCAGACAATAATTCTTTTTAAAAAAACTTGACTATAATTAAAAAAGGAACTTCACTTTAAAGAAAACCTAAATTAAAGTACTAAAAAATTGATTAGTATGATTGAATGAAGAAATAATAAACGTAGTAGGGTAAAGAATAAGATTTTTAAAAATCTTGAAATTTAATTAAATAGTTGGTAAAATAGTTCAGCGAAACACTTCCGGACAGGTGATTAAAAAATTACTTCTAACATTAAGACGATACATAAGATGTTGAGAAATTTGCGATGATGTGAGATATGCTTAAATATGTTTACTACGCATTTTTATTAATATTTATAAAAAATATATTCAAGAAATTGATAAATATTTTATTTCTAATATGCATTTTATTCATACGTATGCATATTATTGAAATTGTATCAGTTATTGAGAAGAAAAAACTAAAAAATAATCACATTAAATAAGCACAATCTGGTGTATAATCATATTCTATCAGAAGCATGCTTTTATAAAACTCGATATTCGTTGAATAAAATGTTTTTTAATCAATAGGATGTTTTATTCAAATTTCCTTACTAAATCTTTGTTGTTGTTGTTAATTTACGTCGCACTAGAGCTGCACAATGGGCTATTGGCGACGATCAGGGAAACATCCCGGAGGATGATCCGAAGACATGCCATCACAATTTTGATCCTCTGCGGAGGGGATGGCACCCCCGCTTCGGTAGCCCGATGACCTGCGCGCGAAGTCGAACACTTTACGGTAACACAGTTTAACGAGGACCAATACTGCACACCCTCGGTCTCTACGCAGACTGATCCAAGTGGTCACCCACCCGCACACTGACCACAGCCAGTGATGCTTGACTTCGGTGATCTGCTGGGAACCGTGTCTTAACGATCAGTCCACTGCGGGAACCTTACTAAATTGCAAATAGAATTTTAGACGATCGATTAAAAAAGAAACATCGTATTTTATAGCTTTAAAAAAATAAAAATAAAGTGATTTGCATACGATTATTAGCGAAAAACTATGAATGAAATTTTCGCTACGCGCGCTAAGTTAAGTTCCTCGTAAGTTTATCACATTTTAATATTAATCGCCCCATTTAATCATTTCTTCATTGTCGCCAAATTATTTTTTTAAAATAATTAATTTTAATTTTTTTCATCTTCTAATAAATAAAAACAGTTGAAACTTTAGATTTTAATTAAATAATAAAAAGTAATAAATAATTAATAAAAATTATTCTTTTCATGAAATTATCTTTGGGTAAATGAGTTTTATGAGTGGGTGCAATTATTTTTTGAATTGCTTCATTAGTTCTTAAAATATGACTGAAAACGCAAAAAGCGAAATTAATATTAAAGGGTCCAAACTTTGAATCGCTCTCCTGACCAAATTATGGGGACCACATTTCCCAGATTGCGGCTACCCCCTATATTTTGAAGACGAAAAATCCAAATATGTAAAAAAAATGCTTGTTTATTCAGAGAAAGTACGTTTTTGTGTCTGATTTCGTAACTTAATTAATAGTTAACACTAATTAATTAACATATTTGAGGTCACTCCCAGGAACCATTAAGATTGACGATCATTAGAACGAAAGTTATTCAGGGTGATATCTTTTTCTTTTTTGCTGACTGTCATCATAGTTCATAGCATTCGAAAGACTACGAATTTAACTAATAGCAAATCAACAAAGACTTTAAACGGTTATTCGCACTAGATACAATAAAAGCGTAAGTATTATACCTAAGCAATAGTTTTCAGTTCCCGATTGGCGAATTTCACACGTGTCAATATGTTTGACCAATCAGAATCTTATTTGTATCTCCAAATTTGCGTACGCAAATGTTTTGCATTCAGTAGGAACGGTCCCGCTACTTTTGGAGCTCCCATAATGGGAGTCCCATTCGCTGTTTTTTAATCTTAAAATCTGGCAACATTGCTCTGGTGTTATTATTGTAAACAAAAAGGAGGAAGGAAAACCGAAAGAAGACCAGAGACTTGTCATCATAATAGTAATTTTCACCATATTTTAATAGTCTTATTAACAAAAAATGTATTTATTGCTTTCCTTTTTATTAAAAAATGAAGCCCAATAGCAAATTAATAATCTAATTTAGCCTTTACATTTTTTTCCATGTAATCTACCTCCTGCTGATTTCTCCCAGCAACCTTAAACGGGAAACTTCTTTGTATTGAATAGATTATATTTAACAATATCATTGATAAAATGCTGTTGTCTTCATTAATTTTATTAAACTGAATTTTAGAAAAAATTGCAACATTTGTTTAAACTTCCGTAATTATTCACTATTCTGTAAAAATAAAATAATTATTCATTTAAATCAATAGTTAGGTTAAGAAAAAAATCTTAACTTTTTCACTTGATCTCTGTTTTATTCAGCAAATTTATTTACTTTGGAAAAAAAATGTTGTCTTGTTAGCATATTACTATTATTTTTTTTTAATGGCTGAGAACTTCTGGAAAAACTTCATGGCTAATTGTACTTATTGTTAAAAATTTCTGACCAAAAGAGGGCGTTCTAATCGCTCACAATTATTCTGTAATCACTTATGTGACAGGCAGTGGGTAAAAATGGATGGCTATTAAAGAGCCCTATAGCATAACCATATTGTTTATTAAATTTGTTTGTTATTAAATATGGTATCTTTATTTAATTCGCCACTGAATCATTCTGCAACACTTATGATGAAGGGAAGATTTCCGCAGTGTGATCAGTAGCAGAATAATCGCAAAGTCTTGGCTACTTCTCAATAAAACTCGTAGCGTCTACATGAAAATTTTTTTCTTTCAAAAAATGTTTCCAAGTTTAAAATCCATTTGGCACCTTGGCGATTGTAATTCGTGCCTCAGATCATGCTACGAAAATATCTCCGTTATAAAAGTGGAATATCCTTATATTTTTATCATTCCACATTATTATCTGAGGTCTTATTTACTATTGCAGAATGAATAAGTGGAATTTTTTGATTTCATCACAGCATATGGTTAAAAAATATTTTTGTTTAACAGAAGTTCAGTTGATAGAAATTGGAATAATCACAGTTCAACTGAAGTTTTGTTTTTGTAAAATTTTCTTCTTATCCATCTTTGGCTTCATTAAAAATCACCACATTTTTCAATATTTTTTTATGAGTCCACTATACCTGTTTTTTTTTTTTTTATTATTATTATACTGAATGAGAAAGAACTCTGTATCAAAATCTGCACCAAAATGATCAACAAGTTTTATTTTACAAACTCTTTTTAACAGCCCACCCGCTTTTTGGTAAAAACGCTATTGATGTTCAACTGTATAAGGTTATAATTCCGAACTGGGGAAATTTCCGTTTCATGATCAGTGGCAGAATAATCGCAAGGTCTTGGCAACTTCCGGGCAGCGACCTGCGAGAAACTAACGAAAACATCACTGAAAGTGACCAACTCGAAATGTATAATGCGTAGCCACCTCCTACAAACATCTACGTGTTTTATTGTTTGTTTTTTTTAATTTGCAAGTTTAAAATCTATTTGGTACTTTAGCGATTGTAGTTGGCACAACAGATCACGATATGGGACTATCCCCTCTGAAAATGCCAGAAAAGACTATGGTATTTGAGCTTTGTGACAAACTAGTCTTCTTGGACCGTGATAGCCTAGTTGATAAGGCACTGGGTCCATATAGAGGGGATCGTGGGTTCGATCCCCGGCGGCTAAAGCCTCTCCGTGTAGCAGATGGTGACTGGTGCTCGTTGAATATGTTGGGTCACAAAGTCCTCCATGTTCCCATAACAAATTAAGACCTTTGGGGATACTGATCAAGGAGCTCCCTTGTCTTCTGGATTGGAATCAAAATTACAAGGCTATGGTGCAGGGTTGACAAAGTTTAGGACAGAATGGATTAATCCACGGATTAAACCGTCCTGTCCAAAACCCTCGTACTCAAATTATGTCACAATTTTGTCTAAGCAATATTTAAAAGGTAAAATAAACATAGAACTAATAACATATGGATAATTGAATCTACTACAGAATATCTGTTTTTAAAAGTATAATATTTTTATTAATATTGATTGACTCTTCAATTTGAACATTAAACAAAGGAGAAGATTAATCAAGTTCAATCGGTGCTCTTGACATTCAATAGCACATAACTAATTTAGCTGCTATATTCACATCAAGACGGTTTCTAAGTTTTGAGTGAATTACTCCAAAAACATCCTTTTCATTGACGCTGGGCATGAGAGTAGAAGAGTGATGAATTTAAAAACGTTTTTGCAATATTCCCCAAATGATATTGATTTTTCAATCGCCCTCCACCCTGTCAATGGTTCTTCCAGCTTCTGTGAAGTAATGGTGTCACTTCAGCTTCATAGGCAATCAAAAGAGAAATGCACTCAGGAAATTTGTCAGCTAAATATGACCGAGCACTTTCTTTTTGCACATCAGACAAGCCTTTATATTTAGGGTTTAATAAATAAGCTAAGTAATGAAGTGCTTGCAATTTTTTTAGCATAGGGGTGATGCATCACCCGTGTCAGTAACTGAATCTGATGCTATGCCCTTCAAAACTGTTATGTAATACATTTTTTAGTTATTTTGTATTTCCAATTTAAACTAATATATTCATATTTA
Source organism: Parasteatoda tepidariorum (assembly GCF_982258835.1). NCBI lineage: Eukaryota > Metazoa > Arthropoda > Arachnida > Araneae > Theridiidae > Parasteatoda > Parasteatoda tepidariorum. Next base: position 875,803 of record NC_141761.1, read on the forward strand.
AAAACAATTTTTTTAAATTGGTGTCTTTTTCTGGATCATCCTGTGATCCAGAAATTATAAAAAAAAAAATTTAAAAAAATATTGTGAAAAATAAAAGGTTAATTTTTAAACAAATTTATTACTATTTTTAATTTTGCATTATTTATTTTGTTTGCGAAAACATAACTTATAGGTATTAAAAGCATATTTATATATAAAGGATAAGGTATTCACTTTTGTTGTTCAATGAATTGTAGAGCTTCAAAAATTGTAAACCTTTTCCTATTATATTATTTTCCTTTAATAAGTTAAAGTAAATTGTATAGAAAATATCATATATTTATTGATATATGTAATTATTATGTGTGCATTGGTTACGCATATAGACTTTTTACCAAAGTTCAAGGTTTTGGACATTTTAAGAGCCTAGTTTCCTATCCAAAATCAGTTTAGGACATCTAAAACCCCAACCCTGCTAGTTGAACATTAGTAGTCGTAAACCAAAAATTAGGTTGGCTTATTAAAAAAAGATTGTCTTCTTTTTGACGGAACTCATCGACGTATGTGTCACATGGAGATGAAAATCTTTTATGGTTAACCTGGCCAATTTCCTATCAGTTTTCAACAAAAATAAATCACAAAAGACTCGTATGTTTTTCTATTGTACCAGTTAAGTGCAAACATGTTATTGATTGTTTACTTTTAACAAAAGGTTGTGTCATCATGTGTGATGAAGATTGGAAGAAGTTTTATGATGAAAATCCTCCTCCTGATGAACTGCTTGAAGTTAAAATGCAGTTGACACGTTTCTGCAACTATCATATTTCTAAAGGGAACAAAGTTGTTTTAATTACAGTAAGTTTCTAAATGTTTCTTTTTCATATGTTTTTTTTTGTGTAAAGAATTTTGTATTTAATATGCACCCAATCCCCATGGCAGAAGTGCGGCAACATTGTTGTAGAATATTACAGAGTTCTTTCAGAAAGAATTTTCTTTTAAGAAGTAAAGAATTTTGGTTTTGCAGAAGTAGTAAAGAATTATGGTTTTCTGTAGAAATTTTTTATCTCTAAAATTATAATTAAAAGATGCCTTTTTCGCGCATCCGAGGGGGGAAAAATTATTGTGATTTTTCTACTCGTATTGATAAGAATGAAAAATATAGAATAATGAGGTAAAAAATTTCTTTTCTTTAATCCATGAGGTATTTCAATCGTTCATTAAGACAGTTATTGCTCCGAATTTTTGTTTGTTTTTTCGAAATCCCGATGTCTTTCATTGCTTAGTTCTTATTTATATTCTCGTGAATTAATGAAATATACCGATAATATTACGGCATGCGAAATTCGAATTGTGGATCCCAGAAGTCATTCTTTGACACGCTTGTTTCACACCGATATTCTCGTTGATCCACACTGTATATTTAATTCGCGTGGTTTCGCGTCTATCTTTTTTCCAGTAGTCACTGTTACGGATTACACCCTTTTTTTTCTTTTCGATATGATGATTACAAAATGTGAAAAGGAAATAATTAGTGTGTTTTCTTGTTTAGTAAAATGTGAGAATCTCGCCCATTATATTAGAATTAAAAAAAAATATTACATATTCATTTAAAAATTAAATGCTATTTTATTGGAATAGGTTTTTTTTTTGTAAACACAGCGTTTTTGTTACTTTAAATTTAGTTAGTAACATATATTTGTTATTATTGAAGGTATCTTGCAGAAAGATACGAGTGCTAGAGAGTTTTGTCACAGAAAGCCCAAAAAAATTCTGCCGCAGGGCACCCAATAACTTTTTCAAATTAATTTATTTTTTAATATAATTACTAAGAATTTATTATTAATTTAAAGAATAGAATGAATTAAATACAGTTATAATGACATATGAATTTGTCTTCAGAGTATTATTTTTCTGATTAAGTATTCTTGCAATTTTTATAAGTTTTAAATCTTATGTATATAAAAGTAAGTTAAAAATATGAAGAAAAAAACAAGGAAAAAATTTTAATTTGAAAGACAAGAATCATTAAAATGTTTTTTAAAAATAAATTATAAAATATATATAGAATTAAATATAGAAATCTTCTGTGTGACTTATTATTTTTTTGAATGTTTCTTTTTATTATAAAAATGTGTAGTTAAAATCTGAAATTTAGAAACATGCATAAATATGTAGTAAAATCGCCAGAACTTTAGCCTAATGTCAGGGAACAACAGAGCATTGAAAATTTTTCCACTCCATGATTGAAGAAAAGTTTTTATTAAGGGAATCTAAGGCAGGATTGCCACAGGTGACTAAAATACAACCATTTGCAACTATTTTTAACATGAGGCGACTATGACAACTTTTTTTGCCTGAAAAGGCGACTATTTTCAGGAAAAAGAGACTATTGAGAGACTTTTCTGTACTAGCTATTTTTTTTTTTAGCTGCATAAATTGGGTGGAAAATCTGCACCTCGCAAGATAATTTCTGAACACACTGAACTTTTTTTTCGTAAAAAATTTTGAAAATTTTGGATTGCAAATTTGAGTCTTCACTTTTAAATTGATCAAGCTGCACAGATTCCATTGTAAGTCTATTTCATTTCTTGATCGCCTTTTCAATGAATATTGCTACGAAATTCCGCATGATTTTAAAAAAGAAGAAAAAGAAACAATTTTTTATGTATATATATATATATATACAGTGAAACCTCCGTTAAGCGGACATTCATGGGACTGAAAAATTTGTCCGTTTATGAGAGTTGTCCGTTTACGGGAAGTGTACCCTAATAACGAAATTTAACACCGTAAATTGTTTTTAGAATATTTTCAAAGAAGTAGAAATAATTAAATAATATCTACAAGGATACTATAAATATCTACAAGAATATTTATTTAAACTATAAGAAAGATAAAAAAGAATATATATAGAAGTTTGATATAAATAAATAATTATGGGTGTAGCTACAGATAAATAAATATAATTTTCCTATTAGCATAGATGCTCAAGTTAGACATATGATACCGAATAGGAGCTTTCTGTCCTCAGTCCGTTTCAATTATGCATTAGGTTTACATCCCCTTACACCTACTTATCATTTGATAGGGAACATGGTTCAATACCTTCTTGAAAAAAAACCATTGATTCACAGAAAAAAAGTTATGCATACCTGTAAGTCAGGTGGACCTATGGAGTTGATTATTCACAACTGATCAGTTATCAAGTGTCTGAATAAATGTTTCATTTATATAAACACCTCAAAGATTATACTTCTGTTCTCTTTTTTTTACCCCAGTTGTTTTAAATACAATCTTCAAATTGATAAGAAAATTAAAGAAATTTTCAATGGGGAAGAAGCATTGAGAGATGTCATTTCAACTCCAGGGGTGTCATAACCTGTGTGGTCCAGGTGAAAAGATCAAAAGGTGCCGATGTCAGAATTATTTCAGGAGTGCAGTACCATTTTCTCTCCTTTCTTTACAAAGATAAGGCAAAGTGATAGGAGAAAAATTGATTTTTCAGTGGTGAAATAGCCTAACAATATTTTTAGTTATGGATAAGGCAAAAAATTTTATTTACATGCTTTAAAAATGGTGAAAAGTTGCATTTTTTTTAACTTGCAATTTAAAGCAAAAATAGTTCCTTTTTCAAATTTAGAAAAAGTAGTGTTCGGTTGTAGAGATAGAAAACAACGTTTCAGGACCAAAATGACTGTCCGCGTCCGGTTACGGGAGTGTCCGCTTTGCGGAGAAAGTGCATAATGGTTTATTCATAGAAGATTCCCGGGGAATTAAAAATATGTCCGTATTGAGAGGCGTCCGTCTTGCAGGAGTGTCCATAACAGGAGGTTTCACTGTATATATATATATATATATATATATATATATATATATATATATATATATATATATATATATATTAACGTTTATAAAAATTATCATATTTGCCACCAACTTGACTAAATGGATCATGATATATGACAATTAAGTCATTAACTAAATTTTAGTCATATTTTTGTTCTTATTTTTGGCTACTATCTGTGGCAACTCTGCTTAGGAGAAAATTGAAGTGATTGTCATTTTATTTATTATTGTCATCTTATTTTGATTGTTATTTCATTTTAGTCTGGAGGTACCACTGTTCCCTTAGAGCACAGTACGGTGCGTTTCGTAGATAACTTCAGTGCAGGGAATAGAGGGGCTGCCTCAGCGGAGTATCCTTTTTTTTTTTTTGCTTTTTACTCAGTTTTTCTTTTTTCTTTCTTACAACTTCTTCTTTCTTTTTTTAAACCTATTGTTAAGGGGTAATTCAACTACTACATAAGATAAGTGTGTGTGTGTGTTTTTTAATCTTTTTTTTTGCAACAAAAATAAGCAAATTACAATTCTCTGTCAGAGCACTCCCTCCCACACCTGTTTTTGCTTTTACTTAGCCTTTTACTGTAATAAAGCTATCTATTACTGTAACAAAATGTGTCATTTTGTATTAAACAATGTTTTAATTCATCTTATAAAATTTTAAAACTTTGTCGTATAGGGATACATACTTTGGGGACACAATACTTTTTTCAATTTAATTGTTAAATATGTATTAATTATAAGTAAACTGTTGGGGGAAGAATAATTTGCTAATTGTTAATTGGGTTAAAAATACTCAAAACAATTGTAATAAATTCAGAAAATAAGATCGTGAACATACTTGAAAACCATTTTTATTGAAAATAATCTTATATTTTTGTTTGTTTGTTTATTTTTTTCACTCTTAAGCCAAACAACAAAGTATATATTGAAGCCAAAGCGCAAAAATGATTTTTGTTTGTGAATAGTGCTCCCCTCACACTCTACAACAAAAAATTCTTTCTGTGACTTCTTAAGAGTGACTTCTGTGACTTCTTAAGAGATAAGGGAGGCAATTCTAAGAATGGAACAGTCTTGGGGTGGTCTGCTGCGAGTCTTCTCTTGTCAGAAATGATGGAAAAAATGATAAAATAAGTTTTTTTTTTTTACATTACAGTCGAACTCGTTTATAACGAGCTCGGATTTAACGAGAACTCGGATTTAACGAGGGAAACGAGAATATTTGGTTGGATCAATGTTAAGTCTATGGAACAGAAGTCGCTTTTAACGAGCAAGACCCGGTTTTAGCGAGCAATATTTTTCTGTCTGGCAATCTTTTTTCTCATCTTTCTAGTCTTTCTGTCATATCTTTTTTTTCAAAATGATATGAAATGCGCGAGTTAAAAGTAAGCTGACTAACTATTTTAAATATGTAGATTAATGAAAAAAATAAATGTTTTGGTAAGAATCTTTTCCTTTATTTTTCTTTCCGTTTATATTTCCTTTCCCACACTCGTTTCCCACACTCGTCTTTCCCACTAGCGCAACTAGAAATTTTTTGCTGGTTTGGGGGGGAAGGAATTTAGTTGTCACTAAATTAAGATAAATATTTAATTAAATTAATTAATGTAATTAAAGTAAGTAAGTATTAATTAAATTTTAAGTCAACTCAATCATTTGACCTCCCAAGCCCCCCCCCCTCTTCTGGTTGCACGTCTGCCTTAAGCACTCGGATTTAACGAGTACATGTTACGGTCCCTTTGTGCTCGTTATAAACGAGTTCGACTGTATTTGAAAACCAATAATAAATGGAGAAAATAAGGTTGGAATTTGGAGAAAAAAAATCATTTTACAGGGGTTTATTGCTTCAGAGAATATCAGAATATTAAAGGGAGCAGGACATTAATTCCTATGAAAGTTTGTTGGGACCACAAAACATTATCGTAATAAAGGGAGTTATTGTTGTATTGGATTTTTTTATTTTTAAATATATAATAGGGTATCAGTCCTTTTTTAACTGTTTGGCATTGAAATGATTAACTTCATCCTAAAGTCATCAGGCTCAGCAAGTCAGGGTCAAATGTCTTCAGGGATGTTTCCCAGGCCATCACCAATAGCCCAGCCGTAGTGTGTCAAAAATAATAAACTATTATTTTGCCTCTGTAGAGGCTGAATTTAATGGGGGGAGGTTACTATTCACCTGTGGGGTCTAATTAGAGAAAAATATTTAATATTAAGCGAGTAGAAGGAGATTTCTTTCATAGTAATCCTTTCTTTCACTATTTACGTGACGGAATTTCATGAATCGAGATATATTGTAATCTTGATAGTTTGAAAAAATCAAGAAAATTTTGTAAGGTTTAAGTAAATAGGAAACCATATTGATTTATTTATTCCCCCTCAGAAAAATTTGAAATATAATCGAAAATTTCTTAACGTTCTATCGTTAACGTTTTATTGTTATGTTTGTTTTGTTTTTTTTTAAAAAAAGAACAAAACTTAATAGTGTCCAATGTTAGTTCTTTTTTTCATTTATTTAGAAAATTTTTAAGCACTATTTCCAAATTACTTTCTAACCATGAGTATTTTTATCATTGTTATTTCTATACATTTTACTGTTGTAGTTTAAAGAAAATGCTCAGAAATAAACTTTTTTTTTTATAATAAACCAAGTCAGGATGTCATTTCTTTTTATATATGTTCTCAGTGTCACTTGCTCTAATACCTGAGCTCATGTTCCTACTTAATTTTATACATGTCCTTCTCTATTCTGCTTTATTGTATGCACATACATGCCCCTTGGCAGAATCGTGGCGACATTGTCGCACAGCGGTACCCACTTCTTGCAGAAAGACTTTTCCTGTGGGAATTCCTAAACCTGAGCTCATATTCCTACTTAAATTTATACATGTCCTTCTCTATTCTGCTTTATTGTATGCACATGCATCCCCCTTGGCAGAATCGTGACGACATTGTCGCAGAGCGGTACCCACTTCTTGCAGAAAGACTTTTCCTGTGGGAATTCCTGAACCTGAGCTCATATTCCTACTTAATTTTATGCATGTCCTTCTCTATTCTGCTTTATTGTATGCACATGCATGCCCCTTGGCAGAATCGTGGCGACATTGTCGCAGAGTGGTACCCACTTCTTGCAGAAAGACTTTTCCTGTGGGAATTCCTGAACCTGAGCTCATATTCCTACTTAATTTTATACATGTCCTTCTCTATTCTGCTTTATTGTATGCACATACATGCCCCTTGGCAGAATCGTGGCGACATTGTCGCAGAGCGGTACCCACTTCTTGCAGAAAGACTTTTCCTGTGGGAAGTAAAAAATTTTGGTTTTCTTTCCTGCAGAAATTTGAGTTCTATTTTTTATACAGTTATTGCTATTAATTTCCAAATAGTTTTTTAAGTCATGTATTTTTAATTTGATATAGTTTATTTCAACAACTGAATCTCGAAATCAAAGCGTGCGTTCAGTAACCCCTTTTCGAAGAGTGCGATCGACATGGTTTCGCCTTCGATCTTTTTTCGCTAGTTACTGCTGCAGATTTGGCAATTCTTTTTTTTAATGATTGAATGAATTAATGATTTGCAAAATGCGAAAAAGGAAATCATAAGTATGTTTTCCCTCTACTAAATGAGAGAATATTAGAATTTGGCCATAATATTAGAATTTTTAAAAAAAATATTGCATATTCGATTAAAAAAGTTATGTTATGCTATTTTTACCAAAAAAGTTGTTTTCTTAAGTTGACGTTTTTGTTACTTTAAATTAGTAACATGTATAATTGTTATTTTTAAAAGTATCTTGCAGAAAGACACAAGTATTAGAGAGTTGCAGAAAGCCCAAAAAAATTCTGCCACAGGGCATACATGTATAGGGTGTCCAATAAGTGTTGCAGCAAAGGGCACTTCATAAGAATTCATGCTTGGAAATTCATTTTACACAGGCACTTTCCTATTATGGATGTGCCTTGAGCCTGCATTTATATTTGTCTAAAATACTTTATTTTCATGTTTTCTATCAATTATTGTCGAAAATTGAATTAAAATAAGTTCACAAATAGCTGTTTTATCATAATTAAATGATTTGTTTTTTGTTTTGTTTTTTCTGTTTAGTAGCTGCATCATTGAATTACAATAAAACAGCTAATACTAAACCTATTTGAATGCTATTTTTAACAATACTTATTAGAAAATATAAAATTAAAATAATTTAAATAAATAAAAGTACCCATTCAAAAGCAAGCAAAGAAAGCGACCCTTAAGTGATGTCTTATCATGTGCCCTAGAACAACTTTTATGGGGCATCTTGTATATCATTTTGTATCAGAGATCATTCAAAGATATCAAAGAAAGCTTTTTTTTGTGTTGTGATAAGAGACTTAACTCATCTTTTTTTTGTGTTGTGATAAGAGACTTTATCCTTTACTCATCTTCTTTTTTTTTGAGGTATTTTTTGAGATCAGGATGGGCCGTTATTTTTATGCATCGATCTAAATCTGTAGAGCCATTCCTCCGTAAAGTATCGCTCTCCAAGATTTTGGAATCCAGTTCTTTGTATGAAGGGCCCGATGGTTCTCCGGCAATATCAGGTGCGTCTTTCTAACAAAATGTTTCGTACAGGGTATCTGCGCACCTGGAAAGTCATGGATTTTGCTATGGAACAAAATTTGTCATGATTTTGACAATCTTTTTAAAAAGATCATGGATTTAGGTGACTGAAAAATCGAATTTTTAAAATGGAATTCCCCCCACCCCCAATTTTACAGTCCTCCGATGTTCGGAAGATCTGAATTTGTAACAAAATCCCCACTCATAGTCATATTTTATTAAGATATAAAATGTTTTTATCCTGTTATTTAAAAATTATGGTGTTCTTTCAAAAAATAAAAGAAACATCATTTCGAGTGCGAATTATCTTTTAAACTTCCATAATTTTGGAATTTTTTTATGTACTTATTATATTTTATTTTAATTTTATCAATTTGAAATTCTAGTGTAGGCTTTTTATATTACACTTACTTTTAAGAAGAAATAAAGCAGGTTTACTGCATATATCTGATTGTATTTAGTTATTTGCTTTTTTATTTATTTATTTTTTTTAGCTATTTTATTGCCTCAACTCTTTTTTTACTATGTTTTTTAATTTTAAAATCAATAAATATGAAGATGCAGAATATAACAGTTTAGGCTATACCTATCATTTCAATGAATGTTATAATGCTTTTTTAAATTTATTGTTGTATTTTTGTCGGAGAAAATAGTTTCGGTTAGTCATGAAAAATGCTTGGAATTATTCATGGAAAGTCATGGATTTAAAAATCTAAAATGTAGCAGATACCCTGTTCTTAGCTATTTAAATTATTTACTAAGAAACTTTTAGTAACTATATATTTATATTAAAAAAATTACCTTGAATCAGAATACAAAGTAGATCGGAATGTTTTGTTGTTTTATGCATTTGGAATATTTTGTGGTCCAGAAAAAATATGGTCTTGATTTTATTTATTTTGTAATCAATATGTGCATTATTAAATCATTAATTTTGTTGTACTGTCCATATATTTGAATGAGACATATGTTGTGTGTAGTTGTTCTTTATCTATTTAATTCTTATCCATTTAATTTTTCTTAGTGTCTTTAGCATTTTTGAATGCTTCTACGTTAATTAAATACATGTGTATTCAGTACAGGGCAGGATCTGTGAAGAATTAATTCCTGTTGTGGAGGACTTTAAGAAATACCATAAAGTTGAGAAGATGATTCTAATGGTAGAATTTTCTACGCTGTCATCTTATTTGCACATGCTGTATATAGCTGCTCAAGTGTTGCGATTCATGGGGAAAGATGTCATCCTTTACATGGCGGCTGCTGTCTCAGATTTTTACATTCCACAAAAAGACATGGTATGTAACAAAAATCTTGAATTAATCTTTTTGTGTTATTCCTTTTCTGTAAATCCTTTGCTTAACTTATTCAAAACGTATCGCTTTCTCACACTTTTAAATTCGCATCCTGTCCTCTAATCTATTTTGGGTTCAAGTATGCATTCATTAAAAGTAAGATATTTTCACTTTTGCTTTTTGTGAGAATTGCGCCACCTATTTGATAAACCAATTACAATTAGTAAGTTTTCCCTTATTCCCTAAAATGAAACATTTTGCAGATTTACTTTGCAAGATTTTCCCTAGGTTTTATTGAGGAGCACGTCGATTTCACACCCAATTTGATATCCGTTCTCTGTCTAATAATTAATAAATTTTGTCTATATATATATTTATATATCAGGGTAGCTACCCACCTGGAATTATCAGAGAATTATTTATATTGGAAAAAATCAGGGAAATTTAGATAAAAACCTAGAAAAATCTGGGAATTTTTAATGAAACCTGGAATTTTTTTTTCTTAATTTAAATTATTTTACAGTCCATTATATCCATTTTATTTAGATAGAAATTTATCGTCAAACAGCTGAAATATCATCAACTTAGCAATACTTCATTAAAATTCTCTCCATTATTACCCTGCTAAACTAGAATGCCATATGAAACTTTCTCATGTTGCTAAATGAATGGAGAAATCTTTGATCTCCTTGGAGATTATGGGACTAAGCAGTTTAGGAAAATCAAAAATTGTGATGGAGGTGGAAGAAGGGGTTAGTATATTTGCTTCTGTTCGTAAAAAGAGGGTTTTTCTGTTTTTTATCTTCTAGTCTGTGGGCTGAATTCATTTACTGTTCAAGTTTGTTCCTATGCTTTGGGGATATTTTTTTTTCTTTTAACAAAATTTTTCAGTATTTTTAACTTTATAAAATTCTCCAAAAAATAATTGATTATAATTTAATAATCAATTTTAAGTTGCACTCTTTTTCTGAAAGCTTTTGTACTCCCATCCATTTAATTATTTTTTCTCAGCAAAGCCAATCAATCACTCATTTTCTTGAATCACTAACAGCAAATTTGTTACAATTGTTGCATTGATGCTAATTTTCTGGATTTCATTTTCACCATTTGTAACATATTTGATTTCTAATTTAAAATTCGAATTGTGTATTAATCACAATGTCAGAAGTTCGTAAATATTTTGCTTACATTCCAGAGATGTTATTTCTAAAGCTGTCTCTCCTTTTACCCTAAAAAGCTGGCAAAAACCAAGCAATGCATGGAAAACATGTTAAATGATGAATAACCTTTATGTATATTTATATTATTTATATTTAAAAATTTATTTATATTTGTTCATTAGAAAGAAGGAAAACGAAACTTTGTTTTTTTGCTCTGCATTGTACTGGTACAGGTTTCAAGTTTGGATGACCAAAATTTTAAACTTAATATTAGGTGAACAAGGGATCATTTCCAATGTGAAAATCTGAAGATTTCAAAATAATGAATTGAAATAATAAATTACAGTTTTCAATAAGTTATAGGCTGTTAAATGAAAGGTTACGTCATTTGAAATTTTTAACCGTGATAAGTGAATCTCTTACAAAGTACAGTTTTTTTTAAAAAAAACATTTTATACAAATAATGGAAAAAATAATAATCAAACTGGAATGTAACAAAACAGGTTATCTTGCACAAATGTGTAGAAACATTTCACATTTTGATTTTAAAAAAATTCTCAAAATACACTTTTGATATTTTATGTGCGACACCAAAATACATAATTAATCGTACTGTGTCACTAGGATTTAGCATAATTAAATTATTTTTTCTGTTTGAAGCAAGATTTTGATAGTAATAAATATTTTTATTGTAAATCAATAATTAATTATATTTACGTCTTATCTTTTCATTACAACTATTTTTATTTATTTCCATCTCTTATTCCTCTTTTTCTTTATAAAATTAAATGAAGTAGAAACCATCTAATTATTCCTTTAGGTTAATTTACAATAATGTATTTACAATTCCATTTTTACAATAATTACATATTTACAATAACATCCTCAGTAACCTACTAAAATTTGTTTAACAATGCTGTACTTTAAGTTATTTATATTAAAACTTAAAATTGATCAATGAAGTTTTATTATATTTTCTTAATTTATTTATCTGAGGTAAGCATCTCAGTTTTAATTTTTTTTGTAACAATTTAACTTCATTTAGAACATTTTAAATCAATCATTTTGCTTAGATCCTGAAAAATTTATGTATTTAGAGAAAAATTCAGAACATTCTGTAGTTATTTATTTTTTGCTTATTTATTTTTTATTTATTTATTTGAGTAAAGAAAGAAATACTTTTTAAAAAAAAATAAACCTACTAGCATAGCAAACTACAACAATAACACACTTCCTATTTAGTTTTTAGGTAAATGGGATAAAAATTGTTAGCAGTTATTGGGCCTGTAATTGACAGATGAAACTGGAGAAGTTGTATTAAAAAGTGATTGAAATTTGTTCTAGAATTAATATGAATTTTTTTCTTCATAAATTTGGCGCATCTCTAGTGCTACAATTGGGGACATATACTCTTGTTCACCGCTAGCTATGCCACTAAAAACAAGTAAAAGTTATATTGGTTAATATGGTATGCTTTGAAACATCAAATAGATTAGATTGTAAGAGCTGTACAAAACGATTATTTAATTTTATGCTGGCAATAAATAAAGCTATTAAATTATCATTTTTCCTATGCAATCTTTTTTCCCAGAAGAAACTGTTATAGGCTAATAATATAGTAAAAAATGGTTTGTTTGTTTTTTTCCTTTTAATGTGCTGTGACATTTTTTTCAATCGATTTTTTTTTATTGTGTAAAAAAAATTAGCAACAGCTTTTTTTTTACATGATTCCATTTAAAGAAATATTGGTTAAATATGATTTTTATTTACATTGTTGTTAATATATGTTACACAGTTGAAATTATAATGATTGATTTTTCAACTAACTTTTACAAGATGGAAAATGTTATGAAACACATTGATTCATTCATTCCAGAAGGACATATTAGACAAATTTAAATTTATAGAAGCTATTTAATTGAAAAATAATGTTTATAATATTAAGATTAAAATTAAAATAATTTTCAGTCATTATAATGATTATCATTAACTAAAATTTACATTCATTTGGAAAAATTTATGTCTGACACTGAAGTAAAAACTTTCAAATTGATTATATATCATATTTTACAAGTTAAGAACTGCATATGAATTTCGATTCAAATGTCAGCTTCAAAATTAAGTCAGATTTACATTTAAATTGCAAACAAAGTCACAGAGCTCAATTAAATGAGTAATCGTTTTTTGCTTTCGTGTGATTTACATCGGTCACCCACAATTTAATCCATTTAATTTGAACTTATAATTAGTTTTTATTAAATAAATTGTTTTCCGATTGGTTATGATGTAATAATATTTAACATAAAAATTTCATGATTATAACTTATTTTTTATAAGATAGTTTTTCTAAGAAATTCATGTTAATTTTTTGTGTCTGAGCACATCCCTAATTGATTTAGTGATTAGTTTGTAATATTATCTAATAGTTTTACTCAGTTTAATTTATAAATATTAAGTACTTAAATTCTAATATTGTTTTTAAATAATACAGTAGGATCTGTTTATCTCGAATCTCACAGGAAAGGCAAAAAATTTGAGATGAAGAGGTTTCAAGTTATGCAGGTACTTTAAAAAATTTAATTTAATTAAGAAATTCAATTAAAAGTGCTTTGATTACTTTTTGCAGAAAAATACAGGCATTTCTGTCAATTAATTACACCACATATATCTATTTACGTTTAAAAAAGTACTTAGCATACCTTTAACACTTAAAATAATGTTTTTAAAGATTTTTGACTTCTAACCTTCTTTGTTTGTTATGCTGTTTGGGTATTTGTGCTCGATTATTGGAAATTCGAGGTTTTGAAAGAAAAAATTTTGAGCTATAGAGGTTTTTGAGATAAACAGGTTTAACTGTACTAAGTACTATTAATATATTTTAAAAGTTTTGATTAGTAAATATCAAAAAAAATCTGATTTAAATAAAAAGAATAAATTTTTATTTTTTTTTTAAAAAAAAATTCATGATTTTTTTTCAAAACCTAGTGGATTTGTGATGTTAAATAGCGATTATGTGATTTTAATCCTGCCAATCCTTCATTTTTTGTATTTTATTTTGTAGTCCATCCACAAAATCTGTTCAGATGAAGGTCTCAACCTAAGTTTAAGAGTGGTTCCAAAAATGTTGCAACCTTTAGTACGCTACTGGATTCCAGATGCTTTTGTCATTTCCTTCAAGGTATATTCCTTTTTTGTTCACAGCACATTCTCCTCTCAGCCAAAATAATCCATGCTTAGGTTGCAACAGGTGTTTAACTTTTACTGTCTGCTGCTCACAATAATTATTGTTTCTTAATATAAAAGTTTTTTTTCTTCACTTAAGATATAAATGCTAAAAAGCTTTATTCTCACATCCAAACATTTCTATTAAGATCTCATAGTGAACATAATTAATTTTTCTTTAACACATTTTGAATTTAGAGCAGGGGTTGCCAAACTTCTTTGATCATCGACCCCTACCTAATTTTTCGAATTCTCCATCGACCCCCATAAAAGTAATTTTCTGTTAATTAAAATAAAACTCTATTAGATACTGTGTTTGTACATTTATTTTATGATTTTGAACATTTATTAAATTAATAGTACATAGTGTAACAATAGTTTTATGAGAAATATATTAATGTTGAAATATAAATACCTTAATATTTATGAAATAATAAGTAATTATAAGTAAGTAGAAATAATAAGTAAAGTAACTACGGATTTATTGCTTCTTAATCAATGACATGGGTGTGTCTGGTGTTTTTTTTTTTTTCCTGCAAGGTTCGTTATATTGGGTTCAAAATTGGTCAATTTTAATCTTAAATCCCCTCGAAACTCCACATTTAATTTATTTCTGTTCTTAGTTAAGATTGAATTTACATGACTGAAACCGGCTTCAACCAGCTTGGAAATGCTATCATAAATGGCTGAGCTATTTCCTAAAGTCTTACATATTTTTGCATTATATTTATATTTGTCCAAAATTTGCTTATTGTTAAATTTTTAAAAAGCGTCTTTGCTTCAAATCTCCATAATAATTCAGCAAGCTCATCTTGCAGGTTGATGTCCTCGTTTTCAATTTGAGCAGAAAATGGCACAATAATCCAATCAGGGATGTCAATGTTTTCCAAATCAACAAAACGCAGTTTAAAATCGTCGCTCAATTTTTGAAGATTACCTGTATATAGTTCCAAGTCTTCTTCTTTTATTTCTAATTGTCACATATCTGAAAAATACTGATAATTCTTCGACCAATCGACCCTTCCGATTCGGATCGACCCCCGCTTATGGTAAATAGACCCCTGGGGGTCTAAATAGGCCACTTTGGCGACCTCTGATTTAGAGGTATGTTGTTATAACATGGTGCTTAGCGTTTTTAAAAAGTGCTTAAGGGTACTTATTTTCAATTTTCGTTATTTAAAAGCTCTTAAAGGTGTTTTTTTCATTGAGTATTTTTAAAAAGTACTTAATTTTCCCTTTTCGAAAATGATTTTTTTTCTCTTTACCATGTCGATTTTTACCACATATAATGCAAAAGCGTACTTTTCACATTGTTCTATTCAGCATTTTTGCAATTAATTTGATCACAATTTATTTCGTCGTACCGGAGGTCTATTATGTATGAAAGTACCAATCATTTTACATGTTTGATGAAATACTTAGTTCGCATGTTCGTCGATTGAGCTGGGTTCGGTGAGATTCTTGCACTCGCAACTCAGCTGCATTTTGCAAGATATTCTCAATTTCAGACTTCATTTTTCACCCTCTGATATCGAACCGAAAAATCTCTTGATCATTTTATAATAGCTAATATAATCAGGAGAAAGAGTTCTTTGTCAGAAACTAGCTATTTTATCATGATCATGTAAAGTCTTTAAAAATTATTTTGTATTTTGTTGATGTATATAGTACTTAAAAATATTTTTGTGCGCTTTAAAAGTACTTAAAAGGTGCTTATTTTTTGTTATAAAATTTGGCTACACACCCTGTTTAACAAATATGGTTCTGTGTGTCAAATCAACATGTTGCACATAACTTGTTGCAATGACAATTTCGTGTGGTTTTGATGAAATACGTTTCATTTCCTGAATGAGGCTATATCTGTTATAGCTTTCGTCTATATCTTGCAATCTATTCTATAATGAAAACATCTCCAATGATCATTTAAAAAAAATTTGCTCTTTTAAGGGTAAGAACAAAACCAGGCCCAAAACACTCTTTTGGAATGGTCTTACGCGAGACAAATTTGTTAAACTATTATCCACCAAATAGTTTTCTTTTCCTGCTGAAATTTTTGAAAGATTTGTCTTTTCATCGGAATTATATTGTTTATGAATAGAATAATGAAAAATAATTTCATTATTCAGTTAATATTGTTTATAGCATTTTTAAAAAGTACTTAAAGGTGCTTATTTTCGATTTTCATTTTTTAAAAGCCCTTATAGGTATTTTTTTCCATGGGTGTTTTTAAAAACTGCTTAATTTTCCCTTTTCTGAAATGGGATATTTTTCTTTACCATGTTGGTTTTTGCCACAAATTAAGCAAAAAGATATTGTCCTATTCAACGTTTTCACTTTTAATTCAACCCCAATCTATTTCGGCGTACCATCGGTCTGTAGTGTATGAAAGCGCGATTTATTTGACATGTTTGAGGAAATGCTTGCAGGTCCGCAGTTGGGTATACTTAGCTGGATTCAGTGGTAAGGATTTTTAACTCTTATGTGCAACCCTGCTGCATTTTGCAAGAGATGTTCAATTTCAAACTTCATTTTCTGCCGTCTGTAATAGAATCGAAAAATGATTACAGGGACTAACTAAACAATGTCAAATTTTTTTTCTCTGTTAGCGATAGAAAATTTCATTACTCTTGTTAATTTCATCATTGGTGACGCACCATCATCTTCGTCACTGGAAAGCAAATAAAATCGGATAAAACCATCAATTGTCAAAAACTTGCCAACACTGTCCAATTAGGATATTTTTTCAAAGTGCTTACAAATATTTTTTGAGTGCTTGGAAAAGTGCTTAAAAGGTGCTTATCTTTTGTTGAAAAATTTGGCTACGCACCCTGCTAAAGAAACAACTCTTATAATGAACATTAGATTAATTTAGAAACTGAGGAGAATCAAAAACTGTACCGTTACCCCTTTGGCTGTGATCTCAAAATTTAAATTTAGTAACGGTTACCCAGGTTATTTAGTAGACAAATATCTAATGAATTACAGAAAACTTTCAACATTTAAAACTCATTTTTATTGCACCTCTAAATCTTCAAAAACATAATTTCACACATTTCCAAATGCCAACATGGGAATAAACATTTATACATTAATTAAAACAAAAATGCAACCTTAAAACACTCAAACATAACCTTCAATTTCTACAGTTCAAAAAAGAAATTTTTAAAATAAAAACTGCATTTAACATTACTAAAAACACAGACTTGGTTTATGATATCTACAAATCACCCTTAAATACTGATTGTTCTCCTACACAAAAAAAAACCATAACAGTTCTGAATTTACGGTAAATGATTCCTCGAAAATGTTAACGAAATAAAATTTAAAGTTTTATAAGTACCCTACGGAATTTACTGCTTTCACTCTGGAACCGCCCACCGGAAAGGTAGATGAACTCATGGACAAACTCCTCGGCTAGGATCTCGAAATTTCTCCAGCTATTCTAATTTCAAGCGCCTTAGGCATGTAGAAGGGGGACACCGGACGTCCAGCATAGATTCCTTCGGACTTGGCCCATCGTCTCAAAGATATCGGCTTTTGGCTAATCCCGGTAGTCCTTCCCGCTAGAGACTTCAGTTTAGCTTTCCCTAAGGTTACGATCCACCATCTCCGAGATACTGTCACGAACCACTCCTTCAGCGGACAAACTCCGTATCCCCAGGATACTGCTCAGATTACTTGCTTACTACTGGTACTGCAACTGCTACTAGCCACATTCATCGCTTCTCTTTTATCCTCCCGTCAACAAGGCGAAAGAATCTAGACTGACCTGTTTACCACGTCCAGAGTCATCCCGCATCCGGCGGACGTCAGAACCAAAAAAAAGATCCCTGAGAAAAACCGTCATGAATCCACTAATACCCTATACAAGTTATAATACCATCTTCAATAAATATTAATAAATTTAGTTACATAGATTTTACCCAAAAAATCCCTTTTTAAAAGACTAATTCAAAATTTCTAAAGAAAATATCATTATGATTGAATTTAAACTTTACCGTAGTGGTGCCATCTACAGACAAATAATCTATCTTTAAAAGTATTACAAAAAAAAAACTTATAATAAATTTCAATTTATTACAATACCATCGCCTCACCGAAAAAAAATTAAAATACTTTTAATTTTTTTGAAACACTATAGCACTATGTTAAAATGACCTGGAACACTATCAAGAAATCAAGAAAACTAAATTATTGGTTTCACATAAAAAATTCCGTTTTTTCCTTTTCTCTAAGCTGTTCATAAATAATTCCTACTTAAAGTTCAAAATCTCTAAAAGCACCACGCGGCTTTAAACCTACTTTTAGATCTTTATCACTAAAATCAAATCTGACCCTAACAATGTGCACCTTGCAAGGAAACAGAAAAGAGGAATCAAATATGCGCCAAAGTAGTTTAAACTACACTTAACTTTAAAAAACATTATAACTCAGATTTACACTTAGCAATACCTTTTCCAGCGGCCCATAGGGGGTCAGGAAAAGATTGTACAGCAACGTTATCAATCTTCAGCTTTCAAATTTTAAACATCTAAAGATTCATAATCTGCATTTTCAAAATAACATTAAAAAAAAATGCAGATTATGAATCTTTAGATGTTTAAAATTTAATAATAGCAGAGTAGAATAAAAAAATAAATAGTTCATATTTTTCCTTTAAATTACGGACACAAAATTTTTTTATCGCAAAACAATACCTTTATGACTTTTATTAATTTAATGCTGATGACGACAAAAAAAATAAATAAATGTGTAAAAAATGCATACTACCATGTAATTTTTAGCCAATAAAAATGCTCTGACAACAATGGAAAACTGTTTTAGACCATTTGGGTTTTACATTGCATCGAGATTTCCTTATTATCTGTTTTACATTTCTCATAACAAGTTTATTTTTGTGCTTATTCTGTTCTGTTAATTGTTAATGGAACTTGAACCTAATATTTTTTTAAAATTGTTTTATCATATTAACTTTTAACATATTTTGAAAGTTTTAGATTTTTATTTTTCTTGTTCTTTAAATGTGAATTCATCTTAAATTTGCCGAAATGCATTTTATCATCTTAAAAAGTCTACTAAAAAAGGGTTCCTACTACTAATTACTAATAAAAAATGTAACAATTTTGATCTATAATAAAAGTGTATTTGATTCTTATTTATTTTCTGTTTCTTTCTTAGTTAGAGACTGACTCGACGATTCTTCTAAAAAAAGCTAGGAAAGCCCTAGAAAGATATGGGCACAAGGTAAGTTATTTAATGTTTGCAGAAGTTGTAAGTTCTTTAATTTGTTGCAGTTCTGTTTTTAACAAAAACATTGAATTATTTCTGGAAGAGTACCTATCTTAGACAAACAGTAGGAATGTGTATGTTTGAATATTCTTAGCTAAGTTTCTCCCAGAGTGAAATAAATCCAAAAAGATTTATCAATTATTAAATTTATTTGTAATTGCAATCTAGTTTAAATAAAAGTAGTCATTTTCAAGCTATTTTTATATATAATTTTCAATCAAAACTTGAAAAACAATGATTTGAAAGAAAAAAATGAATTTTTTTAAGGAATTAGAAGAACTGTCATATTTTACTTAAATGAATACAGTGCAATCTAATTTTATAATAAAATAAAGTACTATTATAATAGCATGATCAAAAAAAATTCTTTAATTCTAATGAAATAAAAAAACACACATATTGAATTCAAAACTACAAATGGCAATTCAAATACTGTTAAGTATTATGAGTGCCGACTCAAATAACATAATTATAAAGATTTTTAAAATTTCTGTATAGAACTAGTACAGAGGAAAGACGCATATCCGGAATCAGTGGGACTTCTTGAAGTCCGGATATTAGATTTTTCTGTATAATAGACCCCAAAGTTAACAAAGCTTAAAACGATCTAGTAAACTATCTGAATCTAAGAAGCAAAAAATAAGTAAACATTATTTTTCGGGCAATATTGTTTTAGTATTAGAATGATATCTAATCAATCAAAAATAAAATATTCAGAAAAAATAATTATTACTTAGAATATTGAAAACAAAAAAAAAATTTGGCAGTTATGAAAGTATTAATTGCTCTCTCTGCCATTTTGAACTAGAACGATTCAAGCAAGAAGGGGAAATTCTCGTCATTCGTTAAGGTGGATGTGGAGGAGAGAAATTCATTTCCTTCTTATTTGTCATTCAAGTTGAGGGTGGGGAAGTGATAAATTCTTATTTTCTCTCCCATCATTGGCTATCAATCAAGCATAAAGGCATGGCATGCTGATTGGGTTCTCTTTATTTTTTCTTGCATGACTGTAAGTGACTCTCCCTCCATGTAAACATTTGCTGCATTTACCCTTTATCACAGTATTTCTTCCTTCCCTAACACTCGAATAAAAAGGTTACAGGAAATGCTGCATTGGAAAGAAAGGGGAGGGGGACTCAGTTGTCCTCTTTTGAAAATAAATCTCCACCCTTTCCTGCATTCCAGAGGATCACTAACTGTCACTCCATGGTCTTGATAGATCTTTTCTCCCTTTTCTGTTCATTTATGGGTTCAATGCATAAATCACTAGAAGCTGTAAAAGGAAAAAACATGTCAAAAGTTTTTCGTTTTTTTTTTTAAGAGAGGGGAAGATGAAGAGATGTTTATTTATTTTGATTGTTACAAAGTGTCTGAGAAATCGACCCTTCCAGAAAAGGGACATCACACTGTAACAGTCTCGGAAGTGACCACTCTCTGTTCCATAGTATAAAATTGTTGTCAATGGAAGTCCTTCTTAGGGGTTTCCTCCTTTCACTTCAAAATGTGCATGATTTTTCGCAAACGGTTTTGATATTTCTTTGGTGCGGAAGTGCCACTCGTGTTGACATCGTGAAAACCCGATAGATGAATTAAATTTAGAGTCAATAAAAATGATCTCTACTGATATAATTGTATGTAAAGAAAATAAACAATTATAAACAAATAAAGAATAAACAAAAAATAAACAATTATATTTTATGCTTAATTTTTTATTATAAAAAGGAATTAGTTTTAAAAAGGGTGAAGAGTTTTGTTTGTTTGAGATGTTTAGTTTTTTCTAAAAGTAACTTGATTTTTCTAATTTTATGTTTCATCTCTAAAAATAAATCGTTGATAGCATCGTCTTTAGTTCCCTCTGACTGCAACATGAGACATTAGATCTCTATCAGAAATTGTCAAAAAAAAACTCTCTTAATAAGAACCTCGTGTAAATATTTTGAATATGTTTAATCTACTTATTTGTTTTGTTTAGTTGGGATATTTTTTCATGTTTCCTTAGTTGGATTTTTCCACATTTGGTGCAGAGGTGCGCTGAAGTGAGGTTTTGATTGTCTCTCCTTCAGGGTTTCTTGAACATATATTCTATAGAAAAAATTCCATGCCTACTAAAAGTGGTCATAAATAGAGGTGGTTTTTCCTGTATATATGTGTGACAGTGTATATGTTTGTTTGTGTGAGTGTGTGTATATATATATATATAACATAATAAATAAATACAAGAAGGACAAAAAGAAAACATGTAAAAAATTACAGAACAATGAAAAAAGGGGAAAAATCCAGAAAATAAAAGATATAATCTTTTCATTTGCTCATGCGATTATATCCACAAAGGGGATAGCTTTCTAATATTGTATCAATATACCCAAAGCAAAATATAATACAATATCAATAAAAAACCATTTCTTAAATCGAAGTTAATTTTCTAAAATTATTAATTGTCAACTTCTTTAATTTATCCAGTATAATATTACCTTGCACACATCCATTTTTTGGGCCCATCCTTGGTAACTACCAAATCAAACGCACTTCAGTAAGAATGCACTATAAAACAAAACTCCTCTATTTACGCTTTTACCTCAATTTGTGCTTCTGTTTTCACATTTTGTAATCTGGCAATCGTGTTTCGAAAATATTTAAAATCATTCTTGAAAAATTCCTCATTCATGTAAGTTCATTTGAATTCCTTCAGAGATTTTATTTTATGTTTTGTTCTGGTTTTTTCTTTACATTTTATTTTCTGTTTTTATGTGATATTTTGACTTCATGTGTTCTATTCTATTTGTTTCAAAATAATTTTTTGAGTGCTCCTCACACTCTTGTATTGATATATTTTGCTTTGGCTATAGTGATACAATATTAGGATAAGCACTCTTTTTGCGAATATAATCATGTGAGCTGATGAAAACATTGTATCTTTTATTTTCTGGATTTTTATTAATTCCCCCCCCCCTTTTTTTGGGGGGATTTTTTTCCTTCCTATTTCATTGCTCTGTAATTTTTTCCATGTTTTTTCTACATTTTGAACTCAAATATATCTATCTATCTATATAAAGTGGAGAACAATTTATCCAGAAAACGGAAAGAATTTTGCTTGGTTTTCCCGCTATTTTGAAGTATAGCGATAATGAAAAAAAGGGTGAATTTGACTCATCCTTGAAGTTGGAGGGAAAGGGGTGAATTCTTCTCCTTTGCCCAGAGAAACTTCAATTCTTCCCCTGACTTTGAAGATCATTAGATCAAGAGGAGCAGGGAAGGGACAAATGTTTTACTTTCTGAATGTTTGTTTTGTACAAATGTTTTATCAATGAATGTCCCAGTTAAGGAACTTGAAACTTCTGGCTAAGAGTATTGACATGTGAGATTTATTTTAAATCAACTTTAGTCATAAATTTTTTGTTATCCTTTATTTATTATGATGGATTGTTTTATTATTTCATATTATTTATTATGAACAAAACGTTTTTTAATCACTAGTTATATTCATCTATTTGACATCGGTTAACAAAACAATATATGGGTGATTCTCACGAAACATGACATTCGGACCAAAAAATTTCTTCAAATTTAAAGTCTTCAAAATAATCGAAAATTTTTTTTGTATACTTCTTTAGCTACACTTATTAATGTCTTATAGACAGCAGTGTAGTTTATTGACTTTTGCTCAAGAAAAAAAAATAATAAAATGGAAATTCACCAAATCTTGAATGCCAGGAAAATGACATATTACCTTAGAAGTTTAAGAAGCAGTCATTTTAAGTTAATAGTAAGTAACTCAACTTAAGCCTTTATGTTAGATGGGCCATAAATAGCTTAAATTAATTCTTTTTATCCACTGTAGAAGGAAACAAAAAAAAATTTGTTGCTCATCTGTGCAGAATAAAATGGTGTATAATAATCAATCATTAGATAAATAAATAACTTTGATTACATCCAAGCATATTACAATCATGCATAAACTTGGTATTAGGTTAATATTTGCTTTCCCCCTTTTTAGTATTAGCAGTTAAAAAGAATTTCTGGTAACATTTCAATGTCCTGGCATTCATAAGCCAGGATAATTACAAATTCGCCATTTTATAGCATATAACTTTACCTTAATTTAATATTTTGGCCGAAGATGTTTATAATCTGCAGAAAACAGCAGTATTTCTTAAAATAACTCAGATAAATCTATGTAGTTTTTGTTATTAATAATTTCAAGAAGCCAGGAAAATGACAGCATAAAAACCTACTCACCTTGAGAAAATTTTTGAAATAGATTTTGAGCCAGAAAATTAGTTCTTTATTCATGCAACAAGACATGTTCATATAGGAGGGTATCTAATCAATCTATTAACATAAGATATTGATTCCTGGCGCTATCTATTTTGGTTATAAATCACTAAATAAAAGTAGCCAGGAAAATGACAGATTTTCATGGGACAAACAAATTATTGACGGAAAAATTATTTTAAACGAAGTTTTAGTAAACAATACCCTCTGCGTATATTCTAGAAATGCTTACATAGGATAAGATAAAAAAAATTATATTTTGAAAAATGTATGGGAGGTTTTGAGGCTAGTTATTATTGGAAATATTGTTTGGGACATGCCAGGAAAATGACATTTTGCTATTCAATTTAATTTTTTAAGTATACAAAACAGTCAATGCTAGTGCAGAGTCATTTTAAAATGCTAACAGCAATGCTATTTATAAATTTTTTTAAGAAAAATGTTCTTTTAGTATTATAGTATTAGATCTTGGAGCAAGGGGCAATGAATGTCATGTTTCGTGAGAATCACCCATATGTATATTTTTTTTAATGAATTCTGATTTTTTTAGAAATGCGGTATCATTAGGAAGTTTTTCTTGATGTGGAATCACATTTGCTTTCGTTAAAAATGGTCTTTTTAATTAAAAATAAAATAAAAGGAGAAGATTGTTTATTAATTTAAGCTTCTTTTTTTAATTTGATTATGTCTTTTTGATTTTTTAATTCTGTTGATCTTATAATATTCTGCCTTGTTCCAGGTTTTAATATTTATGTCAGTGCCTTTTTTAAATATCGTTTACGTTCGATAATTTTCAAGTGTTGTTTTTATTTAGATTAATAAGTTTTCCTTTTATCGCCCCCCCCCTGTATAATTAGGCATGAAACATATTGCGATTTTTAATTATTGATTTTGTTTTATATTAGTTCATTTGAGGATTTTAATTATTATCAAAAAATAAATATGTGAATTTTGCACTTTTTAAGCATGTTTTTCTTGTCTTAACTTGCAAAAGTTTTTATCATTTTAAATGATATTTTACTACCATTTTTTTTTTAAATTTGGGATATCTTTTCGTTTTTTTTTTCTTATTTTAAAATGTGTTTCACTTTTTCCTTGAATTTTGGGTTTGATAAAATGTTGATTAAGGGCACTTTTGGCCGATCCAGAAAACCGGGAAATTCAGACATCTGGGATAGCAATGGTCCTGGTTAATAGGTTCTCTACTGTATGTATATATATGTTAGAAAGTTGTAGATGTGAAAAAACTTTACTTTCTGGTATGCTAATTTTAATTTGTTTAAATTTAAGCTATTCTTATGATACTTCTAAACTTTTGCATTTGTCTTCTTTAGTTTCTTCCATTTTGTCCAGCTTCTTCTTGTTTATATTATTTTAGTCTAGTGTCCTTCCAGACAAAATGCCAACCCCAATTCTTAAAATGTGTAAAATTTCACAACATTGAACTATTTTTTGTGCAGGTTGTTCTGTAATAGGAGCACTTATATTATTGTTTTAAAATCCTTATCAATAATAAAAAAATACATAGAGTAAGAAGTGTGGTTTATTGAAGAATGCAAGCCTAAAACTCCAGGAAATTTCTTTTTTTAACCCTGGGTGGACGCACGGAGGTACCCCATATAAGTTCTGATTCTTAAAAAAACTGGACGCCTGCTTATGAGTTTTCCATTCTTATTTGCCTTTTTGTGAATAATTAGAACAGTTATCTGGCACTCTCTTAATAGAGATTTCATCAGTTATTGGGGGGGTCAAAGAAGGACCCATCTTTCAGTTTTTCCACAAATTATGTTATTTCTTGTGGCTGCTGAGTTCAGTGCGTTATTTTTTCTTTCAAATTAAAGTGATTTTTACTTGTTTGCAATGTTCATGGAAGTTTTGCTGCAATAAGTCCAAGAACTGCCTCGCTATCTAACAAAAAATTTACTAATTGTGTTATGAATATCCTCTGCTGTATATCATTAATGGGTGACTGCAAACATGCAGATAATCCGTGTTTAAATTGTGAACTACAAGTTCAAATGTTAAGCATTTTTTGCCTGAAATTGTGGCTTAACTACCACTATAAATATTAAATACCAATTCACTAGTATATAAGACATGTTAACTTGATTCTATCATGAGGTACCTTTTGATAGATGAAGGTTGACATAATCGATTTATAATTCCCCTCAAAATCACCAAAACAAAAAATTAAAAAACTTCCTCAAAAGGAAATTTTTGCTAGAGAAACTACTGGAACTAACAATTTGTGCCTCATTTCTTTTTTTATTCTAGGCAGGTTGTGTGTGAGAAAATAATGTCATGTACATTCATCAAAACAATATTCAGTATTATATTCTAACTACCAGAAAAGATATTCGTTGTTTTATTTAATTTTATAGCAAATAATTAAGCAATAGATATTCCATATCTAAGACTCAAAAGTCCATTAAAAATTGTAATATTTTTTTTAGCAGCTTGTAATTTCATTTGAGGTCATTCCATAACCCCCCTTTACGTTTGTTCCGGTGACATTCATTCCCTCAGGCTAAATAGAACTAGTATTTTACCTTTTTCATTAAAGTTCCCATGATCCAAAACAAAAATTGATTTCAAAAATAAAGTAACTTTTCATCCCTTCTGTAACTTTGCATAACGAGAAAATGTTTCTTCATTGGGAGGGGAAAAAATCAAACATTTTTTTTCTTCTTTGTCTAGCAATTACAAAATGTCGAAAGTAAAGTTGTCTTCAAGAAAGCAATTGAGGCGCATAATAGTCTGAACAGAAAACATGCATGTAAAGGGGACAAACACAATATGTATTCTTCTTTTTCAAATGCACTACAGGTCATCTCTTCCTCTAATGATTGACCTCTTAATGTCTTGCAAAGGTGATCTTTTTGACAGGATTTGCCTGATAAGATGTTTGTATTTTTCATAGACTATATATTTGTTTTTTATAGACTATCATTTTCTCTTATTGGGCCAAATAATTTTTCTTTCAAATATCCTCTCTTCATCTGTTTATGCAGGGTTGCCACAGGCAACTAAAATGCGACTATTTGCAACTGTTTTCGACCTGAGGTAACTATGGCAACTTTTTTTTGCCTGAAAAGTCTAAAAAAGCAGCTATTTTCAAGAAAAGGAGACTATTGGGAGACTTTTCTGTGCTTCTAGCCATGTTTTTTTTTTACCATAAATTGGGTTGACAACCTGTGGCCCGCTGTAGCTTCTGAACATAATGATTTTTTTTTCTTAAAAAAATGAAAAAATTTTGATTCGCAAATTTGAGTCATCACTTTTTAATGAGCTCAATTTGCACAGATTCCAATGTGAATCTATTTTGTTTCTCAATAGCCTTTTCAACAGTTATTGCTACGAAATTCCGCATGATTTTACAGAACCCTATTTTTAATGCAATATTATGATGCGTGAATTTAACTGAATTTTAGTAATAACTTTTCAGTATATATTTGCTAAATCAATTTTTGATAAAAGGGAAAATTTTTTAGAAAGAGTATGTTTGTTTTTTTAACAAAAAATTTTTTTTCTGAATTAATTCTAGTTTTTGAAAGTATTTAATTTTCTGCAAATATACTAATTTTTTTATCTAAAAATTTAGTGCTAGAACACTTAATTAACACACACTAACACTTAATTTTTAAAAAAATTTAGCGCTAGAACACTAACTTTATTTAAAAATTATCATATTAACCATCAACTTGACTAAATGGATCATGGTATATTACAATGAAGTCATTTAATAAAATGTTAGTCATATTTTTTAAAACTTTTTGTTCTTATTTAGTCATTATTATATAAATTTTTGTTCTTATTATATTATTTTTTTCTGTGGCAACCCTGTTTATGTTAGCATTCTCAACCATACACTTGAAATTTAATGCATATTTTCAATAAATCTTTTTAAATGCTGTTACAAGCATATTAGTAATGTTATTTTAATTTTTTGCAGTTGGTCATTGCTAATGAGTTAAAG
Organism: Parasteatoda tepidariorum; assembly: GCF_982258835.1. NCBI lineage: Eukaryota > Metazoa > Arthropoda > Arachnida > Araneae > Theridiidae > Parasteatoda > Parasteatoda tepidariorum. Next base: position 903,432 of record NC_141761.1, read on the forward strand.
ACTAGAAAACAGCGAGTAGTGTTTGTCACCAAAGAAGAAACAAAACAAATAGCTCTGAGTGATGAGGACATGAATGCGGGAAAAGACATAGAGGAAATCATAGTGGCTGAAATTTTGAAAAACTATTCTTCATTTATACAATTATGATGTTTTTTTCAGTTGTTATTTTCATGCACAAACACGGTTTGTAAATTAACAATAAATTTATTTTAATACATATTTTTGGGTTTTTCTTTAACAAGATTGAATTTCTGCTCCTACTTAAGATGGAATTGAAGGGCAAAAGGGTGTGCGGGTCATAAAATGGCTAAGAAATTTGGGAGAGTTGATTCAGGCTTTTCAATGTGTTCTTGTTTGGCTGCTCATCTCACTTTACATTCTCAAAATACCAGTAAAAAGAGTGCATCTTGACATTACACAGGTCTTGCAGAAAGATTTTTCTTTTGAAAAGAAAATTTTCTTTTATTTACTACAGAAATTTACACGTAATATTTGAATCATTCATTCAGATATAATACTTTTTGGTGAGCTTAATTTACGTCCATAGTATCTTAAATCGATTGCATTTTCGGCTGTTACTGCTATTGATTTTCATTTTAAATATATTTCAAGCAATATGGAAAATTCGAATCGTGCATTTGAGTATTTACTTTTTAAGGCAATAATTCTATTGAATTTTCGGCAGTTATTGCTATTGGTTTCTCCGTAGTTTCTGAATCCGATATCTTTTATTCGATATTATTTATTATAGCAACCTCTAGTCTCGAAACGAAACACGCATTTAAGGAAACCAATTCGCTTGATTTCGTAGTCGCTCTTTTTTTGGGGCAATTGCTACTACGGATTTCATGATTTTTAGTAATTTTTTTTTTTTTAATGATTATAGATGAAGGTTGACAAGGACGATAAAAACTCGCCCCACATGGGTGACCCGGACAGGATGTGAACACGCCAGCCTTCCAAGGCCGGATTTACGTATAAGGGGCCCCGAGATGACAAGGGTCCCCAGATCCTACTTTCCCCCCTCTTTTTTTAAAGTTTTATTCGCAGCTGGGGCCCTCAGAAGCGCAAAATGCATTTTCTTTTTTACATTGTCCGACATAATAAATATAAATAAATGACCAAATAAAACAAAAAACTTCGTTGTTATTAGTAGGGAACATATCATCTTTCAAGCAATTTGAGCATTAACAAATTACTAATAAATAAACAATTTTTTAGTTTAAAAGGTAAAAAAGTTTTTTTTTACCCCATCATTCGATCATCAGACTATTTAATATCCGTTTCTAAAGATCAGAATTCCCTTTTATTTTACTTTAAAAATGTACAAATGATATATTTAATGCTTTCGTGTGATATGCAGCAGTTTTAAATAGCACTTTAAAATATCTGAAAAAGGACAGAAATTGTCAGTTAAAAAAAAAATTAACTAATACTTTTGAATAAGAATTTAAATAACTACACACGTTTGTTTTGCTATCTCATTCTATATAACATTATTTAGAGTAGACAGTTGCGTGGGGGTGTGGTGATGAAGTAATAAAAGAGGCAATAACAAAAAAGCAAATTTCATTTCAGTTAAAATCCTCAATATTATATTTTTAAACTCCTCGAAAATGTAGTAATAGAGGTATACAAATTAGCTGTCGCAAACAAATTAATATTAAGTAAGAACGAAACATAAATGATACCGAAATATGCTGAATCACAAATGAGACCGGGATGAAAGACATCGAAACCTATTTGATTGTAATAGTATAACTAGAAGGTGTTTCTAAAATTCTGAAATCTATCAGGCTTTAATTTTTTTTTCTGTCACAAACTTTATCTGTAATTAAAAATAATAAATTCGTTAGATTTCAATATTCGTTCTGTTTTTTTGTTGATTAAATGTTAAACATTAACAGATACTTGTCTTTTAAAACATTTCATTCTATAATAAGATAATTATTCTACAATTGTAATTATCTAAAACTAATTGCTAATTGATAGCTGATACTGATACTTTAAACAGAGCTGATACTTTAAACCCGTATGACATTTATTCTCTCTGATATTTAATAGACCCTTTAAAAAATCCTTAAAAATATAAGCCAAAAATTTACATAAATAATTACAATTTTTTTTCTTGCACTAAAATTTAACAAATATACTTAAAATAATTAAAAAGAAAGCAAAAATAATGAAGAAATATTTTCAATATAAACATCAATTAAATAATATCAGCTTACGAAATGTTCTTTTTATTTTTACAAACAGTATTAATATAACGGCCCTCACCTGCTCGAGGGGCAGCTGGATTGGGTTCAGAATTACAAGGCTACGGAGTTGAATAAGTAGTCGTAAACTCGAATTTGGGTCCTCTGTGCAATGACTCTTATAAAATAAACTATTAAATTTGGCCGGGACAGCCTGGTTGATAGGGCAATGACCTCTTGTTCGTGAGAATGGGAGTTTGAATCCAGCCGGCAGAAGAATACCCGTGTGTAAAATGGTGACTGGTGCATGTTAAATATGTCGGGGTCACAAAGTCCTCATAACAAATAAATACCTCTGGGTACTAATCTAGCAGTTCCCTTGTCTTCTGGATTGGGTTCAGAATTACAAGGCTACGGAGATGAATATTAGTTGTCGTAAACTCGAAATTGGGTCAGCTGTGCAATGACTCTTATAAAATAAACTAATAAATTTGGCCGGGACAGCCTGGTTGATAGGGCAATGAACTCTTGTTCGTGAGAATGGAAGTTTGAATCCAGCAGGTAGAAGAATACCCGTGTATAAAATAGTGACTGGTGCATGTTAAAACTGTCAGGATCACAAAGTCCTCCAAGTTCTCATGAAAAATAAATACTTCTGGGTGCTAATCTAGCAGTTCCTTTGTCTTCTGGATTGGGTTCAAAATTACTAGGCTACGGAGTTGAATATTAGTAGTCGTAAACTCGAAATTGGGTCGGCTGTGCAATGACTGTTATAAAATAAACTAATAAATTTGGCCGGGATAGCCAGGTTCATAGGGCGTTGGACTCGTGTTCGTGAGAATGGGAGTTTGAATCCAGCCGGCAGAAGAATACCCATGTATAAAATGGTGACTGGTGCATGTTAAATCTGTCGGGGTCACAAAGTCCTCATAACAAATAAATACCTCTGGGTACTAATCTAGCAGTTGCCTTGTCTTCTGGATTGGGTTCAGAATTACAAGGCTACGGAGTTGAATATTAGTAGCCGTAAACTCGAATTTGGGTCCGCTGTGCAATGACTCTTATAAAATAAACTAATAAATTTGGCCGGAACAGCCTGGTTGATAGGGCAATGAACTCTTGTTCGTGAGAATGGGAGTTTGAATCCAGCCAGCAGAAGAATACCCATGTATAAAATAGTGACTGGTGCATGTTAAATCTGTCGGGTCACGAAGTCCTCCAAGTTCTCATAACAAATAAATACCTCTGGGTGCTAATCTAGCAGTTCCCTTGTCTTCTGGATTGGGTTCAAAATTACTAGGCTACGGAGTTGAATATTAGTAGTCGTAAACTCGAAATTGGGTCGGCTGTCCAATGACTGTTATAAAAAAGACTAATAAATTTGGCCGGGATAGCCAGGTAGATAGGGCGTTGGACTCGTGTTCGTGAGAAGGGGAGTTTGAATCCAGCCGGCAGAAGAATACCCGTGTATAAAATAGTGACTGGTGCATGTTTTATCTGTCGGGGTCACAAAGTCCTCCAAGTTCTCATAACAAATAAATACCTCTGGGTACTAATCTAGCAGTTCCCTTGTCTTCTGGATTGGGTTCAGAATTACAAGGCTGCGGAGTTGAATATTAGGAGCCGTAAACTCGAAATTGGGTCCGCTGTGCAATGACTCTTATAAAATAAACTAATAAATTTGGCCGGGACAGCCTGGTTGATAGGGCAATGAACTCTTGTTCATGAGAATGGGAGTTTGAATCCAGCCGGCAGAAGAATACCCGTGTATAAAATAGTGACTGGTGCATGTTAAAACTGTCAGGGTCACAAAGTCCTCCAAGTTCTCATTATAAAAAAAAATACATCTGGGTACTAATCTAGCAGTTCCCCTGTCTTCTGGATAGCGTTCAGAATTACAAGGCTACGGAGTTGAATATTAGGAGCCGTAAACTCGAAATTGGGTCCGCTGTGCAATGACTCTTATAAAATAAACTAATAAATTTGGCCGGGACAGCCTGGTTGATAGGGCAATGAACTCTTGTTCATGAGAATGGGAGTTTGAATCCAGCCGGTAGAAGAATACCCGTGTATAAAATAGTGACTGGTGCATGTTAAAACTGTCAGGGTCACAAAGTCCTCCAAGTTCTAATTTAAAAAAAAAATACATCTGGGTACTAATCTAGCAGTTCCCCTGTCTTCTGGATAGTGTTCAGAATTACAAGGCTACGGAGTTGAATATTAGGAGCCGTAAACTCGAAATTGGGTCCGCTGTGCAATGACTCTTATAAAATAAACTAATAAATTTGGCCGGGACAGCCTGGTTGATAGGGCAATGAACTCTTGTTCATGAGAATGGGAGTTTGAATCCAGCCGGCAGAAGAATACCCGTGTATAAAATAGTGACTGGTGCATGTTAAAACTGTCAGGGTCACAAAGTCCTCCAAGTTGTCATTTAAAAAAAAAATACATCTGGGTACTAATCTAGCAGTTCCCCTGTCTTCTGGATAGTGTTCAAAATTACAAGGCTACGGAGTTGAATATTAGGAGCCGTAAACTCGAAATTGGGTCCGCTGTGCAATGACTCTTATAAAATAAACTAATAAATTTGGCCGGGACAGCCTGGTTGATAGGGCAATGAACTCTTGTTCATGAGAATGGGAGTTTGAATCCAGCCGGCAGAAGAATACCCGTGTATAAAATAGTGACTGGTGCATGTTAAAACTGTCAGGGTCACAAAGTCCTCCAAGTTCTCATTAAAAAAAAAAAATACATCTGGGTACTAATCTAGCAGTTCCCCTGTCTTCTGGATAGTGTTCAGAATTACAAGGCTACGGAGTTGAATATTAGGAGCCGTAAACTCGAAATTGGGTCCGCTGTGCAATGACTCTTATAAAATAAACTAATAAATTTGGCCGGGACAGCCTGGTTGATAGGGCAATGAACTCTTGTTCATGAGAATGGGAGTTTGAATCCAGCCGGCAGAAGAATACCCGTGTATAAAATAGTGACTGGTGCATGTTAAAACTGTCAGGGTCACAAAGTCCTCCAAGTTCTCATTAAAAAAAAAAATACATCTGGGTACTAATCTAGCAGTTCCCCTGTCTTCTGGATAGTGTTCAGAATTACAAGGCTACGGAGTTGAATATTAGGAGCCGTAAACTCGAAATTGGGTCCGCTGTGCAATGACTCTTATAAAATAAACTAATAAATTTGGCCGGGACAGCCTGGTTGATAGGGCAATGAACTCTTGTTCATGAGAATGGGTGTTTGAATCCAGCCGGCAGAAGAATACCCGTGTATAAAATAGTGACTGGTGCATGTTAAAACTGTCAGGGTCACAAAGTCCTCCAAGTTCTCATTTAAAAAAAAATACATCTGGGTACTAATCTAGCAGTTCCCCTGTCTTCTGGATAGTGTTCAGAATTACAAGGCTACGGAGTTGAATATTAGGAGCCGTAAACTCGAAATTGGGTCCGCTGTGCAATGACTCTTATAAAATAAACTAATAAATTTGGCCGGGACAGCCTGGTTGATAGGGCAATGAACTCTTGTTCATGAGAATGGGAGTTTGAATCCAGCCGGCAGAAGAATACCCGTGTATAAAATAGTGACTGGTGCATGTTAAAACTGTCAGGGTCACAAAGTCCTCCAAGTTCTCATTTAAAAAAAAAATACATCTGGGTACTAATCTAGCAGTTCCCCTGTCTTCTGGATAGTGTTCAGAATTACAAGGCTACGGAGTTGAATATTAGGAGCCGTAAACTCGAAATTGGGTCCGCTGTGCAATGACTCTTATAAAATAAACTAATAAATTTGGCCGGGACAGCCTGGTTGATAGGGCAATGAACTCTTGTTCATGAGAATGGGAGTTTGAATCCAGCCGGCAGAAGAATACCCGTGTATAAAATAGTGACTGGTGCATGTTAAAACTGTCAGGGTCACAAAGTCCTCCAAGTTCTCATTTAAAAAAAAAATACATCTGGGTACTAATCTAGCAGTTCCCCTGTCTTCTGGATAGTGTTCAGAATTACAAGGCTACGGAGTTGAATATTAGGAGTCGTAAACTCGAAATTGGGTCAGCTGTGCAATGACTCTTATAAAATAAACTAATAAATTTGGCCGGGACAGCCTGGTTGATAGGGCAAAGAATGGGAGTTTGAATCCAGCCGGCAGAAGAATACCCGTGTATAAAATAGTGACTGGTGCATGTTAAAACTGTCAGGGTCACAAAGTCCTCCAAGTTCTCATTTAAAAAAAAATACATCTGGGTACTAATCTAGCAGTTCCCCTGTCTTCTGGATAGTGTTCAGAATTACAAGGCTACGGAGTTGAATATTAGGAGCCGTAAACTCGAAATTGGGTCCGCTGTGCAATGACTCTTATAAAATAAACTAATAAATTTGGCCGGGACAGCCTGGTTGATAGGGCAATGAACTCTTGTTCATGAGAATGGGAGTTTGAATCCAGCCGGCAGAAGAATACCCGTGTATAAAATAGTGACTGGTGCATGTTAAAACTGTCAGGGTCACAAAGTCCTCCAAGTTCTCATTTAAAAAAAAATACATCTGGGTACTAATCTAGCAGTTCCCCTGTCTTCTGGATAGTGTTCAGAATTACAAGGCTACGGAGTTGAATATTAGGAGTCGTAAACTCGAAATTGGGTCAGCTGTGCAATGACTCTTATGAAATAAAGTAATAAATTTGACCGGGACAGCCTGGTTGATAGGGCAAAGAATGGGAGTGTGAATCCAGCCAGCAGAAGAATACCCATGTATAAAATAGTGACTGGTGCATGTTTTATCTGTCGGGGTCACAAAGTCCTCCAAGTTCTCATAACAAATAAATACCTCTGGGTACTAATCTAGCAGTTCCCTTGTCTTCTGGATTGGGTTCAGAATTACAAGGCTGCGGAGTTGAATATTAGGAGCCGTAAACTCGAAATTGGGTCCGCTGTGCAATGACTCTTATAAAATAAACTAATAAATTTGGCCGGGACAGCCTGGTTGATAGGGCAATGAACTCTTGTTCATGAGAATGGGAGTTTGAAGCCAGCCGGCAGAAGAATACCCGTGTATAAAATAGTGACTGGTGCATGTTAAAACTGTCAGGGTCACAAAGTCCTCCAAGTTCTCATTAAAAAAAAAATACATCTGGGTACTAATCTAGCAGTTCCCCTGTCTTCTGAATAGTGTTCAGAATTACAAGGCTACGGAGTTGAATATTAGGAGTCGTAAACTCGAAATTGGGTCAGCTGTGCAATGACTCTTATGAAATAAAGTAATAAATTTGACCGGGACAGCCTGGTTGATAGGGCAAAGAATGGGAGTGTGAATCCAGCCAGCAGAAGAATACCCATGTATAAAATAGTGACTGGTGCATGTTTTATCTGTCGGGGTCACAAAGGCCTCCAAGTTCTCATAACAAATAAATACCTCTGGGTACTAATCTAGCAGTTCCCTTGTCTTCTGGATTGGGTTCAGAATTACAAGGCTGCGGAGTTGAATATTAGGAGCCGTAAACTCGAAATTGGGTCCGCTGTGCAATGACTCTTATAAAATAAACTAATAAATTTGGCCGGGACAGCCTGGTTGATAGGGCAATGAACTCTTGTTCATGAGAATGGGAGTTTGAATCCAGCCGGCAGAAGAATACCCGTGTATAAAATAGTGAATGGTGTATGTTAAAACTGTCAGGGTCACAAAGTCCTCCAAGTTCTCATTTAAAAAAAAAATACATCTGGGTACTAATCTAGCAGTTCCCCTGTCTTCTGGATAGTGTTCAGAATTACAAGGCTACGGAGTTGAATATTAGGAGTCGTAAACTCGAAATTGGGTCAGCTGTGCAATGACTCTTATGAAATAAAGTAATAAATTTGACCGGGACAGCCTGGTTGATAGGGCAAAGAATGGGAGTGTGAATCCAGCCAGCAGAAGAATACCCATGTATAAAATAGTGACTGGTGCATGTTTTATCTGTCGGGGTCACAAAGGCCTCCAAGTTCTCATAACAAATAAATACCTCTGGGTACTAATCTAGCAGTTCCCTTGTCTTCTGGATTGGGTTCAGAATTACAAGGCTGCGGAGTTGAATATTAGGAGCCGTAAACTCGAAATTGGGTCCGCTGTGCAATGACTCTTATAAAATAAACTAATAAATTTGGCCGGGACAGCCTGGTTGATAGGGCAATGAACTCTTGTTCATGAGAATGGGAGTTTGAATCCAGCCGGCAGAAGAATACCCGTGTATAAAATAGTGAATGGTGTATGTTAAAACTGTCAGGGTCACAAAGTCCTCCAAGTTCTCATTTAAAAAAAAAATACATCTGGGTACTAATCTAGCAGTTCCCCTGTCTTCTGGATAGTGTTCAGAATTACAAGGCTACGGAGTTGAATATTAGGAGTCGTAAACTCGAAATTGGGTCAGCTGTGCAATGACTCTTATGAAATAAAGTAATAAATTTGACCGGGACAGCCTGGTTGATAGGGCAAAGAATGGGAGTGTGAATCCAGCCAGCAGAAGAATACCCATGTATAAAATAGTGACTGGTGCATGTTTTATCTGTCGGGGTCACAAAGGCCTCCAAGTTCTCATAACAAATAAATACCTCTGGGTACTAATCTAGCAGTTCCCTTGTCTTCTGGATTGGGTTCAGAATTACAAGGCTGCGGAGTTGAATATTAGGAGCCGTAAACTCGAAATTGGGTCCGCTGTGCAATGACTCTTATAAAATAAACTAATAAATTTGGCCGGGACAGCCTGGTTGATAGGGCAATGAACTCTTGTTCATGAGAATGGGAGTTTGAATCCAGCCGGCAGAAGAATACCCGTGTATAAAATAGTGACTGGTGCATGTTAAATCTGTCGGGGTCACAAAGTCCTCCAAGTTCTCATAAAAAAATAAATACCTCTGGGTGCTAATCTAGCAGTTCCCTTGTCTTCTGGATTGGGTTCAAAATTACTAGGCTACGGAGTTGAATATTAGTAGTCGTAAATTCGAAATTGGATCGGCTGTGCAATGACTGTTATAAAATTGACTAATAAATTTGGCCGGGATAGCCAGGTTGATAGGGCAATGAAATCTTGTTCGTGAGAATGGGAATTTGAATCGAGATGGCAGAAGAATACCCGTGTATAAAATAGTGACTGGTGCATGTTAAAACTGTCGGGGTCACAAAGACCTCCAAGTTCTCATGAAAAATAAATACCTCTGGGTGCTAATCTAGCAGTTCCTTTGTCTTCTGGATTGGGTTCAAAATTACTAGGCTACGGAGTTGAATATTAGTAGTCGTAAACTCGAAATTGGGTCGGCTGTGCAATGACTGTTATAAAATAAACTAATAAATTTAAGAATAAATATAACACAATAACAATTCAGTTTAAACCATGAACGCGTGTCAGAACTTATGATCGAATTAAAATGAAAAAAAAAAAATAATTCTAGAAAAAAAAACATTTTTTTTCATTGGTGCCCCTCTTTACCTCGGTTGCCCTACCCACATGCTTAATCCGGCCTTCTCCCCTTTTATGAACCTATACCAGTGTTTCCCAAACTTATGACTTTTGTGTATCCTTTCTAAATTTTTCGTAGCGCTGTTCACCACTCATAAAAAAATGAATGTATTTTTGCTATAAAAAAAATTGCACAAAAGTTCAAAATCATAACTGGCTGTTGACACCACTCATTATTAAGTCTGCAAAAAATAGACAATAGAAAAATACGTCATCGTAAATTTTCCTTGCCTAGCTTTCTTTTTAGATAAAAATTTTTTGAAATTTTCGTTTGTTGCAAGATATTTCGCGTAAGAACGCGTACCACTGCTAAACTGTTCCCGTACCCCTGGGGATACGCGTACCACAATTTGGGAATCACTGACCTATACTATTCAAACTCGGTCAGGTATTCTATTATAACATATACTATATCAACGGAAATAATTTGTATACGCAAATTATGGGGTCCACAATCATGCATAATATGTATGCATATATTTCTGATTGCGTTTTAGTCCCGCAGTGGACTGATCGTTAAGGCACGGTTCCCAGCAGATCACCGAAGTCAAACATCACTGTCTGCGGTCAGTGTGCGGGTGGGTGACCACTTGGATCAGTCTGCGTAGGGACCGAGGGTGGGCGGTATGGGTCCTCGTTAAACTGTTCTACCGTAAAGTGCTCGACTTCGCGTGCAGGCCGTCGGGCTACCGAAGCGGGGGTGCCATCCCCTCTGCGGAGGATCAAAATTGTGATGGCATGTCTTCGGATCATCCTCAGGGATGTTTCCCAGACCGTCGTCAATAGCCCATTGTGCAGCTCTAGTGCGACGTAACTGAACAAATCAATCAATCAAGCGTTTTAAAGCGTAGAAATTGTTGATCATATACTGTATAAATACATGGCCTCAAATCTCCCCTTTATATTAACCTATACTATTCAAACTCGGTCAGGTATTCTATTATAACATACTATACAACTCTACCAAAGGAAATGAATATACACAAATTAGGGGGCCCACAATGTGGTATAATATGTAAGAATATATTTCTAAGTGCGTTTTAAAAGTTGGAATTTATTTTCAAATTCGGTCAGATATGTTAGAATACTTTTGTATCAAAATAATTTTTATATCCGTCGTTGAACAGTCGATCCAATTTTGTTTAAACGACTACTTACGTCAACGTCGTAGCCTTATAATTTAGAAGACAAGGAAACTCCAATACCCCCAGAGGTTATGGAGGATTTTGCGACTCGATAGATTCAACGTGCATCAGTCAGCATTTACTAAATGGTCTTTGGCCGGACTGGGATCGAACCCACGAAGACATGGGTCCAGTGTCTGATTTTGTAACTTAAAATAATCATCTGCACTAATTAACTAGCCTGTATGAGGATACTCCCTCGAACCATTAACAATGAGTACTAGAACGTAATGAGCTATTCAGGGTGATCCTTTTTTTTTGGGTGCACTGTACATATTTGACTCCAAAAAAAAAGATATGAGTCCTAAAACGATCATTAGAAAAAAAATTATTCAGGATGGACCGTTTTTCGAAGAAGAAACATCAAAGAAGACAACAAAAAAAAAAGTTTAGCTAATTACCTCGTGGAACTTTTTAGAACTAATTTTTGAAAGTCATTCAAACATTGTGAAATGTCAAATGATAAGATATAAACTATAAGTTTGTCAAGAGTATTAACTAATCCAACAAATTGAAGTATAATTTTAGACTAATTACTCTCATAAAAATGTAATAGTAAGGTGAAATTCCTATATATATATATTTCTGAAATAAAAATTTCAGTTACATTTAAAACAATTTTTCATTAAATTGTACTCTCGTCGGTCCAAAAAGTAAATTATAATGTTTGGAATGATTATGAATACTTAATTTGGGATATATTAAAACTGCCTACACATTATTTTAGTTGAAAAATTAATTTTGACTTTTGGCCAAAGATCATAGTCTTCTGGCCCACAGTGATTTGGAGTGAATGAGTGAGGAAAAGACAACAAAGAAAATCTATAAAAGAAAACTTGAGTGAAAAAAAGTATACCCCCGCCCTTGTAAAAGATTAGTAAGAAATCTGGAGAGAAAAAAAAAATTAGAGGATAAAGGACCAGAAAAAAGTTGAGTTGTGTGGTAAAGTAAATCAAAGTCAGGGTGCATCTTTCAACAAAAAATAAGCACCTTTTAAGCACTATATACATTACAAAATAATTTTCAAAGACTTTACATGGTCATGATAAAATAACCAGTTTCTGACAAAGAACTATTTTTCTTGATTATATTAGCCATTATAAAAAGATGAAGAGGTCAGATATCAGAGGGTGGAAAATGAAGCCTAAAATTGAGAACAAAATGCAGCACAGTTGCACACGAGAGTGCAAGAATCTCACCGAACTCAGCTCAGTTTCCACACCATAAACCACAATCAGTTTCAGATCAATGGATTGTACGTCGCAAATGATCAAAACAATATATGACAAAAAATTTGCATGTGCAAGGACAAAAACCGAAGCAATTATTTGAAATGTTTTTTTTCACCATATTCGTTTTCACAACTGCAAAAAGAATTAGAAAAATGCGTCCAACCACAAAGATTTAAAATTATTTCCCACAATTGTTAGATTTTTTTTTGATCCAGAAACAGGAATTAAAATTAGAATATTAGATTTTGTTTCATTGCCGGGTGAAACTTCACAAATAATTTTTAATTCAATAAGTACTATTTTAAAAAAGAATAATTTGTGCGGATAACACTAACGCAAATTTTGGAGGAAAAGCTAGAACGTTTTTACGAAACTTAACGAACATTTGACCCAAAAACTTTTTGGAGTAGGTTGTGCAGCGCACATTCAACATAATACTATTCAAACAGCTTCTCACTTACTTCTAGTTGATGTTGAAAATATTATTGCAAAAATTTATTAGTATTTTTATGTACATACTGTGCGTGTTGAAAGTTTGAAGGATTTTTGTGAAAGCTCAGAAATCGAATATAAAAGAATTCTTAGTTACAGCAAAACACGATGACTAGCTCTTTTACCAGCTGTAGAAAATATTTTAAAAATATACGAACCATTAAAATCATATTTTATGGGAATATGTGTAAAAATCTGTTGAATGTATTAGTAACCACTTTCCGAAAAATATTTGAGAAAATGATCTTTTTGATGAGGTGTCATTGGTAAAAAGATATGTTTTAAATGTTGGTTGTCTGTAAATGTGGAAACAGACAAAAAATGGACGGAGTTATTCCTTCATTTTAAACAGAATAATATTCCTTATCAAAATATTTTGAAAATTGTAGAATTCGCGCTCTCCTTTCCAGGAACAAATGTAGCAACAGAATGCGTTTTTTCTAGTATCAATAAAATATGCACAACTAAAAAAAAGCAGCTGAACATTGAAACTTTAAAATCTATATTAAGTGTAAAATATAATTTGACCAATTCTTGTGAAATATTTCACATTTCAATAAATGATCCGTATCTATTGCAAAGTATTCACTCGGATCAAAAATGTGATCGTGAAAGAAAATCATAATTTTTTTAAATAAAAAATTTCACTTGATTAAAAATCATGGTGTTCAAATTATTATTTTTTACAAATATTTTTATAGTTACCAATAATTAATACATTTTTGTACAAGTATATGAATGGGTACAATAAAATATATATAATTGTAATTCTCATTTCATCCCGCTTTGTCTCAAAGAAAATGTGGTCACTTTAACCTTTAAGGACTTTTAAAAAAGGATAATCGAAAATAAGCACCTTTTTAAAAACGCCACGTACCATGAAAGTCCTTCAAAGGACTGTAGAGCCGAGGAGTAGAAGAAAACAGCCTTTAAGAAGCAACTGATTTCATTTGCCATAATTTTCATGCAAACCACAAAATGGTCATTTATATTTTTTGTATTCAGTTCATGTGCGAAATTATTTTAGTTGTTTTTGAGTCGAACACATTCTAAACATTTTTCTGAAAACTAAGATTATAAAATATAGACAATAAATAAATAAAGACAAACTTGGATTAAAAACTAGTTTTATTAATAACATTATCCATCAAAAAATTAATATTTCCAATATTTCAACATTACTATAAACACACTACTGGCCAAAAATAAAAAGTAATTGCTTCTTGTGTTAAATACTCATAATGCAAAATAAAGATTTTATTTCAAACACATAGCTGCCAATATTTTAAATACAATTCAAAAAAACATCGCATTTACATATACAGGCATGAGTTTGATAAAGTTTATCCAGAATATCATCGTTTTAATAAAATCACACACATGTGGAATTTTTAAATCACGATGTGAGATTTTAAATGGCTCGAACATAAATCGCGTTCTTACAGGTAGGATTAATTTGATAAGAAAAAATGAATGATTTTTTTCAGGAATAAAAAAAGCAAAAATTCCATGGAAAGTGGAGAAAACTCATCCCTGTATATAGGCGAAATGAACTTTTTCCATCCAAGTTTGAGCCAAAATTTAAACCATTCCAATAAAGCATTTTAAATCTATAGCATTAAAAATTTATTCAATAAGTTCATTGAGACAAATATCCAGTTTCAAAAAATGATTTTGACTTAAGTACATCATTACGAGGGGACATGCATTATCACTTCTATTGAAATACTTACTAAACAGTCCGTCATTTATCATTTTCATATTCTGAAAAATCATCTGCATTACTTTCGCTCGGAAACACCATTTTTTAAAATTCTTTTTTCTATGTTAATTCATCAACCATTGTATATACAACTGAACAAAACATGTCTGCAGTCCCACAAATAGAAAAACTCCCCAAATAAATATTGGCAAACTTCCAATCACAGCAGATTATCATTATTATTTTGCGTTGTTTCTGACCGAATAAAAACGTGATAAAACAAAACGTATTGACGCATTCAACCATGCACGAGTTTACTTGGAATAATAAATATTTACAATCTATACATACCCAAGTTATCTCGGGATAACCAAGGAAACGGTTAACCCGCATCTATAGTTTGTAACGAACAGTCCCTCGAAAAACGATCGATCGAGATTTTACCACGTTTTAGTCCCACCCACCCCACATCCAGATATTTTTTCTTTTTTTCTTTATAACGTTTCTGCTACCTTAAACATGAAAATCAATCATGCAAACATTAAAAAAAAAAAAAAATTCAAATATTTTCAGGGTGCGTAGCCAAATCTTTGAATCAAAAATAAGCACTTTTTAAAAACTTTTCAAGCACTTTACAAAATTTTTAAGCTCTCAAAAAATTCATATTCAATCAATGATATTATTGAAAAACAAAAACTTTTTATAAACAGTTTTAGCGTTAAAAAAAAAACAAAAAAAAAAAAAAAAAAAAAACGGGCGTAAATCGAAACAATCAGTACTTTCCCACATTACCGAGTGAATTCAACTTGACCCTGAACTCAGAACAAAAGTACCCTTACCCCCTACGTCAAAAAAAAAGTGTTAGAAGTAAAATAAAATAAACAAGAACAAAATTAAAATAAATTAATATAAGAACATTTCATAAGGATCTGATATTCTTTATCCAAATTGGAGCACTCGGGTTTCGGTTTAAAGTGTGCGCGCATGCACAAGTCATAACGTGGGTATGACATGAAGTCCGCATGAATGATTACGTAGCAAACTCCCCATTTTTCGTGAAATGCATGGGATCCACCAGATATCACTGAAGGGAGAAGAAAAAAATTTCGAAAAAAAAAGCACTTTTTAAAAACGCCAGCTGAAAAAAGCACCTTTAAAAGCTTTTAAAAACGAAATCCCCAAAAAAGCACCTTTAAGTACTTTTTACAAACGCTACGCACCCTGATTTTAGAATCTGATTATTACTTGGGAGACCCCAACGTTTGGGAATCTCCCAACATTTTTTTTCTGAAAGTCAGCAGCTATGTTAAATGTGCTTTTGAAAACAATATACACTTTTTTGAAATCTTGCATAGTTAAGAAAAGTATGTTTTAACAGAAGAATTACGTTTTATTTTTGGCCACTATAGCATATAATAATATACATATAAGTGTACATAAATATTAGGTTGAATTAAAAGTAAACTTCTCACTATCCAAATAAGCTCACACAACTATCCTTCACCACAGCATAATTTAATTACAACAAAAAATCATTTTTCAAAATTTAAACTATCAGTTACGTTAAATTTTTTATTTCAATAAATGCATTAAGACATTTTTTACTGTACATTTTCGTTTTCAAAGATAAAAAATCTTAATGAAAAAAAAATCACAATTTAAGGGAAAAAAATATAATCAAAATCTGCATGTATGTTTAAAATACCTGTTGCTTTCCTTACATTAAAGAGTTTCTTAACAAGGAATCTAGTATAAAATACTAATGGTATTTTTCGTAAGTATACAAAAACGCTAAATAATTATGTAATTCTTAAAAATATAGCATAAGCTAGAGAAACTGAAGTATTGAAAAAAATTAATAGATTTAAAAATTAATAACCGTAAAAAAAAAAAAAAAAAAAAAACGCTAAACAAGCTAACAATGTTTTTCAAAATATAGTAGATATCCCCTTGGCAGAATATCTCAGCGACATTGTTACAGAGTTCATGTAGAAAGAATTTCTCTTCAGAAAGTAAAAAATATTGGTTTTCTTTTCCGCAAACATTTCGAATTTTTTTTCTTCTCTAAAATTACATGTAAAAGATGCCTTTTTCGAGCATCGGAGGGGAAAGAAATGTTCTTCATTTTTTGATTCTTATTTGAGAAGAGTGAAACATAAAGGACATTGAAGCAAAAATTTCTTTTCCATAGAAATGTTTGAAAGATTTTTTTTCCTTCCACAATTATACTCAAGAGATATCATTTTCACGCATCAGAGGGGAAGAAATGCTCCTGATTTTTTTATTATTTTCTTTTGAGAAAAAAATTTTTTTTTTGGTTTTCTTTTCTTTTTACTGAGTTTTAATTATTATTATTTTTTTATGTGATGGTGATTCATGAAATGCGAAAAAAGAAATAATGATTGCGTTTTCCTCCTACAAAATTTGAGACTATCGCCCATGATATTAGAATAAAAAAATATTACATATTCATTTTTTTTAAAAAAAAATACATACAATTTAAGCATATCCAAATAGGCTTTTCTTTGTCATTACAACGTTTCTGTTACTTTAAATTTAGTGAATAACATGCATATTAGTTACTATTAAAAGTACAGGGTATCTGCTACGTTTTAGATTTTCAAATTCATCACTTTCCCTGACTCATTCCCAGAACTTTTCATGACTTAACGAAGTTACTATTTTCTCTGACAAAAACAGAATAATAAATTTAAAAAGTATTATAATACCGTTAATTGAAATGATAGGTATTATCAAAACTGTTATACTCTGCATCCTCATATTTATAGATTTTAATTTAAAAAAACAGAGTATAGAGAGAGTTGAAGCAATAAAATAGCTGAAAAAAATACAAAAGCAAATAATTTCCCCCCCTTTTTCTTCTGCAGAATTATATTCTAAAGATACCTTTCCTGTTCATCAGAAAGGAAAGAAATACTCCTGATTTTTCTGTTCTCATTTCGGATAAAAAAAATTTTGCAAATGACTGGTTTGCTTCAACTAGAATTTTAAATTGATAAAATTAAAAAAAATAAATAATAAAAATTCTTAAATCGCAGAAGTTTAAAAGATAATTCGCTCTAGAAATGATATTTTTTCTTTCCTTTTTTTGAAACAACATCATAATTTTTAAAGAACATGATAAAATCATCTTATATTCTAATAAAATATGACTGAGCAGTGATTTTGTTAGGAATTCAGATATTTGGAACAGGATGAAATTGGGGGGAAGGATTCCATTTTAAAAATTAGATTTTTTGGAGACCTAAATCTATGATTTTCCATGATTTTTTTAAAAAAAATAGTAATAATCATGACATTTCATGACAAATTTTGTTCAATACTTTCATGACAGGTGCGCGGATACCCTGAAAATACTTGTATATTAAACATAAATTTTGAAAGTGTGTTTCTCACACAAAGAAATATGCAAAGTTGCAACAGGTACGGTTCCCTGGCTTTGAACAACAAAAATTGAGGCAAAATATTTACATGAAAAAGAAAGCAGTTAAAAGGCTCAACTTCTGTGCATCACAATTACGTTCTGCTGTAAGAAGATTACTTTAGAGTCAACCTAATATCAATGAATTTAATAAATAAATGGACAATAAGATCACAATAAGAGATAACCAATAAGTCATTATTAGTTAAGATTAACTACTAGACAATAATCATGGCCCGAAAATAAAGTTTGTTATTATTTATTAATTTTAAAAAAAGCCAGCATAAAATATGAGCACTTCAATAAACATTGACCATTATTATTTGTAACACATTCTGAATATAAAAGAAATAATCAATCCTATAGTAGCCCATTTGAAAAAGTTTAAGAAAAAAAAGAGAGAACTTTTAGAAATGGCACAAGATTTAATATATCGAATAAACGTTTAGCCGTCCCCACCCCCTCGTGAAAATCGTAAATGACACTCCGACAACATTGGATACGTTAGCAGCCTTCTACAAACATAATGGGGAAAATAGCTTTCCTCAACTATTAGGTAAGGGGCCATTCAAATATTATAGATTTGCTCTTTCTTTCTGACAAGGAACGGACAAGACTCGTGTTCACCGAATTATTTCTCCTCCATTCCAAAATTTCTTTAAAATGCAGAGAAAAAAAAATATTACAATCTGACATTTTCAAATTAGGAAACAATTTCTTTAAAGAGTTTCAAAATTTTATAAATGAATTAAAATGTAAATTTCGTTTCCTTTATTTGAATTTAATCCCAAAATTAGATAACTACAATAATCATAATTAAAGCGAACAACATCATGATTTGCCTTTTTTTTTTTCACAGACAAGGAAATAATGCCAAAAATATATGTTTACAAACATAAAAATAATAAAATTTTAAATTTTTATTAAAAAAAAATGCTTAAAAAAATTGCAGTTTAAATTTCATTTGTTGAATTCATTTCAAGTAATATTTGTTGTGTCCAAAAAATTTAGAAAAACATAGTTTCATGATAGGGACGAGACTTGTTTAACACTAGATTGCCCAACAAAGTCATTCTGACTGCTTTTTAATTTCAATTAGAAAAACAATGATGCATATAATGACACAATTTCTGAGAATTTTGTGACTTTTCGTACAACATATCATTTTTTGTTGTTAATATTTACTAATAACTTGTTATATAACTGTAAATAATATTAAAAAAATATTAAAAATTAATTTGAAGCAAATTTTTTTACACATTAGTCATTCTTTCACAGAGCAGTCATTTTGACTGCTTTTGGGCAATATAGGTATATACTAAGTTTCAATCTTTCTAGCGTTAATGACATTTCATTAAGTAATTGAATTAATTTATAAATTTCTTATATTTTTTAAGCATGAAAAGTACTTTGAATATCTAAGTCAATGAATAATTAATTATCTATCATAAAATAATAAGAAAAGGTCCTTTTTCAAGATTTTAAAGGTCCCCTTAAAACAAATGTGGTGTAGATTGCTTTTGCCTACAGACCTAATTACTTTAAACAGGTCTTACTTTTACTGAATTACTTTTTTAGGTCTTTAAACAGCTAAATCAGAGAAAGTTTTTGCAAGAAAAAAAAATACCTTTTCACTTCATTAATAAAAGTGAATGTTAATTTCAAGAAGGAAAAAAAAGGTGACTTTTTAAGTGGGTAGCAGGTTTTCAAAAGCGGAAAAACTTTTCTTTCATTAGAAAGAAGAGCTTTATTAAAATAAATGCTTTAAAAGTAGGAAATTGTGTTTGTTTTTCGCCATCGGTTTCAAATTGAAAGTTGCACTTTCAAATAAGTTAGGTCACTCTGAGCTGCACTTATATTACTCGTTTTAATATTTACGATCATTAAAATTAATTCAGTTTTAAGCCCACTACTCTATGATTTAATGTAAAAAAAGAACAATGAAATCCTAATTGTGCTTTCAAATAAATTCAGGCATTTATGAACTAAATCTATGATATTGACGGTTTTGATGGAATAACAGAGGAAACAAAAACTATATGAGCTACAATATTGTTTTGAAAAAAGTTGGTTAGGAATATGATATGGGGAAAACACTTAAACAGCAGTTTAAAGGTCTTAATAATCTCAAATAAATTTTTGTATTTAACAATATGTTAAAAAAAAAAATTACTAAAAAAGTCTAACATTTTTTGAAAAAATATTCAAAGTGTACTTAAATTTTAAATAAATCTTTTTATTATACCCAAAATTTAAATGCTGCCTTTTCAAAATTTTATATTTTCTCTTACTTACATATCAGTAAAAACTTATGTAAAAAAATTAAGATCAAGGGGGGGGGGGGAAGCAGCTTACGCTCATTTTTCACAAAAACAGCAATAGATTGCAATTTTGAGAAATACTGAGATTTGCTCAATCAATAATATGGAAAATCAGTTCTCCCCGAGTGTTTTTAACTAGTGACGATGGACCGGGAAAAATGGCTCCGTCCACTTTGAATTTTGTTTCTTTTTCTTCTTCTTAAAATCAGTTTTCATGAACATGAACTGTCCTTGATTTTAAAATAAATTACGTTACACTATAAATAAAAGTCTTCTTTCTTTAATCACCTTCATAAGTTGAAGGCAATGTAAGTGTCATAGAAGTTTTAAACAAAATTAGGTTTAAAAACTCTGGGATAAAATACAAAAGGATGTAAGTCACTAACAATGCTATAATTGGTTGATTATGAGTTGAATAGCTTATTGGTTAAGTAAAAAAAAAAAAATAATAATAATCCCCTTGACACAACAGTCACTTTACACACACAAAAGGAATGCTTTTCAACATACTCACTGGTTCATCACAAATTAATAATAAGTAAAATTAGATCTATAGAATAAATCACAAGAGAACCTCATCTTCAAATTTACACAACAGCTAAGAAAGGAGATCTGGAAAAAAAAGAGGGGCATGAATTAAAACTTATATTTATACACACAGTCAAACATCTGTTACTCAAATGTCTTTTATAGTTTTTTCATTAGGTTATATGTCTTTTATAGTTTGTATATAGTCTATATATATATATGTCTCTTATAGCTAAACTATATATAAACTATATTCACTTTTAAATATATAAATTGCCAAACTATATGTCTTTTATAGTTTGTATATATTATACTAGTTTGTTATAGGTTGGCACTGGCTCCAACTCCTCGGACGAAGAGTTAATTTCAGAGCGGAGGAAAGAGGAGAAACGTCTCCGTACTTGAAATTGAAACAATCCTTAATGTGCACGAAACACAAACAAGAGAATTCTTCTTCGGTCACTCACTTTGCTTTGTCACTTGCTATTATACCTTTCGTTACTCTAGCTCAGTGTTTCTCAAACTTATGAGTTTTGTGTACCCTTTCTAAATTTTTCGTAACGCTGTGTACCACTAATTAAAAAATGAATTTATTTCTTACAACAAAAAATTGCACAAAAGTTAAAAATCACAACTGGCTGTTAACACCACTAATTATTAACTGTTAACTCTGCAAAAAATAGCCAATAGTAAAATATGTCATCGTAAATTACTTTGTTTTTAAATAAAAATTTTTGAAATTTTGGTTTGTTGTAAGATATTTCGCATAAGAACGCGTACCCCCACTTAACTGTTCCCATACCCCTGGGGGTACGCATACCACACTTTGGGAAACACTGCTCTAACTAATTAAACATATTTTAGATTTAAAAACTGCTGTTTCCCCAGCAAAATGTCTCAAAAAGGGCAAACTATTTACTCAAAAGAGAGAAATATCATGTAATTTATGAAATATTCAATGTAAAAAAATGCACATTAAGATTGCATACGACTCCCATCACCTTCCAATAGAGTGAAAGCCCTTGTCGTACCTAGAAATTCTGAAGGAAAAAAAAACAACTATAAACACTTACAAAAAGTATTGTTCTATACCACGTTGCAATAGCAATAGTTTAATATTTAAAGCAATATTTTTAACGTACTAAAACTAGAAAAATGACAAGAATGATGCAAAGCCATCAAACGTGATGATAAAAAAAAAAAAAAACATCGTGAACTGTTTGAAACTTTATTATTTTGCTACAAAGACCATTTTACAGTACTTAGTAATATTTTAATTTTATAGGAGTGTTTTGCTTTTGATTAAGCTTCTCCAAAAGAATCATTCATTAGGCTTAACCCACTGGCGGTTTAGCATATGGGTGAAATTGGGAGACCAATACACTATTTTCCTATCAAATAACACGGAGAAACCAGTTTAGCATTGCAGAAAAAACTGCAGGTGAAAATACTACCTTTTGCTTACAAAACCGTCAGTGGGTTAATTAAAATACCCTTTATGTTACTGCCTTTTTTTATTCTTTGAAATAAAAGGATTTTATTCTTAAAGAGTAATCGGCTATAGGCTATTTCTTTTTCATTAAATGACCTATTTCGTTTCGTCTGCTTTAACTTCTCCATCTAAAACATATGCACTTTTGTTTTTTACTTAATTAAAATCGAAATTTCAAGAGTTTCCATTTATTTTTGTGTAGTTGGCCTAGAAAAAAAAATAAAGAAAGAATTAAATGAAAGAGGCTTAAAATTGTTTGCATCTCTTTTATGAGTAATTAAATAAAATAATTTTTGAAGAAAGTAATAAAATTAAAAAAAGAGAGAAATTTTTTGAAAAAATTATAAAAAGTTATTTCTTGAAAAACTTTTAATCTAAAATCTTATACTGCAGGGAGGGAAATAATAAACAATGCCAACCTTCATCTATGAAAAGGTGCCCCATCATAGAATCGAGTTAACATGTCTTATATACTAGTGAAATGGAATTGTGATTTTGTAGTGGTAGATACACTACAGTACTCCCCCACCAGAATTATGGCTGTGATAGAATTCAATGAACGGATACTACTAGTTGATTCATTTCTGTTTTGTGAGAAGCCGGGTGAGCTGTATTAAGATCCCTGTACTTTTGAATGCTGATGATGAGAGTTGTATTAAGTTCATGGTCGTGGTCCATTTCCTCTATGTGTAATAAAACCAGCTTGAAATTTTTAAAAACGATTCATACTTTAATGTATATTATTAGTAAAAATAAACAAACAATAAAAAAAAATTAATTTACTTCAAAGGATATTGAAAAAAAAAGAGTGCAAATTAGGAATGTAGTTTCAATTTTTTTCGTTGCATTTATCAATTTACTTTTTTTTGTTGAATCAATGACAAAAAATTTCTCAGTAGGAGGGAAATCCAAGGAGGGGGAAAAATTATCCAAAATATTTCAAAAATCATGTTTCAAATTTGTTACATTAATTTCTTGAAATTTTAAAAAAAACAATTTCTATAGTTCATTTATTGTCACTAAACCAGCAACTTTTAAAACAAAATTTGCAATTTTAAAAAGGAAAAATTTTAAAATCTTACTTCATTTTAATTCAAGAAAAAGTAGTACTTTATTTACGTTATTTTTTAAAAATCCAATGGAATATATACACACACACTAAAATAGAAAAAAAATTTGCTATTTTTTTATTTTGTAAATTGTGTTTTAATCTTATTTTGTGAAATGCATCTTTCAAACATACTTCTTAGCTAATAACAAAATGACATTTTAAAATACAACTTTCGTGCCCAGTTAATTACTTTGAATAAATTCAATATTGCACAATAGGAAAATAATTACAAATTAATAATTATTTATTTTTGTAGTTTTTTACAGAAGTTTCAAGAACAAAAAAAAAATCTAAAAATAAATAAATAAGGGGTTAAGAATAGTGTAAAAACTTAAGATTCTAGATCCTAAATATTTCCATATCCTATCTGGGATCAAACCATTAAGTGAAAAATTTTGAAACAGTTCTTATTTCTATGTATAGACCAGCTTACTTATAACACTTTAGAATGACAAAATTGATATTTTTGAATAAAAATACATCAATTCTCAAACCAAATGTCCTGCTTTGCCTGCATTATATCAAAAAGTTAACACGATTTTGTCAAAAATAAGACTAAAATAGAACTCCTTTGTAAAAACAACATCATATGACAAGTTTTGTTTCGGTTAATTCCAAGGACGTGGATTCTGCAGTCATAAGTAGTCCCTGTCTCTATTTGAGTCCCGTGAAATTAGTTTTGCTTAAAGTTATGATTTTTAAAAATTCAATTCAATATTGAACATACTGAGTTGATTTTCGAGAGTTTTAAGTTAAGTTTCTAGACAATTCAAAAGTACACAATTAATTTCACATGATTTTCAAAAAAAAAAAAAAAAAAAAAAACATGCGAAATCAACAGTGCTAACTGTGGAAAAAAAAGCAGATAAAAACACCAAAATGTAATTACTCAAATGTGGGATTCATATTTCCTAATATTGTATGAAAATATTGGGATAGATTTAAAGATTTGCATTTTTCTGACAAAAAGATTGTATACAGAGTTGTGTAATATGCTAGCTGTAGTGCTTGTATATATTTTATCAAGTTTTAAGCAAGATCAAGATGTTTTGTTATCTTGTAAACAATGCAGCTATGTAGAATCTTTAGGGCAAAGTTTGGTAGATTTGTCTGAGGGGACAGACTGCTGAAAATATGATTGATAATCGCACGAAATCAGCCGAATCTATACTCGTCCAGTTAAGTAACGGGGCGACGTCGGGTGTTCACTGGAACTGATAACAAACCATGCTTGTGAGAGCAAGTTTTCCACTTGTGAGTTACTAGTCAACTCTTTACCTATTTGAACAATAATTTATGCAAGATGCTTAATAGCTTGTTGACGATGCCTATTCTCGATGTCGAGAACTCCGAGACTCGACCAGAAGGCTCTCTCTTCCTTTCTTTAATATTATGTAAGATTCTTCCGGAGTCTTTGTCCTGGACTTGATTGTGTGTAGCTATTAGTATGTTAACTTTTTCAACTAATCATTTGTAATTTATCTCGTGTTTCACGGTCGTCGAGTAAATATTTATTTTTGCAGGAGTTCAGGGGTAGCAGCAAAGTTTTTTAAAATTTTAGGGTAATTTTAGGAACTTTTTTCAAAAGATTTTAGGTAAAATTTAGGGGTAATATATGATTTTGCTAGGATAAAAACAGATCACATGGTAGTTTATTACATAACAGAAGATTATTACAATTCATCCACACATATCATAAATAATTGCAAGCTATAAAATAAAGCTCTGAAATTTATTAAGTCAAGAATGAAATCTCTAAAGTGTAAAAATGAAATTTCAACTTTACATATTACCTATCAGAAATTAAGTGCATAATTCAGGAACAGGCAAAAGTGAGAATAAATCAAGAGAAAAAATAAATTAACACCAACTTGGATTTTTATTTAATTCTTACCTTCTTAATCAAAACTTTATTATTACCCTTTACCTTACTTTATTAAGAAAACTATTGTGTGATATTATTAGATTTCAAATCAGCAATTTATATTAGAAGTTAGAGAAAAACAAATTAATCATGATCATTTTTCTAATATATTCTTGATATGATTTGTGAGATTCTTTTACCGCCCTCAATAGTGTTGTGGTGATCTTCAACACTCCTCCATAATTTCGAATGGTATCTTTGATTAGTCTAAGAGACATAATAGTATTCTCATGGTGACTCACATTAAGCATTGCTTTATTTATCGCAAAACCTCTCTCAGGATCAGAATTCCCATGTGGCAAAATTAAAACAGTTTTAATTAATGTAGTTAAATTCTTATATTTTAGATTATTGCTTTTTTTATTTATATTTAGCCTATAACTCTAATTTTTTAGGAACACCATGTATCCCGTGTTTATTCTTTGTAGTCGCAGAAAGGATCTATCAATTTCCATGTCATATTAAAAATTAATTCGATATAATTGTGGGCGAATATATCGCATTGATTAAATAATTCTTCTGTAACAAATCAAAATTTGCAATAAAATTGTTACTTTTTAAATTTCAGAAAACGAGAAAAAGAGCCATTTTTTCCCCGAGTGAACAATCTTTTAAATCTTTGCCATTTTAGAATTATTTTTTAGATTATTCAGTTTATACTTTTGTGTTTGACTCATTAGTTACTTAATTCTAGCTGATATTATTATGGAACATATTTTTGCATCACGAAATTTATCCAAAGTTGTGTTCTTCTCTAACAAATTCATGTGAAAAAGTTATCACACATGAATGAGAACTTTATAGGAAGAAAAAAAAGAGGGTTCTGGTAAGAGTCAAATAAATTTCTTTTTAAAGAGATTTTGCGTAATTAACAAAATATAAATTTTAGATTAGCGGAACTCCATGAAAATTTTTTTGGAATTTAAATTATTCATTTGATGAAGTCCATTAATCAACGAAAGTGTTTTAACAAATGTGAGTAATTGATCAATTTTAACTTAGCTGAAGTAGAATTATTGTAACCTATTTTTATGGGCACCATTATGTTAGTAAATAAAGGAAACACACGTCAGTGAATAAAAATTTTATACCCAAAGAGACTAATTTGTTTTTGTTCAAAGCTCATAAACAAAATCATATCAGTTTTAAACAGAAAATGGGATACTTAGCTAACTTATTAAAAACATTTTAAACAATGGGTATAAATGAAGTACCAGTGTCATGCACTTATACTAAAACCTAGACCAGCGTAAATCCATAGGAAATATTTAGAACCCCTTGGAAAAATGAGCTTTTCTGGGCTTATTTTACCCCCTTCTTCGACAAACGCAGTGGATCTCTGGTTCTCATTGCAATCTGTTTTAACATGAAAAGGTTTTAAAGAGGATCCAATTTGATGTTCTATGCAACTTCTGTGGTTACACAGGTTGCCTCTCAAATGAGGAAGAAAAAAAAATTCCCTGTGTTTTACCTTTACATATTATACACACTATATTAAGAGGAAACAATTACTGTGCTCTTGTGTGAGCTATAGTGGACTAACAATATTTATTAGTTTTAATTGAAGGAAAAACAGATGAACATGCTTAAATAATGATATAGTAAATGAAACAGTTTAGTACAGCTGAAATATCATGGTTAAATATCCCATAGATTACACTTTGAGTGGTCACCATTTTTTAAAACACAAAAATAAGAAACAAAATTCCCTGTATTTTACCAGTTTGCAAAGAAAGATTCAAAATTCTCTGCATTTTCCAGGTTTTTCCTGTGGAGGGGCTCATAAACCCATTCACCCTTTTCTCTTGAACAAGACCATTTTGTAATGGCATAGGTTTTTCAGTACAGGGTCGGTTTTATATAATGTCTGTTTTGTTGTCTTTTACAAATTTTGATCACAGAAAATTTCCATTGATTAGCAGGATTTTTCCCAATACCTTAAATTGTTTTGACTGTCTCAGCCGAGGTAGTCGAAGCTATGGACAAGCTCAGTTTGTCCAAAGTCTTACACACAAACGCATCAACAAATTAAGTGTTGTTCAAATGAGAAAGAACTGTACCTGGAATTGCAGATGATGAATTTCTTTGTAAGGAGGAGGTGTCTTCAACTATATTTGAATTGAAGTCATCTACATTGATCAGGAAATTGTCATTATTTACACTATTATTGTCCAAATGGTGAGGTTGTTGTAAGTCTACCAATTTTGTGAACTCTGAAGAGCTTCTCAGCAACTCACAGCTGCTTTGTATGTCTATTAGTAATTTGTCTGCATCTGATTTCTCTTCTTCTGGGCTGAAGTACATAAAACAGGAATCAATTTTAAAAGTAAGAGACTGCGGACAAGGGCACATTTTAGTATATTCAAATCCACGACTTAACAAAGTTACTATTTTCTCCCAGACAATAAATTTAAAAAAGCATTATACATAACATTCATTGACATGATAGGTATAACCAAAACTGTTATACATCCTCATATTTATAGATTTTAAATTTAAAAAAAAAGAAAGAATTGAAGCAATAAAATAGCTGAAAAAAATACAAAACGCACAATAATTTTACATTTTAATAAAATATGACTGTGTGTGGGAGTTGGTGGCAAATTCAGATACTCGGAACACCGTGAAATTGATAAAAAATAAGATTTTTTGTCGACCTAAATCCATAACTTGTTAGGATTTATTTTTTTTTTTTAAATAGTTAAAATCATGTCAAATTTTGTTCAATACCGCATTTCGTAAATAAATTTTTTATCGCATTTCGTAAATAATCATCACAGTAAAAAAATAATTAAAAATCATGAAATCTGTAGCAGTAATTACCGAAAAAAAGATCGACGACGAAATCACGCGAATCGGACACCTTAAATGTGTTTACATTAGAATGTTCTAATAAATAATATCGCATTTAAAAACTACAGAGAAATCAATAGCACTAGCTTCCAAAATTTCAATAGAGTTATTGCCTTAAAAAGTAAATTCTCAAATGCACAATTCAAATTTTCCATAATGTATCGAGACATTAAAGATCCATGAGAAAATCAATATCAATAACTGCCGAAAATACAATCGAAACATTACATCGATTTACGATAATATCGGCGTTAATTGAGCGTGTCAAAAAGTTACTATCTAAATGCATGATTTAAATATTAATTTCTGTAGAAAAGAAGAATTTTTTTTTAAAACTTTTCAAAAAAAAAATTCTTTCTGCAAGAACACCGACAAACGTTCTGTGACAATGGCGCCGTGACTCTGCCACGGGGCTTATTCTACAGAAAATACATCGCTAATGAAAAGTTATGATTAAGAAATGCGCCAGTTGAATTTCATGTGCAATGAAATAGTAAAACAAAGGAAGACTTTTTTTTCTTCTTTAGTTTCTTTTTTGATTTTTCTCCTACTCAGATCATCAAATAATAAGTTACACACATTATTCCATCTCATTACTTTTCTCAGTGCCGGATTAAGCGTACTCTGGGTCCTAAACTAAACTAAACTCAGCGGCGCGACAGCCCATAGAGGGCCATGGCCTACTGTGCCCATCTCAGTTTTCTTGATCTTGGGCTCTGGGGTGCATGAGCAGATGTTCCGGTCAGGTGATCAACCGAACGCGGAACCCCCAGTGTTTAGTTCCCAAGCATGCTTGGTACTCATTTATCGACCCACTGAAGGGATGACAGGCTGAGTCAACCTTGCCAGGCCCGAGGATCGAACCAGGGACCTGTGGCACGACAGCGCTACCGCTCAGCCACCGGGCGTCTTACGCAGGGTCCTAGGCCATTCAAATTTTTGGGGCCCTTAGATCAAATTTTTTTTCTCGTATATTTTTTATTTATTCAAATATAAAAGTATTTATATATCTTTTCATTTAAGAAAGCATATTTAAAATAAAAATAAATAATAATAAATTAAATTTTACTTTATTTTGTTAAATTAGAACAGAAAAATAATCATAACATTTTATAATCATAAAATATTTTTTTAAAATAGATTTTTTTTAAAAAAATCATTGTTTTTCTTAATTTATTTTCAAAAAATCCATTTTAATGGGTAATCCGGCACTGACTTTTCTGCAATATAAATAAAAAGCCATAAGAAATTTAAAGCTTGTTTAGTGTAGTACCTAGTAGTGCAGCTCATATCCTCATGATATCCATTAGAGTGATTATTGGCACTGTCTTCCTCGTAGGTGGTCCTTCTTCCATTCGTCGTTATTGATTCAGTATTATTGAGTAGATCTGGAATGGGATCTTTCTTGCTACTGAGATCACTGCTTTGGGATTCTTTTGGTTTTGAAGTTTCGTTGGATGCCATTTTATTTCTGGTACGAGCCATAATTTGTTCCACCCTCTGTAAAATGTATATACATTCAGAATTCAAATTAGAAATACTTTCGACTAAACCAGGGTGCGTAGCCATCTCTTTCCACAAATAATAAGCACATTTTAAGCACAATATATATTAACAAAATGGAAAATAATTTTCAAAGCTTTTACATGATCACGATAAAATAACTAGTTTCTGACAAAGAACCTTTCTCTTGATTATATCAGTCACTGTAAAAAGATTGAGAGATTTTTCGGTTCGAAAAATGAGGGTGGAAAAAGAAGCCTGAAATTGAGAATATCTAGCAAAATGCAGTAGAGTAACACATGAGAGTGCTAGAATCTCACAGAACTCAGCTCGGTCGTCGTGCGTGAGCAAGAATTGATAAAACATGTAAAATGATTGCCTCTTTCATATGCTATGGGCCGACGATACACCGAAATAGACTGTGGTTGAATAAATTGTGAAAACCACGCTTTTGCATAGTGCATGCCAAAAATCGACATGGTAAAGAAAAAGTATCTTGTTCAAGGGAATATCAAACACTCTTCATAAACAGCCAATAAAAAAAAAACAGGGTGGTCACTCAAATCAGGTACCAAATTTCCCTGATTTTTCCAGTAAAAATCTTAAAATTTCCAGGTAAGTGTTTTTTTTTCTGCTAAAGTGTAGTATAGGTACAAAAAAAGTGCCAATATTAGTGTATTAGTCAATATAATAGTGTAGTATTTCATTTACTGAAAATTACTTTAATTTTAATCTTATTGCTACAAATGTTATTTTTTTAATTAAACAGCTTCTTTAAATTTATATTGTCTTCTATTTCTTGTTGGAATAGTCAGATTAATATGTTTTATAACATTTTCCACCTTCTAAAAGTTAGTTAAAAAAATCATTCATTTTAACTATGCAACGTATATTAACAACAATGTAATACATTAACATCAATGTAATATAATAACAACAATACAAATAAAACTCATATTTAAGCAATATTTTCTTAAATTTAATCATTTAAAGGTCATGTAATAAAAAAAACTTTTAAATTCACTGCTTTTATATACAATAAAAAAAAAATACTATTGAAAAAAAAATCACTGTACATTGAAAGGAAAAAAATAAATTTTTATTACTGTATTATTAGCCTATAACATATTTTTCTGGGCACAAGGAAAATTATAATAATAGGTTTATTTATTGCCTGCATAAAATTAAATAATATTTTTGTAGCAGACAATATTTATCGATATGCTTTTTATTTCTATTTAGTGGCATAGCTAGCAGTGAACAAGAAAGAGCATATGTCCCATTGTAGTATAAAAGATGGGCCAAATTTTTGGAAATTTTTTTTTATATGAATTCCAGAATAAATTTTTATTTCTTTTTAATACCAATTCCAGTTTCATTGACTAATTACAGGCCCAATAAATAGTTTTTATCCCATTTACCTAAAAATTGAATAGGATTGAATAGTTATTGTTGTAGTCTGCTATGCAAGTAAGTTCAATATTTTTTTTTCTTTACTCTAAAAAATAAACAAATAACTACAGAATGTTCTGAATTTTTTTTTTTCTTTAAATACATACATTTTTCAAGCTCTAAGCAAAATGATTGATTTAAAACGTTCTAAATGAAATTAAATTGTTACTAAAAAAATTAAAACTGAGATGCTTACCTCAAATAAATATATTAAATTAAATTTTAAAAAAATAGATTAAAACTTCATTGATTAATTTTAAGTTATAATATAAATAACTTAAATTACAGAACAGTTTCA
Source organism: Parasteatoda tepidariorum (assembly GCF_982258835.1). Classification (NCBI taxonomy): domain Eukaryota; kingdom Metazoa; phylum Arthropoda; class Arachnida; order Araneae; family Theridiidae; genus Parasteatoda; species Parasteatoda tepidariorum. The sequence goes on from NC_141761.1 coordinate 934,655, forward strand.
AAAATTTTATTAGGTTACTGAGTTGAAATATATTATTGTAAATTAACCTTAAGGAATATTTATATTGCTTCTCTTCATATTTTACTTCATTTCATAAAGAAAAGGTGAAATAAGAAATGAAAATAAATAAAAACAAATGTAATGAAAAGAAAAGTAGTGGTGTCTGATTTAGTGGCGTGCAAAAATAATTAATTATTAATTTAAAATAAAAATAATTATATTAACGAAATCTTGCTTTAAACAGAAATTTGTTTTGATTACATTAAATCCTAGTGCTACAGTACAATTAATTATGTATTTTGGTGTTGCACTTAAAACATCAAAAGCGTATCTTGAGAATTTTTTTTTGTAAATTAAAATGAGAAATGTTTCTAAATATTTGTGCAAGATAACCTGTTTTGTTATGGTTTACTTTAATTATTATTATTTCCATTTTCTATTATTAATTAAAATTAATTATTAATTCTATTTCTATTATTATAAAAAAAAAAACTGTACTTTATTACAGATTCCCTTTTCACGGTTGAAAATTTCAAATGATGTTGCCATTCATTTAACAGCCTATGACTTATTGAAAACTGATATTTATAAGTTAAAAATCATTATTTCTAAATCTTAATTTTTTTTACTTAATATTAAGTTTAAAATTTTGGTCATCTGGTTGACCAACTTGAAACCTGTCCCTTGAACAAATAATGAATTAAGCCCACAGACTAAAAGAAGAGAATTTTGATGCAACAAAAGTATTGCTGAGTTGATAATATTTCAAGTTTGTTACAATAAATTTACGTCTAAATAAAAGTGGATATAACGGATGGTAAAATAATTTAAACTAAGAGAAAAATTCCAGCTTTTCTTTGACATTCCCTGATTTTTCCAAGTTTTTTATCCAAATTTCCCTGGCTTTTCCAGGTTTCTTCCAGTAAAAAAAAAATTCCCTGATAATTCCAGGTTTTCCAGGTGGGTGGCCACCCTGAAAAAAGCACCTTTAAGAGCTTTTAAGAAACGAAAATTGAAAATAAGCACCATTAAGCACTTTTTAAAAACGTTATGCACCATGTGGTACCATGGTTTTAATGACAATAGAAATGTATCATATAAATATCTTAAAAAAGCAGCATTTTGTTTCACTTTGTCAACACAGAAAACTACAAATTTTGTCTTAATTCTGCAATTTGGGTGTCAGCAGCAAAAACTTCTGATAAAATATCCTTGTTCAATTTTGTATTTAATTTTATATATTGAACCTGGTATGTTGCGAAAGATGTAAAAATGAACAAGAGTGAAATTTTGCAAAGAAAATATCTGGGAAGTTTTTACGCAAATTAAAATAAAGTGCCATTTTTTTTTACACATATTTAAAAATAATGAAGAGATTAGAGTATTAGACTGAGTCAAAAAGAAAATACTCTAATTTCTCATATTATCTGAAATATATCGGAATTTTTAAAAACCGTGTGAAAATTAATTTCAATAACTGCCAAAAAAATAAATATATATATATATTTGGAACACAACAAGGGTTTACATTACTGTGGGCATAATTGAGCTCGTCTAAATGTGATTATCTAAATACAGGGATAAAAAATTTTGGATTACTTTTTTTCGTTCAGCTCTTTCTTCTTCTTCCTTTCTAAGTTTTTCTTCAAGCTCAATTCTCTGTTTTTCAGCTTCTTCTCGAGCTTTTCTTTCGAGCTCTTCTCGCTCCGCCTTCTGCAAAAGCATGTTGCAATGCTTTAATATTAAGAAATAACCAAATTAAAGTATAAACAATTCATTCTTGACGGGTGATTAATCTTTCATTTATTATTTCAGCACCTACCTTTCATTAGAAATTTCATCAAAAGAAATTTTTAATTTAACACTACATTTCAAACCTAGCACACAACATATAAAAAAGATTTATCAGATGACATAAACAAGCATAGACAAAAAATTAACACAAAGCAAATCATTCGTGCAATAATTGTCCATAAAAAATAATATTACCCAGAAAAGATAGATTAAATATTAAAGAAAAGTAATTATAAAAAAATAATTATAAGAAATATGATTATAATAAGTCTACGCAGGTGAATACAAGTAAAGGACTCAACCATTACTTAAATATTAATTTCTGATCAATATTAATGTCTAACTTTCTTTTTACTTCATTTTTTAGAAAGGTACCTATTTTGTGAAAATTTAGACATAATTTGTGAAAATAAAAAATTATATTAAAATATCAACACAATATGGTAAAGTAAGACAATATTTTCAAAAATTGTTACTACAAATAAAAAGCATTTATGACTGGTAAATTTCTATACATTTTTCCTCACACATTCAAAAATAATTTTGCTATTGTAAAATTTTGGCCTTAAAATTGTATTCAAATTTAAAAATCCATAAAAATCATCGTTCATAGTTAAATTTCAACTTTAATTTAATAAAAGCATACATTTAACAGTACTAGCACTAAAAGTTATTATGAAAACATTTTTGACTAAGTCATACAAAATAAAATTCGACTGAGAAAAAAAAGTTTCATAGAAAATAATAAAGCTCTGTTAGAATAAATTTACAATAGTGTTTAAGATAATGTTTGAATGCTTAAAATAATGTTTGAATGTCAACTTCCTGTACAGTTTATAGGGGGAGAGCCTCGTTGTTCCATTTTAAAAAATTCAGCGAAAAAAAAAAGTTCGATTTGATACAGCGTAAGCTACCGGTTAGGCTTACTACATTGCAATATCTGACCAAACACGCGGTGCCTTTTCGTAAAAGACAGCCGACGGAAAAGCTCCTCTTTTCCATAGATTGCAACGAAAACGGGCCTTGCCTTTTTTAACAGTATTTTGTGAAATTACCATTTTTTCTAAAGTTGAATTTGTGAAGGTACCGCTAAACGGTTGTAAATTTACCATGGGCAGAATGCAGATAATTTGAGTGATGACAGGCAGAAAAGTTTTCCAATATAGTAAACAAAAACCTTCATTTTTTCTGAAGTAATCAGTAGATGGGTACAAATCATAGGAGGGAAAACAGCTTCCAAACAAAGTTTTTTTTTAAAAAAAAAGCTGGTGGGAAATATACTTCCCTAGTCCTTATAAATAATAATAGTAAAAAGGAAGAACAATCTACTTGTCGCATTTCCTCTTCTTTTCGCCTCTGTTCCTCCATTTCTCGTTGTTGTTGTTCTTCAATGGCTTTCCTCAATTTCTCTTCTTCAAATTGTCGATGAATTGCAGCTAAGCGAATTTGTTCTTCTTCGACTCTTTTCTGTTCTGCTTCTTCTAATCTTATGCGTTCTTCTTCTTGCCTCCTTCACAAATAAAGTATAAATTTATGTTATTTCATTGTGTAACAATAACTGAGGTAGAAAAATTAAAAAAAAAAAAAATTCGTAGCAAACTACATAATTTAACAAGTGTAGTAACTATAATTATTTTTTTGAATAATGTAGTGATTACAAACTACTTTTGAAACAGTTTAAATTTGTCTATTTCTGAGAGATAGATTTTACAGAAGGATTCAATTTATACTCAAATAAAAAAAAAAGTGTAAGATCGGAACAAAAAATGGTTTAGAACAATTGGCTTACATTAGAAATTTATAATTATTATTAGAACCATCAATTTATTCTAAACCATTTTTTTGGACATTCAACTTTTTAAGTCTTATTCAAGAAACTCTAGAAAATTAACAAACATATTAACCACACTTTCTTTAAAAAAGATTCAGTTGGTTTATTTATTTACATTATTGAGAGAGAGATTAAAAAAATACAAACTATTCAAATCAAGTGATTTGAATCATACCCTGTTAAAAATATACACTTTTGAAAAAAAAAGTACAAAAACATTCACATTAAAATTGCAATTTAAATTAATTAATTTAATTAATTAATCATTGATTTAAGTCAAATATATTTTTATAATTTATAAGTTTAATTTTTGAATATATTCTTCTGCATGTGATTTTTTTAATATCTTATTTTAGTGATATTGAAGGTTTTTATTCCCAGAGAAAAAAATTAGATGGGATAAGGCATATGATTTGTTATTTATTGTTTAAAATAGACAAATAATTAAAAAAGATAAAATAGGCCTTAAAGTAAAGTGAAACTTTTATATTATAACCTTTTTTCAGCAGACTGCAGAATAATTTGCTGTATAATAATAATAAGGATGGAACAGCACCATTTCAAAGCAGAAAAAAAAATGTATTTCGGAACAAATAAATTTGGTTTTAAAAGCAGATCAAATAATTATTATCAGAGCAGTAGAGTGCTTAAAAATTAAATTTTTGAACACATAAATTTATGTCATATTTAACAGAGCTGGAAAGAAAATGCTTTGTTAAACAATGTGACAGAAATCCAAGGAAAAAAAAAAAATTACTTAAATAAACATGATACTGAAAAAAAGTACATATGTTTCAGTAAAAAAAGAACAAATCAATAAAAACATTTAACATCAATTTAATGCAACAACGCTTTATTATAGGTTAAAAAAAATAGCCGAGAATAATTTGAACTTTCATGAATAAAGACATTTTTTTTTTATTACATGTGAAGAATTAGCTAAGCAAATAAAAATAATATTAAAAATAAGTCTCACATTCCAAAAGTAAATGAATCTTATTTGATAGAAAAATATTAATATAAAACAAAGAAGAAAAGTGAGTAGATTTTGTTAATAAAAACATTTATATTTTAAATTTAACAATAACTTAAAACAACTCAACAAAAATATTAATAAAACAAAGCATGTCTATTGGCATTCTCTTCCAACACTATTAATTACGGATATAACGCATTCGGCTGCGATTGTTTGGCCAATAATTCGGCAAAGTATTTTTTGTAAAAATATTTTCTGAAGTAGTTTTTGTTAATTTGAATAGATTAATAAAAGATCAATTAATCTAAAATAGTATTCCTTATTGTACATTAGTAGAAATAGTTTTACTTCTAAGAATGTACCAGGCCAAATATTCAGCAAAGTATGTATGTTATTGACAAAGTTTTTTTTTTAATAAATTAAATTAAGAATAATCAAAAATAGTATTTTTTTATCATACATTATTAGAAATAGTTAATTTCTAATATTCATCCGCTAGCAAATTTATGTTCTAAAAGACTAATAAGAAAGCGAAATATGAAGAATACTTGTTTTGAACTGCTGATTTTTTTTCATCATCAAGTCAATTTGGTTATTTTTTCAACACTTTTTGATATTTTCTGTTTTTATTATAGCACAGCATTTTGACGGAGCATTTCTCTATTCTTTTGTCACATTTTCCTTTACACTAAGACAGATAACGAAGAAACAGTGCTCTTAGAAAAAAAAATTTGTTTTTGTCGATTTTATCATGAGATAGCAGATAAAAGGGTTTCTACTAGACTTTTTTCTTAAAAAAATACAGTATAATTGGGAAACTGAGATGCTAAGCTTTAAAATTTTCTGTCAAAAGATCAATTTTTATTTTATCTGTTTCACTTTAGTACATAATCTTTTACTTTAATGATATTTCAGAGCGTTTTTGATAGACTATATTTTTTCAAAATATTTTCCCGGAAAATATTATTAATAAGCATTAAAGTTTTGTTTTAAGAATTAAGAGAATTTCTTTTTTTTAACGTCAGTTTTTATTCATCTTAAATATTTCTAATGGAAAATTATTATACCTTTCCCTTCAACCAATAATAGTTTTGATTAATTTTAAATAACTTATTTACAGATAAAAATTATATTTATTAATATTTTCTTCAGAAAAAATGAAGCTGTATGGCAATCAAGTATTTGGTATTCAATCGATTTTTGTTGTTGTTGTTGAATATTCTGCGTAATCACTATTACAGGGGTGATTGTGAGCCCAAATCAAAATTTCTGAAACTTTCTTGAGTAAAATCAGTGATGACGCAATTCAAAAAATTTGTCTTTATAAATTTAAATCATTGATATTTTCAAAACATGAAACTCTAATGACTTTTTTGTGTAGCCAAATTCCCAAAAGTTCAGCTTTTTCTTCCATAATTTCTAATTTTTTAAATCAGAAACAGCACTTAATGTAATAGCGACATCTTTTCTCTTTTTTTTTTCCTCTTTTTACCATAATTATATTTTCAAGCAAGTTAATAAAACAATTTTCGAGTTTTTTGTGTAGCCAAATTCCCAAAAAATCAGTTTTTTCATCCATAATTTCCAATTTTTTAAATCAGAAAACAGCACTTAATGCAATAATGACATGCTAATATCATTTCTCTTTTTACCATAATTATATTTTCCTGCCAGTTAATAAAACAATTGTGTAGCCAAATTCCCCAAAATTCAGCCTTTTCTGGTTTACCAGATTATTTATAATAATTATACAGATTATTATACATAACAGGGGTCTGTCTAGGTTTTTCTGAGAGGAACCTATTTTGTGAAAATTTAGACATAATTTGTAAAAAATTAAAAATTATATTTAAAAATCTACACAAAAATATGGATGTATCGTTTCTTAAGGGATACAAAAATAAAATTTTAAGAAAACGTATTTTGTGAAACTACCCTTTTTCCTAAGATTGAATTTGTGAAACTACCGTTTTTCCTAAAGTTGAATTTGTGAAGGTACCGCTAAATGGTAGTAAATTCGGCCTGGACAGACCCCTGTATAAGAATTTTTGTTATTATTTGTAATAACAAAAATTCTGAAATCACAGAAGTTTAAAAGATAATTTGCTCTAGAAATGATGTTTTTTCTTTCATTTTTTGAAAAAACATGCTCATTTTTAAAAAACAGAATAAAAACATTTTATATTTTAATCAAATATGACTATGAGTGGGGATTTTGTTACAGATTCAGATATTTAGAACACTATGAAATTGGGGGGAGAGGGTAAATTCCATTTTAAAAATTAGATTTCTCGACGACCTAAATCCATGACTTTTCATGATTTTTTTTTTTAAAAAATGGTTAAAATCATGACATTTCATGACTTTCCAGTTGCGGAGATACCCTTTTTGTAATTTGAGTACTTTTTAATTGTTATGGCATATTTACTTTGAATTGTTATTGAATACATCGCCTTCTGTGATTTGTACTATGAGTTCTTTACTTACTTTAGTTCTTCTAATCTTATCCGTTCTAATTCTGCCTCTTTTTCAGCCTGCTCTCTGGCTAATCTGCGCTTCTCAGCCAAAGCGATTCGTGCCTCTTCTTCCGAGGTTATCCGCACCTTCGTGTCTTTGCTTGTGCTATTTTCCATTTGAGTTTTATTTTCCATTGTCGACAACGGTGTCTCTCTAGATTTCAAATTCATTTCATTAGAAGTGCTCTGATTTGAAATCTGGGTTTCCTTCTCTACTTGAGAAGAGCTTTGATTTGTAATTTGTGTTTCCTTCTCTATTTGAGAAGAGCTTTGATTTGTAATTTGTGTTTCCTTCTCTATTTGAGAAGAGCTTTGATTTGCAATTTGTGTTTCCTTTGCTGTTTGCAAAGAGCTCTGATTTGTAATTTGTGTTTCCTTTTCTGTTTGGTAAGAGCTTTGATTTATAATTTGTGTTTCCTTTGTCGTTTGAGAGGAAATTTCGACAGAGTCATTTCGGGCCGAAACATGCAATTGGTTTAAGATTTCTGAATCATCTTTTATTGTCTCTTTTATATTAGGGGAAGACACACTCATATCTGATAATGTATTCTTTACTTTTAACTCAACTTCAATGCTTTTTCTGCTTTGAGACACATTCTTACTGAGGTGTTGTTGTGTATCATCCAGTTTGGTACCAGATGGCTTCTGAGCCTGCAATGAAAATTTTGTAAATTAATAAACATACAAATAATTTTGAATACAATCGAACTCAGATTTAACAAAAAAATCGAAAATATTTGGCAGATAGAATATTAAGACTATTTTTTAACGAGCCAACTCAGGTTTTAACACCTTAACGATCGGTTAACTTTCAAGAAAACGGTCATAAAAAAGCCTATTTTGCCAAATACACGTATTTGATTAGTGCTGATATCTAGTTTAAAAAAAACTATCTACAATTACCTTAAAAATATCCTGGTATTGCAAGAATATTTCATGACTTAACAAAGTTACTATTTTCTAAAAAAAAAAAGAAAAAAGAAAAAAGAAAAAAAAAACTAAATTTAAAAAAGCATTATAATAATATTCATTGAAATCATAGGCATGACTAAAACTGTCATACTCTGCATCTTCATATTTGATTTTAAATTTAAAAAACAGAGTAAAGAAAGATTTGAAGCAATAAAATAGCTGAAAAAAATACAAAATGTGCGAAAATGCTTTCCATCTCTTAAATTTGTCCACCAGTGTGTATATTTGCACTTCAAAATTTTCAAAATTTTTAAGTAAAAAAAAAAGATTCATTGCGTTCATAAGCTTTTGTTCGCTGGCCACAAGTTGTCAAACCAATTTATGCTAAAAAACATAGCTCGGAGTACAGAAAAGTCTCCAAATAGTCTCCTTCACCTGAAAATAGTTGCTTTTTTAACCTTTTCAGACAAAAGAAGTTTCCGTAGTCGCCTCGGGCTAAAAATAGTTGCATTTTAGTGGCCTGTGGCAACCCTGCTTCCCAGACAACCTGGGTGAGCCACCAATGTGCCATGGCAGCTCCCACATATGAGGAAAAAGTATGAGCTCTGGTATCAAAGCATGTGAGAAGCATAAAAAATGAGAAAGGTTTGTTAACTAAAAATAACATAAAAATTTATAATAAAATATAAATGGAAGAGAGAGATGTCATGTAAATACTTCCAAAAATGATTTAAAAAAATATATTTTCATAATAAAGTTACCCGAGTCTGTCTAGTTTTTTGGAGAGGTACCTATTTTGTGAAAATATAGACATAATTTGCGAAAATTAAAAATTATATTAAAAAATCAACACAAAAATAGGGTAAAGTAAGACAATATTTTCAAAAATTGTTACTACAAATAAAAGTCATTTATGACTGGTAAATTTCTATACATTTTTTCTCATATATTCAAAAACAATTTTGCTATCTTAAAATTTTGAACTTTGTATCCAAATTTAAAAATTCATAAAAATCATTGTCCATAGTTAAATTTCAAATTGACTTTAATAAAAACATGCATTTAACAGCACTAAAAGTTATTTACATTATAAAATTTTCTACTTGCTCATTCAGAAAAAAACTTCACCAGGAAAAAAAAAATTTCATCAAAAAAATAAAGATCAGTTAGAATAAATTTACAATAATGTTTGACTTCCTGTAAAGTTGATAGAGGGAGAGCCTTATTGTTTCATTTGAAAAAACTCAGCATAATTCACCCGGGATGAATCGTTTATTTATTATTTTTTTTACGGGGATACAAAAACAAAATTTTAAGAGCAGGGATCAGATTGGCCAAAAGGCAAAAAAGCTGAATTTTCAAACTAGTAAATCTTACGTGATTTATAGCAAAATTATCAGCAACATACTCGCATCGAGTTTTGCTGATGTTGTAATGCCTACATATAGCAAGAATCGTCGATAGAAAAACTGCCACATTTATAGTAACTAATTCAAGAAAAAAACCTACTTTTTACAAGAATCGCGATAAAGGATTTTAAAAATGCGTGAATACAAATAGCGATTTAGAATTTTAAAGTCACGTGAATATAAATCCCGATATTAAAATCACATGAATGAAACTCGATATTGGATTTCAAAAATGTGAAAATACAAATAATGATGGGTAATTTTCAGATCACGTAAATACAAACTACGATGCATAATTTCTAAATGGAGTGAAAACGAATCCAAAGCCTGATTTTTAAATACGAAAATAGTTGTTGATATTACAACCGTAAAAACGAACAACGACATTCGATAAACTCGTGTGAATACGAATCGCTACATAGAATTTTAAAAATGCCTCAATACAAATCTCATAAATAAGAATTGCAACGAACGATATTGAAATTGGGTGAATAAAAATCGTAACATGCAACTTTTAAATCAGGTAAATACGCAAATACGAGCTATCTAGGAGTTGGGTAAAAATGAGAAAAATCTTATTTTCTGCTCTTAAAAGCTAATAGCTGAAATAAGTAGATATGCGGAAGGGTTGGCAGCTATGTAGTTTGAATTTTCTATATATCTTTCGATATATTATCAGGGTGCGTAGCCAAATCCTTGAATCAAAAATAAGTACTTTTTAAAAACTTTTCAAGCACTTTACAAAAAATTTCAAGCACTCAAAAAATTCATATTCAATCAATGATATTATTGAAAAACAAAAACTTCTTATAAAGAGTTTTAACGTTAAAAAAAAAACCAAAAAGAAACGGACGTAAATCAAAACAATCAGTACTTTCCCACATCACCGAGTGAATTCAACTTCACCCTGAACTCGGAACAAAAGTACCCTTACCCCCTACGTCAAAAAAGTGTTTGAAGTAAAATAAAATAAACAAGAATAAAATTAAATTAAATTAAAAAGAAAAACATTTCATAAGGATCTGATATTCTCTATCCGAATTAGTTTCGGTTTTAAGTGTGCGCGCATGCGTAAGTCATAACGTGGGTACGACATGAAGTCCGCGTGAATGATTACGTAGCAAACACCCCATTTTTCGTGAAATGCGTGGGATCCATCAGATATCACTGAAGAAAAAAAATATTAATTGTGGAAAAAAAGCACTTTTTAAGAACACCAGCTGGAAAAAGCACCTTTAAAAGCTTCTAAAAACGAAATCCCCAAAAAAGCACCTTTAAGTACTTTTTACAAACGCTACGCGCCCTGATTATAATAAAATCGGAAATAGATATAATTATTTTATTTCAACTGCTGAGTTTTCAGTAAAAGAGGAATATATATATATATATATATATATATATATATATACACACACACTTTTAGAGAATCGGAGTTTCTGATAAAAAGCTGAAATTCGAGAGACAAAAGCGAAAAATGTGGAAATGCGCTAAAAAGCGGAAAAATCTCATCCTTGTAAGAGGCAGAGAGAAGAACTTGCTTTTTTAAAAGTATTTTCCTAAAATTGAATTTGTGAAAGTGCCATAAACAGTAGTCACTGGACAGACGGTTACCAAAATATGAGATGAATGCAAAATTTACCTTTCTTAAATTATCCTTTGTAGGTGGAGGATGTGATTTGGCTCTTGCTAACACAGTTGAGGACTTGGGAGGTGGAATTGGTTTTTTCTTCTTCACTTCTTCGCTATTCACTTTCATATTGCCAGATGCTGTTAACAAAAATAATAATAACATTTTCAGGCTATCTGCTACATTTTAGATTATTTTCAAATTCATGACTTTCCATCATTAATTCCAAGAATTTTTCATGACTTAACGAAGTGCCTATTTTCTCCGACAAAAGCACAACACTAAATTTAAAAAAGCATTATAATAACATTCATTGAAATGATAGGTATAACCAAAAACTGTTGTACTCTTTTGAAAGAACACCATAATTTTTAAAGAAAACGATAAAAACATTTATCTTTTAATTAAATATGACTGTGGGTGGGGATTTTGTTACACATTCAGAACACCATGAAATATGGAGAGGGGGAACATTCCATTTTAAAAATAAGATTTTTCGGCGACCTAAATCCAAGTCTTTTCATGATTTTTTTTAAAAAAATAGTTAAAATCATGACAAATTTTGTTCAATACTGAAATTCATGACTTTCCAGGTGCGTGGATACCCTGCATTTTGCTAAACTTTTATGATTTAAATTGTTTTGAAAAATACTAAATTGCATGAAAAGAGAATTGGTTTGGATGGCTAATATCTAAATAAATTTATATAAAATGTTTATTGTCATTTTTAAAACACTATTTTCATGTTGATAGACAATAGTAGGAAACGACCACTTTAGTCTTTAAATTACACAAAAAAATGAGCTACAGTAAAACCTAGCTAAAACAATATTTTGGGGAGCCAATAAATATAGTGTTGCACAGGGATATATCCAGGGCCTACATATTTTGGGGACACAATAAAATTTTCCTTTATAATTTTAATGTTATATATGTATTCACATAGTACGCAAAAAATTTATTTGTAGAGTGTTAATTACTGTTCCAATATTAAAAATAATTGAAATAAATTCCGAAAATAAAATCGTAAACATACCTGAAAACCTTTTTTATTTAAAATAATTCGATATTTTTGTTTGTTTATTCATTCTTCTGACTGCCAAGTCAACCAACAAAGTATGCATTGAGTTCAAATTAGGTAAATGATTTTTGTTTGTGAATGGTGCTCCCTCTATGTTTCAGGTGTTAATGTGGTGTCATTTATGACTCAGCTTTTAACATGAAGGAAATAAAATCAGATGTTACATCTGTGACTTCTTAACGAGGCCATTCTAAGAATGGAAGCTCTTGGGATGGTCAGCAGTGAGTCTTTTCATAGAAAAATGGCAAAAGTGATAAAATAAAAATTTTTACGTTATTATGAAAACCAATAATAAATGACGAAAATAAGGTTGAAATTTGGAAGAAATCGTATTACAGAGGTTTATTGAGAGAGGAATAACATTAATACATATGAAATTTCGTTGGGACCACGAAACATTATAGCAATAGAGGGAGTTATTGTTGTATCGGACATTGTAGTAGTGAGAGTTCACTGTATTTTAATTCATTTTAGTCCACTTTTATGATTTAAATTGTTTTAAAAAATACAAAATTGCATAAAAGAAGACTCGGCCTGGATGGCTAATGTCTTTAAACCACTATTTTTAGGTTGATAGAAAATAGTAGGAAGCGACCCATTTAGTTTTTAAATTACACGGAAGAATAAACTACAGTCTAGCGAAACTTCGAGGGACCGAAATTTCGGTTCCGGACTATAACCGGGAGTTCCCTCTATCCGTACTGCAAACAATTTTAACTCATTTTTCCATCCCTTTTATGACACATTATTTAAATAAATGACCGATAAATAGAAATACAAAAATGATTCAAAGACAATATATTGAAACATAAAATGTGTTCATTTTTATTTTTTATGACTCTTTGTCTTGCTTACAAATAATTTAGGGGAGGGGGGCTTTATTTATGTATGGGAAACTGTGATAGAAGAAGCAAACAACAAAATATGCTTATGGGTACATTCTACTCAATAGATGGTTTTAAAAATCGGTATATGTATTTTATACAGAAATTTCAAAATTACCAAAAAATGAAGAAAAAAATAAGTTGAAGACAGAAAAAAGTTTATAATATCCAAATTTCTTATCTTCTTTTGGTTCACTGTATCCACAAAAAATATTTTCAGTGCATAGCAAGACACGGGAGCGAACATTTCGTTCACTATAAACCATGTTCACTATATTTAGTTTTTGAGTTACACAAGGGCAGAACACTGAAATTACAAATTTGAGCTGCTATTCACGTAAAGTTTTTTTTTTTTATACAAAAATAACCTTTCACCTAAAAAATAGAGAGATTAGTAAAACTTGGGTTGAGACACAAAAATCAGGGGATTCCTTAAAAAGCAGAAATAGTTTGCAACGATAGAAAATCTGAGCATTAAGCAGTTCAGAAGAGTAACAAACAGTACTTAATCAAAGTAAACCAGTTCATCTACAGGGTTGCCACTCAAAACTGGAAGAAAAAAAATTTCCTGTGTTTTCCCTGTACGTACTATACTCAAAAGGAAAGAATTACTGTGCTCTCGTATCGTATGAGCTATATTGGGCTAACTATAGTAGTTTTAATTGCTAAAACTTAGAGTAAAAAAGGAACAGCTAAACATACTAAAAATAATGCTATAGTAAATGAATAGTTTAAACCTGAAATATCTTTCTAAAATATCCAATAGACAGGGATGAGATTGGCCAAAAGGCAAAAAAGCTGAATTTCCACAGGCTGAATTTTTACGCAATCATTTAATAATAAATTCCAGACAGTTTAAGATAATAAATAACAATGTGTTGACATAAAACTGTGTACTAATTTATAATTACATAAATGATTACAACGATACTTAACATTTAGTAAAAAAAAAATTACCAATTACCAACCTCACATAAGAGACACTTATTAGATGAAAAACTACCCAGTTTAGCAAATTAAAACTACTGAGAACATACATTAATATTCCATTTCTTTTAATAAATACTGTTACGCGATTTATAGCAAATATATCAGTAATATGACTTTTCTAATTATTTTGAAAAGAAAAGAAACTTTTGCAAATGGTATCACTATGTTCATATTATAATCTTATCTAACTAGAGCCCTGTGAAGCATATCAATAACTGTGAAGTAGAAATATAATAAGTAAGACAATATTTTCAAAAATTGTTACTACAAATAAAAATTATTTATGACTGGTAAATTTCTATACATTTTTCGCCATATAGGGTAAACTAACCAGTGAAGGAACACTTAAGCTTCGTTTGTCTTTTAAAAAATCATATTAATTTCAAAATTTGTAATTTTAGTTAAATGACAATGTCAACATATTTGTTACTAATTGCAAATTATGTAAAAAATAGCAGAGAACTTACATAATATTGTTTTAAAGTTTTGGAGGTTCAAATAACAAGTAGTAAGAAGACCCAGTGAAGGAACAGCTCTTACCAGTGAATGAACACCCAGTAAAGGAACACTTAATTTTGGTTATTTTTTAATGCTCTTTATGAATTTATAAGCCATACAAATATTTAAAACAAGCCTATTCTTGAAATTATAACATATAAATACTTGGAAAATGTTAACTTTTTTTTTTTGTAATCATAATTTAATTTTGGTTATTTTGGTTAATTTTGGTTATTTTTTAATGCTCTTTATGAATTTATAAGTCATACAAATATTTAAAACAAGCCTATTCTTGAAATTATAACATATAAATACTTGGAAAATGTTAACTTTTTTTTTTTGTAATCATGAATTGAAAATTAAAGCGTCAACATATTAATACATACTGCTCATTCACTGGGAAATCTATGCCCTGTAAAGGAACATGCCTGTTCCCTCACTGGTTAGAAGTTGGTTTTCGTATTTTTAACATACTTTTGATGCGGAACATCACTAAAGGTACAAGAAAATTAAAGTTTATCTTTTATTTTCATTAACTAAGAAAAAAACCCAGTAAAGGAACACTTGTTCCTTTACTGGTTTTTCATAGTTTGGTGATCCAGTGAATAAACACCCCCTTATCTCAGTACTTTATTATGCTATGATGCTTTAAAAAAATAAAACGTAACTTCAATAACTATATTTTGAATTCTCTTTTTCGCAGTGAGAAAAATAAAACTATTACATGCAATTAATTCCACTTCAAACATATACATGCAAATACTCATCTTATAATTTTTTCAAAGAAACAAGGTGTTGCAGAGATAATAACAAATTCAAAATTTTTTCAAGAGAAGTCAATTTGACCAGGTAATCCAAAACATTGCTAGGTGACTTCCTATTGTTTGGCAGTAAGCTATTGTTACCAATCAATCTAAAGAAAAACTTTCAAATTTTTATTTTTAATCAATATATATGAAACGTTCCTTCACTGAGTAGTGTTCCTTCACTGGTTGGTTTACCCTATTCAAATATAATTTTGCTATTTTAAAATTTTGGGCTTAAAATTGCATCCAAATTTAAAAATCCATCAAAGTCATTGTCCATTGTTAAATTTCAACTTGAATTTTTAAAAAAAATATATATATAAATGCATTTAACAGTACTTGCACTTAAAAAGTCATTTTCTTTATGAGAACATTTCTCACGGGGTCATATAGAAAAAAGTTTCACAGAGAAAAAAATGTTTCATAAAAAAATGAATTCCTATTAGAATAAATTTATAACAATGTTGGAATGTTTACAGTGTTTTCATCATAGAAAAAAAATGGGTGAGAATTTCTCACCCTTTCTCAAAAACAGGGTGAGATTTCAGAAAGTTAAGTGAGATTTCCAAAAACTTAAAAAACACTAATAGACTTGGAAAAAAAATGTTTCTTTTATTATAATATATTTTTAACGTCTTCTATTTTTTAAAGCATTGAATATTCTTGCTGCATCATCATAGAAGATTTTGCCTTTACTAGGTATTTGTCCCTCTTACATTAGTGCATAAAAAATTTGACCGTCTTACATGAAAAAACTTTACCTATGGTAAACATGTGGTTGCAGAGAAATGTGTTCTGAAAGGGGTTCCGAGGTTCGGTTAAAGGATTTTATTCTAAATAGCGTAATTCGAAGCTTCTTCCAAAATGCGAGAAATTCCCAAATTCTGAAATTGATTTATAGAATGCGCGAATTTCTCGCAGTAATAATTTTTTAATGCGAGAAAAGAAAAAAATATGCGAGATTCTCGCGTTCTCGCGCTGTAGTGAAAACACTGGTTTAGAATAATATTCGAATTTCAACTTCCTGTAAAATTTACAAAACACCTTGTCGGTTAATTTAAAAAAATAAAAAAAAAAACTCTGCGAAAAATCTTGCTATAATATGGCTTAAGCAACGGGTTAGGCTTACCATACAGCACTATCTAACCAAGCACATGCTACTTACTTAGATTTGCGGAATAACCCGGGATTTATCGATTCTTACGGGGATACAGAAACAAAATTTTAAGAGGCGGGGAGGAGAATCTCAGAACTTGCTTTTTTAAAAACATTTTGTGAAACTACCGTTTTTTCCCTACAGTTGAATTTGTGAAGGTACCGCTAAAAGATAGTAAAATTTGTCATGGACACACCCCTGATTTTACATTACAAACACAAATAAAAAGAAGTAATCAAAAATACCGTTTTTATCAAGTGACTGACGCTCAAAATCTTTCTTAACCATTAAATGCACGGAACTGTCGGCTATTGAGCCGGCAACACTTATAGGCCTGGGTCTCCGGTAAGCAGAATGAGCTCTCAGTGAAACTGAGCTAGAGGTAGCACTGATGTCCGACGCTCCAGACATAGAACTCTGAGGACGAGTAGGGGATCGAGAAGCATCTTTACCTGAAAGAACAACTTACATTTGTAACCAAACTGAAAATCTTAAGAATGTTACTTCAAACATAAATTACAACTAAAAGAAATCATGGATTACTTTCAATTGTACTCAAAGTAATCAATAAGTATTAATTAGATTATTACAATAAATAGTAGTTTGCACAAAATAATAAAAAGAACACCTGGAATAGCTTTTGAAAGAGGGCTCAATCTCAATGATTTGGGAGCCTGACCTCAAATATACCAATCAACTGGGGTAGAGGATATTTTTAGTTACAAAATCGGACACAAAACCTATTTTCTCTAAATAAACATACTTTTTTTTTGATGAATTACGATTTTTTTGATCCTCAATATATGGAGAGAAGCCTCAATTTGAAAAATAGGATTCTAATAGTTTGGTCAGTTTAGATCCCTTAATTTTTTTTTTTTTTTTTTGCATATTTCAGCATAACTTCGGATCTTTTTAAGCAAATCGAAAAATTTTACACAAAATTATAAAATCTGTTTATCCATAGATATTTCCAAGCAAAAAATAATTTTTTAAATTATTTTTTAACACTTCATTTAACAAAATAACGGTAAAAAAGAGGTTGAATTGTAAAGAAAATTTTTAACATCATTTTAAAGAATGCAATTTTATATGAAGAAATTTAAATAAAATCAGACAAATAGTTCTCGAAAAATTTAACTTTAAATATACGACTTTATTAAAATTTGGTAAATTCGAAACTAATAAACCAATTGTGATCATACTTTGACTTATAAAATTAAATTCTTTAAAATGGTGTAAAAATTTGTACACATTAAAATTTAAATTTTTTTTCGAAATTAGTAAAATGAACCATTAAAAAAATTATAAATCTCTATCAAAAATTATTTTTTGCATGAAACAATCTGTGGACGAACAAATTTGATATATTGGGTGTAAAAATTTTTCAATTTGCTTAAAATTTTTTCTCCAGACATCAAACTATTAGTTATCTATCCAAACTATTCACCAGAATGTAGTTTCCCCCCACATTTTGAAGGTCAAAATTCCAAATCTGTTGGAAGAAAAAGTAAGTTTTTGAGTGTGATAACTTAAGATATTGACACTTATTGATTAGCATGTATGAGGTCAGGCCTTTGAACCATTAGGATTGAGTACTAGCACGTGAAAACCTGATTATTGGATGAAAAGTTATTCAGAGTATTTAGCTTTTTATTTTTTGCACTAAATTTTTTTTCCATATTTTTTAAATTAAGTTCAATTCTATAAACAAGAATTTCTTAATTATTTTTATTCATATGTGAACAGATAATAATAAAGATATCCAATATAAAAGTAAAGGCCGAGATTTTGATGACCATTTTTAAACTCTTTTTTTTTTTTTTTTTCCTATTAGAGTATACTTTTTACGTTTCCAGGTCATTTTGTGACATTTTTTATCTTCCTTTTAAGGTTTTTTTTTTGTTGTTGAAATTTTTGACTTTTTTCGTTCATTTTACACAGAATAGTTTGGTCATGTTAAGCATGATGAATTCACACAACACAAAAACTACATTGATGATTCATATGATGAAACTCAGAACAATATCTTTAAATGATAAGAGAATTTTATTTTATTTGAAGGACATTCTTTGCTATTTTTAGGGCCATTTTTGCAACTCTTAAGAGCAGTTTTTACTATTCTTAAAAGCATCAGATCTTAAAAACCCAGGCTCAACTAATAAGAGGGGTAATAGGGTTTTTATAGAAGTATTATTTTTGACAAGCTTGGTCAAAATGGGCCGTCGTAGCCCAAAATCCCCCTCCTGCCCCCCCCCAAAGCATAAATCAAATTTTTTTCTCTAAATGTATTGTATTAAATCAATAAGTTTTACTTGAAAAGCAAAATAATCATAAATTAGAGTCCCTTGAATAAGTGTTCCGAATAGTTGAAGATAAATCAACTTGATACATAGTACATATAGGGGTTGGACAAAATAATGGAAACACTTTGATATTTCTCAAAAAAACTTAAAGAATCAGTTTAAAAACTCAAAAGTGCTTTTAAGTTTTAAAAATACGACTTTGTACGATAATGCAATTTCTGATAGATATCAATAAAGTATAAAGCCTTTTTAGGTTTGAGAGACCAACAAAAAATTACAAATGAAAAAAAAATTTTTTTTGAACACCCTATGCCAAAAAATGTAGTAATGAATTTGTAACTATTATTTTATTTATTATTATTTTAGATACTACATGTAATAATTGCACAAACTTTCGTAAACCCAACTTAAATATTTATGGAGACATGGACATTTTTATGAAGAAAAAAAGAAACAAATTTTTTTTTGTCTCAGGTGTTTTGCTACAACTTTGAAAATATTCAATAAAAATAAATGAAACTATCAGGACAATATAAAATTGATAGCAAAATTATTGCTTTAAAATTTGAGAAATATTCGTTAAAAACTGCACCAGAAAAACTGAGTAATTAAAGTAGTTCTTTTATGCTGCACATGTGCAAAAAAAAAAAAAAAAAAATACAAAACAATTTTCTTCATTTTGTAGTGAATTTGGCAACTGTCATACTTGGAATTGATTTAAGAGTATAAGGTTAAAATTTATTAATTAAATTATAATTTTACAAAATTATAATTAATTATTGTAGTTACACTTGGTGGGAAGTAAACTTGAAATATTTCCAGATTGTTAAGTGCTAATAACATCGATGAATTGTATTCCATTTATTTTTTATGATTTAATTGAAATTGTTTGATTCACTGAATTGTTTTAGATTTTTTTTCTCAGTTGGTATGCAGAAATGCAGGTGAGATTTTTAATTTTTTTATATTAAAAAAAGTATAAATTTTTTTTTTTGGGGGGGGGGGGGCGGGAGGGGAAATAACATTGAAAAATTATTAAATAGGCCAATCTTGCTAAATGCTTGCATAGGCCAAAATAATTTTTTTTTCTTCTAACAACGAAATAACTCCTTTATTAAGGTATATTAAAATTAATGATAAAAATTTGAATTAGAAATAGGCATGAGATTTTTCTTAATCATGTCATGTTAAATTAAGTTATATCCCTGGCAAATACAGGCCCTACTAATTTCTAAGCACCTTAAATATTTCTATTTTTCTTTTAATTAGGCTTAATTTAAAACTATTTAAACTCGTTGCAATAAATAGTTTTATATCTTGCATCTTGGGATATTTTAATTTAGTAAATTTAATTTTGTATGTAACAATGCGTTTGTCCTGAAGAAATAAAAATAATAGCGTAACAATCTAAAACTTCCCAATGAATGGTTACATTGTAACAAAAGCTATAAATAGTAACCAAATATTTAACTTTCTAGTTAGAAGCAAATCCTGCAACTTTATTAAGCATTCAAGAATAGAAATTTAGTATATTTCAAAAAAAAAAAACCAAAGACTAAGGCATTTCATTAAAAACCTGATAAAATCAGAGTTTTTAGTTAATAACACAGAGAGGTTAGACTTTTTAAAAAAAAGGGGAAAAAAAACTTTTTTTTTATTTTTTTAAACTATGATTTTTGATGAATTATTAGGTGCAGAACCTTAACTTTTCAGTTATAGTAAGAAAATTTAAATTTCTTAAAAACGAATATGAAATACTTTAATTACAAAACATGGCATTTTCACGATTAAAAACAAAGTAATAAAGTTATACTTGAACCAGGAAATTGATGTTAGTATCTTACACAAATTTCTAATTTAATTAATGCATTTTGACATGCTTGATTTGCAATGATTCTATAATAAATCCACTGCTCATTTGTTCCCTGGTTATTTTTCATACACTTCCCAAGATTTTTTTCCCTTTCAAATCCCAACATTTTTAACACGCTGTTACATGAATTTAATTTGAATTATCACTTTTTGACACATTCGGGTTGTTCCTCAATCGCTTTTCTTTTGAAGTTATTATAATTGCTTTTTTTTCTGGACATTTCCATAGTTTTTCAAATGTTGACGCTTTTACAGGGTGCGTAGCCAAATTATTCACCAAAAAATAAGCACCTTTTAAGCACTCAAAAATACTTTTAAGCACTTTAGGAAAGTTTTTGACAATTAATGGTTTTATCTTGCTTTAATCATCATGTAAAAAAAACCCCAACCTTTTGGCATTGGTTTTGACAATTGTCAAAAATCATGAAATTTTCAATCAAGTGAAACGAATGTTGTTTTCATACGCTACGGACTGACAATACGCCAATATAGATTGGGGTTGAATTAATTGTGAAAACGTGGAATAGAACAATGTGAACTGTGTCTTTTGGTATAATTCGAAGCGAAAATCAACATAGTGAAGGAAAAATATCATTTTGTAAAAGGGAAAATTAAGCACTTTTTAAAAACACCCAATGAAAAAAAAGCACCTTTAAGAGCTTTTAAAAAGTGAAAATCGAAAATAAGCACCTTTAAAAACGCTACGCATTCCCGCGTTACAGCGATGTTATTACAATATGCCTGTTTCGAATATCAAGGTATGAATTTTAACCACTGGGTTCATTAGGATTTCGTGATAAACCCACGCCATTTTCCGATCATTTTTCTTCTGTTATTTAGCGTTTTTAACCATTTTCAAAGTTTTTAAGTAAGCCACATTAATTTTATACGTAAAACTCAAATTTGAGTATTCCTTTTTGACATGCTTGATTCAAGGTGATTTTATCACATATCCAGGTCATTTGCTAATTGTGATAAATGGGTTCATAAGGATTTCGTGATAAACCCAACGCCATTTTCCATTCATTTTTCTTCTGTTATTTAGCGTTTTTAACAATTTTCAAAATTTTTAAGTAAGCCACATTAATTCGATACGTAAAGCTCGAATTTGAGTATTCCTTTTTGACATGCTTGATTCAAGGTGATTTTATCACATATCCAGGTCATTCGCTAATTGTTTTTACGCTAGCTATCGTTTTGCAGCCATTTACACGTGGTTTTGACACAATCAGTTTGCAATGATTCCATTGTACTTGTACGAAAAATTTTTTTTGCAATTATTATTTTTCAGCCTCTTTCGCAGTTTTACCAATGCTACTGTTTTTAATACAATGTTAAATCTTTTTTTTTTTTTTTAAATTTTTACAAAATTTTTCAAATTTCCCTACGACTAATAGAATATTATTATAACACGCAAAGTTTGAGTTATCCCTTCTTAAAGTGCCTGAGAAAAAAAAAATTTCGACTTTGTTTAGACTTTCAGTGATCCATCTTTAAATTCGTGACTGGTAGACACCCTAGTGTATTTATATATATCTGTTGGAATTAACATGGGGCGTCTGCACTTGCACACTTAATCATGGCATACAGTACACAGCCCTGGTGACATCGAAACTTAAGATAATTCTATCGGTTTGAGTAATACACCTATAATCCGAAAATTTCGGAAATCCCGACCCTTCGAGCCCCGAGCCATTTCAATTTCCAAGGTAATGCTGTAGAAGAATTTGGTCATGCATTTCCTACAACAAAAATCATCTCTTCAGACACAGATTTGATTTTATACAAATGATAAATAGGTTTAAGGTATTAAATTCAACACCTAAATGATTACATGTTAAGAAAAAGTGGTATGCTTTTAAAAAAAATCCGTGATTCAAATCAGTAAAAGCTGTTCAAAAGTCACCTAAACTTGCTAAATATTAAATCCTCTGAAATTTATATCGTAATTATAGCCTTAATCTTCCTTTATGGAGGTGCATGACCAGTAAAAAACATTCCAGAAAGGCCACATTCTGGTGAAGACTCCACAATCAACAACAATGTGATCAGCATTTCTCAAACAATTCATCTGGAACTTAGGGTGACCTGGGGTGATTCCTGATCAAAAAATGCAAAGATCTATTTTGTAAGAAAACTATTCAAGATAGAATTATAATATTTACTGGAAGTTTGAGGCTGTATGAGATGAGTCCTAGGCTACATTGTTTTGTTTGAAAATCTAATTAGAATTTAAAATACTTTAAATTTTTAGTGATCAGGAATTACCCCTTCTCTTGATGCTTTCTGAGGTAATTCCTGATCACTTCAGGGGTAATTACTGATCACCAGTTTTAATCATAAAGGGGCTGTTTAAAAATAATTACACAGTGGTAATTAACAAATAAGACATCAAGATCAAACAAATAAACCAAAAATATATGTTTAAGCAACTAAAAGAACGGTTTATTTAAAAAGCAAAAATAAAGGTTAACACTTTAAATTTTCCAAAAATCTTTGTATCGTGACATACATTTTAGGCAAGCAGCCAACTCATTCTCATGTTCTGCTGGAATATAAGAAAGAGTTCCCACATGGGTTACTTTTGCTGGATTTTGTAACTTCATTAAGGGAGAGTGTAAAGTTAAGTAAGGTATGTCAACAGCTCTGGCAGCAGCTCTCACACTGAAATTTTCATTTTCAATAATGAAAAGAAATTTACTAATTGTGAAATTTTAATTACTAGAACTAATTTTGCTTTCTAGAAGCTTAGTATCCTTTTTAGGCTTATAATTTTTCACCATATTTATATTAGGCTAATTTATAAACTTAGAAATTATTCTAACAATGTACACACATAAAATTAAGATAGAAGCAAGGTAAGACAAATTGGAACACATTTGTCTAGCATACAGTTAAAAACAAATTTTGTGATTAAATTGAGTTAAAATATATTTTATAGTCGTTCCACTTGATAAAAAGACTTAAAAAAAGACAATTAGCTAAATTGTAAATTACAAATTGTTACTTAAAAAAAGACAATTAGCTATTTATTAGCTTATTTTAATACTGTTTATGAAAAGAAATGACAATGATCGGGAATTACCCCAGTGATCAATAATTACCCCATCTGTAAGGGGCAACATTTGATATAGTTTCCTATAATCAATTATAATGTTTACAGTAGATGTAAACATTAGGTAGGCATTAATTTAGACAAGGTGAGAGACAAAACAGGTGCTTCAATCCTACAAAAAATTAAAATCCTCTCACGATTGCGTGAAGTCCACCTCCAATGGATCCCTTCTCACGTTGGGGTTCTGGGCAATGACATCGCCGACACTCTGGCTAAGGAGGGGACGAAAGAAAATCTGATAAGTCCAAATTCCCTCACCTTCATGGAGCTGGCATCAAAAAAGAAAAAAGAAGACCTCGCTTCCTGGCTCGTACCCCCCAAACATCACTGGTACCAGAGCACCAGTCCAGGAGGTGCACTCAACATTCGGTGCAACCGCAAGGACCAGACTGCACTTACCAGGCTTATCAGCGGCCACCTTAAGTCCCTTTCTTTTGAGGGTAGTATTAAAATCTACCCTAACTGCCCCAGGTGCCACAACATGCAGGCTTCCCCCCAACATATACTGGACTGTCTAGGTCTGGACAAAAGGGACATTCTTAATAACACACTTATGGTGGCCGACTTCCTCCGGGTGATGAATTTCATGGACATAGTTTAGCCCTGCTAATTTTGGGGATAAGGAAGAAGAAGAAGAAGACAGTAGATGTGAAACAATTAAACAAGAGCTTACACTATTTTCATATCAAAGAAAAAGAAAGTAACTCAAAATATTTATTATTAAGAGAAGGAGGGAGATCTTTGCAGAAATGTGCACTTTTTGAAACCCATCTTTGAAATGGAAAATACAGACAGCAGTTTAAAAGATACTTATTTTGTTAGATTAAACAAAAAGCTATTATTAAGTAAATGTAGTTATACCTTAGTATAGTGTACAAGCATTCTTGTCCAGGTCTCAAATTTAGAAAAAAAATTATTTTTTTAAAATAAAACTTAGGTGATCATTATTTACCCCAGAAACAGAGTGACCGTGAATTACCCCGGGTCACCCTACCTAATAAATGAAAAAAAAGCAAGGCAATATTTTCTAAAAAAAAAAATTTTAAAAAAAAAAGGTCTATTGAAAAAAATAGAATAATAAAAGCTTAAACAAACTTAAAATTTAGTACTAAAAGTTGTAGTTTATTCGTGTACAAAAAATTTAATTCAAAAATAATTTTTTTTAAAATAAATATTTATTATTATTTGAACTAATATTTAGTACTCACTTGAAAAAACATTTATCTAGAAAAAGAGATCTTTCCACAGCTCTGATCGAAAAGAGAGCGAAAAGAAACCAAAATGTTTATTATATTGAGGAAAATGCTATAAGTTGCAACGTAGGTTAAATTAAAACAACATTTATACATAAATATTAAAATAGCATCGATAAAACATAATTTAACAGATTTTGTCAAGTTGTGAGTCAAAGTGGACATTATTTTTTGAAAAAGGCATGCAGAATGGATCATAAGAACTAGGCAGGCTATTTTAGAAAGAAAAAAAAAAAGCCTAAGACTAGTTCTACAGTTGATGAATATGTGTATACTTTAAATATTTTAACACTAGGAAGGGTGAAATTATACCTAGAAAGCTCATCAGAGATTATTTGCGTTCAGAGATCCAAAATCTTAAAATATAACTATAATTAATTTAATAAAAATTTATCATCAAAATTCTAGTGTATTTTATTCTATTTGGCTTAGCTAATATATTTGATTAAACAAGGCTTTACAATTAGTTTCTTAAATAGTTGAGTTTAGTTTTCTCTATAAATACTAATTAGAGATATGTTGAAATACTTTTTTTTAAATGAAACTGGGAAACCTTTATGGACCCAAAACATGGATTATGGAATACCTATTAAGAAGCCTAAGAATCCCATCATTCTAGATATAAGGTTTTTATAAGGTTAACACATGAATGACAAAATGAAAATTTAAATTGGGTCAAATTATAAAAAGTCACTCAACACTTTCAGTAAGTTATTTTCTGAATTACAAAACAATAAAAAAAAATTAAAAAAACAAACAGAGGAACCAAATTGGCTCCATTTGTCTTTCTAATATTAAAGAATATTAATTGTACATTTTATTCTGCTCTTTCACTCACTAAAAACAGATGTCAGTTTAGAGGAAGGAAAACTTTTCATCCCATAGCAATTTGAATAAATCAATACTTTTTCAATAAAAAATAAGCACCTTTTAAGTACTTTTTAAGCACTTTAAAAAAATATTATAATTAGGATATGTGCACTAATAATTTTTTCTCTTTCACATTGTTGAAAATTCTTCATATATTAACAAAATGCAAAATAGTTTTCTAAGTTACATGTTCATGCTAAAATAACTAGTTTCATATGTTAACAGAATGCAAAATAGTTTTTTAAGTTACATGTTTATGATAAAGTAACTAGTTTCTAACAAAAAATTTGTTAGAAACTAGTTAATCATTTAATTTTTTAAATTTATAATTACTTTACACAATTATGTAAAAAAAATTAATTCAAAATTATAAATAATTAACTTAACTATTATTTAAAAAGATTATCTCTCTTGCAAAATGCAGCAGAATTGCTCACGAGAATGCATGAATCAATCCAATCGAATCCAGCTCAGTATTCAAACCCACAAGTATTTCATAAAATGATTGCCGCTTTCATACGCTACAGTATGTCGAAATAGATTGTGGATGAATGAATTATGAAAATATGTAACTGCCGGTTAAGTAACACTGGAGTTAAGAAACCGACCGTTAAAAAATAATGGTGGAATCGCTTTTGAACTCCCGGTCAAAGTTTCCAAACCGGGTGTTTCGGAATTGGGAGTTACGCATTAGGTCACAGTCAACGATGAATATGGGGGTAAGAATAGGGAAGAAATAAAATGAGGTTAGCAAACTATGGCAATTAACTGAAAAAGCAAATTGAGAAAAGCATTAAATAACAAAAATAATATGAAGCGTTTGAAAAGACTAAAAATATTTCAGTTCTTGACTCAATGCATCAAACAAAAGCAAATAGATTTGAAGTTTCTGAATTCAATACAATTAAATTACGATTAAATGCGATCTAAGTTAAAGTAAATGAAAAATTAATTACATGTATTTATATTTTCATTTTTGGTATTGAATGACAAAAGAAATGATTCTATAAACTGACCAATGCATCAGCAAAAGGACAACTTACACGGCTTTTAAACTATCTATAAAAAAAAAACGACCTACTTTTACTAAAAAAAAACTCAGAAATGTGAAATGTTCTAGGTTCGTAGTTTCAAAAATAGAATCACCTAAACTAATATTTAAATTTTTTACAAATTATGAACGACTGTCATGTTATATTTTTACAAGACTATAATTTCCAGTAACAGTTTTCACGGGGTTCCTACTCAATTTCGGAAAGAAGAAAAAAAATCCCCAACTTTTGACAACAATGAAAGTCCATACTTTATTTTATTTATATCTTTGCAGCAAGGCCCCAGTTGGGTTCGAAATTGGCCCGATATGGATCCCGTAAGGACGTGCACCGAGAGACCGATATTGGGCATACTTTGGCTAAATAATGGATTCAAAATATCGACAATTCTATACAGGGCCAATATCGCAAAAATAAAGGCCTTTTGAACCCTTACTGAAGCAAGATTCATGAATAATGGTCGAATGAGGGCCCAAGTTATTTCGCCCTCATAAAGACCAATATTAGGCCGTCATATAAGACCGATATTGGACATACATTGGCTAAATAATAAAATTGGCTAAATAATACATTGGCTAAATAATGGATACAAAATATCAGGCGAATTTGATGATTCTAGATAGGACCGATATTGATTGTAAAAAGGCTGTAAAATATCGGAAAATTCTACATATGGCCAGTATTGGAAAAATAAAGGCCCTTTGAACCCTTACTGATGCAAGATTCATGAATAATGGCCCAATGAGGGCCAAATTATTTTGCTCCTAAGGATTTTTCATCAGAAAATGTTGATTTTTTTTAATTTGTAATGTCAAATATTAGATTTTGTGAGCAAAAACATGTAATAGAATGAGAATGGAAAAAGTTTCACTAAAAAGTGGAATTTTATAAAACAACTGTAATACATGTAAGAACAATTTAATTCAAATCTCAATAACTGATTACCGTTACTGATAATTTTAAGACTAGGTAAATCTTTCCAGGTATGTAAAAACTTACCCAGACTATTCCCTGCAGTTTAGAATTAAAATAAAATTTCCAGGTTTTCCCTGACACCCAATTTGAGAAAACTATTACCTTTTTGATAAACATTTTAATGACTATAGCTTTTGTGCACAATAGATCTGGGAACTAGTGCCTCTTTCTACAAAATTTATAAATCTAGAAATATTTTTCTAAAAAGGATACTTGAAGCATAAATAAGTAAGAAGTATACTAAAGCAAAAAACAACAATAATTCAACAAACACAAGCAACAATAATCAGCCAAATAAAAGTAATAATAGACAAATACAGTAGAACTTCCAAACCTCATACAATAATAACTTTTATTATATCCATACCATATTTTATCTATCCCATGCCATTTTTTAATCAGAAAACTTTGATTTTTTTTAATTCGTAATATCGAATTTTGTGAGCAAAAACATATAATAGAATGAAAAATAAAAAAGTTTCAAGGTGGAATTTTATAAAAATTGTAATAGATGTTAGAATTATTTAAATCAAACTGATTACTGTTATTGACAATTCTATGACTGGTTATTTTCCAGGTATAATATAGGGATTTTCCAGGTTTTTTGCAAAAAATTGCAACTTTCCCTGACTATTCCCTGCTTTTTAGAGTTAAAATAAAATAGACTGATGGTAAATTAAATGTTTTTTAAACATAAAAAAAAAATTTTAAATTTCAACTTAAAACTTGTGCATTACGTTTTGTTTTAATTCCTTATATTTGTTAATAAAGTACAAAATATGCTGATTTTTTGCACTCTTTTTTCCCAAAAAAATCGGTAAAGGAAGCAGTTAAAAAATTTAAAACTTTACAGGTTTTGAAAGCCCCTGAATAATTAATGTTATTCTGCCTATGACAAAAAAAAAAAGTTACAAGATTACGCTTTTTACGGAAGGATGAGATATCATGATACATAAAGTGTACAAAAATCTGCTTATGAATTAAGAATGGAACACCTTATATCATTCAGTGATAAGATCATTCAATAAAGTATCTTAAATAGTCATTCGAAAAGTGCTTGATATTCTAAAATGAACTTTACAGCAAAGAAAAGAAAATATCGAAAGTCACAAGAGTTTTATAAACTTAACACTGTTGAATAACAAAATGATTATAACTCTATAATTTTCAACTTGAAGAATCCTACTTCAAAGCAAAAATAAAATACTACAAACAGCAAAAATAATATAAATTTCAGCTTTTAGTATAATAATGTAGTTTAAATTTCAAAGATTTCTTTTCTTAAATGCAGATTTTTCTGGATTATAATATCAGCTGCATTACAAAATAAAATGTTCTTAAAATGGATTTTAATAGGCACAGTATTTTGTAGTTTTTATGGTCTATTACCCAAAAAATGTTGGCATATCCCTGTTCATACCTATTTGACCAAAAAATTATTAAAACTGAATTTTATATAGCGCCACATTATTAAAAAGAAAAGCTTGCTTTTCAAGATATTATTGATCAAAATAGATTAAAAATTATTGCTATAAATTCCAATATTCTCTTCATCGTCATATAACTGTATAACAAAAAAGCCCTAAGGCAGAATTTTTAAGGGCTTTCTGCGACAAAACTCTCAAGAACTAATATCTTTCTTCAAGATACTTTCAATAATAACAAACATATGTTACTCATTTAAAATAACAAAAGCGCTGTGTTTACAAAAAAAAAAAAAAAACTATAATAATTTTTTTTAATTGAACATGTAATGATTTTTAATTCTTATATTATGAGTGATATTCTCGTATTTTGTTGGGGGAGGGGGGAGCACAAATTATTTCCTTATTCACATTTTGTAAATAATCATCTCAATAAAAAATAATGAAAAATCATGAAATCTGTAGAAGTAATTGCCCCCCCCCCCCAAAAAAAAGACTGACTACAAAATTACACGAAACAAACTCCTCAAATGCGCGTTTAGGTTCGAGATTAGATTGCTGTAATAAATACAGTTGAACCTGTTTATCTCGAGAACCTCTATATCTCGAAATTTCTAAAATTCCCTACATTTACTGTCTAAAATCAATGTATTTTCCACGTTTATGTTTAAATCTTTTCTTCTTCAAAACCTCCGTTTCTCGAATTTCTAATAATAGAACACAACTTTCTAAACTTTCCTTATCAGTAGAACTCGTAGACAGAGATGAATTTCGTGAATCCACAGGAAGTAGGGATGAATAGGTTGGGGGGGGGGGTGTGTTTCTTGGAATTTCAATCACTATCCCTGCACTTCCTTAACTAGAAAGGAATACAATGATTCTGGCAGTAAGTGAGGGGTTAATGAGTAGTTACCATCAGGAGTTAGCTTTTCAGCATAGATAAGAAAGTTAAGAATAGAAATTCATTTTGACCTCAAAATTGCAACCAATGGATCAAATGATAATTAAGAGTTTTAAAGTGAACTATAGAAAACAGTTGGTACCCAAACTTGTAGATGCTATCGATGAAAAAAGTTAGATGCTATCAGAATTACTGTCTTGTCTGGAGAAATGTGTCTCTAAAAACCATCCAAAATGAATTTAAAAAGCTGGTTTTAAGAATAGCTGTGAAGATGATGAATAAGAGGTTGAAGGCATCAGTAAAGAAGAAGAAACTGTTAATGCTGAAAATGCAGTGCCAGATTTGCCAGAATAGAATGCAATAAAATCTAGATTTAATGTTGACATTAATTTTGAAGATTTTTGGCAACATGCGGAACAATTGGGCAACATGCGGAACATTGACAGATGCAGAAATCATCGATAATGTCGAAGGACTATCAGATGAAGAAGCTGAAGATTATATTGATGAATCAAAAGTGAATGCAAAAGAAGTAGAAAAAACTGTAGAATTCTTATAAACTACTCTTGAATCCCAGGAAAATGTTGGCTATGAGGAATTTTTGATCTATCTATTCTCAAAAGAATAATCGAAACAAATAAGGTTATCAGTCAAAAATCTTGGAAAAATTATTTTCAATGTATGTTAAAAAACTGTTATGTAAATAGATGTACCTGGTATTATTAATTTAAAGAAATGTCTAAATTTTTCTACTAAAAACAATTAAAGCATTTTTAATAGAAATTTTTAATTAAATTCAATTTTTTTAATAGTACCTGTATAACTCAAAACCTCTTTATCTCAATTTTTTTGCCTTTCCCATGAGATTCGAGATAAACAGGTTCAACTGTATTATCGTCTAAAAAATATCGGATTTAAAAACTACGGAGAAATCAATAGCAATAACTGCCAAAAATTCGATAGAATTGTTGATTTAAGTAAATACTCAAATGCACTATTCGAATTTTCCATATTGTTTGAAATATATATCAAAATGTTTAAAATCCAAGTGCATTACTAATGAAGCATTACATCGATTTACGACACTAGCGGCATAAATTGAACGCGTCAAACAGCGATTATCAAAATGCATGATTCAAATATTATGTGTAAATTTCTGTAGTAAATAATTTTTTTTTTTTTTTACTTTTAAAATAAAAAATCTTTTTGCAAAAACTATGTAATGATTCTGCAACAATGTCGCCGTGATTCTGCCACGGGGCTAAAAAGTAATTTTTAAAAAATATATAAATAAAATAAATCATCAAAATAAAATAAAAACGGATATTATATAATCCAAGAATTTGATGCATCGAGGTTCTACTGTACAAAAGAAACAAAACAATTATAACTGAACATGCAACAACATAACAAAGCATTGCCATGCGCATGCATACCTGGAGAGGGATTGTTTAAGTTCCATGCAGATTTACTTGCAATTGCTCGCAATTTTGCGGTTCTTGTCAGCCTGGGGGGAGCTAAATGCATCATGCTTTGGGCAGGCCTCATGTTGCATTTAATGTCTGGCGGCTGCTGCAAGCTGGGTGGTTTCTTAGCAGCAAGATTGCACATGCTTCGGCTTGAGGCTTTATTTACAGGGATGGTAGAAACTGGGTGCCTATAGTGAGATTGCCGGGGTTGTGCCAACTGATCAAGGCGTGTCATACTCACAGCCCTCATACTTTGTTTACCTCTGGTTGAAAGGTGAGGCGTGATGCTGCGTTCTCTGGATAATGTGGGAGTGATGTCCGTTCTCTTCCTGCCCCGGAATGTAGACAATGAGATCATGCTTCTGGACATCAAATCTTCACCACCTGTGTTTAAAAGAAACTCAGTAATGCAATCATTTTATTTTACACTTTGTATGAAACCTATGTAAAATGTTTAGAGACAAATGTATGAAACCTATAAATGAAGAAATTTTGATATAATCATACTGGAAAAATACATTATCATATTATCATATCATACATTATATTTTTTTTTGACAAATATATTTTTATAACTTATATTTAAAATTTAATGCTTTAACCCACTGACGGTTCTGCACGTAAGAAGTCGCATTTTAATGTGCAGTCTTCTCCGCATAGCAAAACCGGTTTTTCCACATTATTAGATAGGAAAATAGTGTATTGGGGTGAAACATTGTCCCAATTTTGCCCATTTGCTAAACCGTCAATGAGTTAAAATACATCTTTATTTAAATTGGTTCAAATAAATTAAAAATACAATGTCATCAAAGATCTGGGAGTTTGACAAAGACATTTTTGATACGATGGTAAAAACCATCACGCTTTAAAAACTTACCAACTCTGATAACATGTGATTTGTGTATTTAATAGTAAAATTATGTTTTACCATACTGATTTACACAAAATCATGTAAAATTACAGTTATTCTAATTTCTTACAAATTTCATTAAATTTATTTTTCTTCCTAATTGCTGCTTTATAGTTTTCACATTTTTAAAATTCATAAATTAAATAGCTTGAAAATTAATGCTATTATTTTAACTAGATTGCAATTATAAGCAGGTAAATGAGTGACTTCCGTCTTTTCCACTTGGATTAGAAGAAACCCATTTTTTCCAGATGTTTTAAAAAAAAATTTTTCTAGTGCAGAAGAAACTTGCTATTTCCCACTTAAACAAACAACAACTAATCTTTACTCAGCACTTTCTCAAAAGTCAGCAACAAAAAGGGACTACTTTTATTATAACTAATGCAGCTTTGTAATAATACAGAATATTTTTTGTAATACAAGAGGCTACTTGTATTCAAGTAAGTTACAAAATAATGCAGTATATTGAGGTGAAAATACATTGTTTTTAAGCTACAAGCAATCAGGAAATATAAAATAAACAAGATTAAAGAAAATAATTTAAACAAAAATGAATGTAGGTTAGTTTTTTAAGGGTTCAGTCACATTTAAAAATGTACAGTGCCTATATACACACAGAATTCTAAAACTTCAGCTAATTTTCTTCTATTTTTTCATTCTTACCATGGGAGCAAACTTTTGTTGCATAATTTTTTTTTCAATGAAACAGGCAAAAGTCACTTACTCACACTCATCAACTAAATATTCCCGGTTGATTCAGAATTTATGGAGAAAATCTACAGCACTATAAATCCAAATTTGTCTGTGAACCAAACACAATCAGACAGGAATTATTAATTTAACATACATGTTGCAAAATTTGAATGGATTTAAAAAAAACAAATTATAAATTTTTTTGGTATTTAGAATATGGATCAGCTTAAAATTAAGCAGAGAACTAATATTATTTTATTGTATTCAAGTAATGTATAATATGAAATAATACTTTAAGACAAAAGTTAAAAATGAAATAGGATACTTACCGGTGAACATATCCAAATATGAGCTTAATAGAAATGTGGAAATTTTTTTAAATTATGTAATACATGAATGCTTCACTTGCCAAATTGATTAATCAATAATCTATCCAACATTGAGGGACAAGCTTTCACGTCATTGGAACTTTTATGTCATTTTTCAATGAATAGTTATTGTTGTTAGACAAGCAAAACGGACAGTCACTTACTTACACTCACTGACTAAATACCCTGAACCCTCTAATACAGGGTTCCCACTCTTTTAACAAAGCAAAAATTAAGGACTTTTTTTTAAAAAAATTAAGCACTTTTTTTGGAAAATTAAGGACCGTAAAACTATTTTTAAAAATAGCATTGATTGTTTATCATCGAATATATATGCACCACAAGTCCAGTGCCAATTATTTACCTGTCTTAAAAAAGAAAATCAATAAATAAAAAAAAGAATAAACAATTTTTTTAATGTAAGTACTGATATAATTGTATTAATTAACAAGACTCATCAAAGCTGGACCAGGCAATTTTTAGCAAACCAGGGTAGAGTTTTTTGAAAAATATTTTTCAGATTGTTAAAGGTTAACGTCATCCATAAGACGAATATATATTCCATTTTAAATAATTTAATTGAAATTGAATTGTAAAATTAGGATTTACAATTTTTTTCATATTTTTAAGAAATAGAGTTAATAAAGAAATTTGGGAAAAATTATTACAAGTTTTTAATAAATGCTATTAATAAAATGTTTTATTTACACTAAATGAATTAATACTAAGAGTTAGAGTTATGCATGAGAGTAGTTTTCTAACTATGTTAACTTAACTTAAATTAGGCCCTATTTCAAGTAAAAACAGACCATACTAATATCTAAGCACTTTAAATCATTCCCCATTTTTTTCATTAAGCTTAAAAGAAAATTTTTTAGGTCATTGCACTAAATATTTGCATGAAAATTTTTATAGAATAAGAAGATTTATAATTATTTGCTGATTTTGATTATTTGACAAGATTTATAATTTTCAAACCAATGTGTTTATTAGTTACGATTTTTTAAAGGTATCAACTGATTTCTATGGCCTTTGCCTGTAGCCCCTCACACATATCCTTTATTGTCTCTCTAAAATGCCCAACTCTTGATACACGGACTAATCCTAGTTAATAAAAGAACAACTTTTTGTTATAAAAAATCGACTTGAAAAATTGTTTCCATCAACTAGAGTGACCCTGTTGCAGAATTTTTTCAGGCTTTCTGTGACAGACTTCCCCACCACTAGTATTTTTCTGCAAGATACTTTTAATTACAACAATTACTAATTTAAAGTAACAGAAAAATTGTGTTTTCAGAAGAAAGTATAGAGTAAAAATGTTTAAAAGTTTTTTTAATTATAAATACAGTATTTTTTTAATTCTAATATTATAGGCGATATTCTCGCATTTTGTAGGACTAATTATTATAACACATGTTAATTATTTCCTCTTTCGAATTTTGTAAATCCATTACATAATTAAAATTTGTAAATGAATTAAACGATTATTAATTAAAATTTGTACATAAATTAAAAATATTAAAACCTGTGGCAGTAAAACCCGAAATAAAGAACCATGACAAAATCACGCAAATAGGACTCTTTAAAAAAGAGAAGTTCAAATAAGTATTTCGGTTGTTATAATAAATAAAATCACATTTAAAACTTTGTGGAAATCGATAGCAATCACTGCCAAAAAAGTGATAGAAAAATAATTGAATCATTATGTCAAAATATGTCTAAAATTTATAGGAATAAAATATACATTGGTCGATCTAAAATATACATTGTGTCTAAAATATATCGGAACATTTTAAAACCGGAATAAAAGCAATATCAATAACTGCCAAAAATACAATCAAACGCCACGCAGTCTTATGATACTCTTGGCATAAATTGAGTTTGTAAAGTTCTGGACCAATGTCGCCTTGTCACTACAATTTTGTTACAGGATATAGTAATGCTGAAAAATTAAGGACTTTTAAAAACTTTATACCATATTTAAGTACCATTAAGGGCCCTTATTTTCCAAAATAAAAATTAAGCAGTTTTTAAGGACTTTTAAGGACCGTGGGAACCCTGTAATAGAAAAGATGGATGGGGATCCGAACATTGAGTACACGCCATTGGAACTTTTATGTCATTTTTCAATGAATAGTTATTGTTGTTAGACAAGCAGGGACAGTCACTTACTTACACTCACCAACTAAATACCCTGAACCCTCTAATAGAAAAGGTGGATGGGGATCCAAACATTGAGCTCACGTCATTGGAACTTTTATGTCATTTTTCAATGAATAGTTATTGTTGTTAGACAAGCAAAAGGGACAGTCACTTACGTACATTCACCGACTAAATACCCTGAACCCTCTAATAGAAAAGGTGGATGGGGATCCAAGCATTGAGTTCACATCATTGGAACTTTTATGCCATTTTTAATGAATAGTTATTGTTGTTAGACAAGCAAAAGGGACAGTCACTTACGTACACTCACCAACTAAATACCCTGAACCCTCTAATAGAAAAGGTGGATGGGGATCCAACATTGAGAGGCAAGCTTTCATGTCATTGGAACTTTTATGGCGTAAAGCAATTTTCTTATACAAGTAATTCTGATCAAGAACTGCTGGTGAATTAGTTAATACATCCCGTGTTGGAGGTTTAGTTTCTGGAAAAAGAGTTCTTTATTATTAAAAACTAACTAAGGACTAACACAAGTCAACTTTAAAAGAAAGAAAGCTAAATAAATTATAGAAAGAAATATAATTGAAACAAAGATAAAAAAAAAATAATAAGTCAGAAAAATTATAAAGATTAAAATCATAAAAAATAGTAATAAAAATACTGATTAACTTTTTTAAAGGAAAAAAAGAGAGAGAGAGAGATTGTGAAGTAGAAGAAAACTGAAAACTCAAGAAAAATCCTCTGAATTTAATCCAAATTTACTTAATGCTCATTATTTCTATTTTTTAAAACACTTTATAGGAATGAATGCTGGCTATGATAGACTATGATGGCTCCGACATGTATTCTGATCAAGAATACTATTGTAGTAAAAAAGCTCACCTTCACTAATCCCACGGGAAAGATAAAATGAGAATGACCACCAGTTAAGACGGCTTTCTGAACTTGGTGGAGAAAAACTTTCATATAGAAAATAAGGGAAACCGGAAAAGCCTTGCTGCCGATATAACCAGATGGCAAAGACCACTTGGAACAGTCTCTTTGTCAGACTGTAGTGTCTTGAACGAAGACGATTTCTGTTCTTAATTTATTAAGGTAGTTGTTTAGTAAGAGTTTAATTTTAAAAAAAAAAAGTTTTAAAAGGAACAAAGCAAAAGATTTTGCTAATAACATTCATTGAATTGTAAAGTGAAAAAGAATCATCTGCATTAAGTCTTTTTACTTAATTTTCATTAGTTTATTCTGCTTCCCATTGAAAATGAATGATGTTGGTGGGGAACATACTTTGCATGTAGGGGGGGTGAAACAAAGAAATTGCATATCTTACCGAATT
This sequence comes from Parasteatoda tepidariorum, assembly GCF_982258835.1. Lineage (NCBI taxonomy): Eukaryota > Metazoa > Arthropoda > Arachnida > Araneae > Theridiidae > Parasteatoda > Parasteatoda tepidariorum. The sequence continues at coordinate 971,836 of NC_141761.1, forward strand.
TCCTGTCTAGACTGCAGGCGGAAGTAGCACGTGATGGCTCTCTCTCTTCAGATCGCCTATTGCTGACAGAAGACATCAAAACAGGTCCTTGGCTGCCAATAGCTGCCAGGTCAAAGTCGAAAGTTCGAGGTGTAGAGCTGCCAAAAGCAAAGCATTGAGAGTTCCTTTGAGCATTGCGTCTTGCTTCAATCCTGGCTTCTCTCTCCATATTCCGTCGCAGAATGGCTTCTTTCCTTTCCTGAAAAACAACAAGAGATGTTACATAACCTGACTGCAGGGTGTGTAGCCAAATCTCTCAACAAAAAATAAGTACCTTTAAAGTACTTTTTAAGCACTCAAAAAAACATTTTTAAGCACTATATACATTAAAAAAATGCAAAATAAATTTTCTAAGACTTTACTTGATCTCGATAAAATAACTAGTTTCTGACAAAGAACTCTTTTTATGATAATGGCATTATAAAAAAATAGGGAGATTTTTCGGTTTGATTTCAGAGGGTGGAAAATGAAGCCTGAAATTGAGAATATCTTGCAAAATGCAACAGAGTTGCACATGAGAGTGCAAGAATCTCACAGAACCCACCTCAGTAGTCACTCCCAAATATCTCATCAAACTTGTAACATGATTGGCACTATCGTATGTTACAGACAGATGGCAAGCGGAAAAGGATTTTGGTGAAAATGAATTGTGAAAATGTTGCATAGAACAAAGTGAAAACCCTGCTTTTGGATAATACGCAGCAAAAATCGACATGGTAAAGAAAAAAAATCTAATTTTCGAAAAGGGAAAATTAAGCATTTTTTAAAAACACTTTTAAGAACGAACAATTATAAAGAACTTAAATCGGAATTAGGCACCCTTAAGCAGTTTTAAAAAATTCTACGCTCCATGTATTAAGACTTGTAGTGGTTCAAAATAAAATTAGAAAAGCATATTACAAAAAAAACAGGACATTTTTTGGCACAATACTCACAGAGTAGTCCATTGTTGAGAAGGGAAAAGGAAGAACTAAATAAAACATCGTAATCAATCTACTTCGGTGCAAATTTCATTCTGTGCAGCATTTTTATTAAAATGTGTGCAACTACAAAAAGGGAGAGGGCAAATACTCAACATTTTCAAATATAAAATTCAGATAGGAACAAGTTGATAAAAAGTGATTTAAAAAAAAAAATGCGATTTCACACAAATGCATTTGTTATGATAAATCTTGGAACCTCATAACTTGGTAAAATCAGTACTACTAATCAAGGGATTCCTAAAAATTCACAGTTCATTCTAGCCAGAGTAGAAGGGGCACGCAGCCCCATTTGCCTTTAGGATGGAAAATTTCAGTCCTGCATAACCTTTGAACTTGATTACAGGCCTTGAATATTAAAAAAAAAAATTCTATTCATGCAAATTTCTATGTGAATCCACAAAAATTTTTTCTTTTGGAATTATTTGTTTTTTCCCCACTTATTTTTGCATAGTTTTTAAAATTTCAATATTTTTAGCAGGATGCTGTTACGACATGAGAATTTCAAAATTAATGTATCACTTTTTGGCTGATCGACATGCAACGATTCGGAGTCAATTGATGATAGATTTCATTGGCATTTATTTATAATTTTTTAGACATATTTACAAGGTTTTTAAAACTTTAATATATTTTATTAAGATGATGTTTCACAGCTAGCAATTTTCAGATTTAAGTAACAACTATTTTATCAAAATTTATACGAAAATCACTGTTGGAAATGCTTGATTTCACATCGTTCACTGATTGTTCTTTTGGCCATTTTCACTTACTTTGTTAAATTCCAAGGTTTTTAATAAAATTCTTTTCAAAAAAAGTTATTAAGGCACACTCATTTCAAATTTAAGTCAGGGTTGCAAAAAACCCACCTACCCAGTGAAACCCGGTTTTTCTAAAATTGATTTCTATCTTATCCTCTGTTATATTAAAGAGGTATTTTATTGAAACATATATGTAGTCTAACCAAAAAAAATGAGCCGATGGTGAAAAAATTAACTGTATTTGGAGACTGGAGAGTCACCTTGCTAACTAGATTTGACTGTGTGGCCATTGGTTAGTCAGTGCCTTTGATTCGCTTTCTATGCAAAAAATAATAATAATTCCTCATATACCTTTTAAGATTAAAATATAAATAAAAAGTAATCCTGTGTTAAAATAAGTTTCAAATGTGTGATCAGGGGTCTGTTTAGGTTTTCCTGAGAGGAGAAAATTAGACATAATTTGTGAAAGTTTCAAAATTATATTAAAAAATCAACACAAAAACATGGTTAAGTTAATGGATTTATCGTTTCTTACGGGATACAAAAATAAAATCTACCGTTTCTACTAAAGTTGAATTTGTGAAGGTACCGCTAAACGGTAATCAATTTGCCCTGGACAGACCCCTGGTGATGTATGTAAGTACATATAACATTTTTGTATCGTGATGTCAGAAGAAACTTTTTTCAGACTTTTGCACCCATTTATTTGTATTACCTAACTACACTTTAATTACCTATATGTTAAGTCAATTCATAAAATTTGAACTTAATTATTAATATTAAAATATACTTTTTTAAAATAACGTACTAGTTTGTGCCCACTCCCTTGAAGAAAAAAAAAACCCCACTTGGGTACTGTTTTTCTGGAAAAACCCAGGTTTTCTGCAACCCTTTTAAGTACACTTCCTTTTAAGTACACATAATTATTCTGATAGCCCCTATTCACAATTGCTAAAATTTTAAAATCAAGTATAACTTTTCTGGCTGTTGCCACCAATGCTCTACAAATGATGCGTAAAGAATACCTGTTCTGCCTCCCAAATCTGTCTTTTTCTTTCCTCCACTTGGATGCGACGTTCTGCTTCCCTTACACGAGCCTCCTCAATTTTTCTCTTCCTCTCTTCATCCAACTGCTCACGGTGCCTCTTAGAAAGAATAAATTGTTGTTCTATTTCCCTCAACTTCTTCATTCTCTCCTCCTCTATCCTCACTCTCACTTCTTTCACTTTCTGCATCCTCTCACCTGCACAACACACAAACAGTTAGTTTTATTGTCCAAACCTATTTCTTAACAGTACTTTCTAAAAAAAATGAAATGGATGAAACTGAACTAAATGGCAGTTATGAACAGAACTGCGTCATGTTTTTCAAAATAAATAAATAAAAAAGTTTTTATATAACAGAGGGGCAGAGAGGACTTAACAGGGTGGCCACTCAAATCAGATTTCAAATTTTCCTGATTTTTCCAGGTTTTCCAGATAAAAATCTTAAAATTTCCAGGTTTTTGTTTCTTTTTTCTTATAAAGTGTAGGATGTGTACAAGAAAAGTGTCTATATTATAAAATATTTTATTCAAAATGTTATTTTTTTAACAAATCATCTTGAAAAAAAAAAATTTATTTTGACAATTTGGCAAGATTTTTTTATTTATTTTTCAAATGTTTTGGTACAAAATTTTGAATCAAAAATCATATATTGACCAACAAAAGAGTAAAATTAAATATTAATATATAGTTGGTTCTTAAAAAAAATATTTTTTTTTAATATGTTATAAAAGGTTAAAATGAAATAGAAAAAATTAGCATTAATGCAACAATTGTAACAATTTATTGACAAACATTGCTGTTAGCGATTGTAAAAGAATGTGCAATTGGTTGGTTTGTTGAGAAAAAATTCACAGATTTCTTTTAATGGGAGTAAAAAAGCTTTCAGAAAAAGAATGCAATATAAAATCTATTATTATTAAATAGTAATCAACAATTTTTGGGGAATTTTATAAAGTTAAAAATATGAAAACATTTTGTCAAAATAGAAAAAAAAAATTACCACCAAAGTATCGGAATAAACTTGAGCCATAAATGGATTTAGCCCAAGGACAGAATTTAAAAACAGAAGGTAATATCCTAATCCCTTCTTCCATTTCCACCAGAATCTTTCCTAAATTGCACAGTCCCATAATGGTCAAAGGTTTCTGTATTCGTTTAGCAACCATGAGAGAAATTTATGTGGTATTCTAGTTTGACAGAGCTGTAATGGAGCAAATTTTGATGCAAGCAAAGTATCGCTAAGTTGATGATATTTCAACTGTTTGGCAATACATTTCCGTTCAAAAAAAGTGGGTATAATGAATGAAATGATTTAAATTAAGAAAATTAGTACATAATTTAGATTAGTGAAATTAAAAAAAATTATCAAAGAAAAAATTTTCAGCTTTTCCTTAAAATTCCCTGATTTTTCTGGGTTTTTATCCAAATTTCCCTGATATTTCCAGGTTTTTTCCAGCATAAAAAAATTCCCTGATAATTCCAGGTTTTCCAGGTGGGTGGCCACCCTGACTTAACTAAATGTCCCCTCAGTTACACAAAAAGTAAACAGATCTGATTGGTTGATCATTAAAAAAGATCTTTAGGAAAGTAAACAAGTGCAAATGCATCCTAATTAAACTAGTTTAAACCAGTTCCTCTACTGTTAGAGCACACTTTTTTTTTTTAAATAAAGCTGTGCCATTTTTATTTGATAGTGTGTTTTAATTTGTAGTTAAAAGTTTTCTGAGTGAATAATCAATATGAGTGAGTAATCAATATAGAATATACAACTAGAATATCCCAAGGGGAGAAAAAAAAAGATATTTGTAAGAAGATAAAGAATATAAAACGAAAATTTATGATAACAGAAGTATTTTGAAAAGAAGAAAAAAAACCTTCACAGAGAAATAGATAAATTGAAAGAAAAAAAGAAGACGAAGTAAAAATAAGAAGGCACTGATACAAGCAGTAGAAATCCAAGACGGATATTCTCTTCAAAATGTTCCTCAGATATTGGGGAAAGCTATTAAAAAAATCCAAACGTGTTTTACCTGTATCTCCAAGAAAACTTTGTACTGTTCTAAGCATACCTTACTACCAAAATGAAAGAAACAGACTAGTAACAAAGTTTCTGATGAAACAAAAAACTTCTAATAAATTTCAGCTCATCTGATAAACTTCCAGACTTCTGGTAGAGCTGAGTGCATTATCGTAAGAGCAAATGGACAGAAAGTCACAAAGCAAAAAAAAATAAAATAAAATACTCGCTGTGCACCTTGATGGAAGTATATCAAGTTTTAAAGCAAATGCATCCAAACATAAAAATTGGCAAACCTAAGTTTGCTGTACTACAACCTATCCATATTTTATGCGCAAGTAAAACACCATATAATGTGTGTATGTGCTATTTATGAAAATGTGAATTTACTATTAAATCCACACAAATATTTACCTTATAATTACATTACATTACTAAATATAGCAACTTGCGACAAGGCTGTTGTTGTTGACGTATGCCATGAAGGCAGAGGGGTGCGATTGTTATTGTTTTCCAGTGGCGTCATCTATGGCGAAGAATTAGACTTCTGCCACACCCGTTTATAGGGCGGACCCATTCATATATTCATCCACAGTTCATAATTTTGACCTGAATCAGAGAACGATCAATCTTCAATTCAGTACCCCCAGAGGTATTGATTTGCTATGGGAACATGGAGGACTTTGAGACTCGACAGATTTAACGTGCATCAGTCACCTTTTACTACACGGGAAGTCTTTGGCCAGCAAGGATCGAACACAAGACCACTTGGACATGGGCCCAGTGCCCTATCAACCAAGCTATCTCGGCCTACGAGTGACAACCGCTCAATTGATTTTATATTAGTCGTGGAACAACCGACAAAAATTTGAGTTTACGTTTACTAATGTTCAACTCCGTAGACTTGTAATTTTGAACCCAATCCAAAAGACTAGGGAAATGGTATTGATTTGTTATAAGAAATTGGAGGACTGTGTGATCCAACAGACTTAACATGCACTGAACACCATTCAAAACACGGGGATTCTTTTGATGTTGCAATAGATAGTTTTGCAAGTGTAAAAAGTTTAAGAAAAAAAATAGGGTAATTTGTTGCCCAAATAACTGAAATTGAAAAAGAAACAAAGAGTGCACACATTTTTTTTAACACAGTCTGGTAAAATAAAAACTTTCAAATATAACAACAAGTATGTAGCATAGGTTCATATGTCAGTTATTATAACAGTGCTGCAAACTCCAACATTAAATAACCAAAAGTCACTTTTGACAGTGATATTTCCCTTTAACTATTTGTCAAATTTGTAAGACATCCCCCCTGTTACGACATATTATTTGGACTTAATAAAAATGTGTTAGCAATTTTAAAAGACTCTTAATAATTTATTTTACCTAAAATTCTATAATTTAAAAAAAATTACAGATTATGTTCAGGATTGTCTAAATCACAGAATTTGGCGTAAATATCAGTGCATGTTAAAAATGTGGAATTTCATTTGTTCCCTCTGTTACAAGTACTTATACAAAAGCAAAAGTACTTATACAAAAGCAAGTCAAGTACTTATACTTATGTTACAAGTACTTGACTTGCAATTTAATTATGAGGTTCTTTTATTATTTTTTGCCAATTAATTAAACATTGCACCCCAAAGTAGCATATTCTTATAGAATTTTTTGTTTTCAGAAATATTTAGTATATTTTTTAGAATACAATACTTGCGTGATTTCCCCTCTGTTACTCTTGGAATTCAACATTTCTAAACATTTTCTTTCAATACATGCAAGTTAAATAGTTTGTTAGAAATTCTATATGTTTTTAAACTAATCTAATATTATATTCTTATTATATTAATTGTAAGTCAATTTAACTTTAAAAAAACGAACAAATAAATAAATGAAACAAAACTTAAGTTTATTTTTAAATCAGGGTGAGTTGTGTGAGTCAGGGGATATTGTTAAATTAGTTTATTGTGTGCTATTGCAATAGCACACAATAAACTAATTTAACAATATTCATTACTGATTTATCTCTTATGATGACAAATAATCAACTTTCAAATTTGGTCTATTGTTTTATTACCACCACGATCTGTTTTTTAATGATATATGTGATAAAATGCTTAAAAGAAGGACTTCGTATGAAAGATTAAAATTATAAAATTTGTGGAAAAATTCACAATTGAGTGTTGTAAAAGTTCCTGCAAAATTTAATAAAAAATATTCAGCTCAAATGTCACCTGACTTAAAAAAAAAAAAGCTAGTTACATTTATTAACAAACTTATGAAGAACTTTATGAACAACTTAATTTACAAACTTATGATTATTATGACTTGTAGATGCAAAAGGAAACTCTACTAAATGTCAATTTAACGTAAACTAGAATATTTACTAATATGCGGAGATTTTTCTAAAAGTGTTCAATGACTTTTGTGGGATTAAGTTTTCGTTACTTTTTGATGATTGATTTCTTTAAAATAAACTTCTGCTTAACTTAAACTTATATCCTTGACTGTTTGGGCCTTTCCAAGGAGAACTTATACGTTACTCCACTTCTTGTCATCGACTTTTTGAGGGTCAACAACCTATTGGATCTTGTTAAGAAGAAACAACAAACTTTTGCTCTGTTTTTAAAGTATTCCATACAGTTTTGCTAAGAATTGAATATATTTTTTATTATTAAATATCCATTCTGAAATATTCATTTTAATTAATGGATAGTCTTATTTCATTGAAAGTCATAAGTGTACCAACACTTTTGTGAGTCCCAGTATTTACATTTCAATATAAACCTGTACTGTATACTGTATTTTATCTTAACAGTGCTTTTCATAAAATTCATTGATCATATTTTGTTTAAACCAATATTTCAAGTCAAAGTTTTAAATAATGTTGTTTGAATTAGCATTATTATTTTAAGAAATTCAGTATACAAAAATAAATGTCACAAATGCAAAATTGTCAAATTTTTTGTTGTATACTCTACAGAAAAAAAAAATAGTTAACATTCTTTAAATTTTATACTTATCAGCTTTTTTTTTCTTGTTTGAAATTAAAATATTTAAAGAATTCCTATCTAAACACATGGGTTTATAGGTTACAATAGTTAATTGTTTTCGTTTCAACAACTAGAATCTTGCACAGTGCAAAACTAAAACACCAGGTTTCGTTTTCCTTCTTCCTACTAAATACATATGAATAAAAAAATTTATATTTATTCATCATTTAATATGTTTCCTATACATTCCTTAGTCTTTGACAGCTTTTAGGAATAGTTTTGGAAATATCATCTCTGGAATGCAAGCAACATTTACAAACTTTCCATATTGTGATAACTATACAATTTGAATTTTAAATCAAAAATCAAATATTTACCAACAAAACAGTAAAATTAAATATTAATATATATAGTTAGTTCTTAAAAAAACTTTTTTTTAAAATTAACATATGCTATAAAAGGTAAAATAAAATGGAGAAAAATAGTATTAATGCAACAATTGTAACAATTTGTTGACAAACATTGCTGTTAGCGATTGTAAAAAAATGTGTGATTGGCTGGTTTGCTGAGAAAAAATAATTTACAGATTTCTTTGAATGGGAGTACAAAAGCTGTCAGAAAAAGAGTAAGATATAAAATCTATTACTATTAAATTATAACCCACTAATTTTTGGAGAATTTTATAAAGTTAAAAATACAAAAACATTTTGAATCATTTTGTCAACATAGAAAAAAATTACCACTAAAGCATCAGAACAAACTTGAACTATTAACGGATTCAGCGTAAAAGGTCCGTTTTTGTAAAATTGTGCAAAAATTACACATAATTTGTGAATATAAAATAAACATTAAGTCGCATTCTTTCAACCAGGGTCCTGCTTTTGTGAATTTGTGCAAATAGGGTCCTGATATTGCAAAAAACTTTTTCAAGGATTTTTTAAATTGTAAAGACATACAAGATTATGATCTGCTCAACATTGTAAAATTATAATAAAAAAAACTGAATTTTAAAAAAAAAACAGAAATTGCTGCTACTAAATTAGAGATGCAACATTTGATATTTAGCCTATACTGCTGAACACAGAATATTCATTTCAGATTAATAAAGGAAGAAGCATCAGCCAAAGACAAAACTTAGCTCGTTTACATCTGTCTTTCTCCCGCCCCCCTTCCTGGGAAGGGTTTATTCGATTAACAAAACAATAATGAAGATAAACAAATTTGTAAAGGGTTCAATTAAAAGATTAATTATTTTGTGAAGGGTCTGTTTTTAAGTTAAAATATTTTGTGAAGCGTCCGTTAACGCAGTGTTTCCCAACCTTTTTATCACTGCGGACCTGTCAAAGTTTGATAATTTTACTGCGGTCCACTGGGGGGGGGGGGGGCGTTGATTTTTTTATATTTTAGATTACTTTGATTTATTAATTTTAATTTAATTGTATTTAAACATGTCTTCAAAATAAAATACAGTTGCACCAAAAAATAAATATAAAGTGATTTAAAATTTTAACTTACTAGAACGTTACATCGATGAGAATCCTGAGCTTGTTTCTTTGCAATGAGACGGTTCTATCTGGGGGTAATCGGAGACAATGATACAGTACAAACATTAAAGAATTTATGTCACTACCTTCGGGGACCCTTTTTTTTAAATAAATAAAATTTTAATGGAACACAGATATTTTTTATTTGGGGTATAAACCTAGGAATTTAAATTTAGTTTTAATGAAATGGGCGGCCTGGTACCATTTGATCCATGGACCGGTAACGGTCCGTGGAACAGGGGTTGGGGAACACTGCGTTAACGGACCCAAATTTCTTCTAAACAGACCCCTGATAATGGATAAAAACATTTCAGTCTAAAAAAAGTGGATAGGATATAGTGGATAGGACATAATTTAAATTAGTGAAATTGAAAAATATCGAAGAAAAAATTTCCAGCTTTTCTTTAAAATTCCCTGATTTTTCCAGTATAAAAAAAATTCACTGTAAATTCTAGGTGGGTGGCTACCCTGTTTCACTTTCGCTCTTGAACACCATTTCTTTACTCTTTTTTCAATGCAAATTCATCAACCATCAAATATACAATTGCATTAAACATGTCTGCAATCTCACTCATAGCAAAACTCCCAAACAATATCAGCAAAGTTCCAATCACAGCAGTTTATTAGGTATTTTTTGTTTTGCCTCCGGCCGAATAAAATCGTGATAAAACAAAATTTATTGATGAATTCTGCTATGACCGGATTTACTTGGAATAATAAGTATTTGCAATATATTATATATATAAGTATTTGTATTTGTAAGTATATTATACTTATATACATATATATATTATATATATAAGTATTTGTATTTGTAAGTATATTATACTTACATATATATATATATTATATATATAAGTATTTGTATTTGTAAGTATATTATACTTACATATATATATATTATATATATAAGTATTTGTATTTGTAAGTATATTATACTTATATATATATATATTATATATATAAGTATTTGTATTTGTAAGTATATTATACTTACATATATATATATTATATATATAAGTATTTGTATTTGTAAGTATATTATACTTATATATATATATATTATATATATAAGTATTTGTATTTGTAAGTATATTATACTTACATATATATATATATTATATATAAGTATTTGTATTTGTAAGTATATTATACTTACATATATATATATTATATATATAAGTATTTGTATTTGTAAGTATATTATACTTACATATATATATATATTATATATATAAGTATTTGTATTTGTAAGTATATTATACTTACATATATATATATTATATATATAAGTAACTTACATATATATATATTATATATATAAGTATTTGCAATCGAGTTAACTCAGGGTAATTATGGAAGCGGTTAAGTCAATCTGTAAATATTATTTTACTTGAAGAAAATAAGCAATATTATAAAAATATTGGTACTTTCCGATTTCGCCAGAGTTGGGGATAAAAATGTAATGTTGACAAAATGTAAAAATTTATTAGAATTAATATTTTCTTTTGACATTGATTTATTTCCTTTAGTTTTTAATTGGAGGATATTTCTGTATCTTTGTAATTTAAATGTTTAGAATATATATCAGGGGTCTGTCTAGGTTTTTCTGAGAAGTACCCATTTTGTGAAAATTTAGACATAATTTGTGAAAAATTAACAATTATATTAAAAAATCAACACAAAAATATGGATTTATCGCTTCTTAAGGGATACAAAAATAAAATTTTAAGAAAAAGTATTTTGTGAAACTACCGTTTTTCCTAAAGTTTAATTTGTGAAACTGCCGTTTTTCCTAAAGTTGAATTTGTGAAGGTACCGTTAAACGGTTGTAAATTTGGCCTGGACAGACCCCTGTATATATATATATATTGCAAAGAGATAACCCAGGATGCACAGCCAAATTATTCAACAATAAATAAACACCTTTTAAGAACTTTTCAAGCACTGAAAAAATATTTTTAAGCACTATAAAAAAAGTATCATAATTAGGCAGGGTAGGAAAGTTTTTGACAGTTGACAATCTTGTTTTAACCATCAATGTGAAAAAGTAAAAAAAACACTTTGGCTTTGTTTTTGGCAATTGTCAAAAATCATGAAATTTTGAATCTTGTAAAACAAAGGGTGTTTTCATACGCTACTGACTGACAATACAATGAAATAGATTGGGGTTGAATGAATTGTGAAAACGTTGAATATAACAATGTGAACTGTGTCTTTTTGTATAATTCGTAGCAAAAATCAACATGGTAAAGGAAAATCTCATTTTGAAAAAAGGGAAAATTAAGCACTTTTTAAAAACACCCAATGAAAAAAGCATCTTTAAGGGCTTTTAAAAAACGAAAATAAGCACCTTTTATAAACGCTACGCACCCTGCAAGGGGTTGAATAGATTCTAAACTTGCACATTTAAAAAAACAAAACATTTAGATGTTTGCCAGGGGGTGGCTACAAGTTATACCCTCAAGTAGTATAACTTTCTGTGATTTTTTTTTCCTTTTAGTTTCGCGCAACCTGCGAGTTGCATTTGAAGACGATAGTGTTAATAAACTATATTAGAAATGAAGTAGTTGCAATTTACTTTAAAAAATTCAATTTTTCCGTAGACTGATTGTTGTTGTTGCAGTTCATTTAAGTAGCACTAGAGCTGCACAATGGGCTATTCCGCACACTGATATAGGTTCCTTTTACTAATAGGAAAACAAATACAATAACAATATCAAATCTGGCCATTTGGTTCTAGGCTATAGTATGATAAAAATTTAAATATCAATAATAGGTATAAGTGTATTAATGAAAATTAATTGATAAAAACGAAAAGCAACAACATTTAATAAAAGACTTGTTTCGACTTAAAGTGTCAGCTAACGCAGTACAAGGAGGGTTTCGCCCTTGTTAAAACTTGACGAATCGTTCGGTTTCCCCAGTTTAAAAAGTACTTAAACATTTAAAACCATGAAAGAAATCTATTTTCATAATTAATAATTTCAGTTTAGAGAAATCAAAGGTAAATTTACCTTCATTTCTTTCAAGAATTTCATTATTATTCAGAGTACTAGACATTTCTGTTGTCAAATAAATAAAACTATATGACGCATGCGCAATTTATTCTCATTGCCAATCACATGCTGCCAATGAGAAATATTTTAAATAATATCGGCAATCGGATTCTACTACAGATGGCGTAAGGCAGAACACTCTACCTATGGCAATGCTTTGCATATGCTTTCAAAATTAGTGATTGTTGTTGTTGTTAATTTACGTCGCACTAGAGCTGCACAATGGGCTATTGGCGACGGTCTGGGAAGCATCCCGGAGGATGATCCGAAGACATGCCATCACAATTTTGATCCTCTGCGGAAGGGATGGCACCCCCGCTTCGGTAGCCCGACGACCTGCGCGCGAAGTCGAGCACTTTACGGTAGCACAGTTTAACGAGGACCAATACCGCACACCCTCGGTCCCTACGCAGACTGATCCAAGTGGTCACCCACCCGCACACTGACCGTAGCCAGTGATGCTTGACTTCGGTGATCTGCTGGGAACCGTGTCTTAACGATCAGTCCACTGCGGGACTCAAAATTAGTGAGGAGAGTTAGAGAAGAAGGAAAATACGATAGTCCCTGTATTGATTTCTTTTGAAAATTAAGTTGGGAAACTTCATGGAAAAAAAAGAAAGCGTCATGGTTATTCTAAAAAATAGTTTTGACAGTTAAATTTGAAAAAATATTAAGAATGGATAAGTGCCCTATCATTGGCGATCGCAACGCTTGAATACACCATCTGGGGAGACACCGATTTCATGCATGTATCCCTTCTCCCTTCCCTCTCCTCCTCTTTTCAATTGAATAGATACAATATTTTCCCTTTTCTTAATATTTTTCCTTTTTATTTAATAAAAATATTTTTTAAAATTTCCGTGATGTTTTTCTTTAGAACTATGCTTAATGCAGTTTTCAGTTCCATATAGTTTTCCAACTTAAAAGATTTTAATCTATATGAAAATCAAGAGAGAAACTAACGCACTCCCTTCCTCTATGACTCTCCGCACGCTAATGTGGAAAGCATGTGACCCATTTCGATCACCAATAGTTAAGTGCGCAAAAAAGAGGAAAAAAAAGAGATATATATATATATATATATGTATATATATATGTAAAAAATAAATAAATACAAGAAAACACTAAGAAAGTTAAGAAAAACAATAAGTATCATTTATTGCGCTTAAGCTGCAAGTAAACAGCACTCATTAGATAAGTTCAAATTGAAGAATAAAACAAAGAAAAATTATAGACATATGAAAAAAAGGGGGTGGGAAATAATAAGTAAAAAAAACAACAAACAACATTTTATTAAAAAAAAAAAAAAAAAAAAAAAGCCCACACTCTGTTTTGCGGATATAATCGTGTGGGCTGAAGAAAAGATTATATCTTTTTTTTTTCCGGCTTTTTTTCCGGTTTTTTAATTAACATGTAACTTTTTTTTTTTTTTTTTTTTTAATAAAATGTTGTTTGTTGTTTTTTTACTTATTATTTCCCACCCCCTTTTTTTCATATGTCTATAATTTTTCTTTGTTTTATTCTTCAATTTGAACTTATATATATATGTATATATATATATATGTATATATATATATATATATCACCCTGAATAAAATTTTTTCTAATGATCGTATTTTCACTTACTAAAAGTCAATATTAATGGTTCCTGGAGGTGACTTCCAATATACTTATTATTTAGTGCTAATTATTAAGTTACGAAGTCAGATTTTTATAGTTTTTTAACATTTTCCCAATAAAAAAAATTTATTTCCTACATGCAGGATCCTCCAGAATATCGAAAAACACATTAAAAAAATAATATAATTTAAAATAAGATAATAAAAAAAAAATTTTTTTTTTGAAAATTTGTCCGTCCCTGGGATTTGAACCCAGGACCCCTCCCTCCAGCAGCGAACTCGCTTATCTGGTGGCCTACCTTCCAGTCCACGGTGATACGTGAAGCCTACCACATTTTCTTTTCAAAAGCTCTCTCCTCTCATCTTCGCAATATACATTTAGGAGACCACTGTGACCACCCTAATTGGCTTATAAAAATTCTCTTCGGCAGCCATGTTTGGACCATAGACCCCTACTTAGGGTACGAGATTGAAAATTATACCTTGATATTAAAAGGAGCTAGGGGGTCTCGAAATTTGAACCTTTCTCGAGCCATTTTATTTTTTTATTCTTTTTTTTTTTTAATTCCATTACGCCTTCTTTGCTGGATTTCACACACAGAAAACACCCCATGCATGCTAGAATATCCAAAATGTTACAAAAGAAGGCGAAAAAGAGCAAATAAACTGATTTTTCTGGATTTCTCCAGTTTTTTCCCGAAGAAAAAAATTTATTTCCTACATGTAGGACCCTCCAGAATATCGAAAACAACATTAAAAAATATTATAATTTAAAATAAACAAAAAAAAATTTTTTTTTTTGAAAATTTGTCCGTCCCTGGGATTTGAACCCTGGACCTCTCCCTCCAGCAGCGAACTTGCTTGTCTGGTGGCCTACCATCCAGTCAGCGGTGATACGTGAAGCCTACCACAGTTTCGCTTCAAAAGCTCTCTCCTCTCATCTTCGCAATATACCTTTAGGGGCCGACTGTGACCCCCCCTAGTTGGCCTATAAAAATTTTCTTCTTCGTCCATGTTTGAACCATAGACCCCTACTTAGGGTCCGAAATTTAAAATTATACTTTGATATTAAAGGGAGCTAGGGGGTCTCGAAATTTGAACCTCTCTCGCGCCATTTTATTTTTTTATTCTTTTTTATTATTATTCCATTACGCTTTCTTTGCTGGATTTCACACACAGAAAACACCCCATGCATGCTGGAATATCCAAAATGTTACAAAATAAGTCGAAAAAGAGCAAATAAACTGGTTCCGATGTAAAGATAGTGGGTTCAAGTTTTGAACAAAAGAGTGTAGACTATAAATACTGTTAAAATAAAACTGGTTTCAAGTTCCGATTAAGGGAAAGTGGGTTGGAGTACCGACTTAAAGATAGTGGGTTCAAGTTTCAAACAAAAGAGAGCGGATCGTAAATATTGATTAAATGATAGTGGTTTCAAGTCCCGATTAAAGGAGTTTGTGTTCGAGCATCGATGTAAAGATAGTGGATATCAAAGTAACTTGTTATTGAAGTTGAGAAGTAAAATCATATTTTGAATGACTTTATGAATGAAAATTTCTCCAGGAGCATCCAGGTGTGAATTCAGGTACAAGACCTCTAGAACATTCAGGAATGAGCATCTAGGTACATAGCCTATAAAGGTTTTTTTGGGAAATATTGATCTGAAACTAGCATTGTGAAACAGTCTGTGTTCCATTCATAAAATTATTCTAAAAACTATAAAAAAATTTACGATCTATTAAATAATTCTTAATAATAGTTGTGGTGCGTACAACCTTCATCTATGAAAAGGTGCCTCAACATGCCTCACCATGAATGGGAATTGTATTTTTGTAGCAGAATTATACCTGTGATAGAATTCTATGAACGATTACCACTAGTTGCCAAGAGAGCAGTATTAAGATCACCATACTTTTTAAGTGCTGATCATGAGAACTGTATTAAGCTCACAGTCGTTTTTGCTCCTGTTTTTCTTTTAGCAGTCGATTGTATATGTTGTGTGTGATCTTGACTAATGTTCACATCACGACCGAAGGTCATCGATGTGAGGGGAAGTATTTATCGACAATGCCAACCTTCATCTCTGAAAAGGTACCCCGACATAGAATTGAGTTAGCACGTCTTATGTACTAGTGAATTGAAATTGTATTTTTGTAGTTTTAGATAGTTTTTGCAGTACTCCCTCACCAGAATTATATCTGTGATAGAATTCGATGAACGGATATCACTAGTTGATTATTTGCTGTTTTGTGAGAAGCTGAGAAAGCTGTATTAAGATCACAGTACTCGTGGTCGAGCCTGTGTTGACTTTTAGCAATCGAGTGAATACGTTGTATGTGTGATCGAGACTGAGTAGCAACAGTACGAGGAGGTGGATAATGTCGCAGTGACAAGAAGCAAGTCAACTGTTCAACGTGGACCATCCATTGAAGTGGGCGTGTTCAAATAGAAGTGGTAGTTTCTAGCAAGGTGGGCGTGTTCATATCATGTCCGGGTCACCCATGTGGTGAGAGCTGTATAGACAATGTCAATCTTCATCTGAGAAAAGGTACCCCGACATAGAATCGAGTTAACATGTCTTATATACTAGTGAATTGGAATTGTATTTTTGTAGTGGTAGATACACTACAGTAGTATATTTTGTTATTCTTTTGAGATAAAATTTAATTTTTATTATCTTAAAGTATCGTTTATTGTTTTCCATTCTAAAAGTAGTATAGGATTATGGGAGGTATTATAAAGGTTTCATTGTATTATGGCTTTTAAATACGCAAAAGTAAATGCTTGGTTTATTTGAAAGGCCCTTAGGGTAGCCTGTATGAAAAGAGGTGGTGGAGATGCTTCGCATTAAAAGGAAACAGCCAATTGCTGGTGAGAGTCATTTCACCTAATGAGAAGAAACATCCTGGTTTGAATCCCAACGTTGACTTGTGGATATGAGTCACAACGACCACAGCAATGACGTAAAATATCCTCAGTGGTAAACGGAATGTAAATTCCCCTTGCCATCGGGTTCATCGTGGGAGGGTTTCGTAGTTTTCATCTCCATGTAACTCAGCAAAAGAGGGTTAGTTAAAGTAAAAAGTCTCAAATGAAGGGTAGTTTGTCATAAAGTTTGGACTAGAAGTTCCCTCGTCGTTCGGAATGGGTTCTAGACAACAGTAGTAAACCCAAGAATTAAGTCGGCTGTTCAATGCCGGTTATTAAAAACCTGAAATGAAATCTTGAATTGAATTTGATTATCATAGATTTCATTCGACATTTCGTATAACTTTTTTGATTGTACGGCTATTTAAATGCACTTAACAGTCATGATCACAATTATACCAGACTTGTTTTGCAAGGAATAAATTTTGAATTCGCTCATAAACTTATTGGTTAAAAAAAAACTCCCCTGAGATTTATTAGTTGTCAACATTAGATACAACGCTTAAATTTTACTTAAAGGGAGACATTTTTTTAAAAACCTTTATGGAAATGAATCTTTTACCCTATTTTGCGAACATTTTTTATAATAGTATCCATAGTTTTCAATTTCAATGGCTTAAATTTTTTTATATTTTTAAGAAATGGCCGCTTACACAGGTCTAATTCCCCCACAAGAGTTTTGTTTTACGTAATATCAGCAATGAAATGAGAAATTGAGGCGTGTCTTGTTAGAGTTTTCATTGGATGATAGATTTATTTCAATTGGGGGAATCATGAGGTTTGCCCTTGATTTATACATCAGTTCTGATATGTCTTCTCACAAGATCAATGCAAGTAAGAATTAAATTCATTGTTTTCATTCTCTCGAAAAAAGTTCTTATTTATTTCTTTTTTTTTTAATTTATAAGGATTATTAACGGGACTCGGGCCAAATAATTAGACGCATTATAAGATGCTATGCAAAATCTTAATTATCAGGTAATACTATACATCTGTGTTTTTTTCATGTGACTGAAACCGGTTTGCACTTGTTTACGTTAGTGTTACAATGGGATGAATGAGGCTATATATTATATAAATATAGAATATTTATTATATCGAGCATTATATTCGTATAGTATAATCCACAAATGATTCGACGCGCTGTAGTTTTTTAATTATGACATGTTTTACACGAGTTCATAGGCGATACTTTTATATTTGTAATGGGTGTTAATTCAGAAGATTTTTCATATACTTCTCTATTTGTATTTATTTGTAACGTATTGCATGACAATGTTAACCCATTGATGCAGGAACGCAAACCGGTTTCTTCCGAGTGAAAACAATACAGCTGTATACAGGACCGGATTAACCTATAGGCACACTAGGCACGTGCCTAGGGCCTACGAAAAACTTGGGAAGAAAAAAATTAAAAAAAAAAATTAAAAAAAAAAATCAAAAATAGTAGAATCAGAAAAACAGTTTTGTTTTTCTGATTCCACTGCGTTTGATTTTTTTTTTCTTTTCACGATAAATTTCGCACTCAATAAATTCTTTTTATTCATAAATTTTATCATTAGGTTTTTTTTTTTTTTTTTTTTTATAAATTCCGTTGAGCTTGCCTTGTTCCGGGTCTTAATATTTATGCTAGTGCCTTTTTTAACTATCGTTTCGGTTCGATAATTTTCAAGTGTTTTGATTTGGATTAATAAGTTTTCCTTTTATTTTATTGTTTCCCCCCCCCCCCCCCCGTTTAATTAGGTATGAAATATATTGCGTTATTTAATCATTGGTTTTGTTCATATAAGTTAATTTAGGAATTGTAATTATTTTTAAGAAATAAATATGAGAATTTTGTATTTTTTAAACTTGTTTTTCTAAACTTGTCTAAACTTGTAAATTTTTTATTCTTTTAAATGTTGGATTTCTACCATTTTTTTTCTTCTCTTTAAAGTTAGGAGTACCTTTCTTTTTTCTCTTATTTTTGGCATTACACTTGTCGGTATTGCAGATAAAGTTCGATAAACAAATTCGTAAATTAAAATCCATATTAATAAAAGTGTAAAAAAAAAAAATATGCAAGAAAATTTCAGCATATATTTTGAAAAGAGGGGAGGAGTGGGGGAAGGAGAGGAGGGCCCAAAAACGGCTATGCCTAGGGCCTACGAAAGGTATAATCCGGCTCTGGCTGTATAGTATCACCTGATCATTATAATTTGACATAGAATTTTATAGTGCGTCAAATAACGGATGCCGATAACCGAAAAATTCATCCTCCCGCCCAAAAATGTCCTGAAAACACCATCATAAATTATCTTTAAATAAAAATATTGCCCTTAGAAATTTCCGAAGATAAAAAATGTTTTTAGTCAGTTTTTTTTTCTTCTTTTTTTCAGTTGCCGGAAAAATGTCTTGGTAGTTGTTTACTACAATTACTTTATAACAAATGTATATAAACTACGGCTACTTCTTTTCAAAAAAATGTTGTGACTACAAAACTACTTTCAAAATATAGTTACTACTTTCAAGACACCCATGTTCAAAATGGTCTAGGTCAGGGGTGGCGAACCTTTACACACCAACGTGCCAATTTTTCTAAAAAATTGTTTAATGAGGTCATAGACGTGCCGTCAAATAATTCTGGCTTCGTGATTATTGAGAAAATAATAATACTAAATACTCTTTATTTACATTGAAAAAAAAATATATTTTGCAATATCTTAAAACAACTTAAAGTAACATCAGTGTGACTTCTGTTGTTGCAGATTAGATGACAAATAACTTATATTAGGTTGTAAGATTTTAGTTCAAGCAGGACTGTTATTTTTTTTTGCTAGTTATTTATTGTTAGCTTGTTTTTTATGGTTATTAACTGTTTTTTTTAGCATTAATTGTTTATTTTTTTATTAATGATTGATTATTATTTTGTTTGTTTTTGTGAATTTTATTTAATTGTTACATATGCTTCATAGTGTAATAATATTTGTGTAATAACAATTCATAGTGTAATAACTAAGGCCCGGATTTTGATGACATTTGCATTTTTTGCATTTTTGCAAATTTTTTGTCCTTTAGAGCATTTTTTGAGATTTATAGGGCATTTTCCTTAAATTTTGGGGCGTATTTTGCATTTTAAAGCATTTCTTAAAATTTTTGTTAATTTTTTTCTAATTTTTATTATTTTTTATAATTTTTTATTATTACACTGACTTCCAAACAATGAAAAAAATGTCTAGGATATTAAAAGGTGAAGCAACATTTTTTCAAATTGAAGAAGAATTGTCAGTAAATGTGACCGTCCTTTTCAAGTACGCACCAATAACATCAGTAGACATTGAAAGAAGCTTCTCCTGGTATAAAAATTTGCTTTCAGACAAGAGATGCTCATTTACATTTCTAATTATTAAAAAAAAATTTTATAATCCACTGTAATTCTGATATTTAGTAATATTATGAAATGGAAGTTGTTATATTCATTTAAGTTTCTATACAAAATGAAAATGTTTTGGAGTCAATATATTTTCCTTTTTTTTTGTTATTTTAGGATATAAAACATATTTTTCAAACTTTAATGAACGTAGAGCAAGTATTGCATTGCTTTATATTTTTTGAAACGACTCATAATAATTTTAAAGAGTAAAACATTGTTTTAGTTCAATATTTTTACTTCTATTTAAGTCATGTCATAAGGCATTTTTAGCGCAATTTTCGCACTTTTAAGGGCATTTTTTGCACTTTTAAGGGCATTTTTTGCACTTTTTAAGGGCATTAATTGAGTTTTTTTAGGTCATCAAAATCCGGGCTCTAGTAATAACAATTGTGATCGGTGGCGTGCCCAAAATATTGTGTCTCTTGCCATAAATGGCACGCGTGCCATTGGTTCGCCATCCCTGGTCTAGGTGATACTATACAGCTGCATTGTTTTTAAGGGACTGTTTGCACTTGCTTACGTTAGTGTATCAATTGGGTTAAATAAGACGATATATAATATAAATGAGATGATATATTATATAAATATAGAATATTTATTATATCAATCATTATATTATACTAATTAGATCAAATTATTAGACGCACTGTAGTTTTTTTAATAATTGCGTGATTTGCACGAGTTTATTAGGCAATACTTTTGTATTTAAACGAACATGTAAAGGGGTTTTTATTCCGGAGATTTTTTACTTCCGCTTTGCATTTATTTTAAACGTATTGCATTACAATGTTAACTAATTGATACAGGAGCTTGAAGAACTGCAAACCGGTTTCATCCGAGTGAAAACAATACAGCCGTATAGTATCACCTGATAATTATAATTTGATATAGAATTTTAGGGTATGTCTAATAATATGGTAATAATATGATAAAGGCTGTTTTCTTTCTTTTTTTTTCGTTTTTTACTATTTACAAAATCACATATTTTAAAAAGTAGCGCACGGCAGTATTTCGCTTTGACCTTATATTTCATAACACATATCATAATTTAATAAAGATAAATTTTTGAAAATTTGTTTTTATGAGACTGTTCTTCTACATTCCGACAACCTTTTAATAATCGAATTCTATAGGGGAGAGTGGGGTCAATTGTAACAGGGTACGATTGTAACAATTTCGAGTGTCGGATTCTAGATTTGGTTCCTAGGTGGCGCACAGGGTGTATTTAATAAATCTACATGTACACCCCTGCTGGCAGCCATTTTTATGTACTTTTGAAAGAGTTACATCACAAAAGATATTTTCACGCTACGTAAGTACTTTTTTTGGTATTAGAATATTACATTGTAACAAAGTAATTTTGTTTAAACAAATAAAAATTATTAACCGACTATGTAAGTGGACACCTTTAATAACATTTAAAACAAAAAAGATTAGTTTTGCTAATTAGCTAGCATTGTTTTTAACAAATGAAGCTGAAATGGCGTCTTGGGGACAATTGTAACAATAAGTAAAGGGACGATTGTAACAGCTGAAAATAAATAATCTTATGTTTACAAACCATTACTCAACTCTTTAAAAACCACCAATAGTTTCCTATATCATTTATATTATGTTGCATGTGCATTATTTCATTTGTCACCTTTCACAGCATAAATTAAAATTTTTAACCCCTTAAAGTTAAAAGTTTAACCCTTTAGGTCTCTGCTCATTATTATTTTTACTCCTAAAATATCACTATTATTTTGATCAATAAAAAAAAATATATCACAACTATGATAATGTGTATAATTAACTATGTTTTAGTTGAATGTATGAACTGTTACAATTGACCCCGTAAGTGGGGACAATAGTAACAAGTGCACGACTGTCAAAAATTGTTAATAGCTAATATAATAACATTTAAAATAATGTATTTATTTTTTTTCTAGTACAGAATAGTCTACTTTACTCGTCTGTCAACTAATACTAATAATATATTGGATTTTTTGTTTATTGAAAATAGTTAAGTAAAAAATGTTACAATTGACCCCACTCTCCCCTACTGAAAATTTTTTTTTTACAGAGCTTTTTGTATATTTGAATTTAAAAATATTAATAGATTTGATATAGGTATTAAAAAATACGCAATTTTGATTTTAAAAAAATTACTCGACGATAGAGTTAAAAAGCAGCGCACTGCATTGAAAAGAAAAGAAAGAAAAAAAAAAACGAAAAGAACGAAAAAAACTACGAAAGAAAATTAACGACGGCACTATTTTCAGCACTCCACTTCTGAACACTTTTTTTTTTAAATTGTAAATCGTAAACCGATATTTGTTAAGGAAAAAAATAAGATAATAATTGGAATGATGATATAATTCATGAATAAAATAAAATGTAAATAAATATCCGATAAAGAGAAACAAAATGAAGTTTTGTCTTTTGTTACAATCATCACCAGAATTGCGTTGTGTGTTTTTGATATTATTAAAACTGAAGGTTTCTCGCAACCAGCAAATTCTTTCTTTAATAATAGTGCAAAATTTATTCTAATAAAAAAAAAAGACACCAAAAACAAATATTTTTTTTTGTACTTTCTCGTAATACTTTGCAAAAGCGTTTGAATCGAAGAGAAAATTTCTAATTTTAAACTATATTTCATTACTGTTGGTTGACACAGGAATATGGAAATATTTTTAGCCCACTCTACGTAAGGGTTATTCAGTAAATCTGTGTTGATCACGAAGTCATGCACAAAGACTTACACACTTCATTGAACTAAAGCAGAGGTCGCCAAAGTGGTCTATATAGACCCCCAGGGGTCTATTTAACAAAAGCGGGGGTCGATCTGAGCCAGGGGGTCGATTGGGGGTCGAAGAAAAAACAGTTCTTAATACACAAATCACACATACCTAATTAAGTATGTAAAATTTGTGATTTATAATTGACTTAATATCAGTTTCTTCAT
The DNA here is from genome assembly GCF_982258835.1 of Parasteatoda tepidariorum. Taxonomy (NCBI): domain Eukaryota; kingdom Metazoa; phylum Arthropoda; class Arachnida; order Araneae; family Theridiidae; genus Parasteatoda; species Parasteatoda tepidariorum. The sequence continues at coordinate 995,184 of NC_141761.1, forward strand.
AAAACATAAATTAATAAACGTATATTTATTTGGGTGAAACAAGTATTTACGTACCAGCGCGCAGTGGCACGTACTCTGCACTTCTGTTTTATAAGTCATATGCATATGTGCGCTTGTCTAAATGTCACGTGTGACGAGCATTGACGTTACAAAAGCAAATATCATACGCAGTTTCAGCTATCCTTGCAAACTGTGAACAGTGTTGAATATTTGCAGTGTCATTATTAAAACTTTTATAGTTTTGGATAATTAGTTATTGTTTCGATAAAACCATTCGTTTAGTCACCAGTTTTAATTATCAATGCAGGTAAAAAAAGAAGGTAAGCATTAATAAGATGGCAGCAATGTACAGTCCGCAAAAAAAAAAGATATCATCCTGAATAACTTTCGTTCTAATGATCCGATTTTCACGAACTAAGTGTCAATCTTAATGGTTTCTGGGGGTGACCTCAAATATGCTAATTAATTAGTGCTAAATATTAATTAAGTTACGAAATCAAACACAAAAACGTACTTTCTCTTAATAAACATATATTTTTTTTTACATATTTGGAATCTAGACACTTGAATTAGGGGGGGTAGACAAAGTTTTAAAACAATTGGGTCGTAAATTGGGTTGCAATAAAGGTTTATATATTTGGCGATAGTCCAGAAAACCGCCAAAAAAAGTCGCCTGCGCAAATAAATATTTTAAGATAACCCTTGACTGATTCAAAAGAGAAACGCTTAATTTTACTAGGTTGCTAGGCAACCAATTTCTGACTGTAAAAAAATTGAAATAATGTTTTGTGATTGCTCTGAGAGGTTTAATTAATAGTTAATAGAAAACACCTCGAAGTTTCTAGGCAATAGACAATTTTTAAGTTCATTTATGTCCAAAAAGCAAAAATAAATAAATAAATAAATAAAATAAAAAATTATTTTAATCTCTTTTGAAAAGAAAATTTGAATCGATTTATAAGTTTTCAGAATTTAAATACATGAACTTTTTATCTGATATTATTTAGATTATGCTATTTTTGCTACGTTTATTCGAGGATTTCATACTAAAATCAAATTAACATAACTTATAATAGCTATATACAAAATTTTAGGGATAATGATTTTTACAGCTTTAATCGAGTCTTCTAGGCATGAAAGTTTGAAGAAAAAAAAAGTGCATGAAAAATAAAATGTAGATTGTATAGTAATTCTAATGCACATTCACAAGGTTTTCTGTAATTTACGATTTCTTTTTTCTATAACTCAATGAATTGCTGAATGTTTAGTGGCATTTTAAAAACATTGAAATATGTTATGTTTAAGAATAAGATATTGAAATAATATGTTGCATATTGTATGATTCATTGTTTAAAAAATTGCTTCATTTTGCTAGATATTTACGTTACATGGTTTTCTTTGGATAAAGATGATTAGCAAATAGCATCCACATGTTTCGATACATTCTGAAACTTACGTTCGCAAATTCACCATAAAATGTCGCACAGCATATTCTTCAATTACGATAAGCTACATTTACCACCAAATACTGCTACTATGATTATTTTTGTTATATATATATATATATATATATATATATATATATATATATATATATATATATATATATATATATATATATATATATATATATATATATATATATATATATTTATATATATATATATATATATATATATATATATATATATATATATATATATATATATATATATATATATATATATATATATATATATATATATATATATATATATATATATATATCTGATATGATACTCTCTTTTTAAACAGAGCTCGTAAGGCCCTTAAGATACTGAAATGGGGGCACGAAAACTTAAAAGATTTTTTTTTCCTAATGCTCGCCTGTGTTAACATCAGTCAATTCAGGCATCTACAGGGCGACAGATATCTGTGTGGCCTAAGGATTCCTAACGAGCATCAAACATTCTCAAAATTAAGTGTTCATTCACTGGAAAATTTAGTGTTTATTCAATTTAAGAACTGTTCCTTCACTTGGTTATCTTACTACTTATTATTTAAACCACCAAAAGCTTAAAACAATATTATGTAAGTCATCTAATTTTTTTTTACGTAGTTTGCATTTAATAACAAATATGTCGACATGCATTTAATAACAAATACGTCATTTAGCTAAAATTACAAATTTTGAAATTTTTATGACTTTTTTTTAAAGACAAGCTAAGCTTAAGTATTCCTTCACTGGTTAGTTTACCCTATAAGATTTTGAGAAATTTGCGATGTTGTGAGAGATGCTTAAAAATGTTGACTGCGTATTTTTATTAATATTTATAAAATATATATTCAAGAAATTGATGAATATTTTATTCCAAATTTATTCATTCGTATGTATATTATTGAAATTTTATCAGTTATTGAGAAAAAAAAATACAAAATAATCACATTAAAGAAGCACAATCTGTTGTATAATCATATTCTATCAGAAGCATGCTTTTATAAAACTCCACATTCTCTGAATAAAATGTATTTTATTCAATAAAATGTTTTATTCAAATTTCTTTACTAAATTGCAAATAGAATTTTAGACGACTAAAGAAGAAACATCGTATTTTATAGCTTAAAAAAATAAAAATGAAAAGATAAGCAAACGATTATTAGCGAAAAAAACATGAATGAAATTTTATGCTAAGCGCGCGAAGTCAAGTTCCTCGCAAGTTTATCACATTTTAATATTAATCGCTCCATTTAATCATTTCTTCATTGTCGCCAAATTATTTTTTTAAAAATAATTCATTTTAATTTTTCTGAGCTTCTAATAAATAAAAACAGTTGAAACTTTAGATTTTTCAATTGAAAAATATGTAGATTAATATGGTATTAAAAAATTCATACCTTATAATTCAAAAATTTTTCATCCTTAATTTAATTAAATAATAAAAAATAATTAACAATTATTAAAAATTATTTTATTCGTGAAATTATCTTTGGGTAAATGAGTTTTATGACTGGGTGAAATTTTCTTCGAATTGCTTTATTAGTTTTTAAAATATGACTAAAAACGTAAAAAGTGAAATTAACATTAAGGGGTACGAACTTTGGATCGTTCTCCTGACCAAACTATGGGGACCATATATCCCAGATTGCGGCTACCCCCTATATTTTGAAGGTTAAGAATCCAAATATGTAAGAAAAAATATATGTTTATTCAGAGAAAGTACGTTTTTGTGTCTGATTTCGTAACTTAATTAATAGTTAGCACTAATTAATTAACATATTTGAGGTCACCCCCAGGAACCATTAAGATTAACACTTAGTTCGTGAAAATCCGATCATTAGAACGAAAGTTATTCAGGGTGATATCTTTTTTTTTTTGCCGACTGTACAGCCCGCCACAAAACTATGGCACTCTTTGTATTTTTTTACGAAAATTACAAAATTGACCAATTTTAACGAAAATAAAAATTGACCAATTTTGACGAAAATTAAAATTGACCAATTTTGAACCCAATGTAGCGAACCTTGCAAAAAAACACCCTGCGCACCCATCTCATTGATTAATAAGCAATAAATCTTTAGTTACTTATTCAAAATTACTTATTATTTAATAAATATTAAGGTATTTAAATTTCAACATTAATATATTTTTCATAAAACTATAGTTACACAATGTACTATTACTTTAATAAATGTTTAAAATCATAAAATAAATGTACAAACACGTATCTAATAGAGTTTTATTTTAATTAACAGAAAATTACTTTTATGGGGGTCGATGGAGATTTGAAAAATTATATAAGGGTCGATGATCAAAAAAGTTTGGCGACCCCTGAACTAAAGCAATATTCAATTTATTGATTTATTATTATTTATTGCTCTTCCTGGTGCCTTTACGCTATTAGATTAAGTAAAACACGTTTTTGAAAGTTCATCTTCTTAAAATAAAGATCATTTGGAGTAGCTTATTATTTGAGGTCAACTATAATAAAAAAAATTACCATCCATTCAATATCAGCAATTTCCTCTGACATTTATCCTTTTGTGTGAGTTCTATTCCACCTGCCCTCGGTATTTCAAAATGAAAAGGTTTGAGTTCTGGTGAACCATGAAGTTCCAAATGCTGAAAAAAAAATTTTTTTTTAAAGTATCCAAATGCAAATAAATTGTGGCATTGCATAATCCTATAATAATTTGTTTGAACAGTTTTTCAGCATTTCATGGATTTCTTTAAGGTTCACCACAACTAAATATACTCAAACCTTTAAATTTTGAAAGGGAACAAAATAGGCGGCGAAGGATTTTTCTCACAGCTCTCTTAAGTTGCAATGTGCGTTCAAGCGGAAAGAAATCGAATTTCAGAATTCTGAAGAAGAAAAAAAAAGCTGCAATAAAAATTTATCATCAAGGTTTATAAAAGTTTTGTTTTAAAATGTTATGCTTTTTTTTTGCTAAATTTTTTTTTTGTAAAAGTAAAAAATGCTGAAGGAAGTGAAATTTCCCATCTTTGATATTTGACGGCTACTATGACTGTGCAATGTTAAAATTTAGTCATCGCGATGCATCGTCACGCTGACATCGAAATACTTCGGCCCATTAATACTTTATATTTGGTACTAAATAATAAACATTGCATTTTTTTAAATAATTATTTCTCACTATTTAAAGACGTGGATGTCTGCAAAGCAAAATAGCTGTTTTAAAAACATTAAAAAGGCTTGTAAAAATCAACAACAGGATTCGCACAACAGTTTTATACTCAATCACATACGGATACGACATGCCAGCAAAACGATGTAAAATAATCGCGGGGAAATAACGATCATCGCCGCAGCTGTTCACACTTACGGAGGAAAAGGCTCTTCGCGCGACATGGGTGTATTATCGGGAACATTGCGATTCATCGATACCATCGGGAAATATCGTACACATCTCAGTAAATCACAATTTTCGATGCTTCGTAAAATTGCCAATCTAAACATCGGATCGGCGATGATTGCATAAAATCGATATTTTCCGATGCATCGATTTATCGCGCAGGCCACCTTCTGATAATTTCATAGGAGGACACAAATGAAGGGATTTGTTTATATTAATGTGGGTAACTGTAAAGATTAATTGGGGTCAAAAAGAGACATTGTGTGCTACGCGTTCTTTTAACTTTTTTCATCGCCTTTATTCGTTGTTATAAATATATAATTCATTAAAATGATAATTTATGAGCGCAGAAGTTTGAGGCCCATTCTGTTTAGTGGATGAAGTCCCCTCCAACTTCCCACCAAGAAATAAAAAAGCAAAAATCAAATTAATTTAGGTCAAAAGGGTTGTTGTTGTAGTTGTTGCTGTAGTTCATTCCCGTCGCACTGGAGCTGCACAATGGGCTATTGGCGACGGTCTGGGAAACATACCCGAGGAAGATCCGAAGACATGCCATCGCCATTTTGATCCCCTGCAGAGGGGATGGCACCCCCGCTTCGGTAGCCCGACGACCAGCACGCGAAGTCGAGCCCTTTACTGTAGAACAGTTAAACGAGGACCCATACCGCACACCCTCGGCCCCTACGCAGACTGATCCAGGTGGTCACCCACCCGCACACTGACCCGCAGCCAGTGATGCTTGACTTCGGTGATCTGCTGGGAACCGTGTCTTAACGATCAGTCCACTGCGGGACAGGTTAAAATGGATAACTATTTATAAATCAATTCCAAAAATATTTCAACGTAAAATTACTAAAGAATGGCACGATTTTTTGAAGTTTTAATTGCTTTCGATAAAAAGAAGACTGCTTACTGCTGCTTTAGAGGATGGATCCCTCCATGGTAACAAGAAACGTACTATTGCTCTTGTTAGTAAGAATATTTGAAAAAATAAATAAATGATAATTGCAAGGAAAAAAATAATTTCTCAAGTGGGAAGAGAGTTTTTCCTTTTAAATGATTTTGCAAGTGCTCCTCCTCCTCCTCCCAGATATTTCTTCGTCCAATAAAAGACTTAAGGGATATTATCAGTCAAGAAGGAATAAACAAAAAATTTATTTCGTAAAGAACTCTCTTCTTCATCGAGGGTATATCTGACTGCCTGACGCAGAAGTAAGTACTTTCTTCAAATATGCTAATTTTTTACTTTTTTCTCACTATATCAAACTTATTCTCACTTCATATTGCTCACACGAATGCAACCTTATTATTTTCATTCACGAATTCCCTCGTTTAAACAATTATTTGTGTTTGCTTGTCCTCACTTGATTGATTTAAAGATGAGAAATATTGTTCAACATCTGGAATGAATATTTGAAGAGAGAACAATCCAGTTCCTGATCCAAACAGGTCAGGGTTTTGAAAATGAACCAAATCTTGTCAGCAGTGGTTATAACAAATGAGGATTTTTATCCCTCTCTGACTTCAATTATAGATTTCTTTGGAAGGGAATACATTTATTTCATTCGCCTTCATTACTTTTAATATTAATTTAAAGGCATTCTTATTTTATGATAATAACACTACAATCATTTAAAGGAGCTTATTTTCTCAAAACTTTGTATTAACTTACTGTTTCAAAGTAAAACATAACATTATAATGGCGCTTATTTATATACAGCTGGTTGGAACCAATGACTTTCCTTTATTTATATATATATATATATGTTCAAAATGAAGAATAAAACAAAGAAAAATAATAGACATATGAAAAAAGAAAAAAAAAAGGGGGGGGGGAATTGATAAGTAAAAAAATAACAAACAGTTTAAAAAATTAAAAAAGAAAAAAAAGAAGAAAAAAAAGAAAAAGGATGAAATTTTATTTAAAAAACCGATATATATATATATATATATATATATATATATATATATATATATATATATATATATATATATATATATATATATATATATATATATATATATATATATATATATATATATATATATATATATATATATATATATATATATATATATATATATATATATATATATATATATAGGATTCTAAATAAAATCTTAATTATCAGGTAATACTATACAGCTTCATTGTTTCTGCGCTGCTAAAACTGGTTTGTACTTGTTTATTTTCGTGAATCAATTAGTTAACATTGTAATGCAATACGTTAAAAAAATAATATACTAATGCAAATAGGAAGTATATAAAAAATCTTCTGAATAAACACCCATTACAAATATAAAAGTATCGCCTATGAACTCGTGTAAAACATGTCATAATTAAAAAACTACAGCGCGTCGAATCATTTGTGATCTAATTATTATACTATGCTAATATAATGCTTGATATAATAAATATTCTATATTTGTATAATATATAGCCTCATTCATCCCATCGTCGGAATTATAGTATATATAGCTTAATTTAAATACACTAACTTAAACAAGTGCAAATGGTCCCGTAAAAACAACTAAGCTAATTAAGCGTAAAGCTAATTAAGATTTTACTTAGCATCTTAAAGTGCGTCTAATAATTTGGACTGTATATCGACATCTGGAATTTTTTGACGTTTCGCAAAAACAATTCATTCCACACATGGAAATTAAAACTCGACCGCAAACACCGACATCTTCTATTACACTCAATCGAAATTTCCCTCAATGATGTTGTCGATAGACTACCGACGAAAAAAATTCCGAAAAGTCTAAATAAGTTTTAATCAGCAGAAGAAGCCTTCGATTTGCCTTTCCACTTCAGAATGCTTACCAGCAATGAATTAGCTGCTCCCAATGTCGTCATCTTAACCTTTTATTTTACCAAAGCCAAAAAAAAAAAAAAAAAAAAGAAGGAAGAAGATGGCTTTGTGAAAAAAGTGCTCGTTATTAAACAGCCATTTACGAAAAAATTCTTAGATAAAATCATAGTAAATTATGAAAGAGAATTTCTTGTGTGAACTCCATCTTAATGGCATAATTATTTAGTGCAAGCGATATTTTATATCGCAAAATCAGACGAACTTTCTCTAGAATCTTTCAAAATAAGCACTGTAAAAATTTCGGTGTTTAGCTATTTTTAGTGTGACGGTAAATGAATACATTTTTAAGTACAGAACTGCTGCTGTCACTCTAAAAATTATATAAAATAATATAAAAATTATATTATTTGAAGGAATTAGTTCAAATATATTGAAATATATTGTTTTTTAGACTAAATGTTTTTGCGATGAAGCTATTCAACCGATTCTAACACGCATTAAAATATCAGTAAACAAACAAAAAATGTATAAATAAATAAATAAAACAGTGAAAGAAATTATTAAAAGTCCGACGCTTACCAACCCTGATAATCGCTGTTTCTTGACATGAAACATTCGAAATTATTCATCCAAAAATATATGCACTAAAAAGAGCACTTTTGTCCCCAAATATTTCCCATATGATACTATTAAGTGAACATAAATCATTTTTCAAATGAATCAGTTTTTTTTAAAATAACATTTAAAATTAAAAGTATATATTGTTATAGCAAACCCAATTTCATTGAACGAATCTCTTTAACCATAATAGAATATTACTGTAATTTGTACCAAAGAATAATAATTATTGATAAGATCAGACACCGATTTAAATAACTTAATCTTAAAATGCAACGTACAATTACATTATTCTAATGATAATAAAAACAATCCTATTAATCTCTTAATTTAAAAAAGGAACAAACAAAGTCAAAAACGTTAAAATAACAGTACAGGTTACAATAAAAATAAGAGTACAAACCTGTGGCGTAACTACCACTACGAAAATTAAACATCAATTCATATGCAAGACATGCTAACTTGATTCAATCAAGAGGTACCTTTTGATAGAGGAAGGTTGGCATGGTCGTTAACACCGCCCCCCATTGGTGTCCCGGACGTGATTTGAACACGCAGTAACGACCACTTCGCCAAATAACTTGACGGTAACGCCAACTTCGATGGATAGCCCACATTGAACAGTTGACTTGCTACTTGTGACTGCAAAGTGCAACACAGAAGCAACAACGAACACTACGACGTGATGTTAATAAGCCTCTCACATTCTGCACTCAAAAACCCGGTGACCTTAAACCAAGCTCTCCCGGTCTTTCACAAGTACAGCAACTAGTGGAATCCGTTCATCGAATTCTATCCCTGATAAAATTCTGGTGGGGGAATATTGTGGCGTAACTACCACTACGAAAATTAAACATCAATTCACTGATATGTAAGACGTGCTAACTTGATTCAATCAATAGGTACCTTTTGATAGATGAAGGTTGGCATGGTCGTTAACACCGCCCCCCCTCCAAACCTTTAAATTAGAGATACAAAAATATTTACCGGATAACAATACCTTTATGACTTATATGAATTTTGTGCTGATGACAACCAAACCAATATGAAACTTAAAGTGGGGAAACTGGATCCTACTATGTGATTTTCCGGCCGATAACAATGCAACGATAACAATGGCGAAATTATATTTTTACAAATTGTAATAAATGTGACTACAAGAAAAGTAAAAAACTACCTCAACACCAAAAATGGTGGCAACTATACGTTAAAAGGTGTGACGATGCAATCAGAAAAATAGTTACTTGTTTTACTTTGTGTGATACCTCGAGAGCTTTTTAATTATTTGCTCACAATTCATTTACGCAAAGATGATTCCATATAAAAATTAATCTTAGCACTAAAAAGACTGAAACTTAGTTTACATACCTATATTACCCAAAAGCAGTCAAAATGACTGGATAGTAAAAGAATAAATAATGTGTAAAGAAATTTGTTTAAAATTAATTTTGAATGTTTTTTATATTATTTACAGTTTTATAATAAATTATTAGAAAATATTAACAATCAAAAAATTATATGTTTCACAAAATTCTAAGAAATTGTGTCACCATTGTTTTGCTAATTGAAATTAAAAAGCAGTCAGAATCATTTCCTTAGGCAATCAAGTGTTAACAATAGTTCATTATTTTTTGTTATTTTGAATAAGCATAGTCGAAAGCATTTCAAATTGTAAAGTATATGGTTTTTTTTGTACATCATTTTAAAGTTGATAATATAAAATTTGAACAAAATTATTTGAGCAGTTTCTGAATTTATAAAAAGTCGTACATTTTGAAGTTGATTTCTCGAAAAATGTTCGATCGAGTCTTATACTGAGTGAAAATCAGATCATTAGATCAAAAGTTGTTCAGTGTGTTCACTAATAGTACAGCATAAAATCAGATGACAGAAGAGAGAAAATGAATAACTTTTTAAAACTATTGAAGAAAATATTGATTTTTATTGACATTTATTCGACCCATTGAAGAACTTAAGATACCTACCAAAAACTAAAATTTTCCCACTTAAAAATCTCGAATTTTCTCAGTTTCTACATTTATTTTTTAAAGTAAAAACCCTGAAGCACCTAACAAAAAACAAAATTTTTTTAAAAAAATTTCAGAATTCTTTAGTTTTTAAAATGACATCCCCATATTTTTTAGATTAAAAACAATGATATGCGAAGCAAAACAGCCATTTTTTTTCCCTTTGAAAATTCAGAGTTTTCTCAGACTATCTTCACCTGTGTTCAACTGAAAAAGAGATTGGACAGAATCAATCATCTTCTTTTAGGTCAACAAGTTGCTATTTGTTTACAATTTTGTCTCTCATTTTTGTTTCGTTCATTTTAACATAAACATTATAAGTTCGCTAAGTAATTGAGCAATGAAAAATACGGGTCCTTCTTATGTAAACATTGATAAAGTCATTTCCGCGAATTTCCTTTTTTCTCCCTTTCCATGCGCTACATTTTAGTAACGTTATTATTATTCTTTTAATTTTCGATATTTTCTCGAAAAAACGATTTCAAATGGTGATTCAGCTTTGATCCACTGTTTTTTCTTCCTCAGTTACCAAGGTTTATATATATATATATATATATATATATATATATATATATATATGTTCAAAATGAAGAATAAAACAAAGAAAAATTGTAGACATATAAAAAAAGGGGGGGGGGAATAATAAGTAAGAAAATAACAAACAACAGTTTATAAAAAAAAAATGATGAAATTTTATTTAAAAAACCGGAAAAAAAGGTATAAACTTTTCATCAGCCCACACGATTATATCCGCAAAACAGATTATTGTTTTTCTTGACTTTCTTCGTGTTTTCTTGTATTTATATATATATATATATATATATATAACGATATATGTATATGTAATGAAGATAAAACAGAGGAAAATTACAGACATATGAAAAAAAGGGGGAAAGAAAAATAATGATTAAAAATTAAGAACAACTGGGAAAAGAAAGGATAAATGTTTTTTTTTTTTTAAGAAATCCGGAGAATAAAAGATGTAATCTTTTCATCAGCCCACACGATTATATCCGCAAAAAGAGTGTTTTCTGTGGCAAAAATTATGTGCAAAACAGGCAATTCATGTTTCTCTTTTCGATTTTTTTTTCTTAAATAAATATTTATTTTCTGAAATTATTTATGGTCAACTTCATTAAATTATCCCGTATAATATTACCTTGTTCACATCCATTTTCGGGCCCTTCCTTGGTAATTAACAAATCAAACGCACTTCAGCATATGCAGTAAGAACTGCTCTTTAAAACAAAACTCCTCTAGTTACACTCAATTTGCGCTTTTGTTTTCATATTTTGCAGTCTGGCAATCTTGTTACGAAAATATTTTAAATCATTCTTGAAAAATTTCTCATTAATGTAAAGTACATTTGATTTCGCTACTCGCTTTATTGATTATGTTTTATGTTTTATTCTGTTTTTTCTTTTTCTTTCCTTTTATTTTATTTTCTGTCTTTACGTGTTATTTTTACTTATTTGGTTCTATTTTATTTGTTGTAATTTTTGTAAAAAAATACACTATTGTATTGATATATTTTGCTCTGGCTATATTGATACAATATCAGAAAGCACTCTTTTTTTGCGGATATAATCGTGTGGGCTGATGAAAAGATTATATCTTTTATTTTCCGGACTTTAAAATTTTTTTTTTATCCTTCCCCCCCTCCCAGTTGTTTTCTTTCCCCCTTTTTTTCATATGTCTCTAATTTTCCTTTGTTTTATCTTCATTTTGAACTTTCATTTTGTTTTATCTTCATTATATATATATATATATATATATATATATATATATACTAGGAAGCTAAGCCCCATGTTCGCTACCGCTCACCAACCCAGATGATTGCTTCGCAATAATTGTTTTTTCTTGGCAGAAAACAGTTTTTCTACTAAAGTTAAAATTATTCACTTAACATATATGTACTAAAAGGAATTCTGTTTGCTTACGCTTGTGCCTCTACTTCCCACGTCCAAATATTACTATCTGTTAGTATCATAAACAATTAGATCTCTTGGGGAACAGAAGTGATTTTTCGAAGTAATCATTTTTTAAAATAACATTTATATTCTTATAACATTGTATTGTTCAAACAAATTTGATGAGTTCACAACCTTAATTTAATATTTTTGCTAATAATGAATGAGGAAAAACTGGATTCTACCTCGCGATTTTTAAGTCAATAAAAATGCACGGGCAACAATGGAAAACTCTGACATCATTGTTAGACATACTCAAAATAAAATAAAAATCCTTTTCACACACATGCGTTCTCAATTTTAATTGGCTGTTTAGTGCGTTACCAACCCCAAGTATTGTGTGATTGGCTATGTGTTATCATTTCACGCTCTTCTTATATATATATATATATATATATATATATATATATATATATATATATATATATATATATATATATATATATATATATATATATATACACACACACACACACTGCCTACAGTAATGGAAGAGACTTTTTCAGTTCTTGACATTATTCTAAATTTCTCAAGTAATACATAAAGAATTATTTTGCAACTTTAGAGGTTTTAGTTCATGCAATTTTTTTATACTTAGCAATAAAACTTAAAGCTTTAGGAGGTTTGAGAAACCTACAATAAACTACAAAAGAAAACAAGTATTTTTGAACACCCTATGCCAGAAAATAAAGCAATAAGCTTGTAACTTGCATTGATTACTTCAATTGTTATTTTCAATAACTGCGAAAAGTTTCGTTAACCTAGAGTAAATATTTATAAAGATATGAACTTATTTTTTTAAAAAAATAATTTTTTTCGCCTTACGTGTTTTTCTTATAACTTCATCGCTATTCAATGAAATTAAAATAAAAATTCGGAGCATTATAAAATTAATTAAAAAATTGTTGATTTAAAATTTATAGCGAAATTGTCAAAAAATTCTCAATGTATGAGTGTTTAAGCTAGTTCTTTCATATATTATTCTTTTATATCTGCTCATGAAACTGAAAAAATTTTAAAAAGGTTTTACACAATTTTGCAGTGAAACGTATTTGACACCTAATAATTTTTTAAAATTATATTGGAATATTATTTGAAGGAATATTTAAAAAAATTAAATAGTTTCAAGCCATTTTCTATGCAGTTTTCGCAGTTTTTAAAAGAAACTCAAAATAATCATTGTTTTCTCACAATTTTTGATTTTGCTTCAAAATTTGTTTTGATTTTGTTTCAAATTTCATAACAAATGACAGTATCTTACAATGATTGCATTTTTGGTTTATGCACGTGGCTTTTGTAAATGAATTGAAAAAGAGCTACTATAAATGTTAAGGACGATTATCAGAGAAAGTTTTTTTTTTTTTTTTTAATTTTCTGTATTTATTCGAAAAACCCGCTAAAAAGTGAAGTTTTTTTGTATGGATGCACATTATTTTCTTTCAGTCAACACATTGTTAACAATTGTTAATATTTTTTTAAAAAAATCTTTACGGCTTTTTCACTTTTTCTCAAACAACTAGATTATTTCATAAAGTAAAAAAAAATACATAACGATTTATTGGATATAAACATGGTTGCAAGTTTCCGAAAACATGATTAATTATCGAAATTCTTCGGAATCCCTGTGAATCTCCCACGAGACATCATTTGAGAACAGTTGTTTTAAAATGGTCGAATTCTTCCTGAGAACGTGTCGCTCAATATCACAAAAAATTATTAAAAAATGTATATAAATAGTCACTTCTTTCGTTAAACAATCACAAAATGAGTACCGGGAGCTCACTATATCAGTACTGAAAAAACTCATTTTTCCGAAATTCTTCCCTTTATGACACATTATTTAAATAAATGACCCACAGAAAGAAATACAAAAATGATTAAAAAAACAATATGTAGTCACAAAAAAATGTGTTCACTTTTATTTTTTATGACTAGAGCCCGGATTTTGATGACCTAAAAAATCTCAATTAATGCCCTTATAAAGTGCAAAAAATGCCCTTAAAATGTGAAAATTGCGCTAAAAATGCCTTATGACATGACTTAAACAGAAGTAAAAGTATTGAACTAAAACAATGTTTTACTCTTTAAAATTGTTATGAGTCGTTTCAAAAAATATAAAGCAATGCAATACTTGTTCTACGTTCATTAAAGTTTGAAAAATATGTTTTATATCCTAAAATAACATAAAAAAGGAAAATATATTGACTCCAAAACATTTTCATTTTGTATAGAAACTTAAATGAATATAACAACTTCCATCTCATAATATTACTATATCAGAATTACAGTGGATCATTAATTTTTTCTTAATATTTTGAAATGTAAACGAGCGTCTCTTGTCTGGAAGCAAATTTTCATTCCTGCAGAAGCTTCTTTCAACGTCTACTGATGTTATAGGTGCGTACTTGAAAAGGACGGTCACACTTACTGACAATTCTTCTTCAATTTGAAAAGATGTTGCTTCACCTTTTAATATCCTAGAGATTTTCTTCATTGTTTAGAAGCCAGTGTAATAATAAGAAATTATAAAAAATAATAAAAATTAGAAAAAAATTAACAAAAAATTTAAAAAATGCGTTAAAATGCAAAATACGCCCCAAAATTTAAAGAAAATGCCCTACAAATCTCAAAAAATGCTCTAAAGGACAAAAAATATCCAAAAATGCAAAAAAATGCAAATGTCATCAAAATCCGGGCCTTATTTATGACCTTTCGTCTTGCGTACAAAAAATTGAAGGATCTCCTTTATTGAGGGATGGAAAACTGAGATAGAAGAAGCAAACAAAAAAAAATGCTTATGGCTTCATGCCATTCCATAGATGGTTTTAAAAATCGGTATATATATTTTATGTAGAGATTTAAAAATGACCAAAAAATGAAGAAGAAAAAAAATCAGTCGAAGACAGAAAAAAGTTCCAATTTCCTCTCTTCTTTAGGTTCACTGTATCCACAAAAAATAATACAGTCAAACCCCGCTATAGTGAACCTTCAAGGAACCAAAATTTCGGTTCGCTATAACCGGGAGTTCACTATATCCGTTACACAAGCAATGTCACAAATGGTTCCCAAACTCCTCCCTTTTATTACATTATATTCATATAAATGACTGATAAATATTATGCAGTAGCAAAAAATGTGTCATTTTTCACCACTCTTCGTCTTGCGTACAAAAAAAAAATCAGTAATCTTTAGCTGATGAGCAATCCTCAACATCAGATATGGAAACACTTCCCGACTCTCAGATAATTTTTCCTGAATTTTTGTTATTCCGCTTTTTGAACCTGTCTAACCTGCCATTCGAGCACATAAAAGTAGTTTCCATAGATGGTTTTAAAAATCGGTATATGTATTTATTTTGAAGTAGAAATTTCAAAATTATTACAAAGAAAATGGGGAGGAAATCAGTCGAAGACAGAAAAAAGTTCATTATATCCAACTTAATCACTTTTTTGGTTCACTATATCCACTGAAAATAACATTATACGTGTATAGCAAGGCACGGGACCGAACATTTCGTTCACTATATCCGGGAGTTCACTATAAACCACCTTCACTATAACGGGGTTTGACTGTATTCTGAAAAGAATTTTCGTTTATTTTTAAAAAATTTGTCTTCCCTTTAGAATTGAACCTCTTAAAGTCTAGCATAATTCGAGAAATACCTTATGTTATCAATTTTTTAAAACATGTCTATCGTTACAGCTGAATCACATTAGGGAAATTTTACAGTCAGATTTCGTAAGAAAACATATCAAAAAGGCAGAGAGAGTTAATTAATTGATGCTAATCTCGAGGATATATATATTCTAAGAGGTGGGATCCGGTTTTGAAAGAGAGACACACACAGGTGCGCTTATTATTCAAAAAGAGCCCTAGGTGGATGTAGGACCGTCCTTCATCACGAGAGGAATGAAGAGGAGGAGGAGGGGGGTTGATGTGACGCCGAAATCGAACAAAGATTGATTGTGGATGCATCAGTATCGGAATCTTATTTACTTCCATTAAAAGCACCGCTTCTCTTTAAAGTGTTTATACACCACACAAGTCCCAAAAAAATCCTGCTTCAGTTTCCAGCACAAACAGTAAGGATGATAGGTATGTATTCCTTCCTTCTACCAACGGACACAAAATTTCTTTCTTTTTATGCATTTATCGGCAATTTACTTTATGGAATCCTAAAATGTTAATTATTGTGAACGTATTGACTCTTAATTTAAAGAATGTTTCACCAAATAACGTTTCATGGCCGACGTAGTTCTGTGGTTATATGAAATATTGTTTTTGGTGTTATACGCCTGAGCTGAAAATCAGAAATAAGCCGAATTTTGGTGTTTTCCATCAAAAAGAAAAATAACTGCCACGAACGTTGATTACTTCTTCATCACTCAATTTAGCTATTTTAATTTTACTTGAAAAAACGGGATGGAAAATACTTTTTTTTTTTATAAATGTGCTTTTTACTATTTGTTCAACACATTGTTATTAGAAAAATTATACATGAAAAAAAATTTACCATTTCTTTTTTCCATGTTATTTTACTTTAAATAATAATGTAAAGGCAACCAAAATATGAAGCAGGTAATGGCTTATTAATTTTATTTTATTTTATATCCGTCGTTGAACAGCCGACCCAATTTTGGGTTTAGGACAACTCATGTTCAACTCCGTAGCTTTGTCATTTTGAACCCATCCAGAAGACAAGGAAACTCCTGGATCAGTACCCCCAGAGGTACTGATTTGTTATGGGAACATGGAGGACTTTGCGACTCCATAGATTTAAAGTGTATCAGTCACCATTTACTACACGGGGAGTCTTCGGCTGGCGGGGATTGAACCATAACCACCTACGGCACGGGGATTGAACCCACGAACTCTTGCACATCGGCACAGTGTCCTACCCACGAGGCTTTCCCAGCATGAATTATATCTAAATGGGTACCGGTTTCACAATTGTTCGCAACTGATGGAACCCCTTAAATTCTTCCACGCAATCCTAGTGTTCCGCAGGGCCTCATTGTACTACATGTTTCATTCCGAAAATTCAGTTTTCCTGATATCTCACTAAAATTTAAGTAACGTTCTCAACTAACGAAATTTTGGATTTGAGTTATTTGAATTTCGTTCAATAACAAAGCATGGAATTTATAAGTTGCAAATAAAACTGTTGTAGTTAGGGTGAAGAAATTTGATTAGATTACTTAATTGGTGATGAAATTAGAATACTCAATGTGCTAGAGGTTCTAATTTAAAAAAAAAAGTAATATGAAATTAAATCGAATAAAACAAATTCCCTAAAAGGTCTTCTGGAGATGCCTTCCCAGACTCCTAAAATAATACGAGATGTTGTAAGAGCGGCGCTGAAAGTGGCGACTTACAAAAACTTTTTCAGTAGACAGTTTTTTACATTGAATCGCATCATGATACATAGGAGGTTGATGACCTAAATTTATTTAAAAAAATCTATACAAACGAAGCAAAAATCAAAACGAAATAATGGTAGGACAAATAAAATATTTTTGAACACCCTATGAAAAAATGTGAAGCGATAGACTCACGTCAATTACGTTGATAATCATATGAAATTACTACGCAAAATTTCCAAACCAATATTTATGGAGAAAGAATCTTAACACTAAACACAATTAAAACACAAATCAAATGGCGGGCCGCAACTTTATCAAAAGTTTTTGTAGGACTCTTTTATGTTTGAAGGAACATTAAATATTACTGTCAGAGTTTTACCAAGTTGTATAAAACAAAAGTATTGAATGACGAATTAAAATAAGAAGTAGATTTTTGAAAATATTTAATTGTTATTAATAATATTTTTAAAAATATTAAATAAATAATAAAATTTTGGGCTACAATAACTTTAATGTGCCCCTATGTATTAAACAATTAATGTGCAACAGATATCTAATTGTTAAGGTATTGAAACTTACATAGCACACAAAATATTCAATGAGAAAATTGAGGTTTGTCTGATGCAACCACCAGATAATAGATATTTACATTTTAAATTTTAAAATTTACAAATGTGTGTGTAAATATTCTCGTACAAAATGGATGGTTTCAAAAAGTTAAATCGGAGAATTTCTTCGAGAAAATTTCTGATACGCACATGCTAAATTATATTCGCAAAATACAAAAAAAGTGAAGTAAAAAAGAGCAACATACACGATTATTTTTGTATTTGAATAAATATTTTCCTGAATGCAAAACCTGAAAAATAAATTTCTTTGCACCGTTGGTATGTTAAATTTTACAGAAACGAAGAAATTAGATTTTTATTAACGAGAGAAGTATTTTAAACCCATATAGATTTTTTTACGAAAATTGTCCGCAAAAAATGACAACTAATATATTTTAATTCGCGGGCCACAAAAAAAGGGTTCGAGGGCTGCCAGTTGGAAACTCCTGTTCTAAACTGTTCTGCCGATCCAATGACCGGTTGTGGTATATGTACGGTTATTCGAAACAAACAAATGTTTATATATTAACTGTATAGAATTGTTAGAAAAAAGTAATGAAGACAAATGTTCTAAAACGATAAGCGCATGTTCGATGCTAAAGTTTTTAAACGGTTATTTGACCAGTTTTCTCACTATAACTGCAGAAATAGTCAATAAAATGAAACAAAGTTTTTAAGGTCATTTTTGATTAAAAACAAAAACATAATTTTAAAATTTAAAAGAAAAATTCGTTGAAAATTGCGCAAGAGAAGAATATTAAAAGTAATCCTTTCAAGCGCATGCGCGAAAAAGATGTAAAAATATTTTTTCATCATTTTGTTCAGAATTCTATTTGGTAACTCTATTTGTTAGAATTCTGTTCGGACATAAGTCCGATGTCTTGAAAACTTAAAAAATTTCTACCCAATTTTGAAGCTTTTTTTACAATTTTATTGAAAGTGCTAAATGATGAGGGGTTATCCACAAATATCATTTTTCAATTCTGAAACAAAATTTTTAAGCAAATGATAACACCCTCAAATGATGGTTCATAATGCGATATTAGGAAATAAAACAAGTGGAATAAAACAGATCTTAATAAAGCGTGGTCCTATACGATGATATTTTTAACAAATCTTGTTTAACAGTATAAAATTAGGTTTGTGGAAAACCCCTTACAGTTCAAAGCTTTCTTTCCAACCTAGAAAATACTACTTAAAAATTGCTGGAAACTTTTTAAATTCAAATATGATTTTTTCATAAGTTAACAAAAACGATTCAAAACAAAATTAATTTTTTTTTAAGTAACTTCCGCACTTGCTCAGTTAGAAACGATTTCTTTCAAATTATAACATAATATTTTTTTATTATTCATTAAAATTGACTCAAAAACTTTGTTTATTATATTGAATATTTCTGCTGCTGCAGTAAGAAAATGTAAGCAAAAAAAAAATAATTAGTTTTTTATAAAAATGTCCGTATCTCCATAAACCCTCTATCATTTGATAAGTACTCGAACCCACACTATTTTTAAAGAGACTCGAACCATCTATCATTTGATAAATACTCGGACCCACACTATTTTTATCGCTGCTTGAACCCACTATCATTCGATCTATTTTTGTAATACAAGCTCTTTTGTTTAAAACTTGAACCCATTGTCTTTTAATCGGCACATTATCATTTTGTTTAATTTTTGAACCCCTTTTTGTTCAAAACTAGAAAAAACTATCTTTACATTGGTACTCGAACGCCATCTCTTTTTATCCATACTCGAATGAACTATCGGTATTCTTTCGACTTCTGTTTCGCTTGAAAACTGAATCCACTATTTTTTGCATCGATATTCGAACCTGCTAACATTCGATATAAGTTCTTGAACCAACTCATAGTGGACTCGATTGAACTCTCTTTTGACTCGCGAGTCAACTATTATTTTAAATTTTCGAATTCATTCTCCTCTCTCAATACTCGAACTCACTGATGTCATTTGGAAATTCTAAAATTGTTCAAGCTTTGAACAATTTTAGAACTGCCCAAGTGTCCTCATTTTACTAAATATGAAGTTGGGAAAACTTATTTCCTAATTTTTTTTAATCGGAATATGTTGCAAAATCTTGGGAAGTTTTATTTTCCAGAAAGGTTATAGAAAAAAATGTGCTCAATTATAAAGATTTTTATTTTAAAAACGAATAAAAATGAACGAGAGCTGAAGATTCCAATGATTTTAACGTGAAAAAGGTATTTGTTGTACAAAGGAATTGATAAATAAATTACGAATTTTTTTTTCAGTAAGGGACTAAAAAATTGTCCTAACTGGATTTCAAGAACGTGGCGAACTGAAATTAATCTTTTTTTTTTGTTTGAGAAAAAGAAGGAAAAGAGGGGGTGAGACAAAACTTAAATGATTACGTTATTCTTAGTGAAAAGAAAATTGTTTGGAAAAGTTTCAGGACAAATAGTTTTAAAAAGGACCATCTGTGTACAGGCCACTTGATTTTTCTGACATTGAAAGATTCGCCATGAAAAATACTAAAGTTGCCGTATTAGCATATTAGCAGTCCCAGATTAGCATATGAGCTTTACTCATTTATTTTCTTCACAGCTATTGATGGGTTTTCAACGGGTCGCGTTCCCTCAGTGATTTGATCAAGACGCGAAAGTGGATGAACATTGTAAAAATCATAGGTCCAATTTTATTTCCAACTTGATTAGAAATTTAGCTTTAATTTATACTATATTATATGGAGATAACATTAACATTATAATTTATACCATATACAATATTAAACATTAATAATTTATACTAGACTAATTTATATTCCAATAGCTGCCTAGAACTTTCGTTACTTTTAATAGTTTATATTCAAAATATTTTAGACAGCGTTAGATTTTTTATTTATTACATTTTTGAAAATAGGGCACCTAAACTCCCTTCGTTATTTTCAATAATTCGAAGTAAATGTAATAAGCGAATAAAAACAAATGCTGCACATAGACATATCTTTATAGAACTTTTAGGACATTTTATACATTTAAATTCACGATTAACATCAGTTTTAAAGGATATTGAAATTAACTTTAAAAATTCTTTTGATTTTATATTAAATTTACTGCGATCTAAACCAAAGATAAACCTTATAAATATTCCGTAAATTTTCAGGATTTGCAAACTCAAAACACTTATAATTTTTTAAATTTTATTTCTGAGAGATTAGGCCTATTTCAGCATGTTATAAGAAATTTCAATAAACCCGTTCTCAAAACACTAAGATTATTAGAGCGTATAATAAAGCAAACTGCATTCTCTTAGCATCTATCGAATATTATGTATTCGACAAAAGTCATCCAAAAAGTTTTTTTGCATATAAAACTTATTTGCAAAAAGTTATGTAAAATCCTTAATTATTCCAAATATTCAAACTAAAATAGTAAAATCTACGGGAAAAATTTAAAAATCCTATATTTTCATAAGTTAAAAGAAATTAGATTCTATAAAGTGAAATACCAAGAAATCATTTCCATTTAATGGTTTTTATGTTTTTAAAGAATACGAAAATAGTGTTTAAACTATTCTCGAAGAAGTTAAAGATTTAGCGTTAGAACAATATTAAAAAGAGTATAAATTATTAAAAGCTTTGTTTCACACAAAATCTACGAAATTACCGTTAAGACTGCTTCATTTAATTTAGCATAATTTAAGTAGGTTTTTAGCACTAAGGAATAGTTAAATATACTTCAAAAAAAATCACGTGGTATTTTTAAAAATGGCCTTTGGAACTATGACCCAGAAATTGAAATTCAGATTCGTAAAAATTCAAAAATGAATTTTAGTCTTAAAGCATCGAATTTTCAAAAATCAGAGAAAATGTTTCAAAATCCTAAATACAAAGTAATAGCATTTTTCACGAA
This sequence comes from Parasteatoda tepidariorum, assembly GCF_982258835.1. Taxonomy (NCBI): domain Eukaryota; kingdom Metazoa; phylum Arthropoda; class Arachnida; order Araneae; family Theridiidae; genus Parasteatoda; species Parasteatoda tepidariorum. The sequence goes on from NC_141761.1 coordinate 1,017,332, forward strand.
AGAAAAATTTCTAACCTCTGTTTGCATTTATAACGTTTAATATTTCTATCAAACAAATAGGTTTTGCTGCTAAAATAAATAAATTTTTAAATCTTTACATTTGAATTAATAATGCAATGTAAAAGACACTTAGTATATTTAAAAAGTGATTAGTTTTTTTTACAATATAATTGGAATTAACGTATGCTGATATACTTTGCTTTTCAATATAAAGAACATTTTGCATTAGTAAACCAGATCATTTTAAGTGCCATAAAACTTTTGTTCTCTACCATGCCGAGTAAACTGGTTTTGAGTGGATTTTAAGTAAATTTTTGTAATTTTTCTTCTAAATTTTTTATTTAGGTTTCTTCCGGAAATAAGAGTTCGTGCTAAAGTATGTATAAAAGAGCATCGGTTGTAGCGATCCTACAACGTAACCCAACAAAATTTCTTATTTAATAAAAGACTAAAAGTAAACTAAAAGGTAAATTTTATTTCTGTCCAAGACAAATTACAAACTTTTACAAATTTAGCATTTTAAAGTATCAAAGCAATAATTCAATACAAAATACTGAAAACATTCGCCACTAAATCTATTTAATAAAAAAATTTAAACAAATATTGCATTTACTATTTTGTTTCTCCACAGCTGGAGATTTATAAATGGCTAATTATCTAAGTTAACGTTATTGTTTATTTAACTATTTTATCTGAAACTATTGTTATAAAATTTTTGAACATGTGATTGCAACATTTTTAAATAACGAAACTTAAAAATTAATGAAACTTCACTTTTAAAATTTTGTTCAGTTAAGTTTAGCTATAATTTTATTTCGCAGTTTTGAATTTTTATCTAATCTCATTTAATGAAAGCCAAAGTTGAAGGAATCATTTTGAAAAAGGGGTTTCTTCAATGGATCCAAATTGAAGAAGACCCTTTTACAAAATGACAGATTCAACCTTAGGCTTAAGCTACAATAAAGCTTTAAATTTTGATCTAATCTCATTTAATTAAAGCCAAAATTGAAGGAATCATTTTGAAAAAGGGGTTTCTTCAATGGATCCAAATTGAAGAAGACCCTTTTACAAAATGACAGATTCAATCTTAGGCTTAAGCTACAATAAAATTTAGAATTTTAAACTGAAATAAATTTAAGAAAAATATAAATTAACGTAGTGAATATAATTTTTAAGAGTGTTTTACTATTACTATTAAAAAAGGTCTAGTTTTTAAACGTAGAAAGTTACAGAACAAATAAAACTGCATTGTCATACACAATTTTAAATTTATAGTTCAGACATATCTGAAAATTTAGTAATAAAGAAAACAAAATGATTAATTTAGAAAATCTAAGTTTATAATATTTTGATACCTGGTTTAAAATTTAGTATCTTTGAAAATTCTAAAAAGATTATAAACTTGTTCAGTGACCTTTGGCTTAATACGAAACTACAGGATAAACCAGTATTCATTTTTAAAATGATTTATACTAGGAGCATTTTTAGTGGCGAAATGTGTACAAAAAAGAGTGCTTTAAAACTAATATTCAAGACACATTACTCACCAAATACTTATATATACAATATCGTTGACATCAACATTAAATATAAATTGAATTTCATACTATTTTAATAAAATACATTTGTTATTAAATTCACATTGTTTTAAAATAAAACTAATTTAAGAATACAGTTTGAGTCATGTAATCTAACTGATACAAGATATTTAAGAAAAACATTTAGCTTTAGGGTAACAAGAATTAAGATTTCGAAACAAAATTTCAATTCAAATTTCGTTACTTTTAACACAAGTTTAAAGCGAATAAGAAACTAAAATTATTGGTAAATTGTACTTTTAATTCATGGAAAAAGGTAAATTTAGTTGTAAACATTTCAATTAAATTTTGGCTCATAAAAAGTTCGCATAAAATTTGCTTATTACATTTAAACCTTTTATTTATTTGAAAGACTTACGTAGAATTAAAAATTTAGAAAACTATTAAATGCAAATACTGTTAAATTACTCCAAATTTAGAAAAGTTTTGCTCTAAGACACGCCAGAAATTTGTTTATCGATTATTAGCACTTAAAGATTAATAAAAGTCGAAACTTATCTGCATCGAAATAAATGTTGAAAATGGCAACTATAAATGTTCGCTTCTGTAGTTTATATATTTTAAGACTTGGAAAGTTAGAGCTGCATCATAAATTTTGGTATAAAATTTTCATCGATCGCAAATCTAAGAATTCAAATTCAGAACGATACGAAGTTTTCAACGTTTAGTTTAAGATCTTCCATCAAAGGCAGCCCTCATCAACATAACGCTTAGATCACTTTTTTTAAAAGATTAAGAGATTCTATTGTCTTAATGAGTTGTCTAGTTCTAATAAGCACTTTTAAAGCGCTGGGGGATTTTTTCAGGGCACGAACCTGCGAAACTAAAATTGCAGTCCAGGACCTTACTGTACTCCACCAAACCCTTTTAAATTTTATTCATGACCTAGTTTAAAAGTTTCTATGTTGTATGTGTAGGAACAAATTCTATGTTTACGAACAAATAATTTCTGAAAATTTTTATATTTGAAATTTTTTTAATTTAAACACTTCGGTTTTATAAAAAGTTCCGTCTACTCAAGTTAAAATTTCTTAAACTGGAAAAATTAAAAAGGGTTTAGTTAATAATCGAATTCTATTTAAACTTTTGGTTTAAAAGTATTGTGCATACTGACTGGAGCTTTGATTTCGTTACAAATAGTTTTGTATTGGCTCGAAAGGTCGTATTATGAGATTTAAGGGGTAGCAGATGCAAAACTATATTAATTGAGCAACTTTTTGCATGACTTTTGCCTTAAAGTTTATGTAATTTTAGACAAATCTGGGGCTGTCATTGAAAACAAATCTCTTCATATTTAATTTCTATTTAAAGTATTTTTTTCAAAAGAGTTTCTTTTACATTTCAGATTCTATAAAATATTCATGTCAAAAACAAAACTAGTAGAAAAATAAGTCTGACTAGAACTAAATGGAAACCTGGTTTTCTAGGTAAAATGGACTTAATGGTTTGAATGAAGCTATAGTTATAAAGTTCTCTCAAATGTAATAAGCGCAATTCATAAGTTTTAAATTTATAATAATTGCCGTTAAAGGACCTTTTTACAGTATTTGAAAGTTAGTTTTTACTTTAAAGAACTTGCTGTGACGTTTGAAACAAAAATTCTTTAAAAATTTAGTAATTCAAAAATTTGATTTTTATTAAAAAATAAAAGTCCTGAATTTTTCAGGTCAGTTTCTATTCAGTCCAGTCCAAATTATAATTTTACTTTGATTCCAAAAGATGTTTAGTCTTGTATTCTATTCTTATTCTACTACTGAAGCAGCGAATTAGTGTTATGGTTAATGTTAAGGTATGTTACGTGATTATTGAACAGTTAGTCATTATCTGGCTACTTCAGCAGCAAATAAGAATCATTAAAACTCAAATTTGTGATACTTTAAATGTAATTTATCTATTTACTATTAGTAATTTGGCTGGACTAAATAGAGTGTTACTTTTACAATATTAGCTACTTGCTAAAATAAAATTTTGATATTAGTTTTCAACTACGTTGAAAATTCAGACAAGTAAGCATTTTTATGGAAAAAAACCTATTAAATTTTCCAACTGCAATTACACCAATATTATAAAAATCTTTAGATTTAAGCTGAATCACGCAAGAACAATTCTTTAGAAGTACTTATTTTTGAATTTGTTTTCTCAACTCATTTTAATTAGAGCACGTAGACTATTAAAAACTTTATATAATTAAGCTTAAAAGCAAAAATCCTATTTGGGTTTTTACATTCATATAGTCCCCCCCCTCACTTTCGCCTTAGGGTTTTTAGAATTTAGTAAAATAAAGAGTCATAAGTCCATTTTTTTCCTAACTGAAAAGCAGGTTTACTGTGAAAGCAGAAAAATTTTATGTATTATAAATGCCCTAAAACTGTTTAATTAAATATTCGTTCTAAAAACTTGGTACCGAACGACGTAAATATAAGTCCAGTTTCTGATATTCAAAATCAGATACTTCTGAATTATTAAATATAAATTTAAAAGTATTTTTAGTCTGTTGTGCATCTATAAAAATACCAAAATTTCCAGCAAAAACTTTTAGAATTGCTTGACATTTTAAATTTAATTATTAATTGAATTAAAAAGGGTGTGATTCTGAAAACAATTAACTTGGAAGTCAAGAAAAAAAAACGCTAATAAAGAATTACAATGAATGTTTTTATTTGAAAGCACTCAATTTTATTACTTTCACAATAAGAACGCTAGTTGCTTCTAATTTTTGTGTCAGCAATCTAAATTTGGATAAGTTTGGCGAAATTAACACTTAATTAAGCAATTCCGAAGACTGAGTGATCGTCCGATGTTTTAAATTATAATAGCGCAAAGGATAACTTGAAGGACAAAAGATCTGAGCAGAGTTAAAATCTTACATTCTTCTCGATGACTTCATAAAACGTCCCATATAATCTTAAATCAATTCAAATTTCGGGTAAGGAAAGAAGTTTTTCATGAATTTTGATGAGGGAATTAGCGTACTTAGAGATGTTCTCCATATGCCCTATATTTTTATTATAAAATGATATTTTTGCATCTAACAGTATTTGCTTTTACCAATATTTATTGGAATCTTGTAATTTGACACATTAAAGAAAATGTTTAAAAATAAAAAGTTAAAATTTATGAGCATCTGTTTGCTCCTTGACTTTCTATAGAGTTTAGGAATACTGTAATCAAAATTTAATTGAAATATTTTTAATTATATCTTGCTTGAAAAGAATTCTTAAGGCTATTTATTAGAAAAGTAAGATTGAAACTAATATCAACGATCTAAAATATTTGCATGAGTCAAGATTAACATGTGTAGGCAATTAATACGGTAAGTGTACAAATTAGGAACATTCCACATAATATAAAAAGTTCTTGACCTGTATAAAGTTCTATTTCAATTTGTTGCATTCCACGCTCCTTTTCATGCAATGAACTATGGGTGTTCATTCCTATAGAAGTGAGGACGGTAATAATTCTGAAAAAACAAAAACACACTTTCATAATTAGAGATAAAATGAGTAAATACTTTGACAAATTTCTTTCAAAAATTACTGGAGTGGTAACAGTTTAAAACTTTCGTTGCAAACTAATCTTAAAAAAAGAAATTTTAAACTGAAACTAAAATGGCTCTGGAATTAACCCGTCAATGTAAATTGATTTAAATTTATGTTTTAGTGAGAAAATTTTTTCAACTGACATGAAATTCAAGTTCAATAATTAATATTCATTTGAAACTTTAAGATATAGTACTTTGAAAAAACAAATATTTAAATTTAACACAAGTTTAACAGTTAAAGTTTGAGACGTAACTAGATTTAAAATATTGTATTATATATTATACTTTAAAAAATTACTAACAGAAACTCGAAATTCAGAAGACATAGTCAAACAGAATTTGAACAGAATAAGAATTTGTATCTGGGCTATCGTGATTTCATATACACGATGGTAGAGTAAAAGGTAAAGTAAAAAAGTTTTGCGTGCACAAAACAGTTGTAAAGACTTGTCTTTAGCCAGATTTTGTTTAACTTTCATTAAAACAATCTTAAAAGTCAGATTTCCGTAAAAAGCAAAGAAAAAAAACTGACTTCCACTTTCAAATATAGATTAGTGTCTTAAATTTAATAAATTCAAAAACTACGTAGTTTTATTACACAGTTTAAAATATATATTTTAGAATGCGCAAAAATTTCTAGTAAAAGTTTTTTAAGATAAAAAATTAAATAAAGCTTGCCATAAAATTCAAGACTCATGCAAGCAATTTTTGAAAATCTGTCAAATTGTTTATTTTATGAAAAATACACTGAAAATATACTATTTGCAGAGTAACTTATAGAGCTTAGTAATTGATGTCCAAAAATAAGAGTTTGCGCCTAAAGTACTTAACTAAACAAATATTTTACAGAATAAAATACAGCTAACATACACACCAGTAAGGCTGCAAATTCATCTCATACTGTGAAATTCAGGCATCCGGGGAGCAATAGTCAGGCTGCTCTTTCATTACATGCTGTGAAATTCAGGCATCCGGGGAGCAATAGTCAGGCTGCTCTTTCATTCCATGCTGCGAAATTCAGGCATCCGGGGAGCAATAATCAGGCTGCTCTTTCATTACATGCTGTGAAATTCAGGCATCCGGTGAGCAATAGTCAGGCTGCTCTTTCATTACATGCTGTGAAATTCAGGCATCCGGGGAGCAATAGTCAGGCTGCTCTTTCATTACATGCTGTGAAATTCAGGCATCCGGGGAGCAATAGTCAGGCTGCTCTTTCATTACATGCTGTGAAATTCAGGCATCCGGGGAGCAATAGTCAGGGTGCTCTTTCATTACATGCTGTGAAATTCAGGCATCCGGGGAGCAATAGTCAGGCTGCTCTTTCATTACATGCTGTGAAATTCAGGCATCCGGGGAGCAATAGTCAGGCTGCTCTTTCATTACATGCTGCGAAATTCAGGCATCCGGGGAGCAATAATCAGGCTGCTCTTTCATTACATGCTGTGAAATTCAGGCATCCGGTGAGCAATAGTCAGGCTGCTCTTTCATTACATGCTGTGAAATTCAGGCATCCGGGGAGCAATAGTCAGGCTGCTCTTTCATTACATGCTGTGAAATTCAGGCATCCGGGGAGCAATAGTCAGGCTGCTCTTTCATTACATGCTGTGAAATTCAGGCATCCGGGGAGCAATAGTCAGGCTGCTCTTTCATTACATGCTGTGAAATTCAGGCATCCGGTGAGCAATAGTCAGGCTGCTCTTTCATTACATGCTGTGAAATTCAGGCATCCGGAGAGCAATAGTCAGGCTGCTCTTTCATTACATGCTGTGAAATTCAGGCATCCGGTGAGCAATAGTCAGGCTGCTCTTTCATTACATGCTGTGAAATTCAGGCATCCGGTGAGCATTACATGCTGTGAAATTCAGGCATCCGGGGAGCAATAGTCAGGCTGCTCTTTCATTACATGCTGTGAAATTCAGGCATCCGGTGAGCATTACATGCTGTGAAATTCAGGCATCCGGTGAGCAATAGTCAGGCTGCTCTTTCATTACATGCTGTGAAATTCAGGCATCCGGGGAGCAATAGTCAGGCTGCTCTTTCATTACATGCTGTGAAATTCAGGCATCCGGGGAGCAATAGTCAGGCTGCTCTTTCATTACATGCTGTGAAATTCAGGCATCCGGGGAGCAATAGTCAGGGTGCTCTTTCATTACATGCTGTGAAATTCAGGCATCCGGGGAGCAATAGTCAGGCTGCTCTTTCATTACATGCTGTGAAATTCAGGCATCCGGGGAGCAATAGTCAGGCTGCTCTTTCATTACATGCTGCGAAATTCAGGCATCCGGGGAGCAATAATCAGGCTGCTCTTTCATTACATGCTGTGAAATTCAGGCATCCGGTGAGCAATAGTCAGGCTGCTCTTTCATTACATGCTGTGAAATTCAGGCATCCGGGGAGCAATAGTCAGGCTGCTCTTTCATTACATGCTGTGAAATTCAGGCATCCGGGGAGCAATAGTCAGGCTGCTCTTTCATTACATGCTGTGAAATTCAGGCATCCGGGGAGCAATAGTCAGGCTGCTCTTTCATTACATGCTGTGAAATTCAGGCATCCGGTGAGCAATAGTCAGGCTGCTCTTTCATTACATGCTGTGAAATTCAGGCATCCGGAGAGCAATAGTCAGGCTGCTCTTTCATTACATGCTGTGAAATTCAGGCATCCGGTGAGCAATAGTCAGGCTGCTCTTTCATTACATGCTGTGAAATTCAGGCATCCGGTGAGCATTACATGCTGTGAAATTCAGGCATCCGGGGAGCAATAGTCAGGCTGCTCTTTCATTACATGCTGTGAAATTCAGGCATCCGGGGAGCAATAGTCAGGCTGCTCTTTCATTACATGCTGTGAAATTCAGGCATCCGGGGAGCAATAGTCAGGCTGCTCTTTCATTACATGCTGTGAAATTTAGGCATCCGGTGAGCAATAGTCAGGCTGCTCTTTCATTACATGCTGTGAAATTCAGGCATCCGGTGAGCAATAGTCAGGCTGCTCTTTCATTACATGCTGTGAAATTCAGGCATCCGGGGAGCAATAGTCAGGCTGCTCTTTCATTACATGCTGTGAAATTCAGGCATCCGGGGAGCAATAGTCAGGCTGCTCTTTCATTACATGCTGTGAAATTCAGGCATCCGGGGAGCAATAGTCAGGCTGCTCTTTCATTACATGCTGTGAAATTCAGGCATCCGGGGAGCAATAGTCAGGCTGCTCTTTCATTACATGCTGTGAAATTCAGGCATCCGGGGAGCAATAGTCAGGCTGCTCTTTCATTACATGCTGTGAAATTCAGGCATCCGGGGAGCAATAGTCAGGCTGCTCTTTCATTACATGCTGTGAAATTCAGGCATCCGGGGAGCAATAGTCAGGCTGCTCTTTCATTACATGCTGTGAAATTCAGGCATCCGGTGAGCAATAGTCAGGCTGCTCTTTCATTACATGCTGTGAAATTCAGGCATCCGGTGAGCAATAGTCAGGCTGCTCTTTCATTACATGCTGTGAAATTCAGGCATCCGGTGAGCAATAGTCAGGCTGCTCTTTCATTACATGCTGTGAAATTCAGGCATCCGGTGAGCAATAGTCAGGCTGCTCTTTCATTACATGCTGTGAAATTCAGGCATCCGGGGAGCAATAGTCAGGCTGCTCTTTCATTACATGCTGTAAAATTCAGGCATCCGGGGAGCAATAGTCAGGCTGCTCTTTCATTACATGCTGTGAAATTCAGGCATCCGGGGAGCAATAGTCAGGCTGCTCTTTCATTACATGCTGTGAAATTCAGGCATCCGGGGAGCAATAGTCAGGCTGCTCTTTCATTACATGCTGTAAAATTCAGGCATCCGGGGAGCAATAGTCAGGCTGCTCTTTCATTACATGCTGTGAAATTCAGGCATCCGGGGAGCAATAGTCAGGCTGCTCTTTCATTACATGCTGTGAAATTCAGGCATCCGGGGAGCAATAGTCAGGCTGCTCTTTCATTACATGCTGTGAAATTCAGGCATCCGGGGAGCAATAGTCAGGCTGCTCTTTCATTACATGCTGTGAAATTCAGGCATCCGGGGAGCAATAGTCAGGCTGCTCTTTCATTACATGCTGTGAAATTCAGGCATCCGGGGAACAATAGTCTGGCTGCAATTAAATATTAAAAATTATCTGTAAATTCCTTGTTATTCTGTTTCAATCTATGTATAATCTTTACTTAAGTGTTTTGAAATGCTCTGCGCTTAAACACTTCGTTAAATTTATGATCCTTTATTAAGTAATTTTATATTAGCATACTAAACATTTCATAAAAATATTTATAAATATCAGTTTTACGATTTTTAAATAGTCGATTACGATATTTACATTTTTGGTAAGTTATTTAAAACTTACAAAACATGCTGTTGAAATAATGGCAAAAGTAAGACATTCTTGACTAGCAGCACTACTTAGTACCAAATAATCTACCCGAAAATTTAATGCTGCCGAAAATTAAAAAGTCTTGCATGTTGCAAGAGTAACAGAGCTAAAAGACTGATTTAAGTTCTATCCCAAACAGAATCAGGAACTAAATCAGTGGATACATTAAAAACATTTGATCTTTTAATTTTAATAAATTAAAATTCTCCTGTTAATAACGGGTGTTTGGGAGGCGAAGCCTGCAAATGAAAAGCAAATTTAGAAATTAAATTTAGTTTTACCAGTTTTTCAAATTCTATTTTAGGGTTCTGTAATAGAAAATAGTTGTCAAGGCAATTTTCTCGAAATCTACAAAAGATACTCTTTTTACATTCGAACCGTAGTATTCTCGTGTAAAATAAAAAATTGCTTTTAAACCATCAGAACTCTGTATTTCTATAAAAATTTCATTTATAGTAGATAGAATTGCTAAGTATTGAGGATTGATGGGCGCAATAAAAGTCACGACCCCAAACCAACTACATACGAAAGCAGAGACATTGAAGACTTGAAGAGTTAATTAGCGGAGAAATAGAGCACATAATTAGCACCCCTGCTAATTACTATCGTATTGTATCTTATGCATTTTATTTGATAATTTTACTAGTTTCTATTAATAACATTTGTTGAAATAGAATTTAATCAATTTATTAAAAATTTTATAGTTTGTTTTCATAAAATTTACGGGACCATTTACCTTGACTTATTTTACAAAATTCATCGCTTTAAATCTGCTTCCTGTGGAAGATTTGTAAAATTGAATTCCTCATTTAATGGCAGGGCAAAAAGTTTGCGTGTAACCCAAAAAATGGCGGCAACCGCTTAATAACAAGTGTTGTAGAACAAAGAACAATTCCAGAACATTGTGAAACAACAAGTTTTTAATTAATTACTTTGTGTAAAGTATCTGCCACCACTTTTGGTACTCAGTAGAGCAAACATTTATATTTACCGTAAAATAAGTACACACAGGATTCAATAAAGTTACTTTAAGAGACAATCTGATTAAAGTGAAAAACATTCAATTTAGATTCCATATAAATAGTGACTCTTTAAATAACATTTGTTTGAAAAACCATACAAAGGCGTTGTGTCAAGAGAACATTAAGATTATTTAGAATTAAGTTTAACAGAACCGAAAACTAAAGTTTTCCCCTTTTTCGATCAACACCGTTTAAATTTTGTATGAAGGCTCGATTTGGTTAAGGCTCAGTTTGGTGTTCTTCGCACTATTTTTAGTTGTTCAACATTAAGTTCGGAGAGTTAGTACACCAGTTTTCAGCGTGGTTAAAAGAATCCAGTGTAAATTTAAAGTTAAAATTCTACCAAATAGTAGAAACCCTTAATCATTACATTTGAGAATTTCAATGAAATACTGGTGAGAATATAGTTTGCAGAAAATTCCCATCATAAAACAAAAGGTGAAGACATTAAAAACATCGTATTCTAACTTAAAATCCGAGACTGCAAACTAGAAAATAATGAAATTGGAAGTAACTTAAAATTTAGCGAGTCTGTCGAAAACAAGAATGAAACTTAAGACACCCGCAAAAATCGAAACCTTGAAAAAACGTAGCTTTTGTCAAAGAGGTTTTAATTTGTTTTTGATGTACTTAAAAAAATTTGAGTTTAATAAATTGCTATTTAACTGTCCTTTCTTATTCCAAATTGCACTAAATCTCAGTTTTAATTCTGTTAAAGACCGCTCGGTTGTTTCCCCCGATAGAATCATTTGTGAATAATTGTATTGAACCAAGAGTATGACAATACGGAGTTTGTTGGACGAACATAATGTACAGAATAATTTTTACTCTTTAAATCATGCGATTTTCAATGACAGAATCGGTTTGAATAATAAAATTTATGAAAAAGCTTAATTTTTCACTTCTGACTAACTATTTGATTGCTGTTGCTTAAATTTTATCAGTTTTGGGTGTTACTTTGTCTTACAATTCGAAATTTTAGACTACAAAATAAAAAATTTGCTGGGAATTATCTTCGGTTAAATAAGCTTCATCAATGAGTGAGTCACCGTTTTTGAATGGATCGCCCGATGCATAAAAAAAAATTCAAACCAGAAACAAAATTTGAAAGTTCTTAAGTCTCAAAACGAAAATTCAAATCCTGATTTTACAACTAAAAATACTTTTTAGCGGCGAATATTAGTTTCTATCTAAATTCATAGCAGTGTTGAAGACAACCAACATGCAACCTATAGTTTTCACACAAAGTGTATCGACGTTCAAAAAAAAAAAAGAGTATTTAATGTATGGTGTGAATGAGCGAGAGACTAGAGTAAGCTTCTACCATTATAAAAATTTCAGATTTATAAACAGTTAGATTATTAGAGCCTATAAATTCCTGAAAGCTAGATTCGGTATTATTGTGAAAAAAGTTTCTTTATAAGATTGTTTATGTTTTTAACATCTAATTTAGAAAAATAGTGCATCAGTTTTTACACTGTACGCTTATTTCTTTTATTTCTTTGTGTTCCCAACCAAAACAAATTGCGTTTTCGAGAGGAAATTCTTAAAGTTTAACGTTTACAAATGCTTAGTCTCAAAGAGTAAAGAAATATTTAAAGATTAAAACAAATCTTCATTAATGGAAAACACAAGAAAATGCTCACCTTTGTTTTCATAGAGATTCCACAAGCATTGGTAGTTTTATAATCAGGAAAAAGAAACTCCATTCGTAATTAGACAAATCCAGTCAGAAATCCTGAAAGAAGCAACAAAGAGTAACGTTACTTTTAAAGAAACTAGTCGCCAATATATATATAATACATTGATTAAAAATATATTGGAGAATCGTAAAGGAGAATAGCACATGAACTTTGCATAAAGTTTAGAAAAATTTAAGTAGATTGCAAATTCAATATGGATATATATTTTGTGGGCAGTACATTTTATTCATAGCGGTCAGGAAACTAAAATAGATGCTGCTTTTTAAACCCACTGGAACCAGAAAGCAGGGAAGGCCGCGGTTAAGATGGACTGACTCGGTGGATTCTTACAATTAATGAAAAGAATTGCGGATCAAAGATAAATCGGAAGTCATTATGGAGAAATCCTCAGAGGAAGGCATTGGCCCACATTGGGCTGTCTGGCCAATTATGATGATGATTATGGTTAGGAAAATAGGGAAATTTCTTCCAAGTCAAAGTTGTAATTATTATTTGAGTACACTAGCAAATTTGAAAGTGTCCAAAATTTCGCAACAAGACACATTTTTTTGGGTTATATATTAACTATATATTTTGCTTACATCATCGAGAAAAACATAAAACGATGATAGCCGGAGAGCACAAATTTGAAAATTTAATTTAAAAATTTGAATAGGAATCAGAAAGCGGTTGGAATTTACTACAAACTATCGCTTAGCCATTATATTTGAGATAGTTATAACAAGGAAACTATTGAATAAACTGATGAGCAGGTCTGAAATTGTTCGTAGGGGGAGTTCCTGTTAAGGTAGGAGTGTTCACAATACGTCCGGGTCACCAATGTGGAGAGTAAGTAGTTAACAACAATGTCAACTGTCAGGTACCACAACATAGAGTTTACATGTCTTGTATACTAGTGAATTGGATTTATATTTTTTTAGTGGTAGATACACTACAAGTTTCAATTGTAAGATTCCAAATAAGAAAGAAAATTACTAGAAACCAAATATGTGATCTCTAACAAAGATCTACTTTGTATTAATTAATATTTTAATTTGAACAATTCCAACATTCCAAACATTTCTAAACATTTTGCATGTAAAATAAGGAATCAAAACTCTGCAACAAAAAGAACTGCATGAAAGAAAATGGAACATAAGAGTTTAATAAGTCGAATTTTCAATAATAGGAACAATTTTAGTTCACTACAAAAACTCTGGTGTAAATTCATAGTTCGATCTAATAACAAGAATTCGAATGCATTTATTTAAATTATCTTTCAAATCAAAATGGCAAATTTTGGACGCTTATCATGTTTACCTTTTACCGAACAACAAATTTTGGTTGAAAATTTCGAATCAAACATTACACATGAAGCAAGAAATTAGCAAATGAAACATTAGACAAAACTTTTTAAATGATACTTTATACACTTATTGTTTAAGGAGTAGTGGTTACTTAATGTTTACAAGCAATTAGTTTTACATTTAAAGAAGGCATGTAAAATGTGTTAAATCAGTTTTACTAGACTTTACGCTACACCGGAAAAGGTTATTCAAGCGAATATTACGTACACATTTTAACCAACGTGTCTGGATGCTTTAAGCATCTAAATGCTATTTAAAACTCCTTGTTTAAAAGAATTAAAGATTTAGTGAAATTTTGTTTCATTTGAAATTAAAATTATTTATTTTAGAGTTACTAAGACTTATTCAACGACTATGAAGTTGATATGAATATGAACTTTTCTATTTTAAAATAATTTCATACAAAAAATATTGCTGATTATATAAGAACGAAAGTAAACTTACCTGTTAATATTGAACCAACAACAGAAGGTATATCCCACAATTTTAACTTCTTTGTACGAACATAAATACGTGGCTAAAGAACGAGTCGTTCGGTGTTATTGAAGAACTGGTCATCTGAGACCTAAATATCCCATGACGGGAACTCACATAGGACAGATTGGGTAAAGAACGAGAGCGAGTGTTGCTCTTTTTATAAAAGAGGGTGGATGCTTGGGATCGCATCCGACTGTTCATTTTTGTCACAAGAACCATTTTTCTCTTTAGCAGGCCTCCTTGACCGGAAAGGATTTTTCTATTTCTGATGGGTTCTCACAGTGGACTGATCATTAAGACACGATTCCCAGCATATCACCGAAGTCAAGCATCACTGGCTGCGGTCAGTGTGTGTATGGGTGACCACTTGGATCAGTTTGTGCTGTATGGGTCCTCGTGAAACTGTTCTGCCGTAGCGTGCGTCGAGCTACCCAAGAGGGGTCGCCATCCCCTCTGCAAAAGATTAAAATAGAGATAGCATGTCTTCGGATCATCCTCAGAGATGCTTCCCAGACCGTCGCCAATAGCCCATTGTGCAGCTCTAGTGCGACGTAAATTAACAACAACAACAACACATAAACTACAACTAGAACTATCTCTGATGGGGGCCGTGGTAGCCTAGTGTTTAGAGAATCGGACTCTGGTTCGGAAGGGCCGTGGTTCGATCCTGGACTCCACTGAGACCCATCGAGTCAATGCGATATACGTGATCGTAAAATCTGCGGAATCAAAAATCCTGTGGTGGGTGGCCGAGCAGTACAGGGATTTGGAGAAATGTCCTTCCTCTTCAGATCTATGTCTGGATTCAGGCAGTGGCCTCACAAAAATTGTGATGGCATGTCTTCGGATCATCCTCAGAGATGCTTCTCAGACCGTCGCCAATAGCTCATCGTGCAGCTCTAGTGCGACGTAAATAAAATACCTACCTATCTATCTGATGGTATTTTTTATCTAATGAGTACCTTACGTTATTTGATGCTCTCAAAAGTTATTGGTACACCACATTTGTTGTTGGTGGCTCTTCCCATTGAAAACCAGACGATAAATAACTTGTTTTTTTAATCCTTAATAGCTGAATTTTTCTCTGTTATGCTACTTTCGCTATGTATCTATAATTTAAACTAATCTCTCTCAAGATTCAGAGGATAAAATTGAGAATCATATTAGATCCTCTTCACCAACTGAACTCCGTGACAGAGCGGGATCTGTTACGTAGAGATAGCGGGTTCAAGTCTCACCGTTAACCTAGTCTCTCTGTAATGTCCTTATGTGTACTATTTGTTCTTAAATTTTGACAAATGACTTATGAGCCACCTATCGACCCCATCTATCGAATCCATCTATCGAATATTTTCTATCGATCTATCGAATATTTTTCCAACCAACTTCCTTTTGTTTTCAATATTCGTACCCACTCTCTTTTTTATCAGTACTCGATACGGATATCATTTGAAGAGCTTTCAAGCCCACTCTCTTTTGAACAATTCTCCAACCCGCAATCTTTTTTATCGGTACTTGAACCCTCTATCATTTAATCAGTACTCGAACTCATTTTTTTTATCGGTACTAGAATCCACTGATTTTTACCAGTTCTCGAACTCGCTATCATTGGTTCAATACTGGTTTCTGCTATGATTTGATCATTACTTGAATCCACTATCTTTTATCGGTACAACGGAGGAAGTGGCACACCCTCTGAAAGTCGGTGAACACAACTCCAACAGGGTGCCGTGTGCTGTATATAAAGAAATAAAAATACATCGAAATAAAAATATTTAGGAATAAATAAATTGGAAAAAGGAAATTTTAAAGCACCAAAATTTCTTAAATGTTAGTATGTAATTTTTTTCAAAGCATTTAAAATACTTAAAATTTAGTTTTTTATTGCCTTATTTACAATTTATTCATATATATATATATATATATATATATATATATATATATATATATATATATATATATATATATATATATATATATATATATATATATATATATATATATATATATATATATATATATATATATATATATATATATATATATATATATATATATATATATATATATATATTTTTAAGAAAGGGAGACGAAAAAAAAATGTCCCGCAGTGGACCGATCTTTGAGACACGGCTCCCAGTAGATTATCGAAGTCAAGCATCACTGGCTGCTGTCAGTTTGCGGATGGGTAACCACTTGGATCAGTCTGCGTAGGGACTGAGGGTGTGCGGTATGGGTCCTCGTTAAACTGTTCTATCGTAAAGTGCTCGACTTCGCTTGCAGGTCGTCGGGGTGCTCGACTTAGCGCGCAGGTCGTCGGGCTACCGAAGCGGTTGTACCATCCCCTCCGCAGAGGATCAAAATTGAGATGACATGTCTTCGGATCATCCTCCGGGATGTTTCCCAGACCGTCGCCTATAGCCCATTGTGCAGCTCTAGTGCGACGTAAATTAACAACAACAACAACAGGTCGTCGGGATACCGAAGCGGAGGTGCCATCCCCTCTGCAGATGATCAAAATGGTTTTCCATACAGTCGCCAATAGCCCATTGTGCAGCTCCAGTGCGACGTAAATGAATTACAAAAAAATTTAATATACTGCTTCCTCAAAAGAAAGCAAGGTTACATGAGGTCGCAAGTTAACTGGACACATCGGGATATGTTCAGAGTCTATCTCTGCATGTTTTATTTGTCTTACAGAGGTAATGATCGTAAGACACGGTTCCCAGTAGATCACCGAAGTCTTCCATTTCTGGCAGCGGTTAGTGAGAGGGGGAGGGACTGAGGGTGTGCCGCATCGGTCCTCGTTGAACAGTTCTACTGTAGAGTGCTCGATTGCAACAAGTTAAAAGATATTTTGTCAAACTTGTGGATAATTTAAGTATTTTGTTAACAACCCCATTACATGTTTTGCACCGTTCTTTTAGCAAAGTAAAAGCTACGAAAACCTATTTAAGATCTACAAAGGCACAAGAGAGTTCTTAAGTAATAATTTCTATCAGAAAAACAATTGACTATTGCGTCAGCTAAAGTACGAAAAAATACATTTTAATGTTCATACTTGTATGTATTTATGTCATAAAAGATTACATTCATTAAAAATATTACTTTTAATAGATATTTATAATTGAGTATTTGAGGTGATAATTTTCATTCATTAAACTGACAGATTTCTTTTTTTTTTAACCTTGAAATCATTCATTGTTATTCATTTTCATTATGTGTTTCTTAAATCACCATTCAGGGTTGGTTTTAATTTTCTAATTCTCTGGTAGTAATATTGTAATCTAAAATATAAAAAGGCAATTTTATACAGCGTTATGACGACAACTTATTTACTAAAAACAGAAGCAAATTTTCTACTAAAAAGCCAAGTAAAAAAAGCTCTTAAAATCTGGTATTTAATAAAATTTCAGTAGTTTTTGTTATTATTTTTGTGGATTCTGTATGGAATAAATTCTGAATCCGATAAATGATTTTTCTTTAAATACTTACAACTGTGGTAATAATATTTTATAAATACTTTTATCAGTTTTTTTTAAACTTATTCAATCCTAACTATGCAAACCGTTAACAATTTGAAAAACTAAATTAGATTTATTGTTCATTCTATTGATATTTATTTATTTATAAATCAGTTTTTTGTACATAAATTATTTGTATCCGTGAAATTGTTACGTAAGCTGATTTCTCAAAAGACTGAGTACTCCGTAATTACTTATAAGTAAACCTAGTTTTAAGCACTATATAAAAATTTCTCAAACATTTCATAGCAAAATGTGCTAATATTCTCAGAGGCATTTATGGCATCAGATATATTTAACATAGATTCCCAAATATTGTGTATTAATATTTCTAAGCATTTATTTCATACTGCAGTGATTATTTTTCAGGTTATTTTATATATTGTACATTGATTGTTTCACTCACTATTTTACAGGTATTTATATTGAATGTTTATCAAAGTGAGACTCAAAATTAATGATTGATGATTGTGTTATCAGGGCCTGATCTAGAAATCAGGGAATCTCTACTTGTTGTAACTTTAAACCATATTCACTTGTTATTTATTTACAAAATGCCTTTAAGTTATGTATGGCATAAGTGAATAGTAAATATTAGTAAATTTGCGGTTATATTTCTTTTATTTTTGCTGACTCATAATTTTAATAACAATAAAAATTCTTTAAAAAATATCTGTATCATTTAGATTGTTGTAGTTCATTTACGTCGCACTAGAGCTGCACAATGGGCTATTGGCGACGGTCCATCATTTAGAGATGAGGGTCCTTATGAGTGTTGCCAGAAAAATGCATCAATATTCCCCCCAAAGTACTTCAAAAGAGAGTAATCTAATTTTTCTTTTAATTACAGCGATAATTTTGTCATCAGTCATTTTTATTTTCGGTTCCACTTTGCACACCTCATAAATATTCAAATGTACATCAAAATAAATATATATATAAGACATTTGGAACATAATGAAAAAATATTTGATATGTATTAAAGAAATATTTGTAAAATATTGTGAGCATTAAGTGTCAAACACTGATGGAACATCACTGGAAGATCTTAATAATGACATTCGTGTGATGTTTAAAAACGTCGGACGAAAAATAATATTAAAAAATATGGGAAAATATTATCTTGGAAATATTAATGAAGATATCCGTCTTCACGATATTTATATGATATTTCAAAACATCAGACGCTGTTTAAACTTATGTGCTTTCACAAAAGATATTTTCGGAATCAACAATGTTGATGCATTTTAGATATTTTCGAGTTGTCAGCTACAGTATAGGACGTTAAAATCTAAGTAGAGTTGCATAAATAATAATTATATTTCAATTTTTAAACTCTTATGAGCTGTATTAACTAATTTTATAATTTCTAGACGTTCAGTTTCCAATGAGTCTCAATATTCACTGTTTGCCAGACATCATTAACAAACTAAATTGAATCAATGATTGTATAGTAAAAATAAGTCTTCGAGGTAATTATAAATTTTAGTGTTACTGAATACACCACCAACATTTTTTACTACACTAGAAACACTAAAACCAATTTTTGGGTTAAGATAATGTTTGTTGTTGTTGTTGACCGTATGCCTGTTTAGGCAGAAGGGTGCAATCTATGACCCGGAATTCGACTTCTGCCACACCCATATGTCACACCAGTTTACGGGACGGACCCATTCATACATCCATTCATTCATCCACAGATCGTAATTTTGACCTGAATCAGAGAACGATCGATCTCTAATCCAGTACCCCCAGAGGTATTGATTTGTTATGGGAACATGAAAGACTTTACGACTCGACAGATTTAACGTGCACCAGTCACCATTTACTACACGGGGAGTTTTCGACCGGCGGGGCTCGAGCCCACGAACTCTCAGACATGGGCCCAGCCCCCTATTTACCAGGCTATCCCGGCAAGATAATGTTTTGAGAGCAGAATAAACGAGACTCTTTGCATATTGATAGTCGAGATACTTTTTGCATCTACCTTTACATCTGTGAGTGGTTGTAAAGCTCAGAATTTCCATGAGCAGGTGTAAAAACTCATAAATGTAAAGTGCGAAAAAAATCAGAACACGACGAATAACTTTTGATCTATTCATCTGATTTTCTCATACTAGGATTCAATTTGAATAGTTTGTTATGTTAAATAATTAGCGCGGATGATATTTTAAGTCGCGAAATTAGATACAAAAGCATACTTTCTCCTAAATAAACCTTTTTTTCGACAGATTTGGATTTTTGGCCCTCAAAACATGGGGAACGATCCCAATCTGAAAAAATAGGGGTCTCAATAGTTTGGTAAGAAAAGCGGTCAAAGGTTTGGACCTATTAATGTTAATTTTACTTTTTGAGCATTTCACCATAACTTTTCAAGCGAACGGAACAATTTTTGCACAAAATTCTAAAATTTGTTTTTTTAAAGATAGATTCTTGCAATGAATAATTTTTACTAATTATATATTATTTTTTTATATTAATTTTTGTTAATAGTCATAAAATTTTGAATAGTAAGGTACACAAGATTGTCAAGATTGTCATTTTACATGGCAAAATAAAATTTCGTCGAAATAGGTCCATTAGTTCCTGAAAAATTAAATTTTAAATGCACAACTTTTCTAAAACGTTTTAACAACTGCTTTTAAGATACTAGCCATCTTAGATTTTAGGTTAAAATTTTGCATTTTCTCATTGTTTTTTGTTTTAAAAATACTTTTGACTATCGATTATTATTCTTTAGCATACATCAGAAAAAATGAAAGCTTTTTAGGTGAAGAGAATCTTTACAACATCTGTAGATTTTTCCTTTCCAAAAAATAATGTGGCTTTTAATAATTTAATTTAAAACTATAAATTTTTGACCGTTTTTATACTTTTTTAAAATTTTTGTTATAGCAGTTTTAAATTAATGAACACGACTTTTTTTAAAAAAAAAATTAATCTTAAGATAACGCGAAAACTATTTATCAAAAACCTAAAAAAACAGAGAGAAACCATCTTTCAAAAAATGCTGCTTGTGGAATTGTATTATTTATAAAAAGAAATGAATCCAAAACATTTCTTCTAAAATAAATGAAAAAATGGAAAAAAAATGAATCCAAAATACTTTGTTTTGTGGTGTAACTACCACTACAAATATTAAATACCAATTCACTTGTATATAAGACATGTTAACATGATTCCATCAAGAGGTACCTTTTGACAGATGAAGGTTGACATAGTCGATAATTAAATCCCTTCAGTCTAAAATAAATCAAAAATAGAAAAAAAATGATCCAAAATACTTTGTTTTGTGGTGTAACTACCACTACAAATATTAAATACCAATTCACTTGTATATAAGACATGTTAACATGATTCCATCAAGAGGTACCTTTTGACAGATGAAGGTTGACATAGTCGATAATTAAATCCCTTCAGTCTAAAATAAATCAAAAATAGAAAAAAAATGATCCAAAATACTTCGTCTAAAATAAATCAAAAATAGAAAAAAAATCCAAAATATTTCGTCCTAAATAAATCAAAATTAGAAAAAAATATGAATCCAAAATACTTCGTCTTATATAAATCAAAATTAGAAAAAAAAATGAATCTAAAATCTTCCAATCACAATTTAATTGTAATTGGATGGTATGCACCTGAAGATACTGCCAAATAGAGTAACGAACTTTGATTATGAGATAAAATTAAATAAAAAAGTTGAATATTGAGAATTTTCAAACCCCTTCGACAGTAGAGCTCGTTCAGGAGATAAAGGTACTTTTGTTCTAAAGTAGTACTTTATTTACGTCGCAACTGATGTTATTGGTCAGGGAAACATCCCTGAGGAAGACATGTATTAGAATGATAAAACTCTATAGAGGGGATGGTAGTACCATCGTGCAAAGTCGGGCACTTTATGGTTTTACGGGAATTGATTCCTTGCATCCTCAGTCCTTTCGCAGTCTTATCAAATGGGTCACCTACGCGCGCAGTGATGCTTGACTTAGTGAACGTGTCTTGGCCCATTCTTCGAAAAAGGCACTCATACTATTTGTTTATCCGTTAAGATTTGTCCCACAGTGGATTGATCGTTAAGACACGGTTCCCAACAGATCACCGAAGTCAAGCAATCACTGGATGCGGTCAGTGCGCGGTCGAGGTGACCACTTTGATCAATCTGCGTAGGGACAGAGGGTGTGCGGTATGGGTCCTCGTTGAACTGTTCTACCGTAAAGTGCTCGACTTCGCTTGCAGGTCGTCGGGTTACCGAAGTGGGGGTGACCCCCCCCCCGCAGAGGATCAAAAATTGTGCTGGCATGTCTTCGGATCCTCCTCGGGGATTTTTCCCAGACCGTCGTCGCCATTGTGCAGCTCTAGTGCGACATAAATTAACAACAACAACAATATAAGATTTCTTTTCTCCCCTTTAGGGACAATGAAGGAGGTTCCAGAGGAAGAGGAGGAAGAAGAGGTATGGAGTTCCCGGACTACTCCACCCCCAAAGCTTCCAGGCACCCTGATTCTGGGTGGGGATCCTGAAGACTGGAGTGCTCCAGAACCTCCTGATGGTGGATGGGGTTGGGTGATTGTGTTCGCCTCATTCTTCTGCAATGTTGTGGTGGACGGTATAGCCTATAGTTTTGGAGTCTTCCTCATCCACTTTGTGGACTACTATGGCACTTCAAAAGGGAAGACAGCGTGGGTGGGATCCCTACTCACTGGATGCTATCTACTCGCAGGTTACTTTTATTCTAAAGTATTCACGAAATATCAAAATGTATAAAAATTATGTCAAGACAATTTGGGATGACACTGTTTGCAATAATTTGTTTGCATTTCGATATTTTGCAAAAAAATTTTTATCTTCTTTTTAAAATTCATCTTTTATTTTGTTATTATTCGGAAATTTTGTTAACTTCAAATTTTAAATATACATAAGAAGGTGAAATAAAATTTCCCGTCGTAAAATTTCCCTTCACCACGGTCCCCCCTCCCCCGTGGTGAAGCGTGTTCTTTAAATACAGCTTTCATTGCTTCAAAATGATTTGGAGAATCGATATCACAAGTATTCTGATGAGAAATACTCATTATTAAAATACAGTTTCGGAATGATAGGGTTGGCCATTAAACTTCTTTAGTTTAGAATCAAGTTACCTGATACGGAACCAACTACGAATCGTTATAGCGATTACAATAGTTTGCATACTGAAGTGATTCAATCAATTTTTCCTGTTTTTTTTTTTTTTTCAACAACACTAAAAGTTAAGAAAACAGGGTTTGCACCCTTTTTAAAAAAATACCAGGCAAACTCAGTTGAACACCTTCTCATCAGTTAAGGAGTCTTACAAAAATAGTTACTTAATTACAAACACAAACAGTACGAAAAGATCAAGAAAAAAATTAAAAGAAGCAGACAATGTTGAAACGTCGGAGAGCTTGTTTACGTTATTTAAAGTTGTTTACAAGTTATTCTCAATGGTTGATGTTGCCGTCGGCCATTAAGGCTGAGTGGGTGCGATTGTTTTTTTTCCAGTGGCATCATCTATGGCCAAGAATTCGTCATCTGCCACACCCATACGTCACACCCGTTTGTAAGGTGCACGCATTCATACATCCATTCATTCGTCCACAGATCGTCATTTTGACCTGAACCAGAGAACGATCCATCTTCAATTCAGTATCCCCAGAGGTCGCTGCTGGAACATGGAGGACTTTGTGACCCGACAAATTTAACATGCACCACTCACCATTTACTACACGAGGAGTCTTCGGCCGTCTGGATTCGAACTACCGTTCTCACCCACGTGAGTCGAGCAACTTGCCAACCAAGCTTTCCCAGCCTACAAACAATTTCTAAAAGATATTTAATGTTGACTCTTTGTTTTTTTCGGTACAACAAGAATTGCTATAGTCCTTTAAACATTATTTCTTGAAATTTTATTGCTAAATTAGCTTTTTTATGAAATAAATTATGTAACAGGAATGAATTAAAGCAAATTGCTTTATCGATGGACTTCGTACAATATTGTATTCAGGATGTCACAAATGCTTCCTTCGGAATGTTGATCAATATTAATTAATATCCTTGCACTACTTGAGTTGATGATGTTAATTATAATGACTCTTTTTAACATTATAGAATATTTTTGTATAATAGGTAAATAGGTTTTGTATAATATAATAGGTAAACTGAAATGTGAGATTTTAATATTTAAGAGCATTGGGAGTCTTAAAATTGTTAAATAGCATAATGCAATTAAATTTAAATTAAAAAAATATCAATACATTTTTTTATATCAATTCTATACTTTTATTACTAGAATGCTGTCTAAAAATGCTTTAAAATATATGCTCACAATTTATATTTAATAATTACTATTGCACAAATTTGATGTTTTTGATTGCAAACTTGAATTTGTCTAAAAATTCCTTACGACTAAAGTTAAAAATAATATATATATATATATATTTATATATACTGTCATTTTTCAGTTCATAAAATCCCAAAAAAGTAAAGTGAATAAAAAGCTCTGAAATTTTTTATATTAATCGAAATATGTAATGGCATTATAAAGAAAGTATATATCCCATAAATTATACTTAATATTTAAATAAATTAATTAATTTCACTGTTTAAAAAGTGAGGGAATGATATTTTATTTTAATACATGTTTTTCTCTAAGTTACAGCTACCTCAAATTTGAAAATGATAACATACTAAGTATATCTAACATTTATTATAATTTAGTTTTATATACTTAATAGTTTTTAAAGGTTTGGGAAATAAAATTGACTGGCACGATTGAGCAAAAATTTTTTTTATAATATACTCATCTTGAATCATTCCCTCACTTCAGCATCATTCCCTCACTTTATACACTAGTGAGGGAATGACAAATTTAATAAAATTTAAAAATAACAATTAGGCCTAATTAATTTCTGAAATCAATCACATACAATTATATTCATACAAGAAAGCAACATATAATTATCCACTTTCTCGTTTAAGGTGTATTTTATTTTACTCTAAAAAACGACATGAGGGAATGACAAATGTAAAAAATTTTACCTGGTTTGATTCATTCAAATTAATTCCACAGCAAAGCTTATTTAAGTTGAAGATGGAAACATACTTCAATTCTGTTCTATGATGCCAGTTGTTCACTGCTAAAGTTTTCATTAAAATATTTTTATTCTAAGAAGATTGCAGGTGATAAGAACATTGCTGTGAGGGAATGACGCGAAACACTAGGGTCAAAGTTTAAAATAGTGCTGTGTTAATATTTTTATCAGAAATTAAATTTAAAATTGATTTTCTGAATTCTATATTTCAATAGTCTGAAATAAAAAACACGAATTTGAAATTTTTTTTATTTTTATTTCAGAAACAATTTTTTCTTTTTCTAAATCAACAGTGGGGACAAGTGAGGGAATGACATATTGGTATATTTTAATTACCTAAAATAAATAAAAAATAAAAATTGATAATTTTATTTTTATTCTTTTGTTAGCCTGCATTCTGAAGGACACTTTCCCTGAATTTTTTTTTCGTAAGTTGTAAAACAAACATAAAATATACTGGGGACATGAAAATGACTGTCTTTGTGAGAATGACCCATATATATATATATATATATATATATATATATCACTCACGTACCTTTTATTTAGTACTGGAAGGCTTTAGAGCCTACTACCGGAACATATCTATAACTGCAAAGATTAGCTTATAGCTTCCATAGAGGACAAATATGAAATAAAATTAAAGATTTAAACCATAACTAAATTTAAAAAGAAAGTAAAAGTACTGAAATGAGAAATAGGTTATAAACAAATGAAGCAGTGAGAGAAAATGTGCGATGACCAACATAATAGAAATGTTTTTTTTTCAGGTCCCGTTGTGAGTGCTCTGACCAATAAGTTTGGTTGTCGTCCCGTCACAGTTGCAGGGAGTATTATATCTTGTCTTGCATTTCTTCTCAGTATCTTTGCTCCAACACTAGACGTCCTCATGCTCACCTACGGAATTTCAGCTGGTAAACCTTTACAAAGCATATTTTATTCCTATCAATTTTTTAAAAACGAATTAAAATAAAACTGTAATACTGAGAATTTAGTTCTGGTTGATTATTTTCAAAACTACTGGGAAAATTTTAATGTTCAAATATCAGATGTTCAGGTCTCCTTACTAAAATATTAGGACCCTATTTTATCGCATTGCGACTCCATTACAAGTGTAAGAAATCGATCAAAAAAAGATTACAGGTTTATTCAGAATGTTTTTGTATCTGATTTACTTAATTTAAATTATCGTCTGCATTAACTAATCAGCATATTTAAGGTCACCCCAGTCATTAATTAAGAATTGAGTGCGTGAAAATCCGGTCATTGAATCATTGCAAGATATATTTTTTTTTTCTTTACGGATTGCGCAGTTTTGAATTATTTTCTGCTCTTTGCTCATTTAAATTGAATGCGATTTTCTAAAAGGGAACTTTAAGGTGCTAATTAATCCGGAATTTTTACAATATTTTTGAAATATATGAATGGTTAGTAGTAATAGCCGTAATATAAGAGTGCTTTCCCCTTACCCTAAGGTGGGGGAAAGCACGTTTATGTGTGGTCTCGTGAGGCATGATGTGAGGGGGGGGGGAGTGATGTAAGGAGGGTGTAGTGCAGGGGTGTCAAACTCGCGGCCCGAGATGAACTTTTTTGTGACCCAGTCAATATATCCGACGCAAAGTAAAAATAAATTAGAAATGTGAATTAGAAAGGAAACTAGCATATGAAATTATAATATACTTTATTTATAAAGTATACGGATCATTCTGTCAAATTGTTCCCGCGAAAATGTAAAATTCTAATTGGCTTGCGGCACCTGCCATTCCAAGGATACTGCATCGTATCAAAAATACGCAGAAAAAATTTCAAATCTTAGAACGGAATTTGAAACAAGGTTCAAAGATTTTAATTCCTCGGAAAACAAATTTTGTTTGTTTTCGTCGATTTTCTCAATAAATATAGACTCAGTACCCAGTAATATGCAAGTGGAAGTGATTGAGATTCAGTGCGACTCGAATTTGAAGGCAAAATTCATTGAAGTGGTTATGCCTGAATTTTACAAATATTTACCGGCAAGGTTTGAAAATACTCGAAAATTCGCATAAGAAATTATTTCCATGTTTGGAAGTACTTATCAGTGAGAGCAATTATTTTCTGTTTTGAATGGAAATAAATCTCCTGTCCGAAACCGTATTAATAACGCTCACGTTGGGTCAATTTTGAAAGTAGTCTCGGTCAGAAAAATTTCTCCCGAAATAGGACAGATAGTAGCAGAGAAGAGATGTCAAGTATCAAACAATAATTTAACTTTATATATGTTCATTACATTGTGCTATTCAAAATAAAAATATTTGTTTCTATGAGCATTGATTTTTTTTTTTTTTTTTTGCGGCCCACCTAAATTTAAGCACTGTTTATTTGACCCAAGTTAGCTTTTGAGTTTGACACCCCTGGTGTAGTGTGTAGAGGAGTGACGTAGTAGAAAAAAGAAATGATCCATCTCCAACTGTTTATTTCTGCTCCAGGGACTTATTCTGGAATTTTATTAATTTTTATATTGTGGGGGCTTTACTGTTTTACGGTGGCACCGGGGTTATCTATTAGTCACGTAACGCTTGGAGAAAACTTAGAGGGTAAACTTAAAGTCAAACCTAAGAGAAAGAAAAAAGATATAAATTAAAATAAGCATAATTATATTATTGTTCGAAATGAGCTGTAGGTGGCGTAGAGAAGAATTCTCTACTTATAGCAACACTTGGCATGCTTTCGCACTATAAGAATCAATGTAAAATCTTTATTATCAGGGGGTGCTATACAGCTTTATTGTTTTTAAAAGGATTAGACTCGATTTTTTTTATTTTTACGGAAAACATTTTTTTTTCCAGAGTCGAAACAGAAGGTCCTCTGAAATGCTAAGAAAAACACACGCGATAATAATTTTTGTGAACCGCAGCACTGGATATTTCGTACTGGCGGGCGTCATAAGGGTTCGTTTTGAACCTTATTCGCTTCTCTACCTACAGTCTCTCTGGTCAAATTATTCAACGCACTCATAAGATTTTTATGTTAAAGCTTAATTATCAGGTGTGATACTATACAGCTTTTACGGAACTGAAACCGGTTTGCACTTTTTTACGCTCGTGTATCAATGCGCTAACATTGTAATGCAATATGTTAAAAATAACTACAAATAAGAAGGATATAAAATATCTCATGAATAAGAGCCCATTACATGCATGTTTAAATATAAAAGTACTACATATAATTTCGTGCAAAAACTAATTATTTGAAAACAACTGTGATTTTAATAATTTGGTCTAATTATTATAACATAGTAATATAATACTTGATATAATAAATATTCTATATTTATATTGTATATCCCCTAATTTAACTGATATACTAACGTTAAAAAGTGCAAACCGGCTTCTGTCACGTAAAAACAATAATGCCGCATAGTATCAAATAATAATTAAGATTTTACATAGAATCTGACAGTACGTCTAATAATTTGACCAGAGAGACTGTAGGTCGAGACGCGGATAAGGTTCAAAACGAACCCATATCCGCCAGTACGAAATATCCAGTGCTGCGATTCACAAAAATTATTATCGCGTGTGTTTTTCTTAACATTTCAGAGGACCTTCTGTTTCGACTCTGGAAAAAAAATTTACTTCGTAAAAATTTTTTTTTTAAAAAAACCGTGTCTAATAGTTTGACATAAGGAACAGATCCTTGAAAATTTCAACAAAATCGAAATTTTTTAAACATTATTAGGAATGTTAAAAAGTTTCCTCGCTATTTAAATAAATGCCATTCTTATAACAACTGTACTTAAAATGGCAATGAGAACGCATTGTGAAAAACTCTTGATTCCACACTTTATAATGGATCAGCAGTAGAATAACTGAAATCTCTTTTTCAAATGAAAGGTATAGGATTTGGATTAATCTACTTGCCGGCCATTGTGAGTGTGGGTTACTACTTTTCAACGAAGAGGGCCTTTGCTACGGGAATAGCCGTCTGCGGTTCAGGAATGGGTGCTTTTCTCTTCGCTCCCCTCACCCAGCTACTGCTGGAGACATACGACTGGAAGGGAGCACTCCTCATCATGGCCGGACTTTCTCTCAACTGTGCTGTCTTTGGGTCACTCATGAGGCCTCTCAACCCACCCTCACCCCACAACAAGGTACGTAGCAAACGATTTTAACCACTTCACCTTACCCATTATTTTGAAGGAAAGAAAATACAAACAAATCAACCTATTTTTCATGATTCATGAATACAAGGAAACAAAACAAAATGGACAAGTTTTAAGTTGAATTTTTTCTTTATGTGTAAGAAACCTTGAATTTGAAATCAGTATACTATCCCAAGTTATGAAGGGGAAAATGAATGATACTATCCTAACACCAGTGAAGTGATACTCCCTTTTTTTGGGTCTATGTTAATTCAGCAACCATCGTATATGCAATCGCACAAAACACGTGTGCAGTCCAACATCAAAACTCTCAAATTAAACTTCCGGCAGATTATGTTCTTTGCTTCCGAACGAGTAAAAACGTGATCAAGCAAAATGTACTGACACTAAATCCGAGTCTTCCCGGGATGATAAATAGTTGCAATATATACGGACCCGAGTTAACCCGGGATAATCAAGGGAAGTGGTTGGTTAAAAAGAAAAAAGCTGACGATAATTTTGGAACTTTTTGGAGTTGAAAATGTTTTTCAGACAAAGTATTAGTTCGAAGAAGTGTAGTAACCTTGTAACGCGAAATTACTAAACATAACTGAAGTATCCGTTACAAGAGAAGAAAATTCGAATAACATCATCAACAAATAATTTGCAGTCTTTGCTTCTGATGTCTTTGAAAATTAGAATCGATATTTTTTTGAAAATGATGAAATATTTCTGGATATTTGCCTTTTGTTATATAAAATACTGTCTCTTACATTACAAGATTAGGTGTTACACATTCTAACTAGCCAGCTGGTCTGTCTACACGAACTCAAAGCATTGCGCCCCCTACATTCGTGCAGTATTGCTCTCGACATCAATATTTTAAGTGTATTCTGTGTAGGTCCGCCTAAATTTATCTCATCGTGGTTCGTGTCGTCCATCTACAAAAATTTCACGGTTTAATGACGAGAAAATCAATTGCACTATGACATCGTAGGAACATGTTATTAAGCGTATTTGTCCATTAGTTTAATCAGCCTTAACTGAGCCGCCGTGGCTGAGAGGATAGAGTGTTCGCCTTCAAATTAGGTGAACCGGGTTCGAATCCCAGCGATGGCTGGTCGATGTGAATTCCGCCTCAGGCTTGCGCCGACCTCAGTGCTGACGTAAAATGTCCTCAGTGGTAGACGGATCATGGGTTAGAGTCCCCTTGCCGTCAGGCTAACCGTGGGAGATTTACGTGGTCTTCCGCTCCATGTAACGCAAATGCGGGTTAGTTCCATCAAAATGTCCTCCACTAAGGCACATTTCTCCCAGTACTTGATCCAGGAGTTCTCTTGTCTTCTGGATAGGGTACAAAATTAAAAGGCTACGGAGTTGAACATGAGTTGTCGTAAACCCGAAAACTGGGTCAGCTGTTCAACGACAGTTATAAAATAAAATGAAAAATGAGCCCTAATTACTTAATTAGTTTTTCTATTTGTTTCGTAAAAACACATGTTCTAAAATTGAGACAGTATCTTAGTTGTTTAGGGGTAGTTACTGACTAATCACTCCTATAATCACAAAATATCGCGAATAATTTTTTTTATTTTCATTTCATTATCACCGTAGACCAGGGGTTGCTGAACTTTTTTGATCATCGACCCCTACATAATTTTTCGAAATCTCCATCGACCACCATAAAAGTAATTTTCTGCTAATTAAAATAAAACTCTATTCTATTAGATACTGTGTTTGTACATTTATTTTATGATTTTGAACATTTATTAAAGTAATAATACATAGTGTAACAATAGTTTTATGAAAAATATATTAATGTTGAAGTATAAATACCTTAATTTTTATGAAGTAATAAGTAATTATAAGTAAGTAGAAATAACAAGTAAAGTAACTACGGATTTATTGTTTCTTAATCAATGCCTGGTGTTTTTTTTTTTTTTTTTTTGCAAGGCTCGTTATATTGGGTTCAAAATTGGTCAATTTTAATCTTAAATCCCCTCGAAACTCCACATTTAATTTATTTCTGTTCCTAGTTCAGATTGAATTTACGTGACTGAAACCGGCTTCAACCATATAGGAACTTGGAAATGCTATCAAAAATAGCTGAGCTATTTCGTAAAGTTTTACATATTTTTGCATTATATTTATATTTGTCCAAAATTTGCTTATTGTTAAATTTTTAAAAAGCGTCTTTGCTTCAAATCCTCATAATAATTCAGAAAGCTCATCTTGCAGGTTGATGCCCACGTTTTCAATTTGAGCAGAAAATGGCACAATAATCCAATCAGGGATGTCAATGTTTTCCAAATCAACAAAACGCAGTTTAAAATCGTCGCTCAATTTTTGAAGATTACCTGTATATATTTCCAAGTCTTCTTCTCTTATTTCTAATTGTCACATATCTGAAAAATACTGATAATCCTTCGACCAATTGACCCTTTCGGTTCGGATCAACCCCCATTAGACCCCCTGGCTCAAATCGACCCCCGCTTTTGTTAAATAGTCCCCTGGGGGTCTATATAGACCACTTTAGCGACCTCTGCCGTAGACCATAGTCTAAATTTGAGACTTCCACTTTGATAAGAATGTGTTATTAAACACCTCTGTGAATTAGGTTAGTTTCTCCAATAACGGCAAAATATTGAAAGGAATATTTTTTTAGTATATATTTTTTCTCATAAGGAGCAAATTTGAGACTTCTATTTAGGTAAAACCGTGAACTGCCGATTTTAGGCTATTTGCTAAATATCGAAATTTTTATCGCATAAGGATAAAAATTTTAGCATCATATGAAATGCGAAAATGGGAGAGCTTTGCCTTTTACATTTGGGGCAAACGCAAAAAGATAGTTAAGCTTGCTAATTTATATTTACTTATTTAGTTTTTGGCATAGGAGTGTTGGGTCTAAAATTAGGCACAAACGAAGGAGGAAAAAAAATTATTTATGCCATGTGCTTCTTCACAACAATACAAATGTATAGAAGCGTAGTTATAAAAACATTTTCCCACCATTCTCACATGTCTGTGCAAAAAATACTTGTTGTTAACAAGCTCAACCACCATTATCTTAGAACAACCCTGTATACCCTCCCTCGTATGGAGCCTATCCTGAAACTCCGATATAAAAATGAAGATAACGCAACTTTATTCAAATAAATAAATAAAATATTAATGCAAAGAAAATTCAATGATTATAGAGAGGACAGTTTTCACAATTTTTAAAATTTAACCTTTGGTATGACATCTGACTTTTCTATAAAGAATATTCCAGTGGAGAGGAATAAAATCCCTTTAAATAAGAGAAAACTGTTTCCTATATAAGATTATATTTGGAAGATCGGCAAACTTTTAATAGTGTGTCTAGATTTCTCACGGCAAAAAAAAAACAATTATTTTCCCTCAGCAAAAACCTTTTAATGTAAACCTAAAAAGGTTTGTTATGCGGCTTACGTGCCTAACCTTAAAAGGAGATCTGTGTATACTCTATTCCACGCACATGACCCTCCTCCAAAATCTTGGAAGACAACCTCCTCTATAAAAACCTTAAATCAAGGTTGACTTTGGGTTTTCAAGCGTGAAGAAACCCATTCATGAAGCTAGTCTCTCAAAGTGAAAATAATCTTAAATCTAGGTCAATATAAGGTTTATCTTCGCTAAGTCTTGTATGCGTAGTTAAAATCCACCCAAGTTATGAAATTTTAAGGCAATTTGATCCTATCACTAGTGTGACGTAAGGTAAAACGTCACGATGGACCTAGGTGACCATTTTACCTAAGTGCACTTTACTTTTTAAAAAAAACTTTTTAATCCTATCGGGATGAAAGGTTTGAAACAGCAATTTTTTTTGCTTTGCTGTTGAATAAAGGTTCAAACATTTCCGTGACAATTAAAAGAAGACACAAGGTTTCAAATGAGGAGGCTGTTTAGACAAAATAAGTGAACACTTGTAATGTCTAGCAAAACTGTGACTTTTTTTTCACTTATTTTTTAGTGTGGAGGGATGGAATCAATGACTCAACTGAATACGGAACCTGGTGTCCATTCTACCCTCAACTTAGATGAGGTAAACTTTTCCGGTTCTTTCACTTTACTGTCAGTCAGAAATGTTTAACTCCTACTTAACCCTAAACATACCATGGTCATCAACAGTGTGCAAGGAGTTCCTCCCATAGACAAACTATATTTTTCATTACTTTTGTCCCGCAGTGAACTGATCGTTAGGACACGGTTCTCAGCAGATCACCGAAGTCGACCAATCACTGGATGCGGTCAGTGTGCGGGTGGGTGACCACTTAGATCAGTCTGCGTAGGGACCGAGAGCACTCGTTAAACTGTTCCACCGCAAAGTGCTCGACTTCGCGTTCAGGTCGCCGGGCTACAGAAGCGGGGGTGCCATCCCCTCTGTAGAGGATCAAAAATTGGGATGGCATGTCTTCGGATCCTCCTCAGGGATGGTTCCCAGACCGTCACCCATTGTGCAGCTCTAGTACGACGTAAATGAGCTACAACGTAATAGCTTTTATTATGAGAATGCTTTGTTCGAAATGGAATAGGTGTCTCATTTCCCTTATCATGGTATCCGCCATCTTGTTTTTTTTTCTCCACGCTTGTATATTCTTACTGATACGGGGAAAAACAAAATTTGGCAACAGGGAGAGGGAAAATTTTAAAGAGTACGGATAACTTATCACGTGGATGTTGCTCTCAATGTTCCTCATAATGTCTTAGAGAGAAGAAATAATAAATTATTTTTGTTATCAGCTAGAATGGAACCTTTTCAATAGGAATCTATTTTCCGCTCCAAACAAAAACGGTTATTTAGTGATAATTTAAATGAGTAAAGTTTGGCATCTGTTGTTACTTATGCCAATACCAGAAAGCCCGGTTAAATCAAGTGAATTTCTTAAGGCATGGGGTGGGTTTCTTGCTTCTTCATAGGCCAAAAACACGGCTTCAGCCGCACACACGTCACAGACCGTTTTACAGGGAAGACTTCAATCATACTTCATCCACACATCATCCATCTCACATGAGCCAGAGAACGATCGCATTCAAATTCAGTATCCTCAGAGATATTGATTTTTGAATAGGATGTGGGAAGACTTTGTGACCCCGACAGATTTAACGTGCACCCATCACTATTCAATGCGCGGGAATTCTTCGATCGGCGAGATTAAACACAAACATGAACCCAACTCAATTTCGCACCTAAAGTTGCACTCTCTTTATAATCGCCCATATATTTAAATATAGTTGGCATACTTAAGTACAGTTTAAGAGGTGTACTAAAGCAAAAAACAAGTAGGGATGTCTGACGGAGACATTTTTACAGAATATTACGTGAGTTACGTAATATTTTATAGCAAGCCTCTTAACACACACACATACACACACAAATGTTCGTAGTTTTAGTATTACGTTGTATGTAAATTAAGTGCATACAAAGCTAGCGTCTCTGTTATTGTAACTCAAACCTAAGTAAAACCTGAAATTTACCAAAGTGGTTTGGCAACTCGCTCGGAAAAATCATATTAAAGTCTACTTTTGACCAAGCCACTTAAGTAAAAGTTTTATCGGCCATTTTAATGTTTTACCGGTTAATAGACATTTAATATCTCAATACAAATATTTCCTTATTTTTAGATTATACATAATTCTAATCATTAGCAACGTTATAATGATGAACAATATGAAAGTACAGAAATCGATTTTGTAAAAGATTTTCTAGACAGTAGCACATGATGTCAGAGGAGGAAGTAAAGATTTCAATCAATAGGGATAGAGGAACAAAATTGAACTAGAGCTCCTCCAGGGTGCAACAGATTAAATTAGAATAGATTTCTAAAGATTGGGAAACGGTAGGATGCCATTATGATCAGTCATAAGAATTTTGGAAATAGGGAATGATTCCCAAAAATCGAGTTCGGTAGATAACGAGCGGTGTTGAAGAAAAATTTCAAACCCTCCATTCGAATTCTAACTATGCGGAGCAATTCATGCCCTTCTAGAAACACGTTCGAAATTCACTTGTTTCGAAGACTTTATAAAAGGTAAAACTTTTGGTAATAACAATAACCGCAAAGCGTTGAGTGTTAGTTCCATGAGCACCTCAGCCCTATGAGGTTATCAGAAAGGTGGCAACAGGTCATCGGTAAAGATATTCCACTGCTTAAAGTTCATTTTTTACAGTCCCGGGCCAAATTATTAGACGAACTCTTAAGATTCTATGTAAAATCTTAATTATTAGGTGATGGACATTTCCAATTGGAAATGTCTAAAAACAAAAAACTCTGATACGAAATTTCATTTTTACGTTATTTGTAGTATTGAATTGCAATGATTCTACTCCCTCTATGTTAACTGTGTACCGAACTCACGTGATTGTTCACCAGGTCTCTAAACCACTGCTGTGTGTTCCTCCGAGAGAAGAACATCTGAGGAAATCTGTGGACATTGGGGGTAAGACACCCTCTTCTCAACATATAGACGGATCGTCCATCGGATCCCTTTCCAAACCCCCAGCCATGAAGGTTTCCAGAAGCCACATTAGTGTCAAAGTATGTATCAACAATTATGTGACTCCTTAACATATATTACAGAAAAATGAACCAAAAATGGAGAGTGAGAAAAATTTGATTGCCTAATTTCATTCTTTATATTAGTGGAGAACCGATTATCCGGAACGGTCGGGACCATCGCTATTCCGGATAACTGATTTTTACGGTTGTCTGAATCGCTACAAAAAGCCGTTTTTTTTTTATTTTTAAACCCAACTAAGAAAAAATATTTGGAAATAATCTTAAAAATAAGAAAAAACGATGAAGTAATACACTAATGATTATTTCCAAAATGATGATAAGGTAAACATCTTTAAAAAAAGAAAGAAAAATCGTAAACTCTTATGAGAATTTTTTTTTTTTTTTTTTAAATGGCGAGAAAATTTATTGAATTTCATTCCGGTTTTTTGGTTTTCCCGTTTTCTGATTTCCGGATAACGGGTTCTATACTGTATTATAAAAGTTAGAAAATGGTTTTTTATTATAAAAATGAAATTTTAAATGCAATAACTACTGTATTTATAATTTTTACATACACATGAAAAAGCAATGGATTACACACATCTTATTCAATGACAGCAAATGGAACAAAATTTTGAAGCGAAATGTGGTATAACTAGTATAATATAATATACAACAATATGATTTTAAATACATGAATTTTTACAAATCTTTTACAGTATGGTCTATCCCAAAACACGGTACTGCACACAAGCCCGCACTCTCGTAATCAGTGAAAAACTAGGACCACTATTGCCATCTATTGAGGAAATAGTGAATTATGTGAATTCTAGAGTACACAGCTCGAACATTCACAAAGACGTTCTCCAGTCCGAAGTTCTCCCTCCCCCCATATTGCTCCTTTCTCCCCCCTCTCTTTCTTATTTTCTTTAGCTCAAAAGACCAGGAGTTGTCGCTATAAGCATCTGTAATAAAATTTAAAAAGAAAAAGTGAACATGTAAATTTTTTTCAACATTCTTAAATTTTTTTTAAAATTGACCAGATATTTGAAGGAAAATAATTAAAACAGGAGTACACATTATTTTTAAAAATTAGAATCTGGGAGAATCAAAAGTATTGTTAATTAAAATTTGAAAATTATGTTGTTCATCTTTACAATGACTTGCTTTCTGTTGAATGTTCGTCAGAGGTTCGCTTTCAACCTATTTCTTTGTTCTGAGAGGATTCGTTTAAGCCCGAAATATGACGTGCAATACTTTTTTTTTAATTTGCTTAACTTTTTTTTAATCTGAAGTCTGAACGAAAGTTTTCTTTTACATTTTAATTTCGATTTTCGCCAGATTTTTATCAATGTTTTTATTTATCTTCGATTATATTTCCATTTATCGCCCCTTTGAAGAGTGAAATTTGGGAACCACTGATCTAAACCGGAGCGTAATTGTTTTAAAGTTCGAAACTATCGTGATTTGGCCTCGAGCAACAGCATTATGCCAAATGATTTTGAATGCTTTATTTTAAATGAATGAACTGTTTAATCTAATAAAGTAAAGTCCCCGGCAAAGGCAAAATAATAAAGAATGTTTCTGTCGTAAGCCATCATAGCAAAGGGTGCTCTTGTTTTCCAGTGGCGCTATCTATGGCTAACATTCTGCCACATCCATACATCACACCCGTTTATAAAGTGGACCCATTCATACATCTATCCAGAGATCATCATTTTGACCCGAACCAGAGAGCGACCCATTTCCAATTCAGTACCCTCAGAGGTATAATTTGTTGTGGGAACATGGAGGATTTTGTGAACCTATAGATTGAACGTGCATCCATCACCATCTTCGACCGGCTAGATTCGTATCCTTGTTCTCACGAAAGTGAGTCTGGCCAACCAGGCTACTCCAGCCCAATAATAAAAACTAAAAATTGGAATTAATTTAGCTTTATTAATTGTTTTTTTTCAATTTTGTGAGCGAAATTTCGCAGGTTCATTGTTCGGTGCCGATTATTTTACCTCCTTTTTCGCGGGCTCTATAAAGTAAGTTCTTAAATGTATCTTTTCTGAAACGAAAATAACATTCGAATTCTCGAACAGGAAAACATTTTCCTGTTCGACAAATACTCTGAGCTTTCATAATTCAGTTTCTTCTCCCTAAATGCAGGGATTATAAAAGAAATGTTCATTCTAAGTTCTGCTGTATTTTCAGGAGCGGAAACGACTCCATATCAGATCCCCTTTCCGTCAGGCTAACCGTGGAAAGTTTTCGTGGTTTTCCACTCCATGTAACGCAATTGCGAGTTAGTTCCATCAAAAAGTCCCCCCAATACTTGATACAGGAGTTCCCCTGTCTTCTGGATTGGGTTCAAAATGACAAGACTACAGAGTTGAACATAAGTAGTCGTAAACCCAAAAATTGGATCTGTTCAACGACAGTTTTAAAATGAATAAATAATGGACATAAAATATCGGGCGAATTGGAAAATTCTACGTAGGGCCTATATTGGAAAAATAAAGGGCCTTTGAACCCTTACTCAGCCGAAATTCCTGAATTTATCTTGCTGCTAGGGATATGTAAAACACGTTATAGTGCATTCTTCTTCTAAGTATTTCAGTACATGAACATGTAATATTTCATTCAATATTTTTATGTACTAAAAATAATTTCTTTGATAATTATTTTAAAAAAATATATCTAAATATATATTAAAAAGGCATAAGAAAAGTTGAGATCTCATTATTGCGATCACAGGATACCCATGGGTCAAATACTTTTTTTTCTTTTCTGGATGGACTCCGTTAAACATTTCAAATCATGGGTTGCTGTCATCAATTGATGTTTGGATTTTCATATCCTGCCCCATGTACGTGTTTCACAAAATACTTTTTCCTTCATTCTTTATTTATATTGAAATCACCATCCAAGACAGTCATTATACGTTAATAATAGAAAAGAACAAATAAAACTTTAAATTATTATGAAGTTAATACAATAAAAATGCCTGATATTTAAAAAAAAAAAAGAAAAACAGCAACTGTCGCCACAGCAACGCATGCAATGACGACGCACGCGCACTGTTTACTATTACTCTTGAACACTGTTCAAAAGCGTGTAGACGCTTTCAAATCCAAATCAAGACCTATTTTGCCAATGGGTAATACATTTTAATGTGAAAAGATATTTTCATAAATTTCTATAGCAAGATATAATGAACAGAAATAAATAAATGAAAACACCTCATATATACTTAACGCCATATATATACATATATATATATATATATATATATATATATATATATATATATATATATATATATATATATATATATATATATATATATGTATATAGGTTCAAAATGAAGAATAAAACAAAGAAAAATTATAGACATATGAAAAAAAGGGGGGGGGAATAATAAGTAAAAAAATAACAAACAACAGTTTCTATTAAAAAAAAAATTTTATTTAAAAAACCGGGAAAAAAAGATATAATCTTTTCATCAGCCTTAACGATTACATCCGCAAAACAGAGTGCTTACTGATATTGTATCAATGTATTTATTTATTTATTATATATATATACACGTCTTGTATGCTCAGCTAAAGTCCACCTTGTCATGAAATTTTAATGGGCAAATGCAATTTGATCCTATCGCTTGTGTGACGTCAGCTAAAGCTTAGTTATGGACCGAAGTGCCAATACTTTTTAAAAAAGCTTCAGAAAAATAATTTTTAATCCTTTCAGTATGAAAGCTTTGAAACTGCACTATTTCCGTCCCCCTTTATTTGAGAAAAATGGGTTTTTAGTTCAAACATTTTCGTGACACTAAAATTCCGAGGCAAGGTTGCCGTAAAGTTACATGCTTTCTGGATATTATATATATATATATATTCTAAACGTGCATGAAATTGTGTGTTCTCAGTTAACAAACACAGAACAACAGGGTAAAACGTGGATTGACTATGAAAAGTACAGTGTGATTATTATTTTTGTTAGGAACTCCAGCGTCGATTCACGATGCCTGCAGCTTTGCCAGCAGAGAATGTGAACAACAATTCAAGGAATGAGTCTTGGGCAGAGGCCAGAAGAGAGCAGCGTCGAGTCTCCATTCGAAAAGACCTCGCCCGTCCCCTCTACAGGAAGGACATATTCTACAGTGGAAGTATCGTCCATCTACCCGAATATAGAGAATCTAAGCACGACATCAGGACATACATATCAAATGTCACACTCATCCCCGATCAACAGGTGAGGATACCATATGACCTCTCCCTCCCTACCGAAAGGGGCAGAGAGGGAAATTCTATTTAATTTTAGAAAATAAACTAATATTTATACTATATTCGGTAGTATGTATGCTACTGGCAAAGTACGAAACGCCGGCATTCTATACAATGCCTAGGCATTGTATAGAATGCCTGTTGTTTTTAGGCAAGGTATGAAATATGAGAAGTATTACACCGGCAAAGTATGAAACGCCGGCATTCTATACAATGCCTAGGCATTGTATAGAATGCCGGTTGTTTTTAGGCAAGGTATGAAATATGAGAAGTATTACACCGGCAAAGTATGAAACGCCGGCATTCTATACAATGCCTAGGCATACTATATAATGCCGGTTGTTTTTAGGCAAGGTATGAAATATGAGAAGTATTACACCGTCAAAGTATGAAACGCCAGCATTCTATAGAATGCCTAGGCATTGTATATATTGCCGGATGTTTTTAGGCAAGGTATGAAGTATGAGAAGTATTTCATACTTTCTCTAGGCATTGTATATAATACCTAGGCATTCTATAGAATGACAAATGCTATTTGCCTAGCAAATGCCTCACCACGTGATATTCGAAACGAATCGGAGACGTATTTTATACTTTGCCCGGTTTCTCATTTGGTATTCTATAGAATGCCTAGGAAATGCGTGAAATGTAAATCGTTTCATACACTGTCGGCTAGTTTTAGGCATTCTATAGATTGCCGGATTTCAAACTTTGCCTTTAACATATACGTGCAAAATACAAAGCAGCAATCAATTCGATTACATTGTTGAGATATAAAGGATAAAATTATATCAATACAATGAACAGTTTTTGCGAGTGTCAGCAGTGCGAATGTACATTTAATGAACATGAATCGTATAAACGCATTCTGAAAGAAATATCATAATTAATAGTACAGTATTGATTATCAATAGTGTAAAATAAGCCAATAATAAATAAGAAAAGATTTTTTTTTCTCCCTCCCAACTTTTTTCCAACTCTAAGTAGTGGTTGGAGGAGAGGCCTCCTTTTATACACAGAGGCTGCACCAAACCTTGGGCTTACATTATGCCCTCTTCCCCTTTCACTCAACAATGGTGAATTTATTCTCAAGATATAATAGAGTACCTCTTCTCATTTTCAAAGAAGTCTCAGTTTAAAAAAAAAAACATTTAAAAAATTTTTTCACATGGTAACAAAACCTGAAATAATTTTTTGAAATATTACCTCCTTCTGCAATAGAAAAATTCTAAATTACGAATCTTAAATAGAATACGAATTCTTCGAACATGCTATTCTTATTATATTATGCATTTTATAAGCATAGAAACTGAAGGATTTTTTTTTCACTCGTAAATCAAACTAAAAATGTTTGACAAGTAAGCACATTAAATATTGATTGATTAGTAGAGAAAGAATATTTAAAAAAAAAACTGTTAATGACTGACATTGATTGCGTCTTACGACACTGTGCTCCGTTAGCTCGTGTGAGAGTAAGGCCCTGTTTGCCTAACTGTTGTCATGTTTCTAACAGTTATTCATGACTGTTAGTTCAGTTTTTGCTTTAACCAGCACCATCTGTGATAATTACGAGAATGGCGGTCATTATGAAGAAATAGCCACAGAAAATGAAAAACGCTTCTGAATAGGACATAAAAAGTGAACTCAATAACTGGGATCATAAAAATTTGCGAGACTTATTCATTTATTTTGTTGATTTTCCACACAGTGGAAAAATCTCGCCAGGTAGGAGATTTTTAAAAAAAAATTAAATTTAAGTTATTGGTCCGTTTCATATATTTCCTTAGAGCGAGACGCAAATATAGGTTTAAATTATGTGTTTATTTTACTTCGCAAAATAGCTTATAAAAAAGCTATTAGAGAGAAACTTTTTTAATTCTCACTTCTATTTTTATTTTAAAATTTAAAGAAAAAATAGTTTAAGTAAACCATGAAGTTTCAAATAATGGCAGAAAATATGTTTTTTTTTTCTTCATTATATTAAAATGCAAACACCACACCTATAGCGCAATCCAGGCTAATACTACGATAATACGAGTTTTTTTTTTCTTTCTCTCGCTGTATAACACTCTGTTAGTATAAGTGTCCTTTACTTCAGATCCGATCCACATTGACTTACTGATCTCAGTCAATCACTATTAGCCGTCAGTAAGCTGGTAGGAGATCAAACTGCAATGGTATAGAG
The DNA here is from genome assembly GCF_982258835.1 of Parasteatoda tepidariorum. Lineage (NCBI taxonomy): Eukaryota > Metazoa > Arthropoda > Arachnida > Araneae > Theridiidae > Parasteatoda > Parasteatoda tepidariorum. Next base: position 1,059,136 of record NC_141761.1, read on the forward strand.
CAGTGATTCTCAACCTTGTTTTCGTGGCGGCACACTTTTAACGATTTCGAAATTTGACGGCACACAATGAAAAAAATTAGATTAAAAGTTGTTTAATTACCTATTTTACACGGGGTTAAATTGTTTGTGATAATAATTTTGAATGTGAAATAAAATAATATGTACTACAAAAGCACGTTTATTAAGAGATTAATTATGTTTTCCGACTAATTTTTTATTAGTTAGTAACAGTTATTTTTCTTTTTCTAGTTATTAATTGTTAGCTTGTCTTCTATAGTTATTATCTGTTAGTTTTTTTGACATTAATTTTTAATTTTTTGTGATTTCTTGTTAACTCCTGCTAATTATTAGTTGTTATCTTAGTTAGTTATCCTTTGTTAGTCATCCTTTGTCAATTTGTTTTTATAACTGTTTATTGCGTGGCTTACTTTAATGATTAGCTTTTATTTCCGTTTGAAAATTAATATTTAGCTTGCTTTCCTTTGTTAATTAATAATTTTAATAGTCATTAAATTTTCCACTTATTTCAACATTTTTTAAAATTGTCAAAGACAATTTAAACACACTCTTCTTATTTTAAGATTGTGAGCGACAAGACAATCACCGACGAAGATGTTCACGCGATTAAAGCGTGGAAAAATTATAAAAAGTATATATATATATTGTGTCAACCTTCATCTATCAAAAGGTACCTCAAGATAGAATCAAGTTAACATGTCTTAGTGAATTGGTATTCAATATTTATGGTGGTAGTTGCGCCACAATATCATTTCCACAATACGACCCAATAAGGAGTCGATCATCCCCCGATTTTCAGTTTTTCTATCGCTTCTCACTTTGCACACGCGAAGGACCAGTCGATTCATGAAGGGTGAACCTGATGAGTGAAATATATTATCTCGCTGAGAAATCCCCCCCATAAAATTCTCCTTTTCTTTTTTACTGGATGCATGCAGTTTGATTCATTTCAGATGGAGATTCCTGACTCCAGAGAGAAGAAACTGTGTCCCCGCCTTCCCCGAAGCATGGAAGACACTTTGAAGGAGGCCCTCGACTTCTCACTCCTCCGTCAGCCCAATTTCTTGCTGGCCTGTGTGGCCAATGTGCTGGGCATGATGGGATTCTACGTCCCCTTCGTCTTCATCACCGAGAGTTCCGTGGAGAAGGGGGTGTCCAGGGATGCTGCGGCCTTCCTCCTCTCCATCATCGGCATCACCAACCTGGTCGGCAGACTGGTGTTCGGATGGGTGGTGGACAGACTCAGAATCAAGGCACTCCACGTGAATAACGTGTGCCTGGCCATCAGTGGTCTCTCCATCCTCACGGCACCCTTCTGCTTCTCCTACGCTTCCATCATGACAGCCTGCATCTTCTTCAGCTTCTTTGTATGTAAGTCTTTTTTTTCAGACATCTTTAATAATCAAAGCTTAATCCCGTCAGGGGGCATATATACTGTAGACTCAAAGTGCGCGCACGTGACTACCCAGCGAGGGAAAAAAAGAGAGGATTTACAAAGGTAGGCTTGGTAACGGTTCATGGCAACACGTCGGAATAATGGGCAAGAGAGGCAAAAACAACCCCAAGGAAAAATCCTGGTGGATGTGGTCTAGGCGCCGCGCGCGCAGAGCGGCAACTCACCAAGATCTAAAGATAAAATCCCCTCAACTAGAATGCCGCAAAGAATTGAGTGAATCCTAAATATTAACGTCCCGCAGTGGACTGATCGTTAAGACACGGTTCCCAGCAGATCACCGAAGTCAAGCATCACTGGCTACGGTCAGTGTGCGGGTGGGTGACCACTTGGATCAGTCTGCGTAGGGACCGAGGGTGTGCGGTATGGGTCCTCGTTAAACTGTGCTACCGTAAAGTGCTCGACTTCGCGCGCAGGTCGTCGGGCTACCGAAGCGGGGGTGCCATCCCCTCCGCAGAGGATCAAAATTGTGATGGCATGTCTTCGGATCATCCTCCGGGATGTTTCCCAGACCGTCGCCAATAGCCCATTGTGCAGCTCTAGTGCGACGCAAATTAACAATAACAATAATAACAATATTAACAGGAGTAGTTACTCAGAGCCGTGATGGCTCAGGGGATAGAGAGCTCGCCTTCCATTGAGGTCAACCGGGGTTCGATCCCGGCGATGGCTGGTCGATACGAATTCCGCACCGACCACAGTGTTGACATGAAATATCCTCAGTGGTGGACGGATCATGGGTTAGAGTCTCTTTGCCGTCAGGCTAACCGTGGGAGGTTCTCGTGGTCTTCCTTTCCATGTAACGCAAATGCGCGTTAGTTCATTCAAAAAGTCCTTCACGAAGGCATCAATACTCGATCCAGACGTTCCCTTGTCTCTCTGGATTGGGTTCAAAATGACAAGGCAACGGGGTTGAACATTAGAAGTCGTAAACCCAAAAATTGGATCGGCTGTTCAACGACGGATATAAAAAGAAGAAAAGAGTAGTTACTCATTAAACAAAACTTAGGAGTGTTCAGAGATAACAGGCTAGGGATCAAACAGAGAGCAATAGAACAGTAAAAACATTGAATAAAGGTAGAAAACATAGTGTAATGATGAAAAGTGCTACAATTTGAAGAAAGTCAATGAGAACAGATAGAAGAGTTACAGCGATGCAGCCGTCAGGAAAAATCTAAGAACAGGGGGAAATTCAAAACAGGAACATTTGACAAAATATTTTAACAATAAGTTAATTGAAAATCATTTCTAAAAAAAACACACAGTATTTGCAAAAGATTACACGATGAAAGAAAAAAACACTTGAAATAAAATTAAAATAAAATGAAAATTTTATTAATAACGGAAGCTCAATCCCTGAGAAAACATGTAACCTTTGTGTCGGAATTTTCTTTTTTTTACCACGAAGATGTTTGTATAAAAAACCTTTTTTCAATAAAGCAAAAATAGAGCAGTTTCAAACCTTTCATTCAAAAAGGATATAAAATGATTTTTAAAAGCTTTTTTTAAAAAGTATTGTCATTTAGGTCTGAAATAAATGATTTGAATTTATCTTAAAAGGAATGATTTGAATTTATCGGAAGAAAAAATAAACAATGAATCTTGAAAACAATAAATTTAAAAAGATCCCAAACTATATTAACCATTCATTTCGAATTTCTCAAATCGAGGATTAGAAAAAAAAAATAAAGAGATAAGTAAGTAAAAAAAAAATATCTGACAGTATTTGAAAGGAACAGGCAAGTCTTAGTAGAAAGAAATTAGATAAAAGGAGAAATTAGACAATAGATTACATAAATATAGATTAGTATTTATTATATCAAGCATTATATTAGAATATTATAATAATTCGATCCAATTATTAAACGCACTGTGATAATGATAAGATTTGCATTATAGGCAATACTTTTATATTTAAACATTCGTGTAATGGGCTCTTATTCGGAAAATTTTTTTTTTATATACTTCCTATTTGTATTTATTTTTAACGTATTGCGTGACAATGTTAACCCATTGACACAGAAACGTAAACAAATTGCAAACCGGTTTCATGCACATAAAAAAAAAAACTGTATGCGTCTAATAATATGGACTGTACCTGACAAAGGCATTTTACTTTAAAAAAAAAGAAACATCAGCGTTGGGTACACAGGAAATACTTTGTTTTTAATCAGCTTTTTGTTTCAGCTGCCTACATTTCCCTGACATCTATCATATTGGTGGATATGGTAGGATTAGACAGGCTGACCAACTCTTTTGGATTATTGAGTCTTTTCAGAGGTGCCGCATCCATTCTGGGTCCTCCACTCGCAGGTATTCTTCCCCACTACTCTACTAAAATAAAGTAATAAAAGACTTAACAAGCGTGAATTAGGAAAACAAAAAAGAGATTTGATATGGAAATTATAAAATTGACAACGAAAATAGGGTAAATGAATAAGGGTGAAAAACAGTTTTTTCTTACCATGATTTACTTTCTAATTTTCATTTGAGAATTTTTCTAATTTACTCACGGCTACCGTGGTTTTACTAATTCTTTTTGATATCCGTCGTTGAACATCTGACCCAATTTTGGGTTTAAGACTACTGAAGTTCAACTACGTAGCCTTGTCATTTTGAACCAATCCAGAAGACAAGGAAACTCCTGGATCAGTACCCCCAGAGGTATTGATTTTTGTAATGCGAACATGGAGGACGTTGTGACTCGCTTAATTTAACGTGCATCAATCACCATTTACTACACGGGGAGTCCACGGCAGACGGGGATCGAACCGGCGCCCATTTTGGACATGGACCCGGTACCCTACCCACCAAGCTACCCAGGCCTTCCAAGAATTTGATAATAATTTTTTCAGCTCCTTATTTCCATTTCTCAAAAATAGGCTCTATGATTGTACTGTATTATTTTACTATTATTATAAACCCTCTGATTCGAGATCCTTGAATGACACGAGAAAATATACGCAGAAATATTACCTAACTTGTCTGTATAGCAATGTAATATGCGTAAGTGCAAGTATAAAAATAGATCATAAAAACGCATGTAAATCATTCTTCCTAGCATTTCGAGATTAGTATAATTCAATTCAACGAGAACAATGCTTCTGCCTAAGAAGCTATTCAATTCACCCTTCTCAAAATAACCCATTTCCCTCAACAACAACAACAACAAAAAAAACAGGAATTTTTAGGTTATTATTTATAATAACATAACAAATGGCCGAGATAGCCTGGTTAGTAAGGTGCTGGGCCTCTGTCCAAGAGGTTGTGAGTTCGATCCCCGCAGACCGAAGACTCCCGGATCACTGATGCTCATTAAATTTGTCGAGTCACAAAGTACTCCATGCTCCCATAACAAATCAATACCTCTGGGGGTACTGATCCACGAGTTTCCTTGTCTTCTGAATTGGCTCAAAATGACAAGACTACGGAGTTGAACATTACTAGTTGTAAAACTAAAACTGGGTCAGGTGTTCAAAGACGGTTATATATATATATATATATATATATATATATATATATATATATATATATATATATATATATATATATATATATATCAGGTTATGATTAATATATATATTTATATTTTAATTATACTCATTTTTCCGTAGAAAAAGTCAAATAAAGTAGAATTGAACTATAGCTGAAGATATAAAAAACTGAAGCTCAAAGTATTTCTGTCCTGATATTTGTTTATTTCTGATAAAATCTCTGATTCTTTCTGAGAATTTCTGATAAAAAGAAGAAGAAAATAACTATGAATGGTAAATTTGTGTTCGAATTTGAACACAAGATTAAAACTCCCAAAATATTAATCATTTGTCTCACAACGCAAGCAAGTGACATACACCGGAAGTTCTTAGAATTCCGTTCCGGTTTTAGAATCTTATTATTTTTGTTAACTCGATTCCTGCATAGGTTTCCCGTGCATAGGTTTCTAGGTGAATGTCTGTGAAATTCATTTTTTTTATTTCATACGAGATTATTTTCCTATTTTTCCCCCCATCTTTTTAGAGCTTATTTTTGAAGGATTTAAAAGCATACTATGATTTCGCATCACTTTGATTCCTTTGAATGATTCTTGCAATACGGCAAATGAATACAAAAAGAAAAAAAAAAAAAGGAGGGAAGAAAAATCCATCAGTTGACCAATCAATGTATTGACCTAGAAGTGAATGACAAATCAGCTTATAAATATTATCAGTTTATAAATATAATCAGTTTATAAAAAAAATAGATAAACCTATAATTTTTTGAGCAAATTATTTTCAATCATCCTAAATTTCAGTTTAATAAATTAGAGGTGCCCTAAAGTAGAATAGAATATTTTTTTTTTCAAAATTTCTCTCCTTTTTTTGTTTGAAGACTTATTCTATGACATGTTAAAATCTGATTGGCTAAAAACCTGAAATCGAATGCATAAAGAGTAAAGATGTTCTGCGATGAAGCCTACTCAGTGACTAAAACGTTCCACGAGAAGTGCTATGAACTAGTAAACAAAAAACATTATCCGTTCATACTGCCATGTTAGTTTATTTACACCCTAAGCAGGCTGGTCAAAGTGGTCCGCTCCTCACTTTCGATGATCTACTGCTAACTATCCAATCCAATACCGTCAGTTGTTTTTTAGAGCGATTATCGCATTATGTTGGATGCACACGACCACCTTTTGAAACCTTACTATACTTAGCGCTAGATGGCGTATTTCAGTTCTAAAATTGAGGAGAAATGATAAGAGTACTTTAAAAAAATAGAGATGACTAAACTGATGTCGTCCCGCAGTGAACTGATCTTTAAGACACGGTTCCCAACAGATCACCGAAGTCAATCATCACTGGCTGCGTTGTTGTTGTTGTTGCAGTTAATTTACGTCGCACCGTCGCCAATAGCCCATTGTGCAGCTCTAGTGGGACGTAAATGAGCTACGACAACAACTAAACTGATGTCACTTTACTTAATTGTCTACTGATCAACCAATTACTAATAGCAACCAATAGGGAAGTGACTCTGTTGAAATGGGAATACGAAACAGTGCAAGCAACTGGTTGCACTGTACATCCACAAAATTAGGACAATAAAGTGATGTCACTAAACTTCTGATTTGTGTAACTTCCTCCAACAACGAATATTCCTGGAGTGACAAGATTCAAATCAGTGATTAAAAAGAAATTGCATTATTTCGGTGACTGAAAATGATTTTAATAACTGGTTATGGTTTTTCAGGTTCTTTTTATGACTGGACCGGCAGTTACGAAATTCCATTCTTCATAGCCGGTGGACTGCTCATATTGGCGGGATTCCTCATGTATTTTGTGCCTAGGCTCGAGAAGACACCCCTCTGCGACATCAAAATCTCCACAGAACCCACCACTTCCCTCTGAAGAACCATTCCCACTGCATGCCTTTCACGCTCGTGGGAGAATGAGAACGTGATTTGTGAAGTGTAGTCTCACGCGTAAAAACTCATGTTCTACTTACTTGTGGTGATTAGAATGAACCATGATTTGAGGCCAAAAAGGACGTCTTCAAACTTTTATGCCACTTACATATGTATAAAGATTATTCATTTATGTGCTGTACAAAAATTTAGTTTTTTTTTTTTTTAAAAATTAATGACCATATTTATCTAACTTAACTTCGTTATTATGCAGTTTGGAAATAGTATATGATGTTCAGCATTTTCTGCACACATGTAAAACGAATGAGTGCAAGACTCTTCACGTGTGTTTATTTTTGTTGAAATTACTTTCCCACAAATATGGAGTTCCTTTTTATTTATCTCTGTAAAACAAAATTATCTTGTTAAAAAAAGAAGAAAAAAGACAATCGCATTTCCAATTTTTTTATGCATATATATTTCACCCTATTTAAGAAAGATAAGATCTTTTACGAAAAATTTAAGGGCATTTGAGAACGTATGTGAAAGATTGAGAACATGCCTGTTTTTAAATATTTTGGGCAGAGAACTACTGAAACTGAGGTGCGTGAACTGCATGCAGTGTGAAAGGTCCTTTCACGAGAATTATCCAGTGAAAAAAATCGTAGCGGAGAATGAGATCAACTGATTGCTAAAGACTCTTTCAAAAAGGGGTGTAGTAGGGAATATTATGTCACTCAATGGTATGCATACTTTTTGAAATGCATACTTTTTACAAAAAGGCTTACACCCCTTCCAATGCTTATGCTTTATTCCTAACTTAATCCTGCAATTTTATTTGTTATATATTTAAAACATACTTTCAATTTAAATTTTTATAAAATGTTTTTAAATTAAACATATTTAATACCTATATTATTTAGTACTTATGATATACTTTAATTTTGTATTCAAAATTGTTGATTATTTTTTTTAATTTAATAAAATGAAAATTTATTTAATGATGATAAATTTAATAAGGATTTATTCTAGTAAAATGCCCCAATGGTTTAACAAACTTCATCTTTTATTCATCATGTTTTTATTTTATTTTATTTATTTATTTATTTATCTACGGAATGCAGTTCTAATGAATCATTTTGTCAATTAAAGTTTTTTTTTATCAATAAATGTTTGTTTTTAATTAGTCTCAAATGTAACATAACACTTAAGAATGCGAACTGTAATGTAACGATACTTAAAACACTGATGCAAAAATGCGTTAATTTTAAATATTTTTGCGAGACAATTTCTTAATTGAAATATAAAATTTTATTTCATACATTTTCGCTAAAAATGCTGGTTCATCCCGACAAAAAAAAGTACAACTTCTACTAGTCGCAAATGATTTATTTTTTATATAAAAACAAAATCGTATTAAAATAAAAATCTTTCCCGAACTCATTTTTTTTAAAAAAAAAACAAACATAAAATCAATATATTTTTTTATTTTATTAATAAAAACAAGAAGCTAAAACAATACACAAGTTTTAAGTTGAAATTTTAATTTTTTTATGATTGAAAAAAAATATTTAATTTACCATCAATTGACTATCCCAAATGATCTGGGGTCAAATTAAAAAAAGTTAACTATTAGTCACATCTTTTCATAATCTGAAATATCAACTGCATTACTTTCTCTCTCAAACGCCATTTTTTAAAATTCTTTTCTCTATGTAAATTCATCAACCATTGTATATACAATTGTGCAAAAAATGTCTGCACAGTCCCACAAATAGCTAAACTTCCAAACAAAAATTGGCAAACTTCCAATCTTAGCAGAGTAATATTATTTTTTGTTATGTTTGAAATTCGAAGTCAATATTCTGTTTTAACACATAGCCCGATATCCTACCTGAATATTGACCTATAATATTTATATTGGACCACGTATTATATTACCGGATACTAGTGTACCCTACCAGCGGAAATAATTATAGGCTTTTTAGGGGGTACACAGTGTGGCCCTATTGTTTACTATTTATGCATAAATATAATAGTGTGTTTATTAACTTTAAAATAGGGAAATTCGAAGTCAATATTCTGTTTCAACACATAGCCCGATATCTTACCTTAATATTGACTCATAATATTTTTATTGGACCAGGTATTATATCGCCGTGTACTTCTGTTTCGATTGAAATTTCAATTTTTTGGATTTGGGTATTATAAAAGAAGAAAATATCTGCTTTGCTGATTTATACAATAAAAGAAATTATTTTAATTTCAATAGAAATAAACTAATTACTTGGAATTCTAATGTTTCTAGGAACATCTATTAAGATGCCACTTTTAATGTAATGAATAGAATTAAGAGAATATGTAGTAATATTTATGTATCCAAAAAACAAATAGATAAACTCTTTCAAAATTTGATAAAAAGCGATGAATACCCAACTAAGGTAATTAAATTCTATATGAAATAATTTAGTTAATTGCATATTATTGTAAATAAATTTACTAAAAAATTTCTTTGTTAATTTGTATAAATTTTTTCATGTGCAAATCCATTTCGGGCAAATCCATGGCTAAAATTACGTGCAAAGCAGGCAATTCATTTTTCTTTCTGTCTTCTATTTTATTGTTTTCTTAAATAAATGTTAATTTTCTAAAATTATTAATTGTCAACTTCTTTAAATTATCCAGCGTAATAGGACCTAGCGCATATCCTTTTTAACTAACAAATCACACGCACTTTAATACAAAACCCGTCTATTTACGCTTTTACCGAAAAATTTCATATTTTGCAATCTGGCATTCTTGTTTCGAAAATATTTTAAATCAATCTTGAAAAATTTCCCGTTCATGAAAGTTTAATATCTTTTATTTTCCGGATTTTTATTCTCTTTTTCAGATTTTTTTTCTCCATATTCTCTTCTTATTCTTATTAATATTTTTTCCCCTTTTTTCATTGTTCTGTAATTTTTTCCATGTTTTCCCTTCATTTCATTCATATATATATATATATATATATATATATATATATATATATATATATATATATATATATATATATATATATATATATATATATATATATATATATATATATATATATATATATATATATATATATATATATATAATTAGCATGATTATTTAGTTCCTGCAAGTTTTTCAATCGCATGATTGCATGTCATTTGCTTCAAATTAAAATGTTTCATTTAATTAACTTTCTATTAACAAAAAATTTTAAAATTAAGGGGAAATTGTTTAAAAGATATCAGTAATGGATAAAAATTCTTAAGATTTTGTGCTGAGAAACCTAAAAAAAAAAAACCTTAAAAATTACAATAGCGATTAATAATTGGTTCTTCGAGTCAAACCAAAATTCGAGAGTTATTTTAGAGCATATTTATGATAGCCGCATTCAATATAAAAAGGTTTAAAGAGAAAAAAAACTTCATCAACTCAAATAAAATTGGGTCGGAAGCATAATCATGTCGGCGAAATGAACTTCGGCAATGTGTAATGTCTGTACAGCGACTGTCAGCAATATGAACACGGACCACAAAAACCATCCGGTACAGTATCAGCAATTTTTTTATATCTCACATGAAAAGGGGGGGGGTGTAGTAAATTTTTACTGCGAATTTTATAACTGCGAAGTAAATTTTTTTCCTTTTATATAGAAAAATATTGACCGATAAAATATAGATTTTTTTTCTCCATATCTTTCCCTTCTGACAAAACGCATGCAGTCAACACAGCTGCAAACTTTATTATGGACGCTGGTAGAAAATTATTTTATTTAGCACATTTAAGAAAGGGGAGAATATTTTATTAGGTTAGTTTTTACCTATATTTATAAATGCTACTTCTTTTTTAATTTAGAATCTGATATTCAGATACTCATAGATTTATTACCCAATGGCAAAACGGGTGTTGTTTTGGGTTTGATTTCCTGCACACCTTATTTGGACGTCATCACACCTTTTTAACTGTGTTCAAGAGTAAAAGTAAACAGTGCGTTGCTATGGTGACAGCTGTTGTTTCTTAATTTTTTAAACATTTTTTTTCACTTCTAATTTTGTTATGCTTTAAGTGGGTGAGTTTATTTTTGAGACAGGGGACCAGGGAGATCCTATAAATACTTCTTGAGTAGTCAATAAACGATCATTTCATCATTTGAACAATATTTTTGTTTCTATTATTTTAATTAACAATCAGAAATTCTAACCTACAGTTCTAACTGGATCGTTTTCAATACACATTCAGGAGAATATCACAAGTAAAGAGGATTCCAAACTAATTGACACGGTCCCAAAGGTTAAGAGTTGAAGCAAGAAAAAAAATTCAACAACAACTATTGTGCCAATGGCTAACCTGTGATCGCTGAATTTTTTTCAATTTTTCCGAATTTTTTATTTTTGTATGTATTATCGAGTGCGTTTTAAATCGTCAAAATTTGTAATTTTAATTTTAATAAAGTTAGTAGTTAAAATAAAAGTATTGATGATTAAAGGTTTATAAAGAAAATATTACCTTTGATAAAGCATGTTAAATAAGGTAAATGTTTGTTATCCTTCTGGTTTCGATCCTTTAGCAAAGAAAAATAATACTTTTCACATATAGAACACTTTATTTGCTTTAAAATACTGAAAAGAAGTTAAAAAAATAATATATATTATAATAAATAAATAAATAAAATTATCCGAAATTTATCCGTTTATTAGCCATTATTCGCTATTTCCCAAAGAAAAAATAGTTTTTTTTTATATAGAAAACACTTGATTCACGTAAAAATATCAAAAAATATATTTAAAAAAATAATAAAAAAAAAAGAAAAAAATTTGAATGTCGACCGTCGCAGGGTTTTGAACCCATGGCAACCGGGATGAGAAATCTATCTTTCTACACAGCTTTACCAACTGCGCCGTGCTTCACATGCATACCCCGCGAATATTTAGCTTAAAACACCTCCTCCCGGTCAGTAAACAAAACTTATTTTGGCCCATTGTGGGCCCACTAATTGGTCTATAAAAAAATCCCTGGGTATAGTTGTTAAATACAGTAAATTCTAATTTTTGGCGGAGTTTGAAATTTATAGGTTAATATTATAGGGAGTTACGGGGTGTGATGTGTGCGTGCCTCTTGATATGACTTCTGTCCCTTTTTCAGCCGTTATTCGCTCTTTAACAAAGAAAAATATTTCTTTTCACATATAGAACGCTTCATTCGCTTCAAAATATTGAGAAGAAGTTAAAAAATAATATAAATAAAAATAAATAAAATTAAAAAAAATATCCGAAATTTATCCGTTTATTAGCTATTATACGCAATTTCCCAAAGAAAAAATAGTTTTTTTTTATATACAAAACACTTGAATCACGTTAAAATATCAAAAAATATATTAAAAAAAATAATATATAAAAAAAAATAATATATAAAAAAAAGAGAAAAATTTGGATATCGACCGTCGCAGGGTTTCGAACCCATGGCAACCAGGACGAGAAATCTAACTTGCTACACAGCTTTACCATCTGCGCCATGCTTCACATGCATAACCCGCGAATATTTAGCTTGAAACACCTCCTCCCGGTTAGTAAACAAAGCTTATTTTGGCCCATTGTGGGCCCACTAATGTGTCTATAAAAAAATCCCTCGGTATAGTTGTTCAATACATTAAATTCTAATTTTTGGCGGAGTTTGAAATTTATAGGTTAATATTATAGGGAGTTACGGGGTGTGATGTGTGCGTGCCTCTTGTTAGTACTTCTGTCCCTTTTTCAGTCATTATTCGCTCTTTAACAAAGAAAAATATTTCTTTTCACATATAGAACGCTTCATTCGCTTCATAATATTGAGAAGAAGTTAAAAAAAAAATGTAAATTGAAATAAATAAATAAAAAAAAATTATCCGAAATTTATCCGTTTATTAGCTATTATTCGCTATTTCCCAAAAAAAAATAGTTTTTTTTTTATATACAAAACACTTGATTCACGTTAAAACATTAAAAAAATATATTAAAAAAAGAAAAAAATTTGGATGTCGACCGTCGCAGGGTATCGAACCCATGGCAACCGGGATGAGAAATCTATCTTTCTACACAGCTTTACCAACTGCGCCATGCTTCACATGCATACCCCGCGAATATTAGTTACGGGATGTGATGTGTGCGTGCCTCTTGATATGACTTCTGTCCCTTTTTCAGCCATTATTCGCTCTTTAACAAGGAAAAATATTTCTTTTCACATATAGAACGCTTCATTCGCTTCAAAATATTGAGAAGAAGTTAAAAAATAATATAAATAAAAATAAATAAATTTTAAAAAAATATCCGAAATTTATCCGTTTATTAGCTATTATACGCAATTTCCCAAAGAAAAAATAGTTTTTTTTTATATACAAAACACTTGAATCACGTTAAAATATCAAAAAATATATTAAAAAAAATAATATATAAAAAAAATAATATATGAAAAAAAGAAAAGAATTTGGATGTCGACCGTCGCAGGGTTCCGAACCCATGGCAACCGGGACGAGAAATCTACCCTTGCTACACAGCTTTACCAACTGCGCCATGCTCCACATGCATACCCCGCGAATATTTAGCTTGAAACACCTCCTCCCGGTTAGTAAACAAAGCTTATTTTGGCCCATTGTGGGCCCACTAATGTGTCTATAAAAAAATCCCTCGGTATAGTTGTTCAATACATTAAATTCTAATTTTTGGCGGAGTTTGAAATTTATAGGTTAATATTATAGGGAGTTACGGGGTGTGATGTGTGCGTGCCTCTTGTTAGTACTTCTGTCCCTTGTTCAGCCATTATTCGCTCTTTAACAAAGAAAAATATTTCTTTTTACATATAGAACGCTTCATTCGCTTCATAATATTGAGAAGAAGATAAAAAAAAATGTAAATTGAAATAAATAAATAAAAAAAAATTATCCGAAATTTATCCGTTTATTAGATATTATTCGCTGTTTCCCAAAGAAAAAATAGATTTTTTTATATACAAAACACTTGATTCACGTTAAAATATCAAAAAATATATTTAAAAACATAATATATAAAAAAAAGAAAAAAATTTGGATGTCGACCGTCGCAGGGTTTCGAACCCATGGCAACCGAGACGAGAATTCTAACTTGCTACACAGCTTTACCAACTGCGCCATGCTTCACATGCATACCCCGCGAATATTTAGCTTAAAACACCTCCTCCCGGTAAGTAAACAAAACTTATTTTGGCCCATTGTGGGCCCACTAATGTGTCTATAAAAAAATCCCTCGGTATAGTTGTTCAATACATTAAATTCTAATTTTTGGCGGAGTTTGAAATTTATAGGTTAATATTATAGGGAGTTACGGGGTGTGATGTGTGCGTGCCTCTTGATATGATTTCTGTCCCTCTTTCAGCCATTATTCGCTCTTTAACAAAGAAAAATATTTCATTTCACATATAGAACGCTTCATTCGCTTCATAATATTGAGAAGAAGTTAAAAAAATAATATAAATTAAAATAAATAAATAAAAGATAATTATCCGAAATTTATCCGTTTATTAGATATTATTCGCTGTTTCCCAATAAAAAAATAGTTTTTTTTTACATACAAAACACTTGATTCACGTTACAATATCAAAAAATATATTTAAAAACATAATATATAAAAAAAAAGAAAAAAATTTGAATGTCGACCGTCGCAGGGTTTCGAACCCATGGCAACCGGGACGAGAAATCTAGCTTGCTACACAGCTTTTCCAACTGCGCCATGCTTCACATGCATTCCCCGCGAATATTCAGCTTAAAACACCTCCTCCCGATTAGTAAACAAAACTTATTTTGGCCCATTGTGGGCCCACTAATGTGTCTATAAAAAAATCCCTCGGTATAGTTGTTCAATACATTAAATTTTAATTTTTGGCGGAGTTTGAAATTTATAGGTTAATATTATAGGGAGTTACGGGGTGAGATGTGTGCGTGTCTCTTGATAGTACTTCTGTCACTTATTCAGCCATTATTCGCTCTTTAACAAAGAAAAATATTTCGTTTCACATATAGAACGCTTCATTCGCTTCATAATATTTAGAAGAAGTTAAAAAAATAATATAAATTAAAATAAATAAATAAAAAAAAATTATCCGAAATTTATCTGTTTATTAGCTATTATTCGCTGTTTCCTAAAGAAAAAATAGTTTTTTTTTATATACAAAACACTTGAATCACGTTAAAATATCAAAAAATATATTAAAAAAAATAATATATAAAAAAAAATAATATATAAAAAAAAGAGAAAAATTTGGATATCGACCGTCGCAGGGTTTCGAACCCATGGCAACCAGGACGAGAAATCTAACTTGCTACACAGCTTTACCATCTGCGCCATGCTTCACATGCATAACCCGCGAATATTTAGCTTGAAACACCTCCTCCCGGTTAGTAAACAAAGCTTATTTTGGCCCATTGTGGGCCCACTAATGTGTCTATAAAAAAATCCCTCGGTATAGTTGTTCAATACATTAAATTCTAATTTTTGGCGGAGTTTGAAATTTATAGGTTAATATTATAGGGAGTTACGGGGTGTGATGTGTGCGTGCCTCTTGTTAGTACTTCTGTCCCTTTTTCAGTCATTATTCGCTCTTTAACAAAGAAAAATATTTCTTTTCACATATAGAACGCTTCATTCGCTTCATAATATTGAGAAGAAGTTAAAAAAAAAAATGTAAATTGAAATAAATAAATAAAAAAAAATTATCCGAAATTTATCCGTTTATTAGCTATTATTCGTTATTTCCCAAAAAAAAATAGTTTTTTTTTTATATACAAAACACTTGATTCACGTTAAAACATTAAAAAAATATATTAAAAAAAGAAAAAAATTTGGATGTCGACCGTCGCAGGGTATCGAACCCATGGCAACCGGGATGAGAAATCTATCTTTCTACACAGCTTTACCAACTGCGCCATGCTTCACATGCATACCCCGCGAATATTAGTTACGGGATGTGATGTGTGCGTGCCTCTTGATATGACTTCTGTCCCTTTTTCAGCCATTATTCGCTCTTTAACAAGGAAAAATATTTCTTTTCACATATAGAACGCTTCATTCGCTTCAAAATATTGAGAAGAAGTTAAAAAATAATATAAATAAAAATAAATAAATTTTAAAAAAATATCCGAAATTTATCCGTTTATTAGCTATTATACGCAATTTCCCAAAGAAAAAATAGTTTTTTTTTATATACAAAACACTTGAATCACGTTAAAATATCAAAAAATATATTAAAAAAAATAATATATAAAAAAAATAATATATGAAAAAAAGAAAAGAATTTGGATGTCGACCGTCGCAGGGTTCCGAACCCATGGCAACCGGGACGAGAAATCTACCCTTGCTACACAGCTTTACCAACTGCGCCATGCTTCACATGCATACCCCGCGAATATTTAGCTTGAAACACCTCCTCCCGGTTAGTAAACAAAGCTTATTTTGGCCCATTGTGGGCCCACTAATGTGTCTATAAAAAAATCCCTCGGTATAGTTGTTCAATACATTAAATTCTAATTTTTGGCGGAGTTTGAAATTTATAGGTTAATATTATAGGGAGTTACGGGGTGTGATGTGTGCGTGCCTCTTGTTAGTACTTCTGTCCCTTGTTCAGCCATTATTCGCTCTTTAACAAAGAAAAATATTTCTTTTTACATATAGAACGCTTCATTCGCTTCATAATATTGAGAAGAAGATAAAAAAAAAATGTAAATTGAAATAAATAAATAAAAAAAAATTATCCGAAATTTATCCGTTTATTAGATATTATTCGCTGTTTCCCAAAGAAAAAATAGTTTTTTTTATATACAAAACACTTGATTCACGTTAAAATATCAAAAAATATATTTAAAAACATAATATATAAAAAAAAGAAAAAAATTTGGATGTCGACCGTCGCAGGGTTTCGAACCCATGGCAACCGAGACGAGAATTCTAACTTGCTACACAGCTTTACCAACTGCGCCATGCTTCACATGCATACCCCGCGAATATTTAGCTTAAAACACCTCCTCCCGGTAAGTAAACAAAACTTATTTTGGCCCATTGTGGGCCCACTAATGTGTCTATAAAAAAATCCCTCGGTATAGTTGTTCAATACATTAAATTCTAATTTTTGGCGGAGTTTGAAATTTATAGGTTAATATTATAGGGAGTTACGGGGTGTGATGTGTGCGTGCCTCTTGATATGATTTCTGTCCCTCTTTCAGCCATTATTCGCTCTTTAACAAAGAAAAATATTTCATTTCACATATAGAACGCTTCATTCGCTTCATAATATTGAGAAGAAGTTAAAAAAATAATATAAATTAAAATAAATAAATAAAAGATAATTATCCGAAATTTATCCGTTTATTAGATATTATTCGCTGTTTCCCAATAAAAAAATAGTTTTTTTTTACATACAAAACACTTGATTCACGTTACAATATCAAAAAATATATTTAAAAACATAATATATAAAAAAAAAGAAAAAAATTTGAATGTCGACCGTCGCAGGGTTTCGAACCCATGGCAACCGGGACGAGAAATCTAGCTTGCTACACAGCTTTTCCAACTGCGCCATGCTTCACATGCATTCCCCGCGAATATTCAGCTTAAAACACCTCCTCCCGATTAGTAAACAAAACTTATTTTGGCCCATTGTGGGCCCACTAATGTGTCTATAAAAAAATCCCTCGGTATAGTTGTTCAATACATTAAATTTTAATTTTTGGCGGAGTTTGAAATTTATAGGTTAATATTATAGGGAGTTACGGGGTGAGATGTGTGCGTGTCTCTTGATAGTACTTCTGTCACTTTTTCAGCCATTATTCGCTCTTTAACAAAGAAAAATATTTCGTTTCACATATAGAACGCTTCATTCGCTTCATAATATTTAGAAGAAGTTAAAAAAATAATATAAATTAAAATAAATAAATAAAAAAAAATTATCCGAAATTTATCTGTTTATTAGCTATTATTCGCTGTTTCCTAAAGAAAAAATAGTTTTTTTTTATATACAAAACACTTGAATCACGTTAAAATATCAAAAAATATATTAAAAAAAATAATATATAAAAAAAAATAATATATAAAAAAAAGAGAAAAATTTGGATATCGACCGTCGCAGGGTTTCGAACCCATGGCAACCAGGACGAGAAATCTAACTTGCTACACAGCTTTACCATCTGCGCCATGCTTCACATGCATAACCCGCGAATATTTAGCTTGAAACACCTCCTCCCGGTTAGTAAACAAAGCTTATTTTGGCCCATTGTGGGCCCACTAATGTGTCTATAAAAAAATCCCTCGGTATAGTTGTTCAATACATTAAATTCTAATTTTTGGCGGAGTTTGAAATTTATAGGTTAATATTATAGGGAGTTACGGGGTGTGATGTGTGCGTGCCTCTTGTTAGTACTTCTGTCCCTTTTTCAGTCATTATTCGCTCTTTAACAAAGAAAAATATTTCTTTTCACATATAGAACGCTTCATTCGCTTCATAATATTGAGAAGAAGTTAAAAAAAAAAATGTAAATTGAAATAAATAAATAAAAAAAAATTATCCGAAATTTATCCGTTTATTAGCTATTATTCGTTATTTCCCAAAAAAAAATAGTTTTTTTTTTATATACAAAACACTTGATTCACGTTAAAACATTAAAAAAATATATTAAAAAAAGAAAAAAATTTGGATGTCGACCGTCGCAGGGTATCGAACCCATGGCAACCGGGATGAGAAATCTATCTTTCTACACAGCTTTACCAACTGCGCCATGCTTCACATGCATACCCCGCGAATATTAGTTACGGGATGTGATGTGTGCGTGCCTCTTGATATGACTTCTGTCCCTTTTTCAGCCATTATTCGCTCTTTAACAAGGAAAAATATTTCTTTTCACATATAGAACGCTTCATTCGCTTCAAAATATTGAGAAGAAGTTAAAAAATAATATAAATAAAAATAAATAAATTTTAAAAAAATATCCGAAATTTATCCGTTTATTAGCTATTATACGCAATTTCCCAAAGAAAAAATAGTTTTTTTTTATATACAAAACACTTGAATCACGTTAAAATATCAAAAAATATATTAAAAAAAATAATATATAAAAAAAATAATATATGAAAAAAAGAAAAGAATTTGGATGTCGACCGTCGCAGGGTTCCGAACCCATGGCAACCGGGACGAGAAATCTACCCTTGCTACACAGCTTTACCAACTGCGCCATGCTTCACATGCATACCCCGCGAATATTTAGCTTGAAACACCTCCTCCCGGTTAGTAAACAAAGCTTATTTTGGCCCATTGTGGGCCCACTAATGTGTCTATAAAAAAATCCCTCGGTATAGTTGTTCAATACATTAAATTCTAATTTTTGGCGGAGTTTGAAATTTATAGGTTAATATTATAGGGAGTTACGGGGTGTGATGTGTGCGTGCCTCTTGTTAGTACTTCTGTCCCTTGTTCAGCCATTATTCGCTCTTTAACAAAGAAAAATATTTCTTTTTACATATAGAACGCTTCATTCGCTTCATAATATTGAGAAGAAGATAAAAAAAAAATGTAAATTGAAATAAATAAATAAAAAAAAATTATCCGAAATTTATCCGTTTATTAGATATTATTCGCTGTTTCCCAAAGAAAAAATAGTTTTTTTTATATACAAAACACTTGATTCACGTTAAAATATCAAAAAATATATTTAAAAACATAATATATAAAAAAAAGAAAAAAATTTGGATGTCGACCGTCGCAGGGTTTCGAACCCATGGCAACCGAGACGAGAATTCTAACTTGCTACACAGCTTTACCAACTGCGCCATGCTTCACATGCATACCCCGCGAATATTTAGCTTAAAACACCTCCTCCCGGTAAGTAAACAAAACTTATTTTGGCCCATTGTGGGCCCACTAATGTGTCTATAAAAAAATCCCTCGGTATAGTTGTTCAATACATTAAATTCTAATTTTTGGCGGAGTTTGAAATTTATAGGTTAATATTATAGGGAGTTACGGGGTGTGATGTGTGCGTGCCTCTTGATATGATTTCTGTCCCTCTTTCAGCCATTATTCGCTCTTTAACAAAGAAAAATATTTCATTTCACATATAGAACGCTTCATTCGCTTCATAATATTGAGAAGAAGTTAAAAAAATAATATAAATTAAAATAAATAAATAAAAGATAATTATCCGAAATTTATCCGTTTATTAGATATTATTCGCTGTTTCCCAATAAAAAAATAGTTTTTTTTTACATACAAAACACTTGATTCACGTTACAATATCAAAAAATATATTTAAAAACATAATATATAAAAAAAAAGAAAAAAATTTGAATGTCGACCGTCGCAGGGTTTCGAACCCATGGCAACCGGGACGAGAAATCTAGCTTGCTACACAGCTTTTCCAACTGCGCCATGCTTCACATGCATTCCCCGCGAATATTCAGCTTAAAACACCTCCTCCCGATTAGTAAACAAAACTTATTTTGGCCCATTGTGGGCCCACTAATGTGTCTATAAAAAAATCCCTCGGTATAGTTGTTCAATACATTAAATTTTAATTTTTGGCGGATTTTGAAATTTATAGGTTAATATTATAGGGAGTTACGGGGTGAGATGTGTGCGTGTCTCTTGATAGTACTTCTGTCACTTTTTCAGCCATTATTCGCTCTTTAACAAAGAAAAATATTTCGTTTCACATATAGAACGCTTCATTCGCTTCATAATATTTAGAAGAAGTTAAAAAAATAATATAAATTAAAATAAATAAATAAAAAAAAATTATCCGAAATTTATCTGTTTATTAGCTATTATTCGCTGTTTCCCAAAGAAAAAATAGTTTTTTTATATACAAAACACTTGATTCACGTTAAAATATCAAAAAATATATTTAAAAAAATAATATATAAAAAAAAAAAAAATTTGAATGTCGACCGTCGCAGGGTTTCGAACCCATGGCAACCGAGACGAGAAATCTAACTTGCTACACAGCTTTTCCAACTGCGCCATGCTTCACACGCATTCTCCGCGAATATTCAGCTTTAAACACCTCCTCCCGGTTAGTAAACAAAACTTATTTTGGCCCATTGTGGGCCCACTAATGTGTCCATAAAAAAATCCATCGGTATAGTTGTTCAATACATTAAATTCTAATTTTTGGCGGAGTTTGAAATTTATAGGTTAATATTATAGGGAGTTACGGGGTGTGATGTGTGCGTGCCTCTTGATAGTACTTCTGTCCCTTTTTCAGCCATTATTCGCTCTTTAACAAAGAAAAATCTTTCTTTTCACATATAGAACGCTTCATTCGCTTCATAATATTGAGAAGAAGTTAAAAAAATAATATAAATTAAAATAAATAAATAAAAAAAAATCATCTGAAATTTATCCGTTTATTAGATATTATTCGCTGTTTCCCAAAGAAAAAATAGTTTTTTTTACATACAAAACACTTGATTCACGTTAAAATATCAAAAAATATATTTAAAAACATAATATATAAAAAAAAAGAAAAAAATTTGGATGTCGACCGTCGCAGGGTTTCGAACCCATGGCAAACGGGACGAGAAATCTAACTTGCTACACAGCTTTTCCAACTGCGCCATGCTTCACATGCATTCCCCGCGAATATTCAGCTTAAAACACCTCCTTCCGGTTAGTAAACAAAACTTATTTTGGCCCATTGTGGGCCCACTAATGTGTCTATAAAAAAATCCCTCGGTATAGTTGTTCAATACATTAAATTCTAATTTTTGGCGGAGTTTGAAATTTATAGGTTAATATTATAGGGAGTTACGGGGTGTGATGTGTGCGTGCCTCTTGATAGTACTTCTGTCCCTTTTTCAGCCATTATTCGCTCTTTAACAAAGAAAAATCTTTCTTTTCAAATATAGAACGCTTCATTCGCTTCATAATATTGAGAAAAAGTTAAAAAAATAATATAAATTAAAATAAATAAATAAAAAAAAATTATCTGAAATTTATCGGTTTATTAGCTATTATTCGCTGTTTCCCAAAGAAAAAATAGTTTTTTTATATACAAAACGCTTGATTCACGTTAAAATATCAAAAAATATATTTAAAAAAATAATATATAAAAAAAAGAAAAAAATTTGAATGTCGACCGTCGCAGGGTTTCGAACCCATGGCATCCGGGACGAGAAATCTAACTTGCTACACAGCTTTTCCAACTGCGCCATGCTTCACACGCATTCTCCGCGAATATTCAGCTTAAAACACCTCCTCCCGGTTAGTAAACAAAACTTATTTTGGCCCATTGTAGGCCCACTAATGTGTCTATAAAAAAATCCCTCGGTATAGTTGTTCAATACATTAAATTCTAATTTTTGGCGGAGTTTGAAATTTATAGGTTAATATTATAGGGAGTTACGGGGTGTGATGTGTGCGTGCCTCTTGATAGTACTTCTGTCCCTTTTTCAGCCATTATTCGCTCTTTAACAAAGAAAAATATTTCTTTTCACATATAGAACGCTTCATTCGCTTCATAATATTGAGAAGAAGTTAAAAAAATAATATAAATTAAAATAAATAAATAAAAAAAAATTATCCGAAATTTATCCGTTTATTAGATATTATTCGCTGTTTCCCAAAGAAAAAATAGTTTTTTTTATATACAAAACACTTGATTCACGTTAAAATATCAAAAAATATATTTAAAAACATAATATATAAAAAAAAAGAAAAAAATTTGGATGTCGACAGTCGCAGGGTTTCGAACCCATGGCAACCGGGACGAGAAATCTAACTTGCTACGCAGCTTTAATAACTGCGCCATGCTTCACATGCATACCCCGCGAATATTTAGCTTAAAACACCTCCTCCCGGTTAGTAAACAAAACTTATTTTGGCCCATTGTGGGCCCACTAATGTGTCTATAAAAAAATCCCTCGGTATAGTTGTTCAATACATTAAATTCTAATGTTTGGCGGAGTTTGAAATTTATAGGTTAATATTATAGGGAGTTACGGGGTGTGATGTGTGCGTGCCTCTTGATAGTACTTCTGTCCCTTTTTCAGCCATTATTCGCTCTTTAACAAAGAAAAATATTTCGTTTCACATATAGAACGCTTCATTCGATTCATAATATTGAGAAGAAGTTAAAAAAATAATATAAATTAAAATAAATAAATAAAAAAAAATTATCCGAAATTTATCCGTTTATTAGATATTATTCGCTGTTTCCCAAAGAAAAAATTGTTTTTTTTACATACAAAACACTTGATTCACGTTAAAATATCAAAAAATATATTTAAAAACATAATATATAAAAAAAAGAAAAAAATTTGGATGTCGACCGTCGCAGGGTTTGGAACCCATGGCAACCGGGACGAGAAATCTAACTTGCTACACAGCTTTTCCAACTGCGCCATGCTTCACATGCATTCCCCGCGAATATTCAGCTTAAAACACCTCCTCCCGGTTAGTAAACAAAACTTATTTTGGCCCATTGTGGGCCCACTAATGTGTCTATAAAAAAATCCCTCGGTATAGTTGTTCAATACATTAAATTCTAATTTTTGGCGGAGTTTGAAATTTATAGGTTAATATTATAGGGAGTTACGGGGTGAGATGTGTGCGTGCCTCTTGATAGTACTTCTGTCCCTTTTTCAGCCATTATTCGCTCTTTAACAAAGAAAAATATTTCGTTTCACATATAGAACGCTTCATTCGCTTCATAATATTTAGAAGAAGTTAAAAAAATAATATAAATTAAAATAAATAAATAAAAAAAAATTATCCGAAATTTATCCGTTTATTAGCTATTATTCGCTGTTTCCCAAAGAAAAAATAGTTTTTTTAGATACAAAACACTTGATTCACGTTAAAATATCAAAAAATATATTTAAAAAAATAATATATAAAAAAAAGAAAAAAATTTGAATGTCGACCGCCGCAGGGTTTCGAACCCATGGCAACCGAGACGAGAAATCTACTTGCTACACAGCTTTTCCAACTGCGCCATGCTTCACACGCAGTCACCGCGAATATTCAGCTTTAAACACCTCCTCCCGGTTAGTAAACAAAACTTATTTTGGCCCATTGTGGGCCCACTAATGTGTCTATAAAAAAATCCCTCGGTATAGTTGTTCAATACATTAAATTCTAATTTTTGGCGGAGTTTGAAATTTATAGGTTAATATTATAGGGAGTTACGGGGTGAGATGTGTGCGTGCCTCTTGAGAGTACTTCTGTCCCTTTTTCAGCCATTATTCGCTCTTTAACAAAGAAAAATATTTCGTTTCACATATAGAACGCTTCATTCGCTTCATAATATTTAGAAGAAGTTAAAAAAATAATATAAATTAAAATAAATAAATAAAAAAAAATTATCCGAAATTTATCCGTTTATTAGCTATTATTCGCTGTTTCCCAAAGAAAAAATAGTTTTTTTAGATACAAAACACTTGATTCACGTTAAAATATCAAAAAATATATTTAAAAAAATAATATATAAAAAAAAGAAAAAAATTTGAATGTCGACCGTCGCAGGGTTTCGAACCCATGGCAACCGAGACGAGAAATCTAACTTGCTACACAGCTTTTCCAACTGCGCCATGCTTCACACGCAGTCACCGCGAATATTCAGCTTTAAACACCTCCTCCCGGTTAGTAAACAAAACTTATTTTGGCCCATTGTGGGCCCACTAATGTGTCCATAAAAAAATCCATCGGTATAGTTGTTCAATACATTAAATTCTAATTTTTGGCGGAGTTTGAAATTTATAGGTTAATATTATAGGGAGTTACGGGGTGTGATGTGTGCGTGCCTCTTGATAGTACTTCTGTCCCTTTTTCAGCCATTATTCGCTCTTTAACAAAGAAAAATCTTTCTTTTCACATATAGAACGCTTCATTCGCTTCATAATATTGAGAAGAAGTTAAAAAAATAATATAAATTAAAATAAATAAATAAAAAAAAATTATCTGAAATTTATCGGTTTATTAGCTATTATTCGCTGTTTCCCAAAGAAAAAATAGTTTTTTTATATACAAAACACTTGATTCACGTTAAAATATCAACAAATATATTTAAAAAAATAATATATAAAAAAAAGAAAAAAATTTGAATGTCGACCGTCGCAGGGTTTCGAACCCATGGCATCAGGGACGAGAAATCTAACTTGCTACACAGCTTTTCCAACTGCGCCATGCTTCACACGCATTCTCCGCGAATATTCAGCTTAAAACACCTCCTCCCGGTTAGTAAACAAAACTTATTTTGGCCCATTGTGGGCCCACTAATATGTCTATAAAAAAATCCCTCGGTATAGTTGTTCAATACATTAAATTCTAATTTTTGGCGGAGTTTGAAATTTATAGGTTAATATTATAGGGAGTTACGGGGTGTGATGTGTGCGTGCCTCTTGATATGATTTCTGTCCCTTTTTCAGCCATTATTCGCTCTTTAACAAAGAAAAATATTTCTTTTCACATATAGAACGCTTCATTCGATTCATAATATTGAGAAGAAGTTAAAAAAATAATATAAATTAAAATAAATAAATAAAAAAAAATTATCCGAAATTTATCCGTTTATTAGATATTATTCGCTGTTTCCCAAAGAAAAAATTGTTTTTTTTACATACAAAACACTTGATTCACGTTAAAATATCAAAAAATATATTTAAAAACATAATATATAAAAAAAAGAAAAAAATTTGGATGTCGACCGTCGCAGGGTTTGGAACCCATGGCAACCGGGACGAGAAATCTAACTTGCTACACAGCTTTTCCAACTGCGCCATGCTTCACATGCATTCCCCGCGAATATTCAGCTTAAAACACCTCCTCCCGGTTAGTAAACAAAACTTATTTTGGCCCATTGTGGGCCCACTAATGTGTCTATAAAAAAATCCCTCGGTATAGTTGTTCAATACATTAAATTCTAATTTTTGGCGGAGTTTGAAATTTATAGGTTAATATTATAGGGAGTTACGGGGTGAGATGTGTGCGTGCCTCTTGATAGTACTTCTGTCCCTTTTTCAGCCATTATTCGCTCTTTAACAAAGAAAAATATTTCGTTTCACATATAGAACGCTTCATTCGCTTCATAATATTTAGAAGAAGTTAAAAAAATAATATAAATTAAAATAAATGAATAAAAAAAAATTATCCGAAATTTATCCGTTTATTAGCTATTATTCGCTGTTTCCCAAAGAAAAAATAGTTTTTTTAGATACAAAACACTTGATTCACGTTAAAATATCAAAAAATATATTTAAAAAAATAATATATAAAAAAAAGAAAAAAATTTGAATGTCGACCGTTGCAGGGTTTCGAACCCATGGCAACCGAGACGAGAAATCTAACTTGCTACACAGCTTTTCCAACTGCGCCATGCTTCACACGCAGTCACCGCGAATATTCAGCTTTAAACACCTCCTCCCGGTTAGTAAACAAAACTTATTTTGGCCCATTGTGGGCCCACTAATGTGTCCATAAAAAAATCCATCGGTATAGTTGTTCAATACATTAAATTCTAATTTTTGGCGGAGTTTGAAATTTATAGGTTAATATTATAGGGAGTTACGGGGTGTGATGTGTGCGTGCCTCTTGATAGTACTTCTGTCCCTTTTTCAGCCATTATTCGCTCTTTAACAAAGAAAAATCTTTCTTTTCACATATAGAACGCTTCATTCGCTTCATAATATTGAGAAGAAGTTAAAAAAATAATATAAATTAAAATAAATAAATAAAAAAGAATTATCTGAAATTTATCGGTTTATTAGCTATTATTCGCTGTTTCCCAAAGAAAAAATAGTTTTTTTATATACAAAACACTTGATTCACGTTAAAATATCAAAAAATATATTTAAAAACATAATATATAAAAAAAAAGAAAAAAATTTGGATGTCGACCGTTGCAGTGTTTCGAACCCATGGCAACCGGGACGAGAAATCTAACTTGCTACACAGCTTTTCCAACTGCGCCATGGTTCACACGCATTCTCCGCGAATATTCAGCTTAAAACACCTCCTCCCGGTTAGTAAACAAAACTTATTTTGGCCCATTGTAGGCCCACTAATGTGTCTATAAAAAAATCCCTCGGTATAGTTGTTCAATACATTAAATTCTAATTTTTGGCGGAGTTTGAAATTTATAGGTTAATATTATAGGGAGTTACGGGGTGTGATGTGTGCGTGCCTCTTGATAGTACTTCTGTCCCTTTTTCAGCCATTATTCGCTCTTTAACAAAGAAAAATATTTCTTTTCACATATAGAACTCTTCATTCGCTTCATAATATTGAGAAGAAGTTAAAAAAATAATATAAATTAAAATAAATAAATAAAAAAATATTATCCGAAATTTATCCGTTTATTAGATATTATTCGCTGTTTCCCAAAGAAAAAATAGTTTTTTTTATATACAAAACACTTGATTCACGTTAAAATATCAAAAAATATATTTAAAAACATAATATATAAAAAAAAAGAAAAAAATTTGGATGTCGACAGTCGCAGGGTTTCGAACCCATGGCAACCGGGACGAGAAATCTAACTTGCTACACAGCTTTAATAACTGCGCAATGCTTCACATGCATACCCCGCGAATATTTAGCTTAAAACACCTCCTCCCGGTTAGTAAACAAAACTTATTTTGGCCCATTGTAGGCCCACTAATGTGTCTATAAAAAAATCCCTCGGTATAGTTGTTCAATACATTAAATTCTAATGTTTGGCGGAGTTTGAAATTTATAGGTTAATATTATAGGGAGTTACGGGGTGTGATGTGTGCGTGCCTCTTGATAGTACTTCTGTCCCTTTTTCAGCCATTATTCGCTCTTTAACAAAGAAAAATATTTCGTTTCACATATAGAACGCTTCATTCGCTTCATAATATTGAGAAGAAGTTAAAAAAATAATATAAATTAAAATAAATAAATAAAAAAAAACTATCCGAAATTTATCCGTTTATTAGATATTATTCGCTGTTTCCCAAAGAAAAAATAGTTTTTTTTACATACAAAACACTTGATTCACGTTAAAATATCAAAAAATATATTTAAAAACATAATATGTAAAAAAAAGAAAAAAATTTGGATGTCGACCGTCGCAGGGTTTCGAACCCATGGCAACCGGGACGAGAAATCTTACTTGCTACACAGCTTTTCCAACTGCGCCATGCTTCACATGCATTTCCCGCGAATATTCAGCATAAAACACCTCCTCCCGGTTAGTAAACAAAACTTATTTTGGCCCATTGTGGGCCCACTAATGTGTCTATAAAAAAATCCCTCGGTATAGTTGTTCAATACATTAAATTCTAATGTTTGGCGGAGTTTGAAATTTATAGGTTAATATTATAGGGAGTTACGGGGTGTGATGTGTGCGTGCCTCTTGATAGTACTTCTGTCCCTTTTTCAGCCATTATTCGCTCTTTAACAAAGAAAAATATTTCGTTTCACATATAGAACGCTTCATTCGCTTCATAATATTGAGAAGAAGTTAAAAAAATAATATAAATTAAAATAAATAAATAAAAAAAAATTATCCGAAATTTATCCGTTTATTAGATATTATTCGCTGTTTCCCAAAGAAAAAATAGTTTTTTTTACATACAAAACACTTGATTCACGTTAAAATATCAAAAAATATATTTAAAAACATAATATATAAAAAAAAAGAAAAAAATTTGGATGTCGACAGTCGCAGGGTTTCGAACCCATGGCAACCGGGACGAGAAATCTAACTTGCTACACAGCTTTAATAACTGCGCAATGCTTCACATGCATACCCCGCGAATATTTAGCTTAAAACACCTCCTCCCGGTTAGTAAACAAAACTTATTTTGGCCCATTGTAGGCCCACTAATGTGTCTATAAAAAAATCCCTCGGTATAGTTGTTCAATACATTAAATTCTAATGTTTGGCGGAGTTTGAAATTTATAGGTTAATATTATAGGGAGTTACGGGGTGTGATGTGTGCGTGCCTCTTGATAGTACTTCTGTCCCTTTTTCAGCCATTATTCGCTCTTTAACAAAGAAAAATATTTCGTTTCACATATAGAACGCTTCATTCGCTTCATAATATTGAGAAGAAGTTAAAAAAATAATATAAATTAAAATAAATAAATAAAAAAAAATTATCCGAAATTTATCCGTTTATTAGATATTATTCGCTGTTTCCCAAAGAAAAAATAGTTTTTTTTACATACAAAACACTTGATTCACGTTAAAATATCAAAAAATATATTTAAAAACATAATATGTAAAAAAAAGAAAAAAATTTGGATGTCGACCGTCGCAGGGTTTCGAACCCATGGCAACCGGGACGAGAAATCTAACTTGCTACACAGCTTTTCCAACTGCGCCATGCTTCACATGCCTTCCCCGCGAATATTCAGCTTAAAACACCTCCTCCCGGTTAGTAAACAAAACTTATTTTGGCCCATTGTGGGCCCACTAATGTGTCTATAAAAAAATCCCTCGGTATAGTTGTTCAATACATTAAATTCTAATGTTTGGCGGAGTTTGAAATTTATAGGTTAATATTATAGGGAGTTACGGGGTGTGATGTGTGCGTGCCTCTTGATAGTACTTCTGTCCCTTTTTCAGCCATTATTCGCTCTTTAACAAAGAAAAATATTTCGTTTCACATATAGAACGCTTCATTCGCTTCATAATATTGAGAAGAAGTTAAAAAAATAATATAAATTAAAATAAATAAATAAAAAAAAATTATCCGAAATTTATCCGTTTATTAGATATTATTCGCTGTTTCCCAAAGAAAAAATAGTTTTTTTTACATACAAAACACTTGATTCACGTTAAAATATCAAAAAATATATTTAAAAACATAATATGTAAAAAAAAGAAAAAAATTTGGATGTCGACCGTCGCAGGGTTTCGAACCCATGGCAACCGGGACGAGAAATTTAACTTGCTACACAGCTTTTCCAACTGCGCCATGCTTCACATGCATTCCCCGCGTATATTCAGCTTAAAACACCTCCTCCCGGTTAGTAAACAAAACTTATTTTGGCCCATTGTGGGCCCACTAATGTGTCTATAAAAAAATCCCTCGGTATAGTTGTTCAATACATTAAATTCTAATTTTTGGCGGAGTTTGAAATTTATAGGTTAATATTATAGGGAGTTACGGGGTGAGATGTGTGCGTGCCTCTTGATAGTACTTCTGTCCCTTTTTCAGCCATTATTCGCTCTTTAACAAAGAAAAATATTTCGTTTCACATATAGAACGCTTCATTCGCTTCATAATATTTAGAAGAAGTTAAAAAAATAATATAAATTAAAATAAATAAATAAAAAAAAATTATCCGAAATTTATCCGTTTATTAGCTATTATTCGCTGTTTCCCAAAGAAAAAATAGTTTTTTTATATACAAAACACTTGATTCACGTTAAAATATCAAAACATATATATTTAAAAAAATAATATATAAAAAAAAGAAAAAAATTTGAATGTCGACCGTCGCAGGGTTTCGAACCCATGGCAACCGAGACGAGAATTCTAACTTGCTACACAGCTTTTCCAACTGCGCCATGCTTCACACGCAGTCACCGCGAATATTCAGCTTTAAACACCTCCTCCCGGTTAGTAAACAAAACTTATTTTGGCCCATTGTGGGCCCACTAATGTGTCCATAAAAAAATCCATCGGTATAGTTGTTCAATACATTAAATTCTCATTTTTGGCGGAGTTTGAAATTTATAGGTTAATATTATAGGGAGTTACGGGGTGAGATGTGTGCGTGCCTCTTGATAGTACTTCTGTCCCTTTTTCAGCCATTATTCGCTCTTTAACAAAGAAAAATATTTCTTTTCACATATAGAACGCTTCATTCGCTTCATAATATTGAGAAGAAGTTAAAAAAATAATATAAATTAAAATAAATAAATAAAAAAAAATTATCCGAAATTTATCCGTTTATTAGATATTATTCGCTGTTTCCCAAAGAAAAAATAGTTTTTTTTATATACAAAACACTTGATTCACGTTAAAATATCAAAAAATATATTTAAAAACATAATATATAAAAAAAAAGAAAAAAATTTGGATGTCGACAGTCGCAGGGTTTCGAACCCATGGCAACCGGGACGAGAAATCGAACTTGCTACACAGCTTTAATAACTGCGCCATGCTTCACATGCATACCCCGCAAATATTTAGCTTAAAACACCTCCTCCCGGTTAGTAAACAAAACTTATTTTGGCCCATTGTGGGCCCACTAATGTGTCTATAAAAAAATCCCTCGGTATAGTTGTTCAATACATTAAATTCTAATGTTTGGCGGAGTTTGAAATTTATAGGTTAATATTATAGGGAGTTACGGGGTGTGATGTGTGCGTGCCTCTTGATAGTACTTCTGTCCCTTTTTCAGCCATTATTCGCTCTTTAACAAAGAAAAATATTTCGTTTCACATATAGAACGCATCATTCGCTTCATAATATTGAGAAGAAGTTATAAAAATAATATAAATTAAAATAAATAAATAAAAAATAATTATCCGAAATTTATCCGTTTATTAGATATTATTCGCTGTTTCCCAAAGAAAAAATAGTTTTTTTTACATACAAAACACTTGATTCACGTTAAAATATCAAAAAATATATTTAAAAACATAATGTATAAAAAAAAAAAGAAAAAAATTTGGATGTCGACCGTCGCAGGGTTTCGAACCCATGGCAACCGGGACGAGAAATCTTACTTGCTACACAGCTTTTCCAACTGCGCCATGCATCACATGCATTCCCCGCGAATATTCAGCTTAAAACACCTCCTCCCGGTTAGTAAACAAAACTTATTTTGGCCCATTGTGGGCCCACTAATGTGTCTATAAAAAAATCCCTCGGTATAGTTGTTCAATACATTAAATTCTAATTTTTGGCGGAGTTTGAAATTTATAGGTTGATATTATAGGGAGTTACGGGGTGAGATGTGTGCGTGCCTCTTGATAGTACTTCTGTCCCTTTTTCAGCCATTATTCGCTCTTTAACAAAGAAAAATATTTCGTTTCACATATAGAACGCTTCATTCGCTTCATAATATTTAGAAGAAGTTAAAAGAATAATATAAATTAAAATAAATAAATAAAAAAAAATTATCTGAAATTTATCCGTTTATTAGCTATTATTCGCTGTTTCCCAAAGAAAAAATAGTTTTTTTACATACAAAACACTAGATTCACGTTAAAATATCAAAAAATATATTTAAAAACATAATATATAAAAAAAAGAAAAAAATTTGGATGTCGACCGTCGCAGGGTTTCGAACCCATGGCAACCGGGACGAGAAATCTAACTTACTACACAGCTTTTCCAACTGCGCCATGCTTCACATGCATTCCCCGCGAATATTCAGCTTAAAACACCTCCTCCCGGTTAGTAAACAAAACTTATTTTGGCCCATTGTGGGCCCACTAATGTGTCTATAAAAAAATCCCTCGGTATAGTTGATCAATACATTAAATTCTAATTTTTGGCGGAGTTTGAAATTTATAGGTTAATATTATAGGGAGTTACGGGGTGAGATGTGTGCGTGCCTCTTGATAGTACTTCTGTCCCTTTTTCAGCCATTATTCGCTTTTTAACAAAGAAAAATCTTTCTTTTCACATATAGAACGCTTCATTCGCTTCATAATATTGAGAAGAAGTTGAAAAAATAATATAAATTAAAATAAATAAATAAAAAAAAATCATCTGAAATTTATCCGTTTATTAGATATTATTCGCTGTTTCCCAAAGAAAAAATAGTTTTTTTTACATACAAAACACTTGATTCACGTTAAAATATCAAAAAATATATTTAAAAACATAATATATAAAAAAAAAGAAAAAAATTTGGATGTCGACCGTCGCAGGGTTTCGAACCCATGGCAACCGGGACGAGAAATCTAACTTGCTACACAGCTTTTCCAACTGCGCCATGCTTCACATGCATTCCCCGCGAATATTCAGCTTAAAACACCTCCTCCCGGTTAGTAAACAAAACTTATTTTGGCCCATTGTGGGCCCACTAATGTGTCTATAAAAAAATCCCTCGGTATAGTTGTTCAATACATTAAATTCTAATTTTTGGCGGAGTTTGAAATTTATAGGTTAATATTATAGGGAGTTACGGGGTGTGATGTGTGCGTGCCTCTTGATAGTACTTCTGTCCCTTTTTCAGCCATTATTCGCTCTTTAACAAAGAAAAATCTTTCTTTTCAAATATAGAACGCTTCATTCGCTTCATAATATTGAGAAGAAGTTAAAAAAATAATATAAATTAAAATAAATAAATAAAAAAAAATTATCTGAAATTTATCGGTTTATTAGCTATTATTCGCTATTTCCCAAAGAAAAAATAGTTTTTTTATATACAAAATACTTGATTCACGTTAAAATATCAAAAAATATATTTAAAAAAATAATATATAAAAAAAAAAAAATTTGAATGTCGACCGTCGCAGGGTTTCGAACCCATGGCATCTGGGACGAGAAATCTAACTTGCTACACAGCTTTTCCAACTGCGCCATGCTTCACACGCATTCTCCGCGAATATTCAGCTTAAAACACCTCCTCCCGGTTAGTAAACAAAACTTATTTTGGCCCATTGTGGGCCCACTAATGTTTCTATAAAAAAATACCTCGGTATAGTTGTTCAATACATTAAATTCTAATTTTTGGCGGAGTTTGAAATTTATAGGTTAATATTATAGGGAGTTACGGGGTGTGATGTGTGCGTGCCTCTTGATAGTACTTCTGTCCCTTTTTCAGCCATTATTCGCTCTTTAACAAAGAAAAATATTTCTTTTCACATATAGAACGCTTCATTCGCTTCATAATATTGAGAAGAAGTTAAAAAAATAATATAAATTAAAATAAATAAATAAAAAAAAAATATCCGAAATTTATCCGTTTATTAGATATTATTCGCTGTTTCCCAAAGAAAAAATAGTTTTTTTTATATACAAAACACTTGATTCACGTTAAAATATCAAAAAATATATTTAAAAACATAATATATAAAAAAAAAGAAAAAAATTTGGATGTCGACAGTCGCAGGGTTTCGAACCCATGGCAACCGGGACGAGAAATCTAACTTGCTACACAGCTTTAATAACTGCGCCATGCTTCACATGCATACCCCGCGAATATTTAGCTTAAAACACCTCCTCCCGGTTAGTAAACAAAACTTATTTTGGCCCATTGTGGGCCCACTAATGTGTCTATAAAAAAATCCCTCGGTATAGTTGTTCAATACATTAAATTCTAATGTTTGGCGGAGTTTGAAATTTATAGGTTAATATTATAGGGAGTTACGGGGTGTGATGTGTGCGTGCCTCTTGATATGATTTCTGTCCCTTTTTCAGCCATTATTCGCTCTTTAACAAAGAAAAATATTTCTTTTCACATATAGAACGCTTCATTCGCTTCATAATATTGAGAAGAAGTTAAAAAAATAATATAAATTAAAATAAATAAATAAAAAATAATTATCCGAAATTTTTCCGTTTATTAGATATTATTCGCTGTTTCCCAAAGAAAAAATAGTTTTTTTTACATACAAAACACTTGATTCACGTTAAAATATCAAAAAATATATTTAAAAACATAATATGTAAAAAAAAGAAAAAAATTTGGATGTCGACCGTCGCAGGGTTTCGAACCCATGGCAACCGGGACGAGAAATCTAACTTGCTACACAGCTTTTCCAACTGCGCCATGCTTCACATGCATTTCCCGCGAATATTCAGCTTAAAACACCTCCTCCCGGTTAGTAAACAAAACTTATTTTGGCCCATTGTGGGCCCACTAATGTGTCTATAAAAAAATCCCTCGGTATAGTTGTTCAATACATTAAATTCTAATGTTTGGCGGAGTTTGAAATTTATAGGTTAATATTATAGGGAGTTACGGGGTGTGATGTGTGCGTGCCTCTTGATAGTACTTCTGTCCCTTTTTCAGCCATTATTCGCTCTTTAACAAAGAAAAATATTTCGTTTCACATATAGAACGCTTCATTCGCTTCATAATATTGAGAAGAAGTTAAAAAAATAATATAAATTAAAATAAATAAATAAAAAAAAATTATCCGATATTTATCCGTTTATTAGATATTATTCGCTGTTTCCCAAAGAAAAAATAGTTTTTTTTACATACAAAACACTTGATTCACGTTAAAATATCAAAAAATATATTTAAAAACATAATATATAAAAAAAAAGAAAAAAATTTGGATGTCGACAGTCGCAGGGTTTCGAACCCATGGCAACCGGGACGAGAAATCTAACTTGCTACACAGCTTTAATAACTGCGCAATGCTTCACATGCATACCCCGCGAATATTTAGCTTAAAACACCTCCTCCCGGTTAGTAAACAAAACTTATTTTGGCCCATTGTAGGCCCACTAATGTGTCTATAAAAAAATCCCTCGGTATAGTTGTTCAATACATTAAATTCTAATGTTTGGCGGAGTTTGAAATTTATAGGTTAATATTATAGGGAGTTACGGGGTGTGATGTGTGCGCGCCTCTTGATAGTACTTCTGTCCCTTTTTCAGCCATTATTCGCTCTTTAACAAAGAAAAATATTTCGTTTCACATATAGAACGCTTCATTCGCTTCATAATATTGAGAAGAAGTTAAAAAAATAATATAAATTAAAATAAATAAATAAAAAAAAATTATCCGAAATTTATCCGTTTATTAGATATTATTCGCTGTTTCCCAAAGAAAAAATAGTTTTTTTTACATACGAAACACTTGATTCACGTTAAAATATCAAAAAATATATTTAAAAACATAATATGTAAAAAAAAGAAAAAAATTTGGATGTCGACCGTCGCAGGGTTTCGAACCCATGGCAACCGGGACGAGAAATCTAACTTGCTACACAGCTTTTCCAACTGCGCCATGCTTCACATGCATTCCCCGCGAATATTCAGCTTAAAACACCTCCTCCCGGTTAGTAAACAAAACTTATTTTGGCCCATTGTGGGCCCACTAATGTGTCTATAAAAAAATCCCTCGGTATAGTTGTTCAATACATTAAATTCTAATGTTTGGCGGAGTTTGAAATTTATAGGTTAATATTATAGGGAGTTACGGGGTGTGATGTGTGCGTGCCTCTTGATAGTACTTCTGTCCCTTTTTCAGCCATTATTCGCTCTTTAACAAAGAAAAATATTTCGTTTCACATATAGAACGCTTCATTCGCTTCATAATATTGAGAAGAAGTTAAAAAAATAATATAAATTAAAATAAATAAATAAAAAAAAATTGTCCGAAATTTATCCGTTTATTAGATATTATTCGCTGTTTCCCAAAGAAAAAATAGTTTTTTTTACATACAAAACACTTGATTCACGTTAAAATATCAAAAAATATATTTAAAAACATAATATGTAAAAAAAAGAAAAAAATTTGGATGTCGACCGTCGCAGGGTTTCGAACCCATGGCAACCGGGACGAGAAATCTAACTTGCTACACAGCTTTTCCAACTGCGCCATGCTTCACATGCATTCCCCGCGAATATTCAGCTTAAAACACCTCCTCCCGGTTAGTAAACAAAACTTATTTTGGCCCATTGTGGGCCCACTAATGTGTCTATAAAAAAATCCCTCGGTATAGTTGTTCAATACATTAAATTCTAATTTTTGGCGGAGTTTGAAATTTATAGGTTAATATTATAGGGAGTTACGGGGTGAGATGTGTGCGTGCCTCTTGATAGTACTTCTGTCCCTTTTTCAGCCATTATTCGCTCTTTAACAAA
Organism: Parasteatoda tepidariorum; assembly: GCF_982258835.1. Classification (NCBI taxonomy): domain Eukaryota; kingdom Metazoa; phylum Arthropoda; class Arachnida; order Araneae; family Theridiidae; genus Parasteatoda; species Parasteatoda tepidariorum. The sequence goes on from NC_141761.1 coordinate 1,095,749, forward strand.
GAAAAATATTTCGTTTCACATATAGAACGCTTCATTCGCTTCATAATATTTAGAAGAAGTTAAAAAAATAATATAAATTAAAATAAATAAATAAAAAAAAATTATCCGAAATTTATCCGTTTATTAGCTATTATTCGCTGTTTCCCAAAGAAAAAATAGTTTTTTTATATACAAAACACTTGATTCACGTTAAAATATCAAAACATATATATTTAAAAAAATAATATATAAAAAAAAGAAAAAAATTTGAATGTCGACCGTCGCAGGGTTTCGAACCCATGGCAACCGAGACGAGAAATCTAACTTGCTACACAGCTTTTCCAACTGCGCCATGCTTCACACGCAGTCACCGCGAATATTCAGCTTTAAACACCTCCTCCCGGTTAGTAAACAAAACTTATTTTGGCCCATTGTGGGCCCACTAATGTGTCCATAAAAAAATCCATCGGTATAGTTGTTCAATACATTAAATTCTCATTTTTGGCGGAGTTTGAAATTTATAGGTTAATATTATAGGGAGTTACGGGGTGAGATGTGTGCGTGCCTCTTGATAGTACTTCTGTCCCTTTTTCAGCCATTATTCGCTCTTTAACAAAGAAAAATATTTCTTTTCACATATAGAACGCTTCATTCGCTTCATAATATTGAGAAGAAGTTAAAAAAATAATATAAATTAAAATAAATAAATAAAAAAAAATTATCCGAAGTTTATTAGATATTATTCGCTGTTTCCCAAAGAAAAAATAGTTTTTTTTATATACAAAACACTTGATTCACGTTAAAATATCAAAAAATATATTTAAAAACATAATATATAAAAAAAAAGAAAAAAATTTGGATGTCGACAGTCGCAGGGTTTCGAACCCATGGCAACCGGGACGAGAAATCGAACTTGCTACACAGCTTTAATAACTGCGCCATGCTTCACATGCATACCCCGCAAATATTTAGCTTAAAACACCTCCTCCCGGTTAGTAAACAAAACTTATTTTGGCCCATTGTGGGCCCACTAATGTGTCTATAAAAAAATCCCTCGGTATAGTTGTTCAATACATTAAATTCTAATGTTTGGCGGAGTTTGAAATTTATAGGTTAATATTATAGGGAGTTACGGGGTGTGATGTGTGCGTGCCTCTTGATAGTACTTCTGTCCCTTTTTCAGCCATTATTCGCTTTTTAACAAAGAAAAATATTTCGTTTCACATATAGAACGCATCATTCGCTTCATAATATTGAGAAGAAGTTATAAAAATAATATAAATTAAAATAAATAAATAAAAAATAATTATCCGAAATTTATCCGTTTATTAGATATTATTCGCTGTTTCCCAAAGAAAAAATAGTTTTTTTTACATACAAAACACTTGATTCACGTTAAAATATCAAAAAATATATTTAAAAACATAATGTATAAAAAAAAAAGAAAAAAATTTGGATGTCGACCGTCGCAGGGTTTCGAACCCATGGCAACCGGGACGAGAAATCTAACTTGCTACACAGCTTTTCCAACTGCGCCATGCATCACATGCATTCAGCTTAAAACACCTCCTCCCGGTTAGTAAACAAAACTTATTTTGGCCCATTGTGGGCCCACTAATGTGTCTATAAAAAAATCCCTCGGTATAGTTGTTCAATACATTAAATTCTAATTTTTGGCGGAGTTTGAAATTTATAGGTTGATATTATAGGGAGTTACGGGGTGAGATGTGTGCGTGCCTCTTGATAGTACTTCTGTCCCTTTTTCAGCCATTATTCGCTCTTTAACAAAGAAAAATATTTCGTTTCACATATAGAACGCTTCATTCGCTTCATAATATTTAGAAGAAGTTAAAAGAATAATATAAATTAAAATAAATAAATAAAAAAAAATTATCTGAAATTTATCCGTTTATTAGCTATTATTCGCTGTTTCCCAAAGAAAAAATAGTTTTTTTATATACAAAACACTTGATTCACGTTAAAATATCAAAAAATATATTTAAAAAAATAATATATAAAAAAAAGAAAAAAATTTGAATGTCGACCGTCGCAGGGTTTCGAACCCATGGACAGCGGGACGAGAAATCTAACTTGCTACACAGCTTTTCCAACTGCGCCATGCTTCACACGCATTCTCCGCGAATATTCAGCTTAAAACACCTCCTCCCGGTTAGTAAACAAAACTTATTTTGGCCCATTGTGGGCCCACTAATGTGTCGATAAAAAAATCCCTCGGTATAGTTGTTCAATACATTAAATTCTACTTTTTGGCGGAGTTTGAAATTTATAGGTTAATATTATAGGGAGTTACGGGGTGTGATGTGTGCGTGCCTCTTGATATGATTTCTGTCCCTTTTTCAGCCATTATTCGCTCTTTAACAAAGAAAAATATTTCTTTTCACATATAGAACGCTTCATTCGCTTCATAATATTGAGAAGAAGTTAAAAAAATAATATAAATTAAAATAAATAAATAAAAAAAAATTATAAGAAATTTATCCGTTTATTAGATATTATTCGCTGTTTCCCAAAGAAAAAATAGTTTTTTTACATACAAAACACTAGATTCACGTTAAAATATCAAAAAATATATTTAAAAACATAATATATAAAAAAAAGAAAAAAATTTGGATGTCGACCGTCGCAGGGTTTCGAACCCATGGCAACCGGGACGAGAAATCTAACTTACTACACAGCTTTTCCAACTGCGCCATGCTTCACATGCATTCCCCGCGAATATTCAGCTTAAAACACCTCCTCCCGGTTAGTAAACAAAACTTATTTTGGCCCATTGTGGGCCCACTAATGTGTCTATAAAAAAATCCCTTGGTATAGTTGATCAATACATTAAATTCTAATTTTTGGCGGAGTTTGAAATTTATAGGTTAATATTATAGTGAGTTACGGGGTGAGATGTGTGCGTGCCTCTTGATAGTACTTCTGTTCCCTTTTCAGCCATTATTCGCTCTTTAACAAAGAAAAATATTTCGTTTCACATATAGAACGCTTCATTCGCTTCATAATATTTAGAAGAAGTAAAAAAAATAATATAAATTAAAATAAATAAATAAAAAATAATTATCCGAAATTTATCCGTTTATTAGCTATTATTCGCTGTTTCCCAAAGAAAAAATAGTTTTTTTATATACAAAACACTTGATTCACGTTAAAATATCAAAAAATATATTTAACAAAATAATATATAAAAAAAAAGAAAAAAATTTGGATGTCGACCGTCGCAGGGTTTCGAACCCATGGCAACCGATACGAGAAATCTAACTTGCTACACAGCTTTTCCAACTGCGCCATGCTTCACACGCATTCTCTGCGAATATTCAGCTTTAAACACCTCCTCCCGGTTAGTAAACAAAACTTATTTTGGCCCATTGTGGGCCCACTAATGTGTCGATAAAAAAATCCCTCGGTATAGTTGTTCAATACATTAAATTCTACTTTTTGGCGGAGTTTGAAATTTATAGGTTAATATTATAGGGAGTTACGGGGTGTGATGTGTGCGTGCCTCTTGATATGATTTCTGTCCCTTTTTCAGCCATTATTCGCTCTTTAACAAAGAAAAATATTTCTTTTCACATATAGAACGCTTCATTCGCTTCATAATATTGAGAAGAAGTTAAAAAAATAATATAAATTAAAATAAATAAATAAAAAAAAATTATAAGAAATTTATCCGTTTATTAGATATTATTCGCTGTTTCCCAAAGAAAAAATAGTTTTTTTACATACAAAACACTAGATTCACGTTAAAATATCAAAAAATATATTTAAAAACATAATATATAAAAAAAAGAAAAAAATTTGGATGTCGACCGTCGCAGGGTTTCGAACCCATGGCAACCGGGACGAGAAATCTAACTTACTACACAGCTTTTCCAACTGCGCCATGCTTCACATGCATTCCCCGCGAATATTCAGCTTAAAACACCTCCTCCCGGTTAGTAAACAAAACTTATTTTGGCCCATTGTGGGCCCACTAATGTGTCTATAAAAAAATCCCTTGGTATAGTTGATCAATACATTAAATTCTAATTTTTGGCGGAGTTTGAAATTTATAGGTTAATATTATAGTGAGTTACGGGGTGAGATGTGTGCGTGCCTCTTGATAGTACTTCTGTTCCCTTTTCAGCCATTATTCGCTCTTTAACAAAGAAAAATATTTCGTTTCACATATAGAACGCTTCATTCGCTTCATAATATTTAGAAGAAGTAAAAAAAATAATATAAATTAAAATAAATAAATAAAAAATAATTATCCGAAATTTATCCGTTTATTAGCTATTATTCGCTGTTTCCCAAAGAAAAAATAGTTTTTTTTACATACAAAACACTTGATTCACGTTAAAATATCAAAAAATATATTTAAAAACATAATATATAAAAAAAAAGAAAAAAATTTGGATGTCGACAGTCGCAGGGTTTCGAACCCATGGCAACCGGGACGAGAAATCTAACTTGCTACACAGCTTTAATAACTGCGCAATGCTTCACATGCATACCCCGCGAATATTTAGCTTAAAACACCTCCTCCCGGTTAGTAAACAAAACTTATTTTGGCCCATTGTAGGCCCACTAATGTGTCTATAAAAAAATCCCTCGGTATAGTTGTTCAATACATTAAATTCTAATGTTTGGCGGAGTTTGAAATTTATAGGTTAATATTATAGGGAGTTACGGGGTGTGATGTGTGCGCGCCTCTTGATAGTACTTCTGTCCCTTTTTCAGCCATTATTCGCTCTTTAACAAAGAAAAATATTTCGTTTCACATATAGAACGCTTCATTCGCTTCATAATATTGAGAAGAAGTTAAAAAAATAATATAAATTAAAATAAATAAATAAAAAAAAATTATCCGAAATTTATCCGTTTATTAGATATTATTCGCTGTTTCCCAAAGAAAAAATAGTTTTTTTTACATACAAAACACTTGATTCACGTTAAAATATCAAAAAATATATTTAAAAACATAATATGTAAAAAAAAGAAAAAAATTTGGATGTCGACCGTCGCAGGGTTTCGAATCCATGGCAACCGGGACGAGAAATCTAACTTGCTACACAGCTTTTCCAACTGCGCCATGCTTCACATGCATTCCCCGCGAATATTCAGCTTAAAACACCTCCTCCCGGTTAGTAAACAAAACTTATTTTGGCCCATTGTGGGCCCACTAATGTGTCTATAAAAAAATCCCTCGGTATAGTTGTTCAATACATTAAATTCTAATGTTTGGCGGAGTTTGAAATTTATAGGTTAATATTATAGGGAGTTACGGGGTGTGATGTGTGCGTGCCTCTTGATAGTACTTCTGTCCCTTTTTCAGCCATTATTCGCTCTTTAACAAAGAAAAATATTTCGTTTCACATATAGAACGCTTCATTCGCTTCATAATATTGAGAAGAAGTTAAAAAAATAATATAAATTAAAATAAATAAATAAAAAAAAATTGTCCGAAATTTATCCGTTTATTAGATATTATTCGCTGTTTCCCAAAGAAAAAATAGTTTTTTTTACATACAAAACACTTGATTCACGTTAAAATATCAAAAAATATATTTAAAAACATAATATGTAAAAAAAAGAAAAAAATTTGGATGTCGACCGTCGCAGGGTTTCGAACCCATGGCAACCGGGACGAGAAATCTAACTTGCTACACAGCTTTTCCAACTGCGCCATGCTTCACATGCATTCCCCGCGAATATTCAGCTTAAAACACCTCCTCCCGGTTAGTAAACAAAACTTATTTTGGCCCATTGTGGGCCCACTAATGTGTCTATAAAAAAATCCCTCGGTATAGTTGTTCAATACATTAAATTCTAATTTTTGGCGGAGTTTGAAATTTATAGGTTAATATTATAGGGAGTTACGGGGTGAGATGTGTGCGTGCCTCTTGATAGTACTTCTGTCCCTTTTTCAGCCATTATTCGCTCTTTAACAAAGAAAAATATTTCGTTTCACATATAGAACGCTTCATTCGCTTCATAATATTTAGAAGAAGTTAAAAAAATAATATAAATTAAAATAAATAAATAAAAAAAAATTATCCGAAATTTATCCGTTTATTAGCTATTATTCGCTGTTTCCCAAAGAAAAAATAGTTTTTTTATATACAAAACACTTGATTCACGTTAAAATATCAAAACATATATATTTAAAAAAATAATATATAAAAAAAAGAAAAAAATTTGAATGTCGACCGTCGCAGGGTTTCGAACCCATGGCAACCGAGACGAGAAATCTAACTTGCTACACAGCTTTTCCAACTGCGCCATGCTTCACACGCAGTCACCGCGAATATTCAGCTTTAAACACCTCCTCCCGGTTAGTAAACAAAACTTATTTTGGCCCATTGTGGGCCCACTAATGTGTCCATAAAAAAATCCATCGGTATAGTTGTTCAATACATTAAATTCTCATTTTTGGCGGAGTTTGAAATTTATAGGTTAATATTATAGGGAGTTACGGGGTGAGATGTGTGCGTGCCTCTTGATAGTACTTCTGTCCCTTTTTCAGCCATTATTCGCTCTTTAACAAAGAAAAATATTTCTTTTCACATATAGAACGCTTCATTCGCTTCATAATATTGAGAAGAAGTTAAAAAAATAATATAAATTAAAATAAATAAATAAAAAAAAATTATCCGAAATTTATCCGTTTATTAGATATTATTCGCTGTTTCCCAAAGAAAAAATAGTTTTTTTTATATACAAAACACTTGATTCACGTTAAAATATCAAAAAATATATTTAAAAACATAATATATAAAAAAAAAGAAAAAAATTTGGATGTCGACAGTCGCAGGGTTTCGAACCCATGGCAACCGGGACGAGAAATCGAACTTGCTACACAGCTTTAATAACTGCGCCATGCTTCACATGCATACCCCGCAAATATTTAGCTTAAAACACCTCCTCCCGGTTAGTAAACAAAACTTATTTTGGCCCATTGTGGGCCCACTAATGTGTCTATAAAAAAATCCCTCGGTATAGTTGTTCAATACATTAAATTCTAATGTTTGGCGGAGTTTGAAATTTATAGGTTAATATTATAGGGAGTTACGGGGTGTGATGTGTGCGTGCCTCTTGATAGTACTTCTGTCCCTTTTTCAGCCATTATTCGCTCTTTAACAAAGAAAAATATTTCGTTTCACATATAGAACGCATCATTCGCTTCATAATATTGAGAAGAAGTTATAAAAATAATATAAATTAAAATAAATAAATAAAAAATAATTATCCGAAATTTATCCGTTTATTAGATATTATTCGCTGTTTCCCAAAGAAAAAATAGTTTTTTTTACATACAAAACACTTGATTCACGTTAAAATATCAAAAAATATATTTAAAAACATAATGTATAAAAAAAAAAGAAAAAAATTTGGATGTCGACCGTCGCAGGGTTTCGAACCCATGGCAACCGGGACGAGAAATCTAACTTGCTACACAGCTTTTCCAACTGCGCCATGCATCACATGCATTCAGCTTAAAACACCTCCTCCCGGTTAGTAAACAAAACTTATTTTGGCCCATTGTGGGCCCACTAATGTGTCTATAAAAAAATCCCTCGGTATAGTTGTTCAATACATTAAATTCTAATTTTTGGCGGAGTTTGAAATTTAAAGGTTGATATTATAGGGAGTTACGGGGTGAGATGTGTGCGTGCCTCTTGATAGTACTTCTGTCCCTTTTTCAGCCATTATTCGCTCTTTAACAAAGAAAAATATTTCGTTTCACATATAGAACGCTTCATTCGCTTCATAATATTTAGAAGAAGTTAAAAGAATAATATAAATTAAAATAAATAAATAAAAAAAAATTATCTGAAATTTATCCGTTTATTAGCTATTATTCGCTGTTTCCCAAAGAAAAAATAGTTTTTTTATATACAAAACACTTGATTCACGTTAAAATATCAAAAAATATATTTAAAAAAATAATATATAAAAAAAAGAAAAAAATTTGAATGTCGACCGTCGCAGGGTTTCGAACCCATGGACAGCGGGACGAGAAATCTAACTTGCTACACAGCTTTTCCAACTGCGCCATGCTTCACACGCATTCTCCGCGAATATTCAGCTTAAAACACCTCCTCCCGGTTAGTAAACAAAACTTATTTTGGCCCATTGTGGGCCCACTAATGTGTCGATAAAAAAATCCCTCGGTATAGTTGTTCAATACATTAAATTCTACTTTTTGGCGGAGTTTGAAATTTATAGGTTAATATTATAGGGAGTTACGGGGTGTGATGTGTGCGTGCCTCTTGATATGATTTCTGTCCCTTTTTCAGCCATTATTCGCTCTTTAACAAAGAAAAATATTTCTTTTCACATATAGAACGCTTCATTCGCTTCATAATATTGAGAAGAAGTTAAAAAAATAATTTAAATTAAAATAAATAAATAAAAAAAAATTATAAGAAATTTATCCGTTTATTAGATATTATTCGCTGTTTCCCAAAGAAAAAATAGTTTTTTTACATACAAAACACTAGATTCACGTTAAAATATCAAAAAATATATTTAAAAACATAATATATAAAAAAAAGAAAAAAATTTGGATGTCGACCGTCGCAGGGTTTCGAACCCATGGCAACCGGGACGAGAAATCTAACTTACTACACAGCTTTTCCAACTGCGCCATGCTTCACATGCATTCCCCGCGAATATTCAGCTTAAAACACCTCCTCCCGGTTAGTAAACAAAACTTATTTTGGCCCATTGTGGGCCCACTAATGTGTCTATAAAAAAATCCCTTGGTATAGTTGATCAATACATTAAATTCTAATTTTTGGCGGAGTTTGAAATTTATAGGTTAATATTATAGTGAGTTACGGGGTGAGATGTGTGCGTGCCTCTTGATAGTACTTCTGTTCCCTTTTCAGCCATTATTCGCTCTTTAACAAAGAAAAATATTTCGTTTCACATATAGAACGCTTCATTCGCTTCATAATATTTAGAAGAAGTAAAAAAAATAATATAAATTAAAATAAATAAATAAAAAATAATTATCCGAAATTTATCCGTTTATTAGCTATTATTCGCTGTTTCCCAAAGAAAAAATAGTTTTTTTATATACAAAACACTTGATTCACGTTAAAATATCAAAAAATATATTTAACAAAATAATATATAAAAAAAAAGAAAAAAATTTGGATGTCGACCGTCGCAGGGTTTCGAACCCATGGCAACCGATACGAGAAATCTAACTTGCTACACAGCTTTTCCAACTGCGCCATGCTTCACACGCATTCTCTGCGAATATTCAGCTTTAAACACCTCCTCCCGGTTAGTAAACAAAACTTATTTTGGCCCATTGTGGGCCCACTAATGTGTCGATAAAAAAATCCCTCGGTATAGTTGTTCAATACATTAAATTCTACTTTTTGGCGGAGTTTGAAATTTATAGGTTAATATTATAGGGAGTTACGGGGTGTGATGTGTGCGTGCCTCTTGATATGATTTCTGTCCCTTTTTCAGCCATTATTCGCTCTTTAACAAAGAAAAATATTTCTTTTCACATATAGAACACTTCATTCGCTTCATAATATTGAGAAGAAGTTAAAAAAATAATATAAATTAAAATAAATAAATAAAAAAAAATTATAAGAAATTTATCCGTTTATTAGATATTATTCGCTGTTTCCCAAAGAAAAAATAGTTTTTTTACATACAAAACACTAGATTCACGTTAAAATATCAAAAAATATATTTAAAAACATAATATATAAAAAAAAGAAAAAAATTTGGATGTCGACCGTCGCAGGGTTTCGAACCCATGGCAACCGGGACGAGAAATCTAACTTACTACACAGCTTTTCCAACTGCGCCATGCTTCACATGCATTCCCCGCGAATATTCAGCTTAAAACACCTCCTCCCGGTTAGTAAACAAAACTTATTTTGGCCCATTGTGGGCCCACTAATGTGTCTATAAAAAAATCCCTTGGTATAGTTGATCAATACATTAAATTCTAATTTTTGGCGGAGTTTGAAATTTATAGGTTAATATTATAGTGAGTTACGGGGTGAGATGTGTGCGTGCCTCTTGATAGTACTTCTGTTCCCTTTTCAGCCATTATTCGCTCTTTAACAAAGAAAAATATTTCGTTTCACATATAGAACGCTTCATTCGCTTCATAATATTTAGAAGAAGTAAAAAAAATAATATAAATTAAAATAAATAAATAAAAAATAATTATCCGAAATTTATCCGTTTATTAGCTATTATTCGCTGTTTCCCAAAGAAAAAATAGTTTTTTTATATACAAAACACTTGATTCACGTTAAAATATCAAAAAATATATTTAACAAAATAATATATAAAAAAAAAGAAAAAAATTTGGATGTCGACCGTCGCAGGGTTTCGAACCCATGGCAACCGATACGAGAAATCTAACTTGCTACACAGCTTTTCCAACTGCGCCATGCTTCACACGCATTCTCTGCGAATATTCAGCTTTAAACACCTCCTCCCGGTTAGTAAACAAAACTTATTTTGGCCCATTGTGGGCCCACTAATGTGTCCATAAAAAAATCCATCGGTATAGTTGTTCAATACATTAAATTCTACTTTTTGGCGGAGTTTGAAATTTATAGGTTAATATTATAGGGAGTTACGGGGTGTGATGTGTGCGTGCCTCTTGATAGTACTTCTGTCCCTTTTTCAGCCATTATTCGCTTTTTAACAAAGAAAAATCTTTCTTTTCACATATAGAACGCTTCATTCGCTTCATAATATTGAGAAGAAGTTAAAAAAATAATATAAATTAAAATAAATAAATAAAAAAAAATCATCTGAAATTTATCCGTTTATTAGATATTATTCGCTGTTTCCCAAAGAAAAAATAGTTTTTTTTACATACAAAACACTTGATTCACGTTAAAATATCAAAAAATATATTTAAAAACATAATATATAAAAAAAAAGAAAAAAATTTGGATGTCGACCGTCGCTTGGTTTCGAACCCATGGCAACCGGGACGAGAAATCTAACTTGCTACACAGCTTTTCCAACTGCGCCATGCTTCACATGCATTCCCCGCGAATATTCAGCTTAAAACACCTCCTCCCGGTTAGTAAACAAAACTTATTTTGGCCCATTGTGGGCCCACTAATGAGTCTATAAAAAAATCCCTCGGTATAGTTGTTCAATACATTAAATTCTAATTTTTGGCGGAGTTTGAAATTTATAGGTTAATATTATAGGGAGTTACGGGGTGTGATGTGTGCGTGCCTCTTGATAGTACTTCTGTCCCTTTTTCAGCCATTATTCGCTCTTTAACAAAGAAAAATCTTTCTTTTCAAATATAGAACGCTTCATTCGCTTCATAATATTGAGAAGAAGTTAAAAAAATAATATAAATTAAAATAAATAAATAAAAAAAAATTATCTGAAATTTATCGGTTTATTAGCTATTATTCGCTATTTCCCAAAGAAAAAATAGTTTTTTTATATACAAAATACTTGATTCACGTTAAAATATCAAAAAATATATTTAGAAAAATAATATATAAAAAAAAAAAAAAATTTGAATGTCGACCGTCGCAGGGTTTCGAACCCATGGCATCTGGGACGAGAAATCTAACTTGCTACACAGCTTTTCCAACTGCGCCATGCTTCACACGCATTCTCCGCGAATATTCAGCTTAAAACACCTCCTCCCGGTTAGTAAACAAAACTTATTTTGGCCCATTGTGGGCCCACTAATGTTTCTATAAAAAAATACCTCGGTATAGTTGTTCAATACATTAAATTCTAATTTTTGGCGGAGTTTGAAATTTATAGGTTAATATTATAGGGAGTTACGGGGTGTGATGTGTGCGTGCCTCTTGATAGTACTTCTGTCCCTTTTTCAGCCATTATTCGCTCTTTAACAAAGAAAAATATTTCTTTTCACATATAGAACGCTTCATTCGCTTCATAATATTGAGAAGAAGTTAAAAAAATAATATAAATTAAAATAAATAAATAAAAAAAAAATATCCGAAATTTATCCGTTTATTAGATATTATTCGCTGTTTCCCAAAGAAAAAATAGTTTTTTTTATATACAAAACACTTGATTCACGTTAAAATATCAAAAAATATATTTAAAAACATAATATATAAAAAAAAAGAAAAAAATTTGGATGTCGACAGTCGCAGGGTTTCGAACCCATGGCAACCGGGACGAGAAATCTAACTTGCTACACAGCTTTAATAACTGCGCCATGCTTCACATGCATACCCCGCGAATATTTAGCTTAAAACACCTCCTCCCGGTTAGTAAACAAAACTTATTTTGGCCCATTGTGGGCCCACTAATGTGTCTATAAAAAAATCCCTCGGTATAGTTTTTCAATACATTAAATTCTAATGTTTGGCGGAGTTTGAAATTTATAGGTTAATATTATAGGGAGTTACGGGGTGTGATGTGTGCGTGCCTCTTGATATGATTTCTGTCCCTTTTTCAGCCATTATTCGCTCTTTAACAAAGAAAAATATTTCTTTTCACATATAGAACGCTTCATTCGCTTCATAATATTGAGAAGAAGTTAAAAAAATAATATAAATTAAAATAAATAAATAAAAAATAATTATCCGAAATTTTTCCGTTTATTAGATATTATTCGCTGTTTCCCAAAGAAAAAATAGTTTTTTTTACATACAAAACACTTGATTCACGTTAAAATATCAAAAAATATATTTAAAAACATAATGTATAAAAAAAAAGAAAAAAATTTGGATGTCGACCGTCGCAGGGTTTTGAACCCATGGCAACCGGGACGAGAAATCTAACTTGCTACACAGCTTTTCCAACTGCGCCATGCTTCACATGCATTCCCCGCGAATATTCAGCTTAAAACACCTCCTCCCGGTTAGTAAACAAAACTTATTTTGGCCCATTGTGGGCCCACTAATGTGTCTATAAAAAAATCCCTCGGTATAGTTGTTCAATACATTTAATATTAATTTTTGGCGGAGTTTGAAATTTATAGGTTAATATTATAGGGAGTTACGGGGTGAGATGTGTGCGTGCCTCTTGATAGTACTTCTGTCCCTTTTTCAGCCATTATTCGCTCTTTAACAAAGAAAAATATTTCGTTTCACATATAGAACGCTTCATTCGCTTCATAATATTTAGAAGAAGTTAAAAGAATAATATAAATTAAAATAAATAAATAAAAAAAAATTATCTGAAATTTATCCGTTTATTAGCTATTATTCGCTGTTTCCCAAAGAAAAAATAGTTTTTTTATATACAAAACACTTGATTCACGTTAAAATATCAAAAAATATATTTAAAAAAATAATATATAAAAAAAAGAAAAAAATTTGAATGTCGACCGTCGCAGGGTTTCGAACCCATGGACACCGGGACGAGAAATCTAACTTGCTACTCAGCTTTTCCAACTGCGCCATGCTTCACACGCATTCTCCGCGAATATTCAGCTTAAAACACCTCCTCCCGGTTAGTAAACAAAACTTATTTTGGCCCATTGTGGGCCCACTAATGTTTCTATAAAAAAATACCTCGGTATAGTTGTTCAATACATTAAATTCTAATTTTTGGCGGAGTTTGAAATTTATAGGTTAATATTATAGGGAGTTACGGGGTGTGATGTGTGCGTGCCTCTTGATAGTACTTCTGTCCCTTTTTCAGCCATTATTCGCTCTTTAACAAAGAAAAATATTTCTTTTCACATATAGAACGCTTCATTCGCTTCATAATATTGAGAAGAAGTTAAAAAAATAATATAAATTAAAATAAATAAATAAATAAAATTTATCCGAAATTTATCCGTTTATTAGATATTATTCGCTGTTTCCCAAAGAAAAAATAGTTTTTTTTATATACAAAACACTTGATTCACGTTAAAATATCAAAAAATATATTTAAAAACATAATATATAAAAAAAAGAAAAAAATTTGGATGTCGACCGTCGCAGGGTTTCGAACCCATGGCAACCGGGACGAGAAATCTAACTTGCTACACAGCTTTACCAACTGCGCCATGTTTCACATGCATACCCCGCGAAAGCTTAAAACACCTCCACCCGGTTAGTAAACAAAACTTATTTTGGCCCATTGCGGGCCCACTAATGTGTCTATAAAAAAATCCCTCGGTATAGTTGTTCAATACATTAAATTCTAATTTTTGGCGGAGTTTGAAATTTATAGGTTTATATTATAGGGAGTTACGGGGTGTGATGTGTGCGTGCCTCTTGATATGATTTCTGTCCCTTTTTCAGCCATTATTCGCTCTTTAACAAAGAAAAATATTTCTTTTCACATATAGAACGCTTCATTCGCTTCATAATATTGAGAAGAAGTTAAAAAAATAATATAAATTAAAATAAATAAATAAAAAATAATTATCCGAAATTTATCCGTTTATTAGATATTATTCGCTGTTTCCCAAAGAAAAAATAGTTTTTTTTACATACAAAACACTTGATTCACGTTAAAATATCAAAAAATATATTTAAAAACATAATATAAAAAAAAAAGAAAAAAATTTAGATGTCGACCGTCGCAGGGTTTCGAACCCATGGCAACCGGGACGAGAAATCTAACTTGCTACACAGCTTTTCCAACAGCGCCATGCTTCACATGCATTCCCCGCGAATATTCAGCTTAAAACACCTCCTCCCGGTTAGTAAACAAAACTTATTTTAGCCCATTGTGGGCCCACTATTGTGTCTATAAAAAAATCCCTCGGTATAGTTGTTCAATACATTAAATTCTAATTTTTGGCGGAGTTTGAAATTTATAGGTTAATATTATAGGGAGGTACGGGGTGAGATGTGTGCGTGCCTCTTGATAGTACTTCTGTCCCTTTTTCAGCCATTATTCGCTCTTTAACAAAGAAAAATATTTCGTTTCACATATAGAACGCTTCATTCGCTTCATAATATTTAGAAGAAGTTAAAAGAATAATATAAATTAAAATAAATAAATAAAAAAAAATTATCTGAAATTTATCCGTTTATTAGCTATTATTCGCTGTTTCCCAAAGAAAAAATAGTTTTTTTATATACAAAACACTTGATTCACGTTAAAATATCAAAAAATATATTTAAAAAAATAATATATAAAAAAAAGAAAAAAATTTGAATGTCGACCGTCGCAGGGTTTCGAACCCATGGACAGCGGGACGAGAAATCTAACTTGCTACTCAGCTTTTCCAACTGCGCCATGCTTCACACGCATTCTCCGCGAATATTCAGCTTAAAACACCTCCTCCCGGTTAGTAAACAAAACTTATTTTGGCCCATTGTGGGCCCACTAATGTTTCTATAAAAAAATACCTCGGTATAGTTGTTCAATACATTAAATTCTAATTTTTGGCGGAGTTTGAAATTTATAGGTTAATATTATAGGGAGTTACGGGGTGTGATGTGTGCGTGCCTCTTGATAGTACTTCTGTCCCTTTTTCAGCCATTATTCGCTCTTTAACAAAGAAAAATATTTCTTTTCACATATAGAACGCTTCATTCGCTTCATAATATTGAGAAGAAGTTAAAAAAATAATATAAATTAAAATAAATAAATAAATAAAATTTATCCGAAATTTATCCGTTTATTAGATATTATTCGCTGTTTCCCAAAGAAAAAATAGTTTTTTTTATATACAAAACACTTGATTCACGTTAAAATATCAAAAAATATATTTAAAAACATAATATATAAAAAAAAGAAAAAAATTTGGATGTCGACCGTCGCAGGGTTTCGAACCCATGGCAACCGGGACGAGAAATCTAACTTGCTACACAGCTTTACCAACTGCGCCATGTTTCACATGCATACCCCGCGAAAGCTTAAAACACCTCCACCCGGTTAGTAAACAAAACTTATTTTGGCCCATTGCGGGCCCACTAATGTGTCTATAAAAAAATCCCTCGGTATAGTTGTTCAATACATTAAATTCTAATTTTTGGCGGAGTTTGAAATTTATAGGTTTATATTATAGGGAGTTACGGGGTGTGATGTGTGCGTGCCTCTTGATATGATTTCTGTCCCTTTTTCAGCCATTATTCGCTCTTTAACAAAGAAAAATATTTCTTTTCACATATAGAACGCTTCATTCGCTTCATAATATTGAGAAGAAGTTAAAAAAATAATATAAATTAAAATAAATAAATAAAAAATAATTATCCGAAATTTATCCGTTTATTAGATATTATTCGCTGTTTCCCAAAGAAAAAATAGTTTTTTTTACATACAAAACACTTGATTCACGTTAAAATATCAAAAAATATATTTAAAAACATAATATAAAAAAAAAAGAAAAAAATTTAGATGTCGACCGTCGCAGGGTTTCGAACCCATGGCAACCGGGACGAGAAATCTAACTTGCTACACAGCTTTTCCAACTGCGCCATGCTTCACATGCATTCCCCGCGAATATTCAGCTTAAAACACCTCCTCCCGGTTAGTAAACAGAACTTATTTTAGCCCATTGTGGGCCCACTATTGTGTCTATAAAAAAATCCCTCGGTATAGTTGTTCAATACATTAAATTCTAATTTTTGGCGGAGTTTGAAATTTATAGGTTAATATTATAGGGAGGTACGGGGTGAGATGTGTGCGTGCCTCTTGATAGTACTTTTGTCCCTTTTTCAGCCATTATTCGCTCTTTAACAAAGAAAAATATTTCGTTTCACATATAGAACGCTTCATTCGCTTCATAATATTTAGAAGAAGTTAAAAAAATAATATAAATTAAAATAAATAAATAAAAAAAAATTATCCGAAATTTATCCGTTTATTAGCTATTATTCGCTGTTTCCCAAAGAAAAAATAGTTTTTTTATATGCAAAACACTTGATTCATGTTAAAATATCAAAAAATATATTTAAAAAAATAATGTATAAAAAAAAGAAAAAAATTTGAATGTCGACCGTCGCAGGGTTTCGAACCCCTGGCAACCGGGACGAGAAATCTAACTTGCTACACAGCTTTTCCAACTGCGCCATGCTTCACACGCATTCTCCGCGAATATTCAGCTTAAAACACCTCCTCCCGGTTAGTAAACAAAACTTATTTTGGCCCATTGTGGGCCCACTAATGTGTCTATAAAAAAATCCCTCGGTATAGTTGTTCAATACATTAAATTCTAATTTTTGGCGGAGTTTGAAATTTATAGGTTAATATTATGGGGAGTTACGGGGTGTGATGTGTGCGTGCCTCTTGATAGTACTTCTGTCCCTTTTTCAGCCATTATTCGCTCTTTAACAAAGAAAAATATTTCTTTTCACATATAGAACGCTTCATTCGCTTCATAATATTGAGAAGAAGTTAAAAAAATAATATAAATTAAAATAAATAAATAAAAAAAATTTATCCGAAATTTATCCGTTTATTAGATATTATTCGCTGTTTCCCAAAGAAAAAATAGTTTTTTTTATATACAAAACACTTGATTCACGTTAAAATATCAAAAAATATATTTAAAAACATAATATATGAAAAAAAGAAAAAAATTTGGATGTCGACCGTCGCAGGGTTTCGAACCCATGGCAACCGGGACGAGAAATCTAACTTGCTACACAGCTTTACCAACTGCGCCATGTTTCACATGCATATCCCGCGAAACCTTAAAACACCTCCTCCCGGTTAGTAAACAAAACTTATTTTGGCCCATTGTGGGCCCACTAATGTGTCTATAAAAAAATCCCTCGGTATAGTTGTTCAATACATTAAATTCTAATTTTTGGCGGAGTTTGAAATTTATAGGTTAATATTATAGGGAGTTACGGGGTGTGATGTGTGCGTGCCTCTTGATATGATTTCTGTCCCTTTTTCAGCCATTTTTCGCTCTTTAACAAGGAAAAATATTTCTTTTCACATATAGAACGCTTCATTCGCTTCATAATATTGAGAAGAAGTTAAAAAAATAATATAAATTAAAATAAATAAATAAAAAATAATTATCCGAAATTTATCCGTTTATTAGATATTATTCGCTGTTTCCCAAAGAAAAAATAGTTTTTTTTACATACAAAACACTTGATTCACGTTAAAATATCAAAAAATATATTTAAAAACATAATGTATAAAAAAAAAGAAAAAAATTTGGATGTCGACCGTCGCAGGGTTTCGAACCCATGAGCAGCGGGACGAGAAATCTAACTTGCTACACAGCTTTTCCAACTGCGCCATGCTTCACATGCATTCCCCGCGAATATTCAGCTTAAAACACCTCCTCCCGGTTAGTAAACAAAACTTATTTTGGCACATTGTGGGCCCACTATTGTGTCTATAAAAAAATCCCTCGGTATAGTTGTTCAATACATTAAATTCTAATTTTTGGCGGAGTTTGAAATTTATAGGTTAATATTATAGGGAGGTACGGGGTGAGATGTGTGCGTGTCTCTTGATAGTACTTTTGTCCCTTTTTCAGCCATTATTCGCTCTTTAACAAAGAAAAATATTTCTTTTCACATATAGAACGCTTCATTCGCTTCATAATATTGAGAAGAAGTTAAAAAAATAATATAAATTAAAATAAATAAATAAAAAAAATTTATCCGAAATTTATCCGTTTATTAGATATTAATCGCTGTTTCCCAAAGAAAAAATAGTTTTTTTTATATACAAAACACTTGATTCACGTTAAAATATCAAAAAATATATTTAAAAACATAATACATAAAAAAAAAGAAAAAATTTGGATGTCGATCGTCGCAGGGTTTCGAACCCATGGCAACCGGGACGAGAAATCTAACTTGCTACACAGCTTTACCAACTGCGCCATGTTTCACATGCATACCCCGCGAAAGCTTAAAACACCTCCTCCCGGTTAGTAAACAAAACTTATTTAGGCCCATTGTGGGCCCACTAATGTGTCTATAAAAAAATCCCTCGGTATAGTTGTTCAATACATTAAATTCTAATTTTTGGCGGAGTTTGAAATTTATAGGTTAATATTATGGGGAGTTACGGGGTGTGATGTGTGCGTGCCTCTTGATAGTACTTCTGTCCCTTTTTCAGCCATTATTCGCTCTTTAACAAAGAAAAATATTTCTTTTCACATATAGAACGCTTCATTCGCTTCATAATATTGAGAAGAAGTTAAAAAAATAATATAAATTAAAATAAATAAATAAAAAAAATTTATCCGAAATTTATCCGTTTATTAGATATTATTCGCTGTTTCCCAAAGAAAAAATAGTTTTTTTTATATACAAAACACTTGATTCACGTTAAAATATCAAAAAATATATTTAAAAACATAATATATGAAAAAAAGAAAAAAATTTGGATGTCGACCGTCGCAGGGTTTCGAACCCATGGCAACCGGGACGAGAAATCTAACTTGCTACACAGCTTTACCAACTGCGCCATGTTTCACATGCATATCCCGCGAAACCTTAAAACACCTCCTCCCGGTTAGTAAACAAAACTTATTTTGGCCCATTGTGGGCCCACTAATGTGTCTATAAAAAAATCCCTCGGTATAGTTGTTCAATACATTAAATTCTAATTTTTGGCGGAGTTTGAAATTTATAGGTTAATATTATAGGGAGTTACGGGGTGTGATGTGTGCGTGCCTCTTGATATGATTTCTGTCCCTTTTTCAGCCATTTTTCGCTCTTTAACAAGGAAAAATATTTCTTTTCACATATAGAACGCTTCATTCGCTTCATAATATTGAGAAGAAGTTAAAAAAATAATATAAATTAAAATAAATAAATAAAAAATAATTATCCGAAATTTATCCGTTTATTAGATATTATTCGCTGTTTCCCAAAGAAAAAATAGTTTTTTTTACATACAAAACACTTGATTCACGTTAAAATATCAAAAAATATATTTAAAAACATAATGTATAAAAAAAAAGAAAAAAATTTGGATGTCGACCGTCGCAGGGTTTCGAACCCATGAGCAGCGGGACGAGAAATCTAACTTGCTACACAGCTTTTCCAACTGCGCCATGCTTCACATGCATTCCCCGCGAATATTCAGCTTAAAACACCTCCTCCCGGTTAGTAAACAAAACTTATTTTGGCACATTGTGGGCCCACTATTGTGTCTATAAAAAAATCCCTCGGTATAGTTGTTCAATACATTAAATTCTAATTTTTGGCGGAGTTTGAAATTTATAGGTTAATATTATAGGGAGGTACGGGGTGAGATGTGTGCGTGTCTCTTGATAGTACTTTTGTCCCTTTTTCAGCCATTATTCGCTCTTTAACAAAGAAAAATATTTCTTTTCACATATAGAACGCTTCATTCGCTTCATAATATTGAGAAGAAGTTAAAAAAATAATATAAATTAAAATAAATAAATAAAAAAAATTTATCCGAAATTTATCCGTTTATTAGATATTAATCGCTGTTTCCCAAAGAAAAAATAGTTTTTTTTTATATACAAAACACTTGATTCACGTTAAAATATCAAAAAATATATTTAAAAACATAATACATAAAAAAAAAGAAAAAATTTGGATGTCGATCGTCGCAGGGTTTCGAACCCATGGCAACCGGGACGAGAAATCTAACTTGCTACACAGCTTTACCAACTGCGCCATGTTTCACATGCATACCCCGCGAAAGCTTAAAACACCTCCTCCCGGTTAGTAAACAAAACTTATTTAGGCCCATTGTGGGCCCACTAATGTGTCTATAAAAAAATCCCTCGGTATAGTTGTTCAATACATTAAATTCTAATTTTTGGCGGAGTTTGAAATTTATAGGTTAATATTATAGGGAGTTACGGGGTGTGATGTGTGCGTGCCTCTTGATAGTACTTTTGTTCCTTTTTCAGCCATTATTAGCTCTTTAACAAAAAAAAATATTTCGTTTCACATATAGAACGCTTCATTCGCTTCATAATATTTAGAAGAAGTTAAAAAAATAATATAAATTAAAATAAATAAATAAAAAAAAATTATCCGAAATTTATCCGTTTATTAGCTATTATTCGCTGTTTCCCAAAGAAAAAATAGTTTTTTTATATACAAAACACTTGATTCACGTTAAAATATCAAAAAATATATTTAAAAAAATAATATATAAAAAACAGAAAAAAATTTAGATGTCGACCGTCGCAGGGTTTCGAACCCATGGCAACCAGGACGAGAAATCTAACTTGCTACACAGCTTTTCCAACTGCGCCATGCTTCACATGCATTCTCCGCGAATATTCAGCTTAAAACACCTCCTCCCGGTTAGTAAACAAAACTTATTTTGGCCCATTGTGGGCCCACTAATGTGTCTATAAAAAAATCCCTCGGTATAGTTGTTCAACACATTAAATTCTAATTTTTGGCGGAGTTTGAAATTTAGAGGTTAATATTATAGGGAGTTACGGGGTGTGATGTGTGCGTGCCTCTTGATAGTACTTCTGTTCCTTTTTCAGCCATTATTCGCTCTTTAACAAAGAAAAATATTTCTTTTCACATATAGAACGCTTCATTCGCTTCATAATATTGAGAAGAAGTTAAAAAAATAATATAAATTAAAATAAATAAATAAAAAAAATTTATCCGAAATTTATCCGTTTATTAGATATTATTCGCTATTTCCCAAAGAAAAAATAGTTTTTTTTATATACAAAACACTTGATTCACGTTAAAATATCAAAAAATATATTTAAAAACATAATATATAAAAAAAAAGAAAAAAATTTGGATGTCGACCGTCGCAGGGTTTCGAACCCATGGCAACCGGGACGAGAAATCTAACTTGCTACACAGCTTTACCAACTGCGCCATGTTTCATGTGCATACCCCGCGAAAGCTTAAAACACCTCCTCCCGGTTAGTAAACAAAATTTATTTTGGCCCATTGTGGGCCCACTAATGTGTCTATAAAAAAATCCCTCGGTATAGTTGTTCAATACATTAAATTCCAATTTTTGGCGGAGTTTGAAATTTATAGGTTAATATGATAGGGAGTTACGGGGTGTGATGTGTGCGTGCCTCTTGATATGATTTCTGTCCCTTTTTCAGCCATTATTCGCTCTTTAACAAAGAAACATATTTCTTTTCACATATAGAACGCTTCATTCGCTTCATAATATTGAGAAGAAGTTAAAAAAATAATATATATTAAAATAAATAAATAAAAAAAAATTATCCGAAATTTATCCGTTTATTAGATATTATTCGCTGTTTCCCAAAGAAAAAATAGTTTTTTTTACATACAAAACACTTGATTCACGTTAAAATATACAAAAATATATTTAAAAACATAATATATAAAAAAAAAGAAAAAAATTTGGATGTCGACCGTCGCAAGGTTTCGAACCCATGGCAACCGGGACGATAAATCTAACTTGCTACACAGCTTTTCCAACTGCGCCATGCTTCACATGCATTCCCCGCGAATATTCAGCTTAAAACACCTCCTCCCGGTTAGTAAACAAAACTTATTTTGGCCCATTGTGGGCCCACTAATGTGTCTATAAAAAAATCCCTCGGTATAGTTGTTCAATACATTAAATTCTAATTTTTGGCGGAGTTTGAAATTTATAGGTTAATATTATAGGGAGTTACGGGGTGTGATGTGTGCGTGCCTCTTGATAGTACTTCTGTCCCTTTTTCAGCCATTATTCGCTCTTTAACAAAGAAAAATCTTTCTTTTCACATATAGAACGCTTCATTCGCTTCATAATATTGAGAAGAAGTTAAAAAAATAATATAAATTAAATTAAATAAATAAAAAATAATTATCTGAAATTTATCCGTTTATTAGCTATTATTCGCTGTTTCCCAAAGAAAAAATAGTTTTTTTATATACAAAACACTTGATTCACGTTAAAATATCAAAAAATATATTTAAAAAAATAATATATAAAAAAAAGACAAAAAATTGAATGTCGACCGTCGCAGGGTTTCGAACCCATGGCATACGGGACGAGAAATCTAACTAGCTACACAGCTTTTCCAACTGCGCCATGCTTCACACGCATTCTCCGCGAATATTCAGCTTAAAGCACCTCCTCCCGGTTAGTAAACAAAACTTATTTTGGCCCATTGTGGGCCCACTAATGTGTCTATAAAACAATCCCTCGGTATAGTTGTTCAATACATTCAATTCTAATTTTTGGCGGAGATTGAAATTTATAGGTTAATATTATAGGGAGTTACGGTGTGCGTGCCTCTTGATATGATTTCTGTCCCTTTTTCAGCCATTATTCGCTCTTTAACAAAGAAAAATATTTCTTTTCACATATAGAACGCTTCATTCGCTTCATAATATTGAGAAGAAGTTAAAAAAATAATATAAATTAAAATAAATAAATAAAAAATAATTATCCGAAATTTATCCGTTTATTAGATATTATTCGCTGTTTCCCAAAGAAAAAATAGTTTTTTTTACATACAAAACACTTGATTCACGTTAAAATATCAAAAAATATATTTAAAAACAAACATAATATATAAAAAAAAAGAAAAAAATTTGGATGTCGACCGTCGCAGGGTTTCGAACCCATGGCACCCGGGACGAGAAATCTAACCTGCTACACAGCTTTTCCAACTGCGCCATGCTTCACATGCATTCCCCGCGAATATTCGGCTTAAAACACCTCCTCCCGGTTAGTAAACAAAACTTATTTTGGCCCATTGTGGGCCCACTAATGTGTCTATAAAAAAATCCCTCGGTATAGTTGTTCAATACATTAAATTCTAATTTTTGGCGGAGTTTGAAATTTATAGGTTAATATTATAGGGAGGTACGGGGTGAGATGTGTGCGTGCCTCTTGATAGTACTTTTGTCCCTTTTTCAGTCATTATTCGCTCTTTAACAAAGAAAAATATTTCGTTTCACATATAGAACGCTTCATTCGCTTCATAATATTTAGAAGAAGTTAAAGAAATAATATAAATTAAAATAAATAAATTAAAAAAAATTATCCGAAATTTATCCGTTTATTAGCTATTATTCGCTGTTTCCCAAAAAAAAAATAGTTTTTTTATATACAAAACACTTGATTCACGTTAAAATATCAAAAAATATATATAAAAAAATAATATATAAAAAAAAGAAAAAAATTTGAATGTCGACCGTCGCAGGGTTTCGAACCCATGGACAGCGGGACGAGAAATCTAACTTGCTACACAGCTTTTCCAACTGCGCCATGCTTCACACGCATTCTCCGCGAATATTCAGCTTAAAACACCTCCTCCCGGTTAGTAAACAAAACTTATTTTGGCCCATTGTGGGCCCACTAATGTGTCTATAAAAAAATCCCTCGGTATAGTTGTTCAATACATTAAATTCTAATTTTTGGCGGGGTTTGAAATTTATAGGTTAATATTATAGGGAGTTACGGGGTGCGATGTGTGCGTGCCTCTTGATAGTACTTCTGTCCCTTTTTCAGCCATTATTCGCTCTTTAACAAAGAAAAATATTTCTTTTCACATATAGAACGCTTCATTCGTTTCATAATATTGAGAAGAAGTTAAAAAAATAATATAAATTAAAATAAATAAATAAAAAAAATTTATCCGAAATTTATCCGTTTATTAGATATTAATCGCTGTTTCCCAAAGAAATAATAGTTTTTTTTTTATATACAAAACACTTGATTCACGTTAAAATATCAAAAAATATATTTAAAAACATAATACATAAAAAAAAGAAAAAAATTTGGATGTCGATCGTCGCAGGGTTTCGAACCCATGGCAACCGGGACGAGAAATCTAACTTGCTACACAGCTTTACCAACTGCGCCATGTTTCACATGCATACCCCGCGAAAGCTTAAAACACCTCCTCCCGGTTAGTAAACAAAACTTATTTAGGCCCATTGTGGGCCCACTAATGTGTCTATAAAAAAATCCCTCGGTATAGTTGTTCAATACATTAAATTCTAATTCTTGGCGGAGTTTGAAATTTATAGGTTAATATTATAGGGAGTTACGGGGTGTGATGTGTGCGTGCCTCTTGATATGATTTCTGTCCCTTTTTCAGCCATTATTCGCTCTTTAACAAAGAAAAATATTTCTTTTCACATATAGAACGCTTCATTCGCTTCATAATATTGAGAAGAAGTTAAAAAAATAATATAAATTAAAATAAATAAATAAAAAATAATTATCCGAAATTTATCCGTTTATTAGATATTATTCGCTGTTTCCCAAATAAAAAATAGTTTTTTTTACATACAAAACACTTGATTCACGTTAAAATATCAAAAAATATATTTAAAAACATAATATATAAAAAAAAGAAAAAAATTTGGATGTCGACCGTCGCAGGGTTTCGAAACCATGGCAACCGGGACGAGAAATCTAACTTGCTACACAGCTTTTCCAGCTGCGCCATGCTTCACATGCATTCCCCGCGAATATTCAGCTTAAAACACCTCCTCCCGGTTAGTAAACAAAACTTATTTTGGCCCATTGTGGGCCCACTAATGTGTCTATAAAAAAAATCCCTCGGTATAGTTGTTCAATACATTAAATTCTAATTTTTGGCGGAGATTGAAATTTATTGGTTAATATTATAGGGAGTTACGGTGTGCGTGCCTCTTGATATGATTTCTGTCCCTTTTTCAGCCATTATTCGCTCTTTAACAAAGAAAAATATTTCTTTTCACATATAGAACGCTTCATTCGCTTCATAATATTGAGAAGAAGTTAAAAAAATAATATAAATTAAAATAAATAAATAAAAAATAATTATCCGAAATTTATCCGTTTATTAGATATTATTCGCTGTTTCCCAAAGAAAAAATAGTTTTTTTTACATACAAAACACTTGATTCACGTTAAAATATCAAAAAATATATTTAAAAACAAACATAATATATAAAAAAAAAGAAAAAAATTTGGATGTCGACCGTCGCAGGGTTTCGAACCCATGGCACCCGGGACGAGAAATCTAACCTGCTACACAGCTTTTCCAACTGCGCCATGCTTCACATGCATTTCCCGCGAATATTCGGCTTAAAACACCTCCTCCCGGTTAGTAAACAAAACTTATTTTGGCCCATTGTGGGCCCACTAATGTGTCTATAAAAAAATCCCTCGGTATAGTTGTTCAATACATTAAATTCTAATTTTTGGCGGAGTTTGAAATTTATAGGTTAATATTATAGGGAGGTACGGGGTGAGATGTGTGCGTGCCTCTTGATAGTACTTTTGTCCCTTTTTCAGTCATTATTCGCTCTTTAACAAAGAAAAATATTTCGTTTCACATATAGAACGCTTCATTCGCTTCATAATATTTAGAAGAAGTTAAAGAAATAATATAAATTAAAATAAATAAATTAAAAAAAATTATCCGAAATTTATCCGTTTATTAGCTATTATTCGCTGTTTCCCAAAAAAAAAATAGTTTTTTTATATACAAAACACTTGATTCACGTTAAAATATCAAAAAATATATATAAAAAAATAATATATAAAAAAAAGAAAAAAATTTGAATGTCGACCGTCGCAGGGTTTCGAACCCATGGAAACCGGGACGAGAAATCTAACTTGCTACACAGCTTTTCCAACTGCGCCATGCTTCACACGCATTCTCCGCGAATATTCAGCTTAAAACACCTCCTCCCGGTTAGTAAACAAAACTTATTTTGGCCCATTGTGGGCCCACTAATGTGTCTATAAAAAAATCCCTTGGTATAGTTGTTCAATACATTAAATTCTAATTTTTGGCGGAGTTTGAAATTTATAGGTTAATATTATAGGGAGGTACGGGGTGAGATGTGTGCGTGCCTCTTGATAGTACATTTGTCCCTTTTTCAGCCATTATTCGCTCTTTAACAAAAAAAAATATTTCGTCTCACATATAGAACGCTTCATTCGCTTCATAATATTTAGAAGAAGTTAAAAAAATAATATGAATAAATTAAAATAAATAAATAAAAAAAAATTATCCGAAATTTATCCGTTTATTAGCTATTATTCGCTGTTTCCCAAAGAAAAAATAGTTTTTTTATATACAAAACACTTGATTCACGTTAAAATATCAAAAAATATATTTAAAAAAATAATATATAAAAAACAGAAAAAAATTTGGATGTCGACCGTCGCAGGGTTTCGAACCCATGGCAACCAGGACGAGAAATCTAACTTGCTTCACAGCTTTTCCAACAGCGCCATGCTTCACACGCGTTCTCCGCGAATATTCAGCTTAAAACACCTCCTCCCGGTTAGTAAACAAAACTTATTTTGGCCCATTGTGGGCCCACTAATGTGTCTATAAAAAAATCCCTCGGTATAGTTGTTCAACACATTAAATTCTAATTTTTGGCGGAGTTTGAAATTTATAGGTTAATATTATAGGGAGTTACGGGGTGTGATGTGTGCGTGCCTCTTGATAGTACTTCTGTCCCTTTTTCAGCCATTATTCGCTCTTTAACAAAGAAAAATATTTCTTTTCACATATAGAACGCTTCATTCGCTTCATAATATTGAGAAGAAGTAAAAAAAATAATATAAATTAAAATAAATAAATAAAAAAAATTGGCACCCGGGACGAGAAATCTAACCTGCTACACAGCTTTTCCAACTGCGCCATGCTTCACATGCATTCCCCGCGAATATTCGGCTTAAAACACCTCCTCCCGGTTAGTAAACAAAACTTATTTTGGCCCATTGTGGGCCCACTAATGTGTCTATAAAAAAATCCCTCGGTATAGTTGTTCAATACATTAAATTCTAATTTTTGGCGGAGTTTGAAATTTATAGGTTAATATTATAGGGAGGTAAGGGGTGAGATGTGTGCGTGCCTCTTGATAGTACTTTTGTCCCTTTTTCAGTCATTATTCGCTCTTTAACAAAGAAAAATATTTCGTTTCACATATAGAACGCTTCATTCGCTTCATAATATTTAGAAGAAGTTAAAGAAATAATATAAATTAAAATAAATAAATTAAAAAAAATTATCCGAAATTTATCCGTTTATTAGCTATTATTCGCTGTTTCCCAAAAAAAAAATAGTTTTTTTATATACAAAACACTTGATTCACGTTAAAATATCAAAAAATATATATAAAAAAATAATATATAAAAAAAAGAAAAAAATTTGAATGTCGACCGTCGCAGGGTTTCGAACCCATGGAAACCGGGACGAGAAATCTAACTTGCTACACAGCTTTTCCAACTGCGCCATGCTTCACACGCATTCTCCGCGAATATTCAGCTTAAAACACCTCCTCCCGGTTAGTAAACAAAACTTATTTTGGCCCATTGTGGGCCCACTAATGTGTCTATAAAAAAATCCCTTGGTATAGTTGTTCAATACATTAAATTCTAATTTTTGGCGGAGTTTGAAATTTATAGGTTAATATTATAGGGAGGTACGGGGTGAGATGTGTGCGTGCCTCTTGATAGTACATTTGTCCCTTTTTCAGCCATTATTCGCTCTTTAACAAAAAAAAATATTTCGTCTCACATATAGAACGCTTCATTCGCTTCATAATATTTAGAAGAAGTTAAAAAAATAATATGAATAAATTAAAATAAATAAATAAAAAAAAATTATCCGAAATTTATCCGTTTATTAGCTATTATTCGCTGTTTCCCAAAGAAAAAATAGTTTTTTTATATACAAAACACTTGATTCACGTTAAAATATCAAAAAATATATTTAAAAAAATAATATATAAAAAACAGAAAAAAATTTGGATGTCGACCGTCGCAGGGTTTCGAACCCATGGCAACCAGGACGAGAAATCTAACTTGCTTCACAGCTTTTCCAACAGCGCCATGCTTCACACGCGTTCTCCGCGAATATTCAGCTTAAAACACCTCCTCCCGGTTAGTAAACAAAACTTATTTTGGCCCATTGTGGGCCCACTAATGTGTCTATAAAAAAATCCCTCGGTATAGTTGTTCAACACATTAAATTCTAATTTTTGGCGGAGTTTGAAATTTATAGGTTAATATTATAGGGAGTTACGGGGTGTGATGTGTGCGTGCCTCTTGATAGTACTTCTGTCCCTTTTTCAGCCATTATTCGCTCTTTAACAAAGAAAAATATTTCTTTTCACATATAGAACGCTTCATTCGCTTCATAATATTGAGAAGAAGTAAAAAAAATAATATAAATTAAAATAAATAAATAAAAAAAATTTATCCGAAATTTATCCGTTTATTAGATATTATTCGCTGTTTCCCAAAGAAAAAATAGTTTTTTTAATATACAAAACACTTGATTCACGTTAAAATATCAAAAAATATATTTAAAAATATAATATATAAAAAAAAAGAAAAAAATTTGGATGTCGACCGTCGCAGGGTTTCGAACCCATGGCAACCGGGACGAGAAATCTAACTTGCTACACAGCTTTACCAACTGCGCCATGTTTCATATGCATACCCCGCGAAAGCTAAAAACACCTCCTCCCGGTTAGTAAACAAATCTTATTTTGGCCCATTGTGGGCCCACTAATGTGTCTATAAAAAAATCCCTCGGTATAGTTGATTAATACATTAAATTCTAATTTTTGGCGGAGTTTGAAATTTATAGGTTAATATGATAGGGAGTTACGGGGTGTGATGTGTGCGTGCCTCTTGATATGATTTCTGTCACTTTTTCAGCCATTATTCGCTCTTTAACAAAGAAAAATATTTCTTTTCACATATAAAACGCTTCATTCGCTTCATAATATTGAGAAGAAGTTAAAAAAATAATATAAATTAAAATAAATAAATAAAAAAAATTTATCCGAAATTTATCCGTTTATTAGATATTATTCGCTGTTTCCCAAAGAAAAAATAGTTTTTTTTATATACAAAACACTTGATTCACGTTAAAATATCAAAAAATATATTTAAAAACATAATATATAAAAAAAAAGAAAAAAATTTGGATGTCGACCGTCGCAGGGTTTCGAACCCATGGCAACCGGGACGAGATATCGAACTTGCTACACAGCTTTACCAACTGCGCCATGTTTCACATGCATACCCCGCGAAAGCTTAAAACACCTCCTCCCGGTTAGTAAACAAAACTTATTTTGGCCCATTGTGGGCCCACTAATGTGTCTATAAAAAAATCCCTCGGAATAGTTGTTCAATACATTAAATTCTAATTTTTGGCGGAGTTTGAAATTTTTAGGTTAATATTATAGGGAGTTACGGTGTGTGATGTGTGCGTGCCTCTTGATATGATTTCTGTCCCTTTTTCAGCCGTTATTCGCTCTTTAACAAAGAAAAATATTTCTTTTCACATATAGAACACTTCATTCGCTTCATAATATTGAGAAGAAGTTAAAAAAATAATATAAATTAAAATAAATAAATAAAAAATAATTATCCGAAATTTATCCGTTTATTAGATATTATTCGCTGTTTCCCAAAGAAAAAATAGTTTTTTTTACATACAAAACACTTGATTCACGTTAAAATATCAAAAAATATATTTAAAAACAAACATAATATATAAAAAAAAGGAAAAAAATTTGGATGTCGACCGTCGCAGGGTTTCGAACCCATGGCACCCGGGACGAGAAATCTAACCTGCTACACAGCTTTTCCAACTGTGCCATGCTTCACATGCATTCCCCGCGAATATTCAGCTTAAAACACCTCCTCCCGGTTAGTAAACAGAACTTATTTTGGCCCATTGTGGGCCCACTAATGTGTCTATAAAAAAATCCCTCGGTATAGTTGTTCAATACATTAAATTCTAATTTTTGGCGGAGTTTGAAATTTATAGGTTAATATTATAGGGAGGTACGGGGTGAGATGTGTGCGTGCCTCTTGATAGTACTTTTGTCCCTTTTTCAGTCATTATTCGCTCTTTAACAAAGAAAAATATTTCGTTTCACATATAGAACGCTTCATTCGCTTCATAATATTTAGAAGAAGTTAAAGAAATAATATAAATTAAAATAAATAATTTAAAAAAAATTATCCGAAATTTATCCGTTTATTAGCTATTATTCGCTGTTTCCCAAAGAAAAAATAGTTTTTTTATATACAAAACACTTGATTCACGTTAAAATATCAAAAAATATATTTAAAAAAATAATATATAAAAAACAGAAAAAAATTTGGATGTCGACCGTCGCAGGGTTTCGAACCCATGGCAACCAGGACGAGAAATCTAACTTGCTACACAGCTTTTCCAACAGCGCCATGCTTCACACGCGTTCTCCGCGAATATTCAGCTTAAAACACCTCCTCCCGGTTAGTAAACAAAACTTATTTTGGCACATTGTGGGCCCACTAATGTGTCTATAAAAAAATCCCTCGGTATAGTTGTTCAACACATTAAATTCTAATTTTTGGCGGAGTTTGAAATTTATAGGTTAATATTATAGGGAGTTACGGGGTGTGATGTGTGCGTGCCTCTTGATAGTACTTCTGTCCCTTTTTCAGCCATTATTCGCTCTTTAACAAAGAAAAATATTTCTTTTCACATATAGAACGCTTCATTCGCTTCATAATATTGAGAAGAAGTAAAAAAAATAATATAAATTAAAATAAATAAATAAAAAAAATTTATCCGAAATTTATTCGTTTATTAGATATTATTCGCTGTTTCCCAAAGAAAAAATAGTTTTTTTAATATACAAAACTCTTGATTCACGTTAAAATATCAAAAAATATATTTAAAAACATAATATATAAAAAAAAAGAAAAAAATTTGGATGTCGACCGTCGCAGGGTTTCGAACCCATGGCAACCGGGACGAGAAATCTAACTTTCTACACAGCTTTACCAACTGCGCCATGTTTCATATGCGTACCCCGCGAAAGCTTTAAACACCTCCTCCCGGTTAGTAAACAAAACTTATTTTGGCCCATTGTGAGCCCACTAATGTGTCTATAAAAAAATCCCTCGGTATAGTTGTTCAATACATTAAATTCTAATTTTTGGCGGAGTTTGAAATTTATAGGTTAATATTATAGGGAGGTACGGGGTGAGATGTGTGCGTGCCTCTTGAAAGTACTTTTGTCCCTTTTTCAGCCATTATTCGCTCTTTAACAAAGAAAAATATTTCGTTTCACATATAGAACGCTTCATTCGCTTCATAATATTTAGAAGAAGTTAAAAAAAATAATATAAATTAAAATAAGTAAATTAAAAAAAATTATCCGAAATTTATCCGTTTATTAGCTATTATTCGCTGTTTCCCAAAGAAAAAATAGTTTTTTTATATACAAAACACTTGATTCACGTTAAAATATCAAAAAATATATTTAAAAAAATAATATATAAAAAAAAAGAAAAAAATTTGAATGTCGACCGTCGCAGGGTTTCGAACCCATGGCAACCGGGACGAGAAATCTAACTTGCTACACAGCTTTTCCAACTGCGCCATGCTTCACACACATTCTCCGCGAATATTCAGCTTAAAACACCTCCTCCCAGTTAGTAAACAAAACTTATTTTGGCCCATTGTGGGCCCACTAATGTGTCTATAAAAAAATCCCTCAGTATAGTTGTTCAATACATTAAATTCTAATTTTTGGCGGAGTTTGAAATTTATAGGTTAATATTATAGGGAGTTACGGGGTGTGATGTGTGCGTGCCACTTGATAGTACTTCTGTCCCTTTTTCAGCCATTATTCGCTCTTTAACAAAGAAAAATATTTCTTTTCACATATAGAACGCTTCATTCGCTTCATAATATTGAGAAGAAGTTAAAAAAATAATAAAAATTAAAATAAATAAATAAAAAAAATTTATCCGAAATTTATCCGTTTATTAGATATTATTCGCTGTTTCCCAAAGAAAAAATAGTTTTTTTTATATACAAAACACTTGATTCACGTTAAAATATCAAAAAATATATTTAAAAACATAATATATAAAAAAAAAGAAAAAAATTTGGATGTCGACCGTCGCAGGGTTTCGAACCCATGGCAACCGGGACGAGATATCTAACCTGCTACACAGCTTTTCCAACTGTGCCATGCTTCACATGCATTCCCCGCGAATATTCAGCTTAAAACACCTCCTCCCGGTTAGTAAACAAAACTTATTTTGGCCCATTGGGGGCCCACTAATGTGTCTATAAAAAAATCCCTCGGTATAGTTGTTCAATACATTAAATTCTAATTTTTGGCGGAGTTTGAAATTTATAGGTTAATATTATAGGGAGTTACGGTGTGTGATGTGTGCGTGCCTCTTGATATGATTTCTGTCCCTTTTTCAGCCGTTATTCGCTCTTTAACAAAGAAAAATATTTCTTTTCACATATAGAACACTTCATTCGCTTCATAATATTGAGAAGAAGTTAAAAAAATAATATAAATTAAAATAAATAAATAAAAAATAATTATCCGAAATTTATCCGTTTATTAGATATTATTCGCTGTTTCCCAAAGAAAAAATAGTTTTTTTTACATACAAAACACTTGATTCACGTTAAAATATCAGAAAATATATTTAAAAACATAATATATAAAAAAAAAGAAAAAAATTTGGATGTCGACCGTCGCAGGGTTTCGAACCCATGGCAACCGGGACGAGAAATCTAACTTGCTACACAGCTTTTCCAACTGCGCCATGCTTCACATGCATTCCCCGCGAATATTCAGCTTAAAACACCTCCTCCCGGTTAGTAAACAAAACTTATTTTGGCCCATTGTGGGCCCACTAATGTGTCTATAAAAAAATCCCTCGGTATAGTTGTTCAATACATTAAATTCTAATTTTTGGCGGAGTTTGAAATTTATAGGTTAATATTATAGGGAGTTACGGGGTGTGATGTGTGCGTGCCTCTTGATAGTACTTCTGTCCCTTTTTCAGCCATTATTCGCTCTTTAACAAAGAAAAATATTTCTTTTCACATATAGAACGCTTCATTCGCTTCATAATATTGAGAAGAAGTTAAAAAAATAATATAAATTAAAATAAATAAATAAAAAAAATTTATCAGAAATTTATCCGTTTATTAGATATTATTCGCTGTTTCCCAAAGAAAAAATAGTTTTTTTTACATACAAAACACTTGATTCACGTTAAAATATCAAAAAATATATTTAAAAACAAACATAATATATAAAAAAAAAGAAAAAAATTTGGATGTCGACCGTCGCAGGGTTTCGAACCCATGGCACCCGGGACGAGAAATCTAACCTGCTACACAGCTTTTCCAACTGTGCCATGCTTCACATGCATTCCCCGCAAATATTCAGCTTAAAACACCTCCTCCCGGTTAGTAAACAAAACTTATTTTGGCCCATAGTGGGCCCACTAATGTGTCTATAAAAAAATCCCTCGGTATAGTTGTTCAATACATTAAATTCTAATTTTTGGCGGAGTTTGAAATTTATAGGTTAATATTATAGGGAGTTACGGTGTGTGATGTGTGCGTGCCTCTTGATATGATTTCTGTCCCTTTCTCAGCCGTTATTCGCTCTTTAACAAAGAAAAATATTTCTTTTCACATATAGAACACTTCATTCGCTTCATAATATTGAGAAGAAGTTAAAAAAATAATATAAATTAAAATAAATAAATAAAAAATAATTATCCGAAATTTATACGTTTATTAGATATTATTCGCTGTTTCCCAAAGAAAAAATAGTTTTTTTTACATACAAAACACTTGATTCACGTTAAAATATCAAAAAATATATTTAAAAACATAATATATAAAAAAAAAGAAAAAAATTTGGATGTCGACCGTCGCAGGGTTTCGAACCCATGGCAACCGGGACGAGAAATCTAACTTGCTACACAGCTTTTCCAACTGCGCCATGCTTCACATGCATTCCCCGCGAATATTCAGCTTAAAACACCTCCTCCCGGTTAGTAAACAAAACTTATTTTGGCCCATTGTGGGCCCACTAATGTGTCTATAAAAAATCCCTCGGTATAGTTGTTCAATACATTAAATTCTAATTTTTGGCGGAGTTTGAAATTTATAGGTTAATATTACAGGGAGTTACGGGGTGTGATGTGTGCGTGCCTCTTGATAGTACTTCTGTCCCTTTTTCAGCCATTATTCGCTCTTTAACAAAGAAAAATATTTCTTTTCACATATAGAACGCTTCATTCGCTTCATAATATTGAGAAGAAGTTAAAAAAATAATATAAATTAAAATAAATAAATAAAAAAAATTTATCAGAAATTTATCCGTTTATTAGATATTATTCGTTGTTTCCCAAAGAAAAAATAGTTTTTTTTATATACAAAACACTTGATTCACGTTAAAATATCAAAAAATATATTTAAAAACATAATATATAAAAAAAAGAAAAAAATTTGGATGTCGACCATCGCAGGGTTTCGAACCCATGGCAACCGGGACGAGAAATCTAACTTGCTACACAGCTTTACCAACTGCGCCTTGCTTCACATGCATACCCCGCGAATATTTAGCTTAAAACACCTCCTCCCGGTTAGTAAACAAAACTCATTTTGGACCATTGAGGGCCCACTAATGTTTCTATAAAAAAATCCCTCGGTATAGTTGTTCAATGCATTAAATTCTAATTTTTGGCGGAGTTTGAAATTTATAGGTTAATATTATAAGGAGTTACGGGGTTTGATGTGTGCGTGCCTCTTGATATGACTTCTGTCCCTTTTTCAGCCATTATTCGCTCTTTAACAAAGAAAAATATTTCTTTTCACATATAGAACGCTTCATTCGCTTCATAATATTGAGAAGAAGTTAAAAAAATAATATAAATTAAAATAAATAAATAAAAAATAATTATCCGAAATTTATCCGTTTATTAGATATTATTCGCTGTTTCCCAAAGAAAAAATAGTTTTTTTTTACATACAAAACACTTGATTCACGTTAAAATATCAAAAAATATATTTAAAAACATAATATATAAAAAAAAGAAAAAAATTTGGATGTCGACCGTCGCAGGGTTTCGAACCCATGGCAACCGGGACGAGAAATCTAACTTGCTACACAGCTTTTCCAACTGCGGCATGCTTCACATGCATTCCCCGCGAATATTCAGCTTAAAACACCTCCTCCCGGTTAGTAAACAAAACTTATTTTGGCCCATTGTGGGCCCACTAATGTGTCTATAAAAAAATCCCTTGGTATAGTTGTTCAATACATTAAATTCTAATTTTTGGCGGAGTTTGAAATTTATAGGTTAATATTATAGGGAGTTACGGGGTGTGATGTGTGCGTGCCTCTTGATAGTACTTCTGTCCCTTTTTCAGCCATTATTCGCTCTTTAACAAAGAAAAATATTTCTTTTCACATATAGAACGCTTCATTCGCTTCATAATATTGAGAAGAAGTTAAAAAAATAATATAAATTAAAATAAATAAATAAAAAAAATTTATCAGAAATTTATCCGTTTATTAGATATTATTCGCTGTTTCCCAAAGACAAAATAGTTTTTTTTATATACAAAACACTTGATTCACGTTAAAATATCAAAAAATATATTTAAAAACATAATATATAAAAAAAAGAAAAAAATTTGGATGTCGACCGTCGCAGGGTTTCGAACCCATGGCAACCGGGACGAGAAATCTAACTTGCTACACAGCTTTACCAACTGCGCCTTGCTTCACATGCATACCCCGCGAATATTTAGTTTAAAACACCTCCTCCCGGTTAGTAAACAAAACTCATTTTGGACCATTGAGGGCCCACTAATGTTTCTATAAAAAAATCCCTCGGTATAGTTGTTCAATGCATTAAATTCTAATTTTTGGCGGAGTTTGAAATTTATAGGTTAATATTATAAGGAGTTACGGGGTTTGATGTGTGCGTGCCTCTTGATATGACTTCTGTCCCTTTTTCAGCCATTATTCGCTCTTTAACAAAGAAAAATATTTCTTTTCACATATAGAACGCTTCATTCGCTTCATAATATTGAGAAGAAGTTAAAAAAGTAATATAAATTGAAATAAATAAATAAAAAAAAGTTATCCGAAATTTATCCGTTTATTAGATATTATTCGCTGTTTCCCAAAGAAAAAATAGTTTTTTTTTATATACAAAACACTTGATACACGTTAAAATTTAAAAAAATATATTTAAATAAATAATATATAAAAAAAAAGAAAAAAATTTGAATCTCGACCGTCGCAGGGTTTCGAACCCATGGCAACCGGGACGAGAAATCTAACTTGCTACACAGCTTTACCAACTGCGCCTTGCTTCACATGCATACCCCGCGAATATTAAGCTTAAAACACCTCCTCCCGGTTAGTAAACAAAACTTATTTTGGACCATTGTGGGCCCACTAATGTTTCTATAAAAAAATCCCTCGGTATAGTTGTTCAATATATTAAATTCTAATTTTTGGCGGAGTTTGAAATTTATGGGTTAATATTATAGGGAGTTACGGGGTGTGATGTGTGCGTGCCTCTTGATATGACTTCTGTCCCTTTTTCAGCCATTATTCGCTCTTTAACAAAGAATAATATTTCTTTTCACATATAGAACGCTTCATTCGCTTCATAATATTGAGAAGAAGTTAAAAAAATAATATAAATTAAAATAAATAAATAAATAAAAATTATCCGAAATTTATCCGTTTATTAGATATTATTCGCTGTTTCTAAAAGAAAAAATTGTTTTTTTTATATACAAAACACTAGATTCACGTTAAAATATCAAAAAATATATTGAAAAAAATAATATATAAAAAAAAAGAAAAAAATTTGAGTGTCGACCGTCGCAGGGTTTCGAACCCATGGCAACCGGGACGAGAAATCTAACTTGCTACACTGCTTTACCAACTGCGCCTTGCTTCACATGCATATCCCGCGAATATTTAGCTTAAAACACCTCCTCCCGGTTAGTAAACAAAACTTATTTTGGCCCATTGTGGGCCCACTAATGTGTCCATAAAAAAATCCCTCGGTATAGTTGTTCAATACAATAAATTCTAATTTTTGGCGGAGTTTGAAATTTATAGGTTAATATTATAGGGAGTTACGGGGTGTGATGTGTGCGTGCCTCTTGATATGATTTCTGTCCCTTTTTCAGCCGTTATTCGCTCTTTAACAAAGAAAAATATTTCTTTTCACATATAGAACACTTCATTCGCTTCATAATATTGAGAAGAAGTTAAAAAAATAATATAAATTAAAATAAATAAATAAAAAATAATTATCCGAAATTTATCCGTTTATTAGATATTATTCGCTGTTTCCCAAAGAAAAAATAGTTTTTTTTACATACAAAACACTTGATTCACGTTAAAATATCAAAAAATATATTTAAAAACATAATATATAAAAAAAAAGAAAAAAATTTGCATGTCGACCGTCGCAGGGTTTCGAACCCATGGCAACCGGGACGAGAAATCTAACTTGCTACACAGCTTTTCCAACTGCGCCATGCTTCACATGCATTCCCCGCGAATATTCAGCTTAAAACACCTCCTCCCGGTTAGTAAACAAAACTTATTTTGGCCCATTGTGGGCCCACTAATGTGTCTATAAAAAAATCCCTCGGTATAGTTGTTCAATACATTAAATTCTAATTTTTGGCGGAGTTTGAAATTTATAGGTTAATATTATAGGGAGGTACGGGGTGAGATGTGTGCGTGCCTCTTGATAGTACTTTTGTCCCTTTTTCAGCCATTATTCGCTCTTTAGCAAAGAAAAATATTTCGTTTCACATATAGAACGCTTCATTCGCTTCATAATATTTAGAAGAAGTTAAAAAAATAATATAAATTAAAATAAATAAATAAAAAAAAATTATCCGAAATTTATCCGTTTATTAGCTATTATTCGCTGTTTCCCAAAGAAAAAATAGTTTTTTTATATACAAAACACTTGATTCACGTTAAAATATCAAAAAATGTAGTTAAAAAAATAATATGTAAAAAAAAAAGAAAAAAACTTGAATGTCGACCGTCGCAGGGTTTCGAACCCATGGCAACCGGGACGAGAAATCTAACTTGCTACATAGCTTTTCCAACTGCGCCATGCTTCACATGCATTCCCCGCAAATATAAAGCTTAAAACACCTCCTCCCGGTTAGTAAACAAAACTTATTTTGGCCCATTGTGGGCCCACTAATGTGTCAATAAAAACATCCCTCGGTATAGTTGTTCAATACATTAAATTCTAATTTTTGGCGGAGTTTGAAATATATAGGTTAATATTATAGGGAGTTACGGGGTGTGATGTGTGCGTGTCTCTTGATATGACTTCTGTCCCTTTTTCAGCCGTTATTCGCTCTTTAACAAAGAAAAATATTTCTTTTCACATATAGAACGCTTCATTCGCTTCATAATATTGAGAAGAAGTTAAAAAAATAATAAAAACTAAAATAAATAAATAAAAAAAAATAACCCGAAATTTATCCGTTTATTAGCTATTATTCGCTTTTTCCCAAAGAAAAAATAGTTTTTTTTATATACAAAACACTTTTTCACGTTAAAATATCAAAAAATATATTTAAAAAAATAATATATAAAAAAAAAGAAAAAAATTTGAATCTCGACCGTCGCAGGGTTTCGAACCCATGGCAACCGGGACGAGAAATCTAACTTGCTACACAGCTTTACCAACTGCGCCTTGCTTCACATGCATACCCCGCGAATATTAAGCTTAAAACACCTCCTCCCGGTTAGTAAACAAAACTTATTTTGGACCATTGTGGGCCCACTAATGTTTCTATAAAAAAATCCCTCGGTATAGTTGTTCAATACATTAAATTCTAATTTTTGGCGGAGTTTGAAATTTATAGGTTAATATTATAGGGAGTTACGGGGTGTGATGTGTGCGTGCCTCTTGATATGACTTCTGTCCCTTTTTCAGCCATTATTCGCTCTTTAACAAAGAAAAATATTTCTTTTCACATATAGAACGCTTCATTCGCTTCATAATATTGAGAAGAAGTTAAAAAAATAATATAAATTAAAATAAATAAATAAATAAAAATTATCCGAAATTTATCCGTTTATTAGATATTATTCGCTGTTTCTCAAAGAAAAAATTGTTTTTTTTTATATACAAAACACTAGATTCACGTTAAAATATCAAAAAATATATTGAAAAAAATAATATATAAAAAAAAAAGAAAAAAATTTGAGTGTCGACCGTCGCAGGGTTTCGAACCCATGGCAACCGGGACGAGAAATCTAACTTGCTACACTGCTTTACCAACTGCGCCTTGCTTCACATGCATATCCCGCGAATATTTAGCTTAAAACACCTCCTCCCGGTTAGTAAACAAAACTTATTTGGGCCCATTGTGGGCCCACTAATGTGTCCATAAAAAAATCCCTCGGTATAGTTGTTCAATACAATAAATTCTAATTTTTGGCGGAGTTTGAAATTTATAGGTTAATATTATAGGGAGTTACGGGGTGTGATGTGTGTGTGCCTCTTGATATGATTTCTGTCCCTTTTTCAGCCGTTATTCGCTCTTTAACAAAGAAAAATATTTCTTTTCACATATAGAACACTTCATTCGCTTCATAATATTGAGAAGAAGTTAAAAAAAATAATATAAATTAAAATAAATAAATAAAAAATAATTATCCGAAATTTATCCGTTTATTAGATATTATCCGCTGTTTCCCAAAGAAAAAATAGTTTTTTTCACATACAAAACACTTGATTCACGTTAAAATATCAAAAAATATATTTAAAAACATAATATATACAAAAAAAGAAAAAAATTTGGATGTCGACCGTCGCAGGGTTTCGAACCCATGGCAACCGGGACGAGAAATCTAACTTGCTACACAGCTTTTCCAACTGCGCCATGCTTTACATGCATTCCCCGCGAATATTCAGCTTAAAACACCTCCTCCCGGTTAGTAAACAAAACTTATTTTGGCCCATTGTGGGCCCACTAATGTGTCTATAAAAAAATCCCTCGGTATAGTTGTTCAATACATTAAATTCTAATTTTTGGCGGAGTTTGAAATTTATAGGTTAATATTATAGGGAGTTACGGGGTGTGATGTGTGCGTGTCTCTTGATATGACTTCTGTCCCTTTTTCAGCCGTTATTCGCTCTTTAACAAAGAAAAATATTTCTTTTCACATATAGAACGCTTCATTCGCTTCATAATATTGAGAAGAAGTTAAAAAAATAATAAAAACTAAAATAAATAAATAAAAAAAAATAACCCGAAATTTATCCGTTTATTAGCTATTATTCGCTTTTTCCCAAAGAAAAAATAGTTTTTTTTATATACAAAACACTTTTTCACGTTAAAATATCAAAAAATATATTTAAAAAAATAATATATAAAAAAAAAGAAAAAAATTTGAATCTCGACCGTCGCAGGGTTTCGAACCCATGGCAACCGGGACGAGAAATCTAACTTGCTACACAGCTTTACCAACTGCGCCTTGCTTCACATGCATACCCCGCGAATATTAAGCTTAAAACACCTCCTCCCGGTTAGTAAACAAAACTTATTTTGGACCATTGTGGGCCCACTAATGTTTCTATAAAAAAATCCCTCGGTATAGTTGTTCAATACATTAAATTCTAATTTTTGGCGGAGTTTGAAATTTATAGGTTAATATTATAGGGAGTTACGGGGTGTGATGTGTGCGTGCCTCTTGATATGACTTCTGTCCCTTTTTCAGCCATTATTCGCTCTTTAACAAAGAAAAATATTTCTTTTCACATATAGAACGCTTCATTCGCTTCATAATATTGAGAAGAAGTTAAAAAAATAATATAAATTAAAATAAATAAATAAATAAAAATTATCCGAAATTTATCCGTTTATTAGATATTATTCGCTGTTTCTCAAAGAAAAAATTGTTTTTTTTATATACAAAACACTAGATTCACGTTAAAATATCAAAAAATATATTGAAAAAAATAATATATAAAAAAAAAAGAAAAAAATTTGAGTGTCGACCGTCGCAGGGTTTCGAACCCATGGCAACCGGGACTAGAAATCTAACTTGCTACACTGCTTTACCAACTGCGCCTTGCTTCACATGCATATCCCGCGAATATTTAGCTTAAAACACCTCCTCCCGGTTAGTAAACAAAACTTATTTGGGCCCATTGTGGGCCCACTAATGTGTCCATAAAAAAATCCCTCGGTATAGTTGTTCAATACAATAAATTCTAATTTTTGGCGGAGTTTGAAATTTATAGGTTAATATTATAGGGAGTTACGGGGTGTGATGTGTGTGTGCCTCTTGAAATGATTTCTGTCCCTTTTTCAGCCGTTATTCGCTCTTTAACAAAGAAAAATATTTCTTTTCACATATAGAACACTTCATTCGCTTCATAATATTGAGAAGAAGTTAAAAAAATAATATAAATTAAAATAAATAAATAAAAAATAATTATCCGAAATTTATCCGTTTATTAGATATTATCCGCTGTTTCCCAAAGAAAAAATAGTTTTTTTCACATACAAAACACTTGATTCACGTTAAAATATCAAAAAATATATTTAAAAACATAATATATACAAAAAAAGAAAAAAATTTGGATGTCGACCGTCGCAGGGTTTCGAACCCATGGCAACCGGGACGAGAAATCTAACTTGCTACACAGCTTTTCCAACTGCGCCATGCTTTACATGCATTCCCCGCGAATATTCAGCTTAAAACACCTCCTCCCGGTTAGTAAACAAAACTTATTTTGGCCCATTGTGGGCCCACTAATGTGTCTATAAAAAAATCCCTGGGTATAGTTGTTCAATACATTAAATTCTAATTTTTGGCGGAGTTTGAAATTTATAGGTTAATATTATAGGGAGATACGGGGTGAGATGTGTGCGTGCCTCTTGATAGTACTTTTGTCCCTTTTTCAGCCATTATTCGCTCTTTAGCAAAAAAAAATATTTCGTTTCACATATAGAACGCTTCATTCGCTTCATAATATTGAGAAGAAGTTAAAAAAATAATATAAATTGAAATAAATAAATAAAAAAAAGTTATCCGAAATTTATCCGTTTATTAGATATTATTCGCTGTTTCCCAAAGAAAAAATAGTTTTTTTTTATATACAAAACACTTGATACACGTTAAAATATGAAAAAATATATTTAAAAAAATAATATATAAAAAAAAAGAAAAAAATTTGAATGTCGACCGCAGCAGGGATTCGAACCCATGGCAACCGGGACGAGAAATCTAACTTGCTACATAGCTTTTCCAACTGCGCCATGCTTCACATGCATTCCCCGCAAATATTAAGCTTAAAACACCTCCACCCGGTTAGTAAACAAAACTTATTTTGGCCCATTGTGGGCCCACTAATGTGTCAATAAAAACATCCCTCGGTATAGTTGTTCAATACATTAAATTCTAATTTTTGGCGGAGTTTGAAATATATAGGTTAATATTATAGGGAGTTACGGGGTGTGATGTGTGCGTGTCTCTTGATATGACTTCTTTCCCTTTTTCAGCCGTTATTCGCTCTTTAACAAAGAAAAATATTTCTTTTCACATATAGAACGCTTCATTCGCTTCATAATATTGAGAAGAAGTTAAAAAAATAATAGAAATTAAAATAAATAAATAAAAAAAAATTATCCGAAATTTATCCGTTTATTAGATATTATTCGCTGTTTCGCAAAGAAAAAATAGTTTTTTTTATATACAAAACACTTGATTCACGTTAAAATATCAAAAAATGTATTTAAAAAAATAATATATAAAAAAAAAAGAAAAAATTTTGAATGTCGACCGTCGCAGGGTTTCGAACCCATGGCAACCGGGACGAGAAATCTAACTTTCTACACAGCTTTACCAACTGCTCCTTGCTTCACATGCATACCCCGCGAATATTTAGCTTAAAACACCTCCTCCCGGTTAGTAAACAAAACTTATTTTGGCCCATTGAGTGCCCACTAATGTGTCTATAAAAACATCCCTCGGTATAGTTGTTCAATACATTAAATTCTAATTTTTGGCGGAGTTTGAAACATATAGGTTAATATTATAGGGAGTTACGTGGTGTGATGTGTGCGTGCCTCTT
The DNA here is from genome assembly GCF_982258835.1 of Parasteatoda tepidariorum. NCBI lineage: Eukaryota > Metazoa > Arthropoda > Arachnida > Araneae > Theridiidae > Parasteatoda > Parasteatoda tepidariorum. The sequence continues at coordinate 1,139,501 of NC_141761.1, forward strand.
GACATGACTTCTGTCCCTTTTTCAGCCATTATTCGCTCTTTAACAAAGAAAAATATTTCTTTTCACATATAGAACGCTTCATTCGCTTCATAATATTGAGAAGAAGTTAAAAAAATAATATAAATTAAAATAAATAAATAAAAAAAAATTATCCGAAATTTATCCGTTTATTAGCTATTATTCGCTTTTTCCCAAAGAAAAAATAGTTTTTTTATATACAAAATGCTTGATTCACGTTAAAATATCTAAAAATGTATTTAAAAAAATAATATATAAAAAAAAAGAAAAAAATTTGAATGTCGACCGTCGCAGGGTTTCGAACCCATGGCAACCGGGACGAGAAATCAAACTTGCTACACAGCTTTACCAACTGCGCCTTGCTTCACATGCATACCCTGCGAATATTTAGCTTAAAACACCTCCTCCCGGTTAGTAAACAAAACTTATTTTGGACCATTGTGGGCCCACTAATGTTTCTATAAAAAAATCCCTCGGTATAGTTGTTCAATACATTAAATTCTAATTTTTGGCGGAGTTTGAAATTTATAGGTTAATATTATAAGGAGTTACGGGGTGTGATGTGTGCGTGCCTCTTGATATGACTTCTGTCCTTTTTTCAGCTATTATTCGCTCTTTAACAAAGAAAAATATTTCTTTTCACATATAGAACGCTTCATTCGCTTCATAATATTGAGAAGAAGTTAAAAAAATAATATAAATTAAAATAAATAAATAAAAAAAATTATCCGAAATTTATCCGTTTATTAGCTATTATTCGCTTTTTCCCTAAGAAAAAATAGTTTTTTTTATATACAAAACACTTGATTCACGTTAATATATCAAAAAATATATTTAAAAAAATAATATATAGAAAAAAAAGAAAAAAATTTGAATGTCGACCGTCGCTGGGATTCGAACCCATGGCAACCGGGACGAGAAATCTTACTTGCTAGACAGCTTTACCAACTGCGCCATGCTTCACATGCATACCCCGCGAATATTAAGCTTAAAACACCTCCTCCCGGTTAGTAAACAAAACTTATTTTGGCCCATTGTGGGCCCACTAATGTGTCTATAAAAACATCCCTCGGTATAGTTGTTCAATACATTAAATTCTAATTTTTGGCGGAGTTTGAAATTTATAGGTTAATATTATAGGGAGTTACGGGGTGTGATGTGTGCGTGCCTCTTGATATGACTTCAGTCCCTTTTTCAGCCATTATTCGCTCTTTAACAAAGAAAAATATTTCTTTTCACATATAGAACGCTTCATTCGCTTCATAATATTGAGAAGAAGTTAAAAAAATAATATAAATTAAAATAAATAAATAAAAAAAAATTATCCGAAATTTATCCGTTTATTAGCTATTATTCGCTTTTTCCCAAAGAAAAGATAGTTTTTTTTATATACAAAACACTTGATTCACGTTAAAATATCAAAAAATATATTTAAAAAAATAATATATATAAAAAAAAGAAAAATTTTTTAATGTCGACCGTCGCAGGGTTTCGAACCCATGGCAACTGGGACGAGAAATCTAACTTGCGACACAGCTTTACCAATTGCGCCATGCTTCACATGCATAACCCGCGAATATTAAGCTTGAAACACCTCCTCCCGGTTAGTAAACAAAACTTATTTTGGACCATTGTGGGCCCACTAATGTTTCTATAAAGAAATCCCTCGGTATAGTTGTTCAATACATTAAATTCTAATTTTTGGCGGAGTTTGAAATTTATAGGTTAATATTATAGGGAGTTACGGGGTGTGATGTGTGCGTGCCTCTTGATATGACTTCTGTCCCTTTTTCAGCCATTATTCGCTCTTTAACAAAGAAAAATATTTCTTTTCACATATAGAACGCTTCATTCGCTTCATAATATTGAGAAGAAGTTAAAAAAAAATATATAAATTAAAATAAATAAATAAAAAAAAATTATCCGAAATTTATCCGTTTATTAGCTATTATTCGCTTTCTCCCAAAGAAAAAATAGTTTTTTTTATATACAAAACACTTGATTCACGTTAAAATATCAAAAAATGTATTTAAAAAAATAATATATAAAAAAAAAAGAAAAAATTTTGAATGTCGACCGTCGCAGGATTTCGAACCCATGGCAACCGGGACGAGAAATCAAACTTGCTACACAGCTTTACCAACTGCGCCTTGCTTCACATGCATACCCTGCGAATATTTAGCTTAAAACACCTCCTCCCGGTTAGTAAACAAAACTTATTTTGGACCATTGTGGGCCCACTAATGTTTCTATAAAAAAATCCCTCGGTATAGTTGTTCAATACATTAAATTCTAATTTTTGGCGGAGTTTGAAATTTATAGGTTAATATTATAAGGAGTTACGGGGTGTGATGTGTGCGTGCCTCTTGATATGACTTCTGTCCTTTTTTCAGCTATTATTCGCTCTTTAACAAAGAAAAATATTTCTTTTCACATATAGAACGCTTCATTCGCTTCATAATATTGAGAAGAAGTTAAAAAAATAATATAAATTAAAATAAATAAATAAAAAAAATTATCCGAAATTTATCCGTTTATTAGCTATTATTCGCTTTTTCCCTAAGAAAAAATAGTTTTTTTTATATACAAAACACTTGATTCACGTTAATATATCAAAAAATATATTTAAAAAAATTATATATAGAAAAAAAAGAAAAAAATTTGAATGTCGACCGTCGCTGGGATTCGAACCCATGGCAACCGGGACGAGAAATCTTACTTGCTAGACAGCTTTACCAACTGCGCCATGCTTCACATGCATACTCCGCGAATATTAAGCTTAAAACACCTCCTCCCGGTTAGTAAACAAAACTTATTTTGGCCCATTGTGGGCCCACTAATGTGTCTATAAAAACATCCCTCGGTATAGTTGTTCAATACATTAAATTCTAATTTTTGGCGGAGTTTGAAATTTATAGGTTAATATTATAGGGAGTTACGGGGTGTGATGTGTGCGTGCCTCTTGATATGACTTCAGTCCCTTTTTCAGCCATTATTCGCTCTTTAACAAAGAAAAATATTTCTTTTCACATATAGAACGCTTCATTCGCTTCATAATATTGAGAAGAAGTTAAAAAAATAATATAAATTAAAATAAATAAATAAAAAAAAATTATCCGAAATTTATCCGTTTATTAGCTATTATTCGCTTTTTCCCAAAGAAAAGATAGTTTTTTTTATATACAAAACACTTGATTCACGTTAAAATATCAAAAAATATATTTAAAAAAATAATATATATAAAAAAAAGAAAAATTTTTTAATGTCGACCGTCGCAGGGTTTCGAACCCATGGCAACTGGGACGAGAAATCTAACTTGCGACACAGCTTTACCAATTGCGCCATGCTTCACATGCATAACCCGCGAATATTAAGCTTGAAACACCTCCTCCCGGTTAGTAAACAAAACTTATTTTGGACCATTGTGGGCCCACTAATGTTTCTATAAAGAAATCCCTCGGTATAGTTGTTCAATACATTAAATTCTAATTTTTGGCGGAGTTTGAAATTTATAGGTTAATATTATAGGGAGTTACGGGGTGTGATGTGTGCGTGCCTCTTGATATGACTTCTGTCCCTTTTTCAGCCATTATTCGCTCTTTAACAAAGAAAAATATTTCTTTTCACATATAGAACGCTTCATTCGCTTCATAATATTGAGAAGAAGTTAAAAAAAAAAATATAAATTAAAATAAATAAATAAAAAAAAATTATCCGAAATTTATCCGTTTATTAGCTATTATTCGCTTTCTCCCAAAGAAAAAATAGTTTTTTTTATATACAAAACACTTGATTCACGTTAAAATATCAAAAAATGTATTTAAAAAAATAATATATAAAAAAAAAGAAAAAATTTTGAATGTCGACCGTCGCAGGGTTTCGAACCCATGGCAACCGGGACGAGAAATCTAACTTTCTACACAGCTTTACCAACTGCTCCTTGCTTCACATGCATACCCCGCGAATATTTAGCTTAAAACACCTCCTCCCGGTTAGTAAACAAAACTTATTTTGGCCCATTGAGTGCCCACTAATGTGTCTATAAAAACATCCCTCGGTATAGTTGTTCAATACATTAAATTCTAATTTTTGGCGGAGTTTGAAACATATAGGTTAATATTATAGGGAGTTACGGGGTGTGATGTGTGCGTGTCTCTTCATATGACTTCTGTCCCTATTTCAGCCGATATTCGCTCTTTAACAAAGAAAAATATTTCTTTTCACATATAGAACGCTTCATTCGCTTCATAATATTGAGAAGAAGTTAAAAAAATAATAAAAATTAAAATAAATAAATAAAAAAAAATTACCCGAAATTTATCCGTTTATTAGCTATTATTCGCTTTTTCCCAAAGAAAAAATAGCTTTTTTTATATACAAAACACTTGATTCACGTTAAAATATCAAAAAATATATTTAAAAAGATAATATATAAAAAAAAAAGAAAAAAATTTGAATCTCGACCGTCACAGGGTTTCGAACCCATGGCAACCGGGACGAGAAATCTAACTTGCTACACAGCTTTACCAACTGCGCCATGCTTCACATGCATACCCCGCGAATATTAAGCTTAAAACACCTCCTCCCGGTTAGTAAACAAAACTTATTTTGGACCATTGTGGGCCCACTAATGTTTCTATAAAAAAATCCCTCGGTATAGTTGTTCAATACATTAAATTCTAATTTTTGGCGGAGTTTGAAATTTATAGGTTAATATTATAAGGAGTTACGGGGTGTGATGTGTGCGTGCCTCTTGATATGACTTCTGTCCCTTTTTCAGCGATTATTCGCTCTTTAACAAAGAAAAATATTTCTTTTCACATATAGAACGCTTCATTCGCTTCATAATATTGAGAAGAAGTTAAAAAAATAATAGAAATTAAAATAAATAAATAAAAAAAAATTATCCGAAATTTATCCGTTTATTAGATATTATTCGCTGTTTCGCAAAGAAAAAATAGTTTTTTTTATATACAAAACACTTGATTCACGTTAAAATATCAAAAAATGTATTTAAAAAAATAATATATAAAAAAAAAAAGAAAAAATTTTGAATGTCGACCGTCGCAGGGTTTCGAACCCATGGCAACCGGGACGAGAAATCTAACTTTCTACACAGCTTTACCAACTGCTCCTTGCTTCACATGCATACCCCGCGAATATTTAGCTTAAAACACCTCCTCCCGGTTAGTAAACAAAACTTATTTTGGCCCATTGAGTGCCCACTAATGTGTCTATAAAAACATCCCTCGGTATAGTTGTTCAATACATTAAATTCTAATTTTTGGCGGAGTTTGAAACATATAGGTTAATATTATAGGGAGTTACGTGGTGTGATGTGTGCGTGCCTCTTGACATGACTTCTGTCCCTTTTTCAGCCATTATTCGCTCTTTAACAAAGAAAAATATTTCTTTTCACATATAGAACGCTTCATTCGCTTCATAATATTGAGAAGAAGTTAAAAAAATAATATAAATTAAAATAAATAAATAAAAAAAAATTATAAGAAATTTATCCGTTTATTAGCTATTATTCGCTTTTTCCCAAAGAAAAATAGTTTTTTTATATACAAAACGCTTGATTCACGTTAAAATATCTAAAAATGTATTTAAAAAAATAATATATAAAAAAAAAGAAAAAAATTTGAATGTCGACCGTCGCAGGGTTTCGAACCCATGGCAACCGGGACGAGAAATCAAACTTGCTACACAGCTTTACCAACTGCGCCTTGCTTCACATGCATACCCCGCGAATATTTAGCTTAAAACACCTCCTCCCGGTTAGTAAACAAAACTTATTTTGGCCCATTGTGTGCCCACTATTGGGTCTATAAAAAAATCCCTCTTTACAATTGTTCAATCCATTAAATTCTAATTTTTGGCGGAGTTTGAAATTTATAGGTTAATATTATAGGGAGTTACGGGGTGTGATGTGTGCGTGTCTCTTGATATGACTTCTGTCCCTATTTCAGCCGTTATTCGCTCTTTAACAAAGAAAAATATTTCTTTTCACATATAGAACGCTTCATTCGCTTCATAATATTGAGAAGAAGTTAAAAAAATAATAAAAATTAAAATAAATAAATAAAAAAAAATTACCCGAAATTTATCCGTTTATTAGCTATTATTCGCTTTTTCCCAAAGAAAAAATAGCTTTTTTTATATACAAAACACTTGATTCACGTTAAAATATCAAAAAATATATTTAAAAAGATAATATATAAAAAAAAGAAAAAAATTTGAATCTCGACCGTCGCAGGGTTTCGAACCCATGGCAACCGGGACGAGAAATCTAACTTGCTACACAGCTTTACCAACTGCGCCATGCTTCACATGCATACCCCGCGAATATTAAGCTTAAAACACCTCCTCCCGGTTAGTAAACAAAACTTATTTTGGACCATTGTGGGCCCACTAATGTCTCTACAAAAAAATCCCTCGGTATAGTTGTTCAATACATTAAATTCTAATTTTTGGCGGAGTTTGAAATTTATAGGTTAATATTATAAGGAGTTACGGGGTGTGATGTGTGCGTGCCTCTTGATATGACTTCTGTCCCTTTTTCAGCCATTATTCGCTCTTTAACAAAGAAAAATATTTCTTTTCACATATAGAACGCTTCATTCGCTTCATAATATTGAGAAGAAGTTAAAAAAATAATATAAATTAAAATAAATAAATAAAAAAAATTATCCGAAATTTATCCGTTTATTAGCTATTATTCGCTTTTTCCCTAAGAAAAAATAGTTTTTATTATATACAAAACACTTGATTCACGTTAATATATCAAAAAATATATTTAAAAAAATAATATATAGAAAAAAAAGAAAAAAATTTGAATGTCGACCGTCGCTGGGATTCGAACCCATGGCAACCGGGACGAGAAATCTTACTTGCTAGACAGCTTTACCAACTGCGCCATGCTTCACATGCATACCCCGCGAATATTAAGCTTAAAACACCTCCTCCCGGTTAGTAAACAAAACTTATTGTGGACCATTGAGGGCCCACTAATGTTTCTATAAAAAAATCCCTCGGTATAGTTGTTCAATGCATTAAATTCTAATTTTTGGCGGAGTTTGAAATTTATAGGTTAATATTATAAGGAGTTACGGGGTGTGATGTGTGCGTGCCTCTTGATATGACTTCTGTCCCTTTTTCAGCCATTATTCGCTCTTTAACAAAGAAAAATATTTCTTTTCACATATAGAACGCTTCATTCGCTTCATAATATTGAGAAGAAGTTAAAAAAATAATATAAATTGAAATAAATAAATAAAAAAAAATTATCCGAAATTTATCCGTTTATTAGATATTATTCGCTGTTTCCCAAAGAAAAAATAGTTTTTTTTTATATACAAAACACTTGATTCACGTTAAAATATCAAAAAATATATTTAAAAAAATAATATATAAAAAAAAGAAAAAAATTTGAATGTCGACCGCAGCAGGGATTCGAACCCATGGCAACCGGGACGAGAAATCTAACTTGCTACATAGCTTTTCCAACTGCGCCATGCTTCACATGCATTCCCCGCGAATATTAAGCTTAAAACACCTCCTCCCGGTTAGTAAACAAAACTTATTTTGGCCCATTGTGGGCCCACTAATGTGTCTATAAAAACATCCCTCGGTATAGTTGTTCAATACATTAAATTCTAATTTTTGGCGGAGTTTGAAATTTATAGGTTATTATTATAGGGAGTTACGCGGTTTGATGTGTGCGTGCCTCTTGATATGACTTCAGTCCCTTTTTCAGCCATTATTCGCTCTTTAACAAAGAAAAATATTTCTTTTCACATATAGAACGCTTCATTCGCTTCATAATATTGAGAAGAAGTTAAAAAAATAATATAAATTAAAATAAATAAATAAAAAAAAATTATCCGAAATTTATCCGTTTATTAGCTATTATTCGCTTTTTCCCAAAGAAAAGATAGTTTTTTTTATATACAAAACACTTGATTCACGTTAAAATATCAAAAAATATATTTAAAAAAATAATATATATAAAAAAAAGAAAAAATTTTTAATGTCGACCGTCGCAGGGTTTCGAACCCATGGCAACTGGGACGAGAAATCTAACTTGCGACACAGCTTTACCAATTGCGCCATGCTTCACATGCATACCCCGCGAATATTAAGCTTGAAACACCTCCTCCCGGTTAGTAAACAAAACTTATTTTGGACCATTGTGGGCCCACTAATGATTCTATAAAGAAATCCCTCGGTATAGTTGTTCAATACATTAAATTCTAATTTTTGGCGGAGTTTGAAATTTATAGGTTAATATTATAGGGAGTTACGGGGTGTGATGTGTGCGTGCCTCTTGATATGACTTCTGTCCCTTTTTCAGCCATTATTCGCTCTTTAACAAAGAAAAATATTTCTTTTCACATATAGAACGCTTCATTCGCTTCATAATATTGAGAAGAAGTTAAAAAAATAATATAAATTAAAATAAATAAATAAAAAAAAAATTATCCGAAATTTATCCGTTTATTAGCTATTATTCGCTTTCTCCCAAAGAAAAAATAGTTTTTTTTATATACAAAACACTTGATTCACGTTAAAATATCAAAAAATGTATTTAAAAAAATAATATATAAAAAAAAAGAAAAAATTTTGAATGTCGACCGTCGCAGGGCTTCGAACCCATGGCAACCGGGACGAGAAATTTAACTTGCTACACAGCTTTTCCAACTGCGCCATGCTTCACACGCATTCTCCGCGAATATTCAGCTTAAAACACCTCCTCCCGGTTAGTAAACAAAACTTATTTTGGCCCATTGTGGGCCCACTAATGTGTCTATAAAAAAATCCCTGGGTATAGTTGTTCAATACATTAAATTCTAATTTTTGGCGGAGTTTGAAATTTATAGGTTAATATTATAGGGAGTTACGGGGTGTGATGTGTGCGTGCCTCTTGATATGACTTCTGTCCCTTTTTCAGCCATTATTCGCTCTTTAACAAAGAAAAATATTTCTTTTCACATATAGAACATTTCATTCACTTCAAAATATTGAGAAGAAGTTAAAAAAATAGTATAAATTAAAATAAATAAATAAAAAAAAATATCCGAAATTTATCCGTTTATTAGCTATTATTCGCTGTTTCCCAAAGAAAAAATAGTTTTTTTATATACAAAACACTTTATTCACGTTAAAATATCAAAAAATATATTTAAAAAATTAATATATAAAAAAAAGAAAAAAATTTGAATGTCGACCGTCGCAGGGTTTCGAACCCATGGCAACCGGGACGAGAAATCTAACTTGCTAAATAGCTTTTCCAACTGCGCCATGCTTCACACGCATTCTCCGCGAATATTCAGCTTAAAACACCTCCTCCCGGTTAGTAAACAAAACTTATTTTGGCCCATTGTGGGCCCACTAATGTGTCTATAAAAAAATCCCTCGGTATAGTTGTTCAATACATTAAATTCTAATTTTTGGCGGAGTTTGAAATTTATAGGTTAATATTATAGGGAGTTACGGGGTATGATGTGTGCGTGCCTCTTGATAGTACTTTTGTCCCTTTTTCTGCCATTATTCGCTCTTTAACAAAGAAAAATATTTCTTTTCACATATAGAACGCTTCATTCGCTTCATAATATTGAGAAGAAGTTAAAAAAATAATATAAATTAAAATAAATAAATAAAAAAAAATTATCCGAAATTTATCCGTTTATTAGCTATTATTCGCTGTTTCCCAAAGAAAAAATAGTTTTTTTATATACAAAACACTTTATTCACGTTAAAATATCAAAAAATATATTTAAAAAATTAATATATAAAAAAAAGAAAAAAATTTGAATGTCGACCGTCGCAGGGTTTCGAACCCATGGCAACCGGGACGAGAAATCTAACTTGCTAAATAGCTTTTCCAACTGCGCCATGCTTCATACGCATTCTCCGCGAATATTTAGCTTAAAACACCTCCTCCCGGTTAGTAAACAAAACTTATTTTGGCCCATTGTGGGCCCACTAATGTGTCTATAAAAAAATCCCTCGGTATAGTTGTTCAATACATTAAATTCTAATTTTTGGCGGAGTTTGAAATTTATAGGTTAATATTATAGGGAGTTACGGGGTATGATGTGTGCGTGCCTCTTGATAGTACTTTTGTCCCTTTTTCTGCCATTATTCGCTCTTTAACAAAGAAAAATATTTCTTTTCACATATAGAACGCTTCATTCGCTTCATAATATTGAGAAGAAGTTAAAAAAATAATATAAATTAAAATAAATAAATAAAATAAAATATCCGAAATTTATCCGTTTATTAGCTATTATTCGCTATTTCCCAAAGAAAAAATAGTTTTTTTTATATACAAAACACTTGATTCACGTTAAAATATCAAAAAATATATTTAAAAAAATAATATATAAAAAAAAGAAAAAAATTTGAATGTCGACCGTCGCAGGGTTTCGAACCCATGGCAACCGGGACGAGAAATCTAACTTGCTAAATAGCTTTTCCAACTGCGCCATGCTTCACACGCATTCTCCGCGAATATTTAGCTTAAAACACCTCCTCCCGGTTAGTAAACAAAACTTATTTTGGCCCATTGTGGGCCCACTAATGTGTCTATAAAAAAATCCCTCGGTATAGTTGTTCAATACATTAAATTCTAATTTTTGGCGGAGTTTGAAATTTATAGGTTAATATTATAGGGAGTTACGGGGTATGATGTGTGCGTGCCTCTTGATAGTACTTTTGTCCCTTTTTCTGCCATTATTCGCTCTTTAACAAAGAAAAATATTTCTTTTCACATATAGAACGCTTCATTCGCTTCATAATATTGAGAAGAAGTTAAAAAAATAATATAAATTAAAATAAATAAATAAAATAAAATATCCGAAATTTATCCGTTTATTAGCTATTATTCGCTATTTCCCAAAGAAAAAATAGTTTTTTTTATATACAAAACACTTGATTCACGTTAAAATATCAAAAAATATATTTAAAAAATTAATATATAAAAAAAAGAAAAAAATTTGGATGTCGACCGTCGCAGGGTTTCGAACCCATGTCAACCGGGACGAGAAATTACACAGCTTTACCAACTGCGCCGTGCTTCACATGGATACCCCATGAATATTTAGCTTAAAACACCTCCTCCCTGTTAGTAAACAAAACTTATGTTGGCCCATTGTGGGCCCACTAATGTGTCTATAAAAAAATCCCTCGGTATAGTTGTTCAATACATTAAATTCTAATTTTTGGCGGAGTTTGAAATTTATAGGTTAATATTATAGGGAGTTACGGGGTATGATGTGTGCGTGCCTCTTGATAGTACTTTTGTCCCTTTTTCTGCCATTATTCGCTCTTTAACAAAGAAAAATATTTCTTTTCACATATAGAACGCTTCATTCGCTTCATAATATTGAGAAGAAGTTAAAAAAATAATATAAATTAAAATAAATAAATAAAATAAAATATCCGAAATTTATCCGTTTATTAGCTATTATTCGCTATTTCCCAAAGAAAAAATAGTTTTTTTTATATACAAAACACTTGATTCACGTTAAAATATCAAAAAATATATTTAAAAAATTAATATATAAAAAAAAGAAAAAAATTTGGATGTCGTCCGTCGCAGGGTTTCGAACCCATGTCAACCGGGACGAGAAATTACACAGCTTTACCAACTGCGCCGTGCTTCACATGGATACCCCATGAATATTTAGCTTAAAACACCTCCTCCCTGTTAGTAAACAAAACTTATGTTGGCCCATTGTGGGCCCACTAATGTGTCTATAAAAAAATCCCTCGGTATAGTTGTTCAATACATTAAATTCTAATTTTTGGCGGAGTTTGAAATTTATAGGTTAATATTATAGGGAGTTACGGGGTATGATGTGTGCGTGCCTCTTGATAGTACTTTTGTCCCTTTTTCTGCCATTATTCGCTCTTTAACAAAGAAAAATATTTCTTTTCACATATAGAACGCTTCATTCGCTTCATAATATTGAGAAGAAGTTAAAAAAATAATATAAATTAAAATAAATAAATAAAATAAAATATCCGAAATTTATCCGTTTATTAGCTATTATTCGCTATTTCCCAAAGAAAAAATAGTTTTTTTTATATACAAAACACTTGATTCACGTTAAAATATCAAAAAATATATTTAAAAAATTAATATATAAAAAAAAGAAAAAAATTTGGATGTCGACCGTCGCAGGGTTTCGAACCCATGTCAACCGGGACGAGAAATTACACAGCTTTACCAACTGCGCCGTGCTTCACATGGATACCCCATGAATATTTAGCTTAAAACACCTCCTCCCTGTTAGTAAACAAAACTTATGTTGGCCCATTGTGGGCCCACTAATGTGTCTATAAAAAAATCCCTCGGTATAGTTGTTCAATACATTAAATTCTAATTTTTGGCGGAGTTTGAAATTTATAGGTTAATATTATAGGCAGTTACGGGGTATGATGTGTGCGTGCCTCTTGATAGTACTTTTGTCCCTTTTTCTGCCATTATTCGCTCTTTAACAAAGAAAAATATTTCTTTTCACATATAGAACGCTTCATTCGCTTCATAATATTGAGAAGAAGTTAAAAAAATAATATAAATTAAAATAAATAAATAAAATAAAATATCCGAAATTTATCCGTTTATTAGCTATTATTCGCTATTTCCCAAAGAAAAAATAGTTTTTTTTATATACAAAACACTTGATTCACGTTAAAATATCAAAAAATATATTTAAAAAAATAATATATAAAAAAAAGAAAAAAATTTGAATGTCGACCGTCGCAGGGTTTCGAACCCATGGCAACCGGGACGAGAAATCTAACTTGCTAAATAGCTTTTCCAACTGCGCCATGCTTCACACGCATTCTCCGCGAATATTTAGCTTAAAACACCTCCTCCCGGTTAGTAAACAAAACTTATTTTGGCCCATTGTGGGCCCACTAATGTGTCTATAAAAAAATCCCTCGGTATAGTTGTTCAATACATTAAATTCTAATTTTTGGCGGAGTTTGAAATTTATAGGTTAATATTATAGGGAGTTACGGGGTATGATGTGTGCGTGCCTCTTGATAGTACTTTTGTCCCTTTTTCTGCCATTATTCGCTCTTTAACAAAGAAAAATATTTCTTTTCACATATAGAACGCTTCATTCGCTTCATAATATTGAGAAGAAGTTAAAAAAATAATATAAATTAAAATAAATAAATAAAATAAAATATCCGAAATTTATCCGTTTATTAGCTATTATTCGCTATTTCCCAAAGAAAAAATAGTTTTTTTTATATACAAAACACTTGATTCACGTTAAAATATCAAAAAATATATTTAAAAAATTAATATATAAAAAAAAGAAAAAAATTTGGATGTCGACCGTCGCAGGGTTTCGAACCCATGTCAACCGGGACGAGAAATTACACAGCTTTACCAACTGCGCCGTGCTTCACATGGATACCCCATGAATATTTAGCTTAAAACACCTCCTCCCTGTTAGTAAACAAAACTTATGTTGGCCCATTGTGGGCCCACTAATGTGTCTATAAAAAAATCCCTCGGTATAGTTGTTCAATACATTAAATTCTAATTTTTGGCGGAGTTTGAAATTTATAGGTTAATATTATAGGGAGTTACGGGGTATGATGTGTGCGTGCCTCTTGATAGTACTTTTGTCCCTTTTTCTGCCATTATTCGCTCTTTAACAAAGAAAAATATTTCTTTTCACATATAGAACGCTTCATTCGCTTCATAATATTGAGAAGAAGTTAAAAAAATAATATAAATTAAAATAAATAAATAAAATAAAATATCCGAAATTTATCCGTTTATTAGCTATTATTCGCTATTTCCCAAAGAAAAAATAGTTTTTTTTATATACAAAACACTTGATTCACGTTAAAATATCAAAAAATATATTTAAAAAATTAATATATAAAAAAAAGAAAAAAATTTGGATGTCGACCGTCGCAGGGTTTCGAACCCATGTCAACCGGGACGAGAAATTACACAGCTTTACCAACTGCGCCGTGCTTCACATGGATACCCCATGAATATTTAGCTTAAAACACCTCCTCCCTGTTAGTAAACAAAACTTATGTTGGCCCATTGTGGGCCCACTAATGTGTCTATAAAAAAATCCCTCGGTATAGTTGTTCAATACATTAAATTCTAATTTTTGGCGGAGTTTGAAATTTATAGGTTAATATTATAGGCAGTTACGGGGTATGATGTGTGCGTGCCTCTTGATAGTACTTTTGTCCCTTTTTCTGCCATTATTCGCTCTTTAACAAAGAAAAATATTTCTTTTCACATATAGAACGCTTCATTCGCTTCATAATATTGAGAAGAAGTTAAAAAAATAATATAAATTAAAATAAATAAATAAAATAAAATATCCGAAATTTATCCGTTTATTAGCTATTATTCGCTATTTCCCAAAGAAAAAATAGTTTTTTTTATATACAAAACACTTGATTCACGTTAAAATATCAAAAAATATATTTAAAAAAATAATATATAAAAAAAAGAAAAAAATTTGAATGTCGACCGTCGCAGGGTTTCGAACCCATGGCAACCGGGACGAGAAATCTAACTTGCTAAATAGCTTTTCCAACTGCGCCATGCTTCACACGCATTCTCCGCGAATATTTAGCTTAAAACACCTCCTCCCGGTTAGTAAACAAAACTTATTTTGGCCCATTGTGGGCCCACTAATGTGTCTATAAAAAAATCCCTCGGTATAGTTGTTCAATACATTAAATTCTAATTTTTGGCGGAGTTTGAAATTTATAGGTTAATATTATAGGGAGTTACGGGGTATGATGTGTGCGTGCCTCTTGATAGTACTTTTGTCCCTTTTTCTGCCATTATTCGCTCTTTAACAAAGAAAAATATTTCTTTTCACATATAGAACGCTTCATTCGCTTCATAATATTGAGAAGAAGTTAAAAAAATAATATAAATTAAAATAAATAAATAAAATAAAATATCCGAAATTTATCCGTTTATTAGCTATTATTCGCTATTTCCCAAAGAAAAAATAGTTTTTTTTATATACAAAACACTTGATTCACGTTAAAATATCAAAAAATATATTTAAAAAATTAATATATAAAAAAAAGAAAAAAATTTGGATGTCGACCGTCGCAGGGTTTCGAACCCATGTCAACCGGGACGAGAAATTACACAGCTTTACCAACTGCGCCGTGCTTCACATGGATACCCCATGAATATTTAGCTTAAAACACCTCCTCCCTGTTAGTAAACAAAACTTATGTTGGCCCATTGTGGGCCCACTAATGTGTCTATAAAAAAATCCCTCGGTATAGTTGTTCAATACATTAAATTCTAATTTTTGGCGGAGTTTGAAATTTATAGGTTAATATTATAGGGAGTTACGGGGTATGATGTGTGCGTGCCTCTTGATAGTACTTTTGTCCCTTTTTCTGCCATTATTCGCTCTTTAACAAAGAAAAATATTTCTTTTCACATATAGAACGCTTCATTCGCTTCATAATATTGAGAAGAAGTTAAAAAAATAATATAAATTAAAATAAATAAATAAAATAAAATATCCGAAATTTATCCGTTTATTAGCTATTATTCGCTATTTCCCAAAGAAAAAATAGTTTTTTTTATATACAAAACACTTGATTCACGTTAAAATATCAAAAAATATATTTAAAAAATTAATATATAAAAAAAAGAAAAAAATTTGGATGTCGACCGTCGCAGGGTTTCGAACCCATGTCAACCGGGACGAGAAATTACACAGCTTTACCAACTGCGCCGTGCTTCACATGGATACCCCATGAATATTTAGCTTAAAACACCTCCTCCCTGTTAGTAAACAAAACTTATGTTGGCCCATTGTGGGCCCACTAATGTGTCTATAAAAAAATCCCTCGGTATAGTTGTTCAATACATTAAATTCTAATTTTTGGCGGAGTTTGAAATTTATAGGTTAATATTATAGGGAGTTACGGGGTATGATGTGTGCGTGCCTCTTGATAGTACTTTTGTCCCTTTTTCTGCCATTATTCGCTCTTTAACAAAGAAAAATATTTCTTTTCACATATAGAACGCTTCATTCGCTTCATAATATTGAGAAGAAGTTAAAAAAATAATATAAATTAAAATAAATAAATAAAATAAAATATCCGAAATTTATCCGTTTATTAGCTATTATTCGCTATTTCCCAAAGAAAAAATAGTTTTTTTTATGTACAAAACACTTGATTCACGTTAAAATATCAAAAAATATATTTAAAAAATTAATATATAAAAAAAAGAAAAAAATTTGGATGTCGACCGTCGCAGGGTTTCGAACCCATGTCAACCGGGACGAGAAATTACACAGCTTTACCAACTGCGCCGTGCTTCACATGGATACCCCATGAATATTTAGCTTAAAACACCTCCTCCCTGTTAGTAAACAAAACTTATGTTGGCCCATTGTGGGCCCACTAATGTGTCTATAAAAAAATCCCTCGGTATAGTTGTTCAATACATTAAATTCTAATTTTTGGCGGAGTTTGAAATTTATAGGTTAATATTATAGGGAGTTACGGGGTATGATGTGTGCGTTCCTCTTGATAGTACTTTTGTCCCTTTTTCTGCCATTATTCGCTCTTTAACAAAGAAAAATATTTCTTTTCACATATAGAACGCTTCATTCGCTTCATAATATTGAGAAGAAGTTAAAAAAATAATATAAATTAAAATAAATAAATAAAATAAAATATTCGAAATTTATCCGTTTATTAGCTATTATTCGCTATTTCCCAAAGAAAAAATAGTTTTTTTTATATACAAAACACTTGATTCACGTTAAAATATCAAAAAATATATTTAAAAAATTAATATATAAAAAAAAGAAAAAAATTTGGATGTCGACCGTCGCAGGGTTTCGAACCCATGTCAACCGGGACGAGAAATTACACAGCTTTACCAACTGCGCCGTGCTTCACATGGATACCCCATGAATATTTAGCTTAAAACACCTCCTCCCTGTTAGTAAACAAAACTTATGTTGGCCCATTGTGGGCCCACTAATGTGTCTATAAAAAAATCCCTCGGTATAGTTGTTCAATACATTAAATTCTAATTTTTGGCGGAGTTTGAAATTTATAGGTTAATATTATAGGGAGTTACGGGGTATGATGTGTGCGTGCCTCTTGATAGTACTTTTGTCCCTTTTTCTGCCATTATTCGCTCTTTAACAAAGAAAAATATTTCTTTTCACATATAGAACGCTTCATTCGCTTCATAATATTGAGAAGAAGTTAAAAAAATAATATAAATTAAAATAAATAAATAAAATAAAATATCCGAAATTTATCCGTTTATTAGCTATTATTCGCTATTTCCCAAAGAAAAAATAGTTTTTTTTATATACAAAACACTTGATTCACGTTAAAATATCAAAAAATATATTTAAAAAATTAATATATAAAAAAAAGAAAAAAATTTGGATGTCGACCGTCGCAGGGTTTCGAACCCATGTCAACCGGGACGAGAAATTACACAGCTTTACCAACTGCGCCGTGCTTCACATGGATACCCCATGAATATTTAGCTTAAAACACCTCCTCCCTGTTAGTAAACAAAACTTATGTTGGCCCATTGTGGGCCCACTAATGTGTCTATAAAAAAATCCCTCGGTGCAGTTGTTCAGTACATTAAATTCTAATTTTTGGCGGAGTTTGAAATTTATAGGTTAATATTATAGGGAGTTACGGGGTATGATGTGTGCGTGCCTCTTGATAGTACTTTTGTCCCTTTTTCTGCCATTATTCGCTCTTTAACAAAGAAAAATATTTCTTTTCACATATAGAACGCTTCATTCGCTTCATAATATTGAGAAGAAGTTAAAAAAATAATATAAATTAAAATAAATAAATAAAATAAAATATCCGAAATTTATCCGTTTATTAGCTATTATTCGCTATTTCCCAAAGAAAAAATAGTTTTTTTTATATACAAAACACTTGATTCACGTTAAAATATCAAAAAATATATTTAAAAAATTAATATATAAAAAAAAGAAAAAAATTTGGATGTCGACCGTCGCAGGGTTTCGAACCCATGTCAACCGGGACGAGAAATTACACAGCTTTACCAACTGCGCCGTGCTTCACATGGATACCCCATGAATATTTAGCTTAAAACACCTCCTCCCTGTTAGTAAACAAAACTTATGTTGGCCCATTGTGGGCCCACTAATGTGTCTATAAAAAAATCCCTCGGTGCAGTTGTTCAGTACATTAAATTCTAATTTTTGGCTGAGTTTGAAATTTATAGGTTAATATTATAGGGAGTTATGGGGTGTGATGTGTGCGTGCCTCTTGATATGACTTCTGTCCCTTTTTCAGCCATTATTCGCTCTTTAACAAAGAAAAATATTTCTTTTCACATATAGAACGCTTCATTCGCTTCATAATATTGAGAAGAAGTTAAAAAAATAATATAAATTAAAATAAATAAATAAAATAAAATATCCGAAATTTATCCGTTTATTAGCTATTATTCGCTATTTCCCAAAGAAAAAATAGTTTTTTTTATATACAAAACACTTGATTCACGTTAAAATATCAAAAAATATATTTAAAAAATTAATATATAAAAAAAAGAAAAAAATTTGGATGTCGACCGTCGCAGGGTTTCGAACCCATGTCAACCGGGACGAGAAATTACACAGCTTTACCAACTGCGCCGTGCTTCACATGGATACCCCATGAATATTTAGCTTAAAACACCTCCTCCCTGTTAGTAAACAAAACTTATTTTGGCCCATTGTGGGCCCACTAATGTGTCTATAAAAAAATCCCTCGGTATAGTTGTTCAATACATTAAATTCTAATTTTTGGCGGAGTTTGAAATTTATAGGTTAATATTATAGGGAGTTACGGGGTATGATGTGTGCGTGCCTCTTGATAGTACTTTTGTCCCTTTTTCTGCCATTATTCGCTCTTTAACAAAGAAAAATATTTCTTTTCACATATAGAACGCTTCATTCGCTTCATAATATTGAGAAGAAGTTAAAAAAATAATATAAATTAAAATAAATAAATAAAATAAAATATCCGAAATTTATCCGTTTATTAGCTATTATTCGCTATTTCCCAAAGAAAAAATAGTTTTTTTTATATACAAAACACTTGATTCACGTTAAAATATCAAAAAATATATTTAAAAAATTAATATATAAAAAAAAGAAAAAAATTTGGATGTCGACCGTCGCAGGGTTTCGAACCCATGTCAACCGGGACGAGAAATTACACAGCTTTACCAACTGCGCCGTGCTTCACATGGATACCCCATGAATATTTAGCTTAAAACACCTCCTCCCTGTTAGTAAACAAAACTTATTTTGGCCCATTGTGGGCCCACTAATGTGTCTATAAAAAAATCCCTCGGTATAGTTGTTCAATACATTAAATTCTAATTTTTGGCGGAGTTTGAAATTTATAGGTTAATATTATAGGGAGTTACGGGGTATGATGTGTGCGTGCCTCTTGATAGTACTTTTGTCCCTTTTTCTGCCATTATTCGCTCTTTAACAAAGAAAAATATTTCTTTTCACATATAGAACGCTTCATTCGCTTCATAATATTGAGAAGAAGTTAAAAAAATAATATAAATTAAAATAAATAAATAAAATAAAATATCCGAAATTTATCCGTTTATTAGCTATTATTCGCTATTTCCCAAAGAAAAAATAGTTTTTTTTATATACAAAACACTTGATTCACGTTAAAATATCAAAAAATATATTTAAAAAATTAATATATAAAAAAAAGAAAAAAAATTGGATGTCGACCGTCGCAGGGTTTCGAACCCATGTCAACCGGGACGAGAAATTACACAGCTTTACCAACTGCGCCGTGCTTCACATGGATACCCCATGAATATTTAGCTTAAAACACCTCCTCCCTGTTAGTAAACAAAACTTATGTTGGCCCATTGTGGGCCCACTAATGTGTCTATAAAAAAATCCCTCGGTGCAGTTGTTCAGTACATTAAATTCTAATTTTTGGCTGAGTTTGAAATTTATAGGTTAATATTATAGGGAGTTATGGGGTGTGATGTGTGCGTGCCTCTTGATATGACTTCTGTCCCTTTTTCAGCCATTATTCGCTCTTTAACAAAGAAAAATATTTCTTTTCACATATAGAACGCTTCATTCGCTTCATAATATTGAGAAGAAGTTAAAAAAATAATATAAATTGAAATAAATAAATAAAAAAAAATTATCCGAAATTTATCCGTTTATTAGATATTATTCGCTGTTTCCCAAAGAAAAAATAGTTTTTTTTATATACAAAACACTTGATTCACGTTAAAATATCAAAAAATATATTTAAAAAAATAATATATAAAAAAAAGAAAAAAATTTGAATGTCGACCGCAGCAGGGATTCGAACCCATGGCAACCGGGACGAGAAATCTAACTTGCTACATAGCTTTTCCAACTGCGCCATGCTTCACATGCATTCCCCGCGAATATTAAGCTTAAAACACCTCCTCCCGGTTAGTAAACAAAACTTATTTTGGCCCATTGTGGGCCCACTAATGTGTCTATAAAAACATCCCTCGGTATAGTTGTTCAATACATTAAATTCTAATTTTTGGCGGAGTTTGAAATTTATAGGTTATTATTATAGGGAGTTACGCGGTTTGATGTGTGCGTGCCTCTTGATATGACTTCAGTCCCTTTTTCAGCCATTATTCGCTCTTTAACAAAGAAAAATATTTCTTTTCACATATAGAACGCTTCATTCGCTTCATAATATTGAGAAGAAGTTAAAAAAATAATATAAATTAAAATAAATAAATAAAAAAAAATTATCCGAAATTTATCCGTTTATTAGCTATTATTCGCTTTTTCCCAAAGAAAAGATAGTTTTTTTTATATACAAAACACTTGATTCACGTTAAAATATCAAAAAATATATTTAAAAAAATAATATATATAAAAAAAAGAAAAAATTTTTAATGTCGACCGTCGCAGGGTTTCGAACCCATGGCAACTGGGACGAGAAATCTAACTTGCGACACAGCTTTACCAATTGCGCCATGCTTCACATGCATACCCCGCGAATATTAAGCTTGAAACACCTCCTCCCGGTTAGTAAACAAAACTTATTTTGGACCATTGTGGGCCCACTAATGTTTCTATAAAGAAATCCCTCGGTATAGTTGTTCAATACATTAAATTCTAATTTTTGGCGGAGTTTGAAATTTATAGGTTAATATTATAGGGAGTTACGGGGTGTGATGTGTGCGTGCCTCTTGATATGACTTCTGTCCCTTTTTCAGCCATTATTCGCTCTTTAGCAAAGAAAAATATTTCTTTTCACATATAGAACGCTTCATTCGCTTCATAATATTGAGAAGAAGTTAAAAAAATAATATAAATTAAAATAAATTAATAAAAAAAAAATTATCCGAAATTTATCCGTTTATTAGCTATTATTCGCTTTCTCCCAAAGAAAAAATAGTTTTTTTTATATACAAAACACTTGATTCACGTTAAAATATCAAAAAATGTATTTAAAAAAATAATATATAAAAAAAAAAGAAAAAATTTTGAATGTCGACCGTCGCAGGGCTTCGAACCCATGGCAACCGGGACGAGAAATTTAACTTGCTACACAGCTTTTCCAACTGCGCCATGCTTCACACGCATTCTCCGCGAATATTCAGCTTAAAACACCTCCTCCCGGTTAGTAAACAAAACTTATTTTGGCCCATTGTGGGCCCACTAATTGGTCTATAAAAAAATCCCTCGGTACAGTTGTTCAATACATTAAATTCTAATTTTTGGCGGAGTTTGAAATTTATAGGTTAATATTATAGGGAGTTACGGGGTGTGATGTGTGCGTGCCTCTTTATATTACTTCTGTCCCTTTTTCAGCCGTTATTCGCTCTTTAACAAAGAAAAATATTTCTTTTCGCATATAGAACGCTTCATTCGCTTCATAATATTGAGAAGAAGTTAAAAAAATAATATAAATTAAAATAAATAAATAAAAAAAAATTATCCGAAATTTATCCGTTTATTAGCTAATATTCGCTATTTCCCAAAGAAAAAATAGTTCTTTTTTATATACAAAACACTTGATTCACGTTAAAATATCAAAAAATATATTTAAAAAAATAATATATAAAAAAAAGAAAAAAATTTGAATGTCGACCGTCGCAGGGTTTCGAGCCCACGGCAACCGGGACTAGAAATCTAACTTGCTACACAGCTTTTCCAACTGCGCCATGCTTCACATGCATTCCCCGCGAATATTTAGCTTAAAACACCTCCTCCCGGTTAGTAAACAAAACTTATTTTGGCCCATTGTGGGCCCACTAATGTGTCTATAAAAAAATCCCTCTGTATAGTTGTTCAATACATTAAATTCTAATTTTTGGCGGAGTTTGAAATTTATAGGTTAATATTATAGGGAGTTACGGGGTGAGATGTGTGCGTGCCTCTTGATAGTACTTCTGTCCCTTTTTCAGCCATTATTCGCTCTTTAACAAAGAAAAATATTTCGTTTCACATATAGAACGCTTCATTCGCTTCATAATATTTAGAAGAAGTTAAAAAAATAATATAAATTAAAATAAATAAATAAAAAAAAATTATCCGAAATTTATCCGTTTATTAGCTATTATTCGCTGTTTCCCAAAGAAAAAATAGTTTTTTTATATACAAAACACTTTATTCACGTTAAAATATCAAAAAATATATTTAAAAAAATAATATATAAAAAAAAGAAAAAAATTTGAATGTCGACCGTCGCAGGGTTTCGAACCCATGGCAACCGGGACGAGAAATCTAACTTGCTAAATAGCTTTTCCAACTGCGCCATGCTTCACACGCATTCTCCGCGAATATTCAGCTTAAAACACCTCCTCCCGGTTAGTAAACAAAACTTATTTTGGCCCATTGTGGGCCCACTAATGTGTCTATAAAAAAATCCCTCGGTATAGTTGTTCAATACATTAAATTCTAATTTTTGGCGGAGTTTGAAATTTATAGGTTAATATTATAGGGAGTTACGGGGTATGATGTGTGCGTGCCTCTTGATAGTACTTTTGTCCCTTTTTCTGCCATTATTCGCTCTTTAACAAAGAAAAATATTTCTTTTCACATATAGAACGCTTCATTCGCTTCATAATATTGAGAAGAAGTTAAAAAAATAATATAAATTAAAATAAATAAATAAAAAAAAATTATCCGAAATTTATCCGTTTATTAGCTATTATTCGCTGTTTCCCAAAGAAAAAATAGTTTTTTATATACAAAACACTTTATTCACGTTAAAATATCAAAAAATATATTTAAAAAAATAATATATAAAAAAAAGAAAAAAATTTGAATGTCGACCGTCGCAGGGTTTCGAACCCATGGCAACCGGGACGAGAAATCTAACTTGCTAAATAGCTTTTCCAACTGCGCCATGCTTCACACGCATTCTCCGCGAATATTCAGCTTAAAACACCTCCTCCCGGTTAGTAAACAAGACTTATTTTGGCCCATTGTGGGCCCACTAATGTGTCTATAAAAAAATCCCTCGGTATAGTTGTTCAATACATTAAATTCTAATTTTTGGCGGAGTTTGAAATTTATAGGTTAATATTATAGGGAGTTACGGGGTATGATGTGTGCGTGCCTCTTGATAGTACTTTTGTCCCTTTTTCTGCCATTAATCGCTCTTTAACAAAGAAAAATATTTCTTTTCACATATAGAACGCTTCATTCGCTTCATAATATTGAGAAGAAGTTAAAAAAATAATATAAATTAAAATAAATAAATAAAATAAAATATCCGAAATTTATCCGTTTATTAGCTATTATTCGCTATTTCCCAAAGAAAAAATAGTTTTTTTTATATACAAAACACTTGATTCACGTTAAAATATCAAAAAATATATTTAAAAAATTAATATATAAAAAAAAGAAAAAAATTTGAATGTCGACCGTCGCAGGGTTTCGAACCCATGGCAACCGGGACGAGAAATCTAACTTGCTAAATAGCTTTTCCAACTGCGCCATGCTTCACACGCATTCTCCGCGAATATTTAGCTTAAAACACCTCCTCCCGGTTAGTAAACAAAACTTATTTTGGCCCATTGTGGGCCCACTAATGTGTCTATAAAAAAATCCCTCGGTATAGTTGTTCAATACATTAAATTCTAATTTTTGGCGGAGTTTGAAATTTATAGGTTAATATTATAGGGAGTTACGGGGTATGATGTGTGCGTGCCTCTTGATAGTACTTTTGTCCCTTTTTCTGCCATTATTCGCTCTTTAACAAAGAAAAATATTTCTTTTCACATATAGAACGCTTCATTCGCTTCATAATATTGAGAAGAAGTTAAAAAAATAATATAAATTAAAATAAATAAATAAAATAAAATATCCGAAATTTATCCGTTTATTAGCTATTATTCGCTATTTCCCAAAGAAAAAATAGTTTTTTTTATATACAAAACACTTGATTCACGTTAAAATATCAAAAAATATATTTAAAAAAATAATATATAAAAAAAAGAAAAAAATTTGAATGTCGACCGTCGCAGGGTTTCGAACCCATGGCAACCGGGACGAGAAATCTAACTTGCTAAATAGCTTTTCCAACTGCGCCATGCTTCACACGCATTCTCCGCGAATATTTAGCTTAAAACACCTCCTCCCGGTTAGTAAACAAAACTTATTTTGGCCCATTGTGGGCCCACTAATGTGTCTATAAAAAAATCCCTCGGTATAGTTGTTCAATACATTAAATTCTAATTTTTGGCGGAGTTTGAAATTTATAGGTTAATATTATAGGGAGTTACGGGGTATGATGTGTGCGTGCCTCTTGATAGTACTTTTGTCCCTTTTTCTGCCATTATTCGCTCTTTAACAAAGAAAAATATTTCTTTTCACATATAGAACGCTTCATTCGCTTCATAATATTGAGAAGAAGTTAAAAAAATAATATAAATTAAAATAAATAAATAAAATAAAATATCCGAAATTTATCCGTTTATTAGCTATTATTCGCTATTTCCCAAAGAAAAAATAGTTTTTTTTATATACAAAACACTTGATTCACGTTAAAATATCAAAAAATATATTTAAAAAAATAATATATAAATAAAAGAAAAAAATTTGAATGTCGACCGTCGCAGGGTTTCGAACCCATGGCAACCGGGACGAGAAATCTAACTTGCTAAATAGCTTTTCCAACTGCGCCATGCTTCACACGCATTCTCCGCGAAAATTTAGCTTAAAACACCTCCTCCCGGTTAGTAAACAAAACTTATTTTGGCCCATTGTGGGCCCACTAATGTGTCTATAAAAAAATCCCTCGGTATAGTTGTTCAATACATTAAATTCTAATTTTTGGCGGAGTTTGAAATTTATAGGTTAATATTATAGGGAGTTACGGGGTATGATGTGTGCGTGCCTCTTGATAGTACTTTTGTCCCTTTTTCTGCCATTATTCGCTCTTTAACAAAGAAAAATATTTCTTTTCACATATAGAACGCTTCATTCGCTTCATAATATTGAGAAGAAGTTAAAAAAATAATATAAATTAAAATAAATAAATAAAATAAAATATCCGAAATTTATCCGTTTATTAGCTATTATTCGCTATTTCCCAAAGAAAAAATAGTTTTTTTTATATACAAAACACTTGATTCACGTTAAAATATCAAAAAATATATTTAAAAAAATAATATATAAAAAAAAGAAAAAAATTTGAATGTCGACCGTCGCAGGGTTTCGAACCCATGGCAACCGGGACGAGAAATCTAACTTGCTAAATAGCTTTTCCAACTGCGCCATGCTTCACACGCATTCTCCGCGAATATTTAGCTTAAAACACCTCCTCCCGGTTAGTAAACAAAACTTATTTTGGCCCATTGTGGGCCCACTAATGTGTCTATAAAAAAATCCCTCGGTATAGTTGTTCAATACATTAAATTCTAATTTTTGGCGGAGTTTGAAATTTATAGGTTAATATTATAGGGAGTTACGGGGTATGATGTGTGCGTGCCTCTTGATAGTACTTTTGTCCCTTTTTCTGCCATTATTCGCTCTTTAACAAAGAAAAATATTTCTTTTCACATATAGAACGCTTCATTCGCTTCATAATATTGAGAAGAAGTTAAAAAAATAATATAAATTAAAATAAATAAATAAAATAAAATATCCGAAATTTATCCGTTTATTAGCTATTATTCGCTATTTCCCAAAGAAAAAATAGTTTTTTTTATATACAAAACACTTGATTCACGTTAAAATATCAAAAAATATATTTAAAAAATTAATATATAAAAAAAAGAAAAAAATTTGAATGTCGACCGTCGCAGGGTTTCGAACCCATGGCAACCGGGACGAGAAATCTAACTTGCTAAATAGCTTTTCCAACTGCGCCATGCTTCACACGCATTCTCCGCGAATATTTAGCTTAAAACACCTCCTCCCGGTTAGTAAACAAAACTTATTTTGGCCCATTGTGGGCCCACTAATGTGTCTATAAAAAAATCCCTCGGTATAGTTGTTCAATACATTAAATTCTAATTTTTGGCGGAGTTTGAAATTTATAGGTTAATATTATAGGGAGTTACGGGGTATGATGTGTGCGTGCCTCTTGATAGTACTTTTGTCCCTTTTTCTGCCATTATTCGCTCTTTAACAAAGAAAAATATTTCTTTTCACATATAGAACGCTTCATTCGCTTCATAATATTGAGAAGAAGTTAAAAAAATAATATAAATTAAAATAAATAAATAAAATAAAATATCCGAAATTTATCCGTTTATTAGCTATTATTCGCTATTTCCCAAAGAAAAAATAGTTTTTTTTATATACAAAACACTTGATTCACGTTAAAATATCAAAAAATATATTTAAAAAAATAATATATAAAAAAAAGAAAAAAATTTGAATGTCGACCGTCGCAGGGTTTCGAACCCATGGCAACCGGGACGAGAAATCTAACTTGCTAAATAGCTTTTCCAACTGCGCCATGCTTCACACGCATTCTCCGCGAATATTTAGCTTAAAACACCTCCTCCCGGTTAGTAAACAAAACTTATTTTGGCCCATTGTGGGCCCACTAATGTGTCTATAAAAAAATCCCTCGGTATAGTTGTTCAATACATTAAATTCTAATTTTTGGCGGAGTTTGAAATTTATAGGTTAATATTATAGGGAGTTACGGGGTATGATGTGTGCGTGCCTCTTGATAGTACTTTTGTCCCTTTTTCTGCCATTATTCGCTCTTTAACAAAGAAAAATATTTCTTTTCACATATAGAACGCTTCATTCGCTTCATAATATTGAGAAGAAGTTAAAAAAATAATATAAATTAAAATAAATAAATAAAATAAAATATCCGAAATTTATCCGTTTATTAGCTATTATTCGCTATTTCCCAAAGAAAAAATAGTTTTTTTTATATACAAAACACTTGATTCACGTTAAAATATCAAAAAATATATTTAAAAAAATAATATATAAAAAAAAGAAAAAAATTTGAATGTCGACCGTCGCAGGGTTTCGAACCCATGGCAACCGGGACGAGAAATCTAACTTGCTAAATAGCTTTTCCAACTGCGCCATGCTTCACACGCATTCTCCGCGAATATTTAGCTTAAAACACCTCCTCCCGGTTAGTAAACAAAACTTATTTTGGCCCATTGTGGGCCCACTAATGTGTCTATAAAAAAATCCCTCGGTATAGTTGTTCAATACATTAAATTCTAATTTTTGGCGGAGTTTGAAATTTATAGGTTAATATTATAGGGAGTTACGGGGTATGATGTGTGCGTGCCTCTTGATAGTACTTTTGTCCCTTTTTCTGCCATTATTCGCTCTTTAACAAAGAAAAATATTTCTTTTCACATATAGAACGCTTCATTCGCTTCATAATATTGAGAAGAAGTTAAAAAAATAATATAAATTAAAATAAATAAATAAAATAAAATATCCGAAATTTATCCGTTTATTAGCTATTATTCGCTATTTCCCAAAGAAAAAATAGTTTTTTTTATATACAAAACACTTGATTCACGTTAAAATATCAAAAAATATATTTAAAAAAATAATATATAAAAAAAAGAAAAAAATTTGAATGTCGACCGTCGCAGGGTTTCGAACCCATGGCAACCGGGACGAGAAATCTAACTTGCTAAATAGCTTTTCCAACTGCGCCATGCTTCACACGCATTCTCCGCGAATATTTAGCTTAAAACACCTCCTCCCGGTTAGTAAACAAAACTTATTTTGGCCCATTGTGGGCCCACTAATGTGTCTATAAAAAAATCCCTCGGTATAGTTGTTCAATACATTAAATTCTAATTTTTGGCGGAGTTTGAAATTTATAGGTTAATATTATAGGGAGTTACGGGGTATGATGTGTGCGTGCCTCTTGATAGTACTTTTGTCCCTTTTTCTGCCATTATTCGCTCTTTAACAAAGAAAAATATTTCTTTTCACATATAGAACGCTTCATTCGCTTCATAATATTGAGAAGAAGTTAAAAAAATAATATAAATTAAAATAAATAAATAAAATAAAATATCCGAAATTTATCCGTTTATTAGCTATTATTCGCTATTTCCCAAAGAAAAAATAGTTTTTTTTATATACAAAACACTTGATTCACGTTAAAATATCAAAAAATATATTTAAAAAATTAATATATAAAAAAAAGAAAAAAATTTGAATGTCGACCGTCGCAGGGTTTCGAACCCATGGCAACCGGGACGAGAAATCTAACTTGCTAAATAGCTTTTCCAACTGCGCCATGCTTCACACGCATTCTCCGCGAATATTTAGCTTAAAACACCTCCTCCCGGTTAGTAAACAAAACTTATTTTGGCCCATTGTGGGCCCACTAATGTGTCTATAAAAAAATCCCTCGGTATAGTTGTTCAATACATTAAATTCTAATTTTTGGCGGAGTTTGAAATTTATAGGTTAATATTATAGGGAGTTACGGGGTATGATGTGTGCGTGCCTCTTGATAGTACTTTTGTCCCTTTTTCTGCCATTATTCGCTCTTTAACAAAGAAAAATATTTCTTTTCACATATAGAACGCTTCATTCGCTTCATAATATTGAGAAGAAGTTAAAAAAATAATATAAATTAAAATAAATAAATAAAATAAAATATCCGAAATTTATCCGTTTATTAGCTATTATTCGCTATTTCCCAAAGAAAAAATAGTTTTTTTTATATACAAAACACTTGATTCACGTTAAAATATCAAAAAATATATTTAAAAAAATAATATATAAAAAAAAGAAAAAAATTTGAATGTCGACCGTCGCAGGGTTTCGAACCCATGGCAACCGGGACGAGAAATCTAACTTGCTAAATAGCTTTTCCAACTGCGCCATGCTTCACACGCATTCTCCGCGAATATTTAGCTTAAAACACCTCCTCCCGGTTAGTAAACAAAACTTATTTTGGCCCATTGTGGGCCCACTAATGTGTCTATAAAAAAATCCCTCGGTATAGTTGTTCAATACATTAAATTCTAATTTTTGGCGGAGTTTGAAATTTATAGGTTAATATTATAGGGAGTTACGGGGTATGATGTGTGCGTGCCTCTTGATAGTACTTTTGTCCCTTTTTCTGCCATTATTCGCTCTTTAACAAAGAAAAATATTTCTTTTCACATATAGAACGCTTCATTCGCTTCATAATATTGAGAAGAAGTTAAAAAAATAATATAAATTAAAATAAATAAATAAAATAAAATATCCGAAATTTATCCGTTTATTAGCTATTATTCGCTATTTCCCAAAGAAAAAATAGTTTTTTTTATATACAAAACACTTGATTCACGTTAAAATATCAAAAAATATATTTAAAAAATTAATATATAAAAAAAAGAAAAAAATTTGAATGTCGACCGTCGCAGGGTTTCGAACCCATGGCAACCGGGACGAGAAATCTAACTTGCTAAATAGCTTTTCCAACTGCGCCATGCTTCACACGCATTCTCCGCGAATATTTAGCTTAAAACACCTCCTCCCTGTTAGTAAACAAAACTTATTTTGGCCCATTGTGGGCCCACTAATGTGTCTATAAAAAAATCCCTCGGTATAGTTGTTCAATACATTAAATTCTAATTTTTGGCGGAGTTTGAAATTTATAGGTTAATATTATAGGGAGTTACGGGGTATGATGTGTGCGTGCCTCTTGATAGTACTTTTGTCCCTTTTTCTGCCATTATTCGCTCTTTAACAAAGAAAAATATTTCTTTTCACATATAGAACGCTTCATTCGCTTCATAATATTGAGAAGAAGTTAAAAAAATAATATAAATTAAAATAAATAAATAAAATAAAATATCCGAAATTTATCCGTTTATTAGCTATTATTCGCTATTTCCCAAAGAAAAAATAGTTTTTTTTATATACAAAACACTTGATTCACGTTAAAATATCAAAAAATATATTTAAAAAATTAATATATAAAAAAAAGAAAAAAATTTGGATGTCGACCGTCGCAGGGTTTCGAACCCATGTCAACCGGGACGAGAAATTACACAGCTTTACCAACTGCGCCGTGCTTCACATGGATACCCCATGAATATTTAGCTTAAAACACCTCCTCCCTGTTAGTAAACAAAACTTATGTTGGCCCATTGTGGGCCCACTAATGTGTCTATAAAAAAATCCCTCGGTGCAGTTGTTCAGTACATTAAATTCTAATTTTTGGCTGAGTTTGAAATTTATAGGTTAATATTATAGGGAGTTATGGGGTGTGATGTGTGCGTGCCTCTTGATATGACTTCTGTCCCTTTTTCAGCCATTATTCGCTCTTTAAATGATTTGTCTTTGGTTAAATCTGTAGAAAAGTACTTACGTAAGGATTAAACCAATGTATGTTAACTAATTATTGCTTTTATTATATTCCCGAAAATTTATCAATTCATGTAGGAGCTAACTATTCTGTCATGATGTTTAATAAACATTTCATTTTATATTTGTGGTTGTTGTAAAGACATAATTTTACTAGAGAAAAAAAAAGTGTTTGTTTCAAATATTGTTTTAAATTTTGTTTCAAATATCGATGTGTCATATACAATCAGATGACGTCGTGCAGCTGAATGGTTAATAAGGATGGTGTATTTGGACAAAAGGTATTCTAAAAAAGAGGAATGGGGGGTGAAGAGAAGTAGGTCGAAGTGGTGGAAACGGGGTGGGGAAATTCTACGCATGTTTTCCTTTCAGTTCATTTTCACAAATAATTTGATGGTGGATTTTTACTCCGTTCCCTGGTATCTGTTAAAGCATGTCAAATCATCCAATCAGAATTTGAAATATAATGCGTGGGATTTACCAGATAGCAGGGCATTTTAAATTTTGAAAATTAAAACTATAAGAAAATAACGATATTTTAAGACTCCTCGATTTTTTTCTAAATCAGAAGTGAAAACATTCTTAAGAAAACGGAATGAACAGTTTATTAATGCATTTTAATGAAGTTACGATTATTTTGTTTCGTTTATGACTCATGCGAACGGAAATTAAGCGTCAAATGAATGTTTTGCACAGAAAAATTGTGTAAACACATTATAGATGTCATCCTTCCAACCAAGAATGAAACATGGGTGCTTTCCACGCAATAGAGCTTTAGACGCGCTCCAAATTCCTTCCACTTTAGAAATGTTAGGGATCGTTTGACAGTCGACTTTTCGAACGATCTCGTTCGTCATTCCCACGTTACATCATTATTCTTTAATGAATGATATTTTTTTCTTTACAATATTATAAGTAATTTTTTTCATCTCAAAAACATATTACAACAGAAAAAAAAAATCAATGTCTTTAAGAATAATAAAATCCAATTCCCCTTTTTTAGAAATTTTGAGAACATTCTCACTGAATCTCTTTTGAACATTCTGCTTAAAATGCAGCCGTCAGATTCTCGATGTCTAAAAGTAAATATCGATATGAATTTTTACTTTGACGAAAAAATTACTATAAAAAAATAATGTCGCCGCCGCTTGGGAAAAGTTTTTTTTCAAGATTAATGGTTCTTTTTGAAAACATTTTGATTCAAGAAAATATCGCTTGCGTAATTAAAGGACATTTAAAGAAGAATAAAAATCGCATTTCACGAAAAATCGTTCGCTTTTTCTCCGAAGATTAAAATCTGTTCAACTTTTTCGTCTGTTTTCGAACGGAAGCGTCAGAAGATATTCAAAAAAAAGGGACTCATTTATTCTTAATAAATGAAGTGTTATTCAAACTAGAATACGCTGTTTAACACGTTCGTAAATGTTGTTGTTTGGAATGTGTTAGGGATAAATCTAATCTTGATAAATTTTGCACACACAGAGAGGCCCACAAACAGTTAGTTAGTAGATGACCATCAGACTGATAAACAACACATCTTGTTTTGATCTTCTCGTTTTTCATTCTCACTGTGAGAAAATAGCTTTTTTTAAATTGTTCTCTTTCACAACTGCAGAATTAGTAAGTTCTTTTGACCTTTATTGTTATATGCTATCTGTACATTACAGCTCTTTAATCCGACCTCCCTTTACAGCGAACCTTCCATTATAACGGAAAAAAAGTAACTTTGTTTTGTTGTTTTTTTTTCATTCAGGCATATTTAACTATGGATATATGCATTGTTGCTCTTTAGTATGACCTTCCATTAAATCGGTCTATAATTTAGTTTTTTCTCATGACCATCACTTTAAAAAATGAAACAATGAGCAAAGATTTCAATGACATTCTTTTTATATTATCGAACATCTCATGCTCCATGAAAGAAGAATCCTTGGAGGTCAAAGTTGAAAAAAATGTGGTGAAATATGGCTTACTTCTCAAAGTCTATACAGCGAATTTCTCCCAATATCGAATTTTCATTAAAGCATAACATTCACCCTGCAATGAATTAGTTATGACGAATTTATGATAATGATTTCCTTTTTTTTGTGAAGAAAATTACAATCGGAAGTAATAACTTCTGTACAACCAATTCTTGCTTTAATGATTCTAGCGATAATGCATGTAGATGAAGGATTTCAGTTATTCCTTCATTTATAATTCAAATAAATTTGAAATATTTTTTTATGTAAAAGTCGTAATCATATATACTTTAAACTCATCATATCGACTAAAAATTTGTAACATTTTTAAGTAACGTATATATATATATATATATATATATATATATATATATATATATATATATATATATATATATATATATATATATATATATATATATATATATATATATATATATATATATATATATATATATATATATATATATATATATATATATATATATATATATATTCTGACTTCGAACGACTGGCACTATTTGATCCAACAATGCAGTTACCTGGACGAGTATGGCTGCCCTGGCGTTTTAACCTATTTAGAATTTGATTTTTCAGGATCGATTTCGTTAGAATTTTGTAAACAGCTAAATAAAATTATCTTATTTAAAAATTTTATACCTTACAGCGACTATTATTAAATAAAATAATAAGGAGAGTAATAAATTTTTATTCAAATTTTTTTCTTAACGATAAATTTATTTTATAATCGTGTGCAAGTTTTCAATTCGACTTATGTCGAAATAGGTAAAATAAAAAAAACATTTACATTAAGGCGTCTAAACTTTAGATCTAGATTGCGGCTACTCTATATTTTGGGAGTCAGAAATCCGTCTGAAAAATTATATGTTTATAAAAAAAAGAAAAGGAAAGTACGTTACTGTGTCTGATCTCGTAACTTGAAATATAGCCTGCATTAACTAATCAGGACACTCCTTCGAAACACTGAGCCGTGAAAATCCGATCATTAAATCAAAAGTTCTTGTTGAGATGACTTAATATATCAGTGAACATTACTACCCTATTCAATAAATTCATAGTTATTATTAGCAATTATATGAATTTAAAAACCGTGATTAAATATTTATCATGACAAAATATATAGCAGCACACAGAGAAATATGATCCCAATAGTTTGGTCAGAAGAGTTTAGACTACTTAATGTAAATTTTATTTTTTACTCCTTCCGACATAATGGAATTATAAAATTCATTTATCGGTCAAAAAAAATCGTAATTATTTATCAGTTTTTATCTTTTTATTTAATGGTAGTCGTTGTGAAGTATAAAAAGTTTTGCATAATTTTAAATAATATATTTTTATATAACCAAATACAAAATCAATCGAAGAGTTGGATGGATGAAATTTTTAAAATACGAGTTTTTTTGAAATTCGATTTCTCAACAACGATTCCTTCGAATTTCTTTAAATTTTGTGTTTTGCCATGAAAAATTATATTCTTGAAAATGATGTAAAAGATTGTATATCTAACATTGCAAAAATAAGTTATTTTTTGTATGGAATTATCTTCAGATAAAAGAATTTTATAATTACGTGCAAAAAGTTGAAATTCACTAAAAAAGTTCTCGAAATGATCGAAATATACAATAAGCTAAATTAGCATCCAGGAGTTCGCTTTAGATTGCTCTCCTGTCCAAACAATCTGATCCTATTTCCCAGATTGCGGCTATCCCCTATATTTTGGGGGTCAGAAATCCAAATCCGTCGGTGGAAAATTGATTCAGGAAAAGTACGTTTTTGTACCTAACTTCGAAACTTTAAATAATGCCTGCTCTAACTAATTTGCATAGTTGAGTTCATCCCCTCGAACCATTAAGATTGAGTTCAAGAACG
Organism: Parasteatoda tepidariorum; assembly: GCF_982258835.1. NCBI lineage: Eukaryota > Metazoa > Arthropoda > Arachnida > Araneae > Theridiidae > Parasteatoda > Parasteatoda tepidariorum. Next base: position 1,174,230 of record NC_141761.1, read on the forward strand.
TGAAGATCCGATCATTAGATGAAAAGTTATTCACGGTGATTCATATTTTATTTTGCGCACTGTACATTCATTAACTTCTTAAAAACCTCTAATTAAGTTAGAATTTTCACAATGTGCGGCAGAAAAAAACCCAGACAAACAGTTTTTTAACAAAACTGTATAAAAATAAATATTTTAGCAATATACAATAATGAAGAGTACACTTTTACTTAATTAGTAATTTGAATTAGTTTCAACACATACGCACACACACACAGCGATACAAACGCTTTTTCAGGTCGGTAGTTTTCTGCTATCCCAGATAGCTTGAGAGAACCCAAAATTTTATGTGATTTAGTGTAGGCCCTTGACTCCAAAATAGACCACACTCTGATTGAAATCTGGTGAGTAGGGTGGCCTTTCTTCAGATGATTTTATATCCAGAAAATGCGCCTGTAAGCTGGTGCGGAGTCTCGTTGAAACATAGTGCCTTTTGGCCCATGAAAGTACAATAGCTTATAGAATGTCTTACTGTTACACTTCTTCATTTATTTTAACGGCCCGCACTAGACCATCATCGTCTTTGGATTTTGGCGGCGATGTTTAACCACTTGGAGCGTCCATTCTGAGAGTTGGACGGTAATGAAACTCTCATAAGTGAATAAAAAAAGACTTTTCCAAGAAAATAAGAAAATTTGCGTCTTAGCACAATACCTCCTAGAAGTCCTTATCACGAGCTACCATGAACAAGAAGTTTAATCCTTTAGTATTTTCAAACGTCATATCATCGTAGACCGAACATCTTTCTTACTTTCCTCCACTGCGCAGTTCTTTGCGTTGGACTACTTAATTGTTCCGTGGTGAGGCTTTTTTATTCTAGGAGGTGTTGCTCTGTAACACTGCTAAAGGCAAACCTTTTGAAATGAATTAAATTTATTGAGTCGTATAAGTCCACTCTTCATAATTATTTGCTATATTTTGTAAATTTATTTATTTTTAATAGGTTCCGCAGTGGGCTGATTGTTAAGACATGGTTCCCAGTAGAACACCGAAGTTAAGCATCACTGGCTGCGGTCAGTTTGAGGGTGTGTGACCACTTGAATCAGTCGCACGCAGGTCGTCGGGTTACCGAAAGGGGGTGCCATCCCCTATGCAGATAATCAAAATTTGTGATGTCTTCGGATCATCCTCAGAGATGTTTTCTAGACCGTCGCCAATAGCCCAATGTGCAACTCTAGTGCGACGTAAATAAACTACAACTTATTTTTAATGGAGTAATATTAAAATTTTATCTTTTTTTGCGGCACCCTGTACTAATTTACGTTGGGATATTAAATTTAGGTTCAACAATTTGTTCAGGAAGAGGAAGTTAAATTTAAATTTTGGTTTGAGGGGGGCACTCTTTTTTCCGCGTTTCCCCTTCCGGTGCTTTTTTTTCGTGTTTTCTCCTGAGGTCATGTTTAGTTCTTTTTTCAAATGTCAACATTTGTAAAAAACAGTCCCAATAACTCCACAAAAAAAATGACTCTTCGCTGAGTAAAAATCCGATCATTCTATCAAAAGTTATTCAGAATGTGGTGTGAATAATATATTTGCGTTTTAATAGTCTGCATAACAGCCTTGAAAGGATTGACTTTCTTTTACTGATGAATGATTATTGATAGATTATTCTGGCGATAATACTTCTGCGTTGAATTATTATTTTTTTTTTATTCAAATTCACAACTCTCTCTCTATCATTGAGCATTTGTTTTTTTGAAGAAGAAGAATCAATTAGAGTGTCACGTGAACATTCATCTTTTACAATTGCATCAGCCATCGATAAGCATCTCAGTCGGGGGATCGTTCAAATATTGCATAAACAACTGATTATTGCTTACTTATAGTGTCGAGGAGTATGAACAATACTTGGTAAGATATAGAAAATCCTCTTTTTTTTTCTTTAAAAAGCAACAAAAAAAATTTTTGTTGAAAAATTTAAATTTTTTAAGCAAAGTTGAATTAAGGTAAAAAAAAAAAAAAGATCAAATATTTCGAAACCCCTAAAAGATGTCCAAGGAATAGTCAACTCAAAATTTAATAAATAAAAAAAAGATTTTAACCTTGAATTTTGTTATAAATTTATTGTTTGAATCGAATCCAAAAATGAGCTTACTAAAGAAAGAGAGGGTTCTGCAACTAAGCACGAGAGGTGAATTTCTTATTTTTTCTCGTGAGGAGTGTTAGCAATGCTTACTTATGACATTAAAATCCTCTGAGTTTCAGAAATTTCCTTTAAAAAAAAATAACATGAAAATTTGAAGAAGTTTTGAAAAGTTTTAAATTTAAAATGAAAAAAATTAAGTTAGTTAACAAAATGTACACATTTTTTCAACACTGTGAAGATTTTGAGAAAATATTTTTGTCTTTTACTTTACTCGTTTTAAGAACACGTTTTAATTGGGTATACTATAGCCTACGTCACAGGTTGTGTTATTCCTACTAAATTTAACCCATGAACGGCATTTTCTGCGAGCCTAACTTCAAGCCACAAATAAACAAACGAAGTGTTTGATCGTTTAAATAGCTGCTCGCCAGATTTTATTGTATTATAAAGAAAAGTAATTGATATTCGATTTTTGATTAATAATTGATTTATGTGGATAGTGGCATAGAATTTAGCATTGCGTCATGGTTAATGTTATTCCTACTAAGTGGCAGTAGTTGTGTTTTTTTAATATTATACCCAATTATGAAAGAAAAGCATTTTCTATAAGATGAGTCCATATTTGTGTTTTTGCAACCTTTCTTTAGAATTTTACAGTCCCTGGCAAAATTATTTGACGAATTGAAAGATTCTATGTAAAATCTTAATTATAAGGTGATACTCTATACAGCTTTATTATTTTAAAGTGGCTGAAACTGATTCACACTTGCTTACGTTAGTGTATCAATCGATTAACATTGTAATGCAATACGCTAAAAATAATTACACGTAGGAAGTATATAAAAAATCTCTTGTATAAAATCTCATTACATGTATGTTTCAATATACAAGTATTGCCTATAAACGCGTGCAAATCATGTCATTATTAAAACACTACAGTAAGTCTCATAATTCGGTCTCATTATTATAATATACTAATATAATGCTTGATATAATAAGTATTCTATATTTATGTAGTATAATAAGTATATACTACATAATATATATGATATAATAAGTATTCTATATTTATTCTATATTATGTATTTTTATTTACTTTTACCAATCATCAAATACAGTATGTATATACAGTATGTCCCGATTATCCGAGCTCCGGTTATCCGAGTTTCCGCTTTAAGCGAGCAGTCAAATATTTCAAGAATTTTTTTTTCTAGTTTATTTTTAAAAAAAAACGCTGAAAAATAAATCTGAATTTCATCTTCCAAACACTCAGAAAAACAAAATCCAACAACTTGGTCTGATGAAATCATCGTTAATATCGTCAATAATGATAATGAATCTAGCGAAGATGATGAAGACAGTGATTATTAAAATCAACCTATAAAAATCTCTCATACAGATGGACTAAGAGCTATCGAATGTACTATTGAATATATAGAACAACAAAAAGAGGCGACACCAGCCTTCCTGCTATCCCTGAAAAAGGCGAAACATTAGTACAGAAAAGCGCCAAAGTTACGTAGAACGTAAAACGATTAAGGACTTTTTTTAAGTAAAAACTATTTAATTCTCGTAAAGTATGTTTTTTAAATGTTTTTAAGTAAGCTTTTTAATTATAATATGAATTGTATGTGGTATACTCGTACTTCTTAAATATTTTACATGTATACCTTCTCTTTTTCATTCCGTTTTTATACTCTTCGCTTTAACCGAGTTTTTCAGTTATCCGAGTTTGTTGCGGTCCCCGTTAACTCGGATAATCGGGACTCTACTGTATATGCTACCGTGAACGTCCGTTTTTTATATTCGATTTTATATTAATTTATTCGTTGATATTAATATATTTATTCGATATTTTAATATGTGCTGAGGATATATTAGATGAAACATCAGTGTACCGGCTAAATGCATAACTGGGCACTGGACCTTAGAAAAACATTAATGTAAGGCATACCGGGCACTTCACTAGACCTTGCATATATTTGGGACATTTACCAAAGAGCGAGTATGTGATTGTCAACATTCACCGGTGGAAGTCAATAACCACCTATTTCTGTCATTCATAGTAACAAAAAATATCTTATAAAGATTTGAAAATACGTGCGCTACGGGCCACTTTTGAACGAATCTGGGACAACTCTTACTAATAAGCATTATTACATAAAATAGTCTTTCATTGTTATCGCGGCAATCTCATTGGCTGGAAATTAACATGGTATAATCTAGCTTTCTCACCTGGAAAACCAGTTTCTTATTTATTTATTTATTTTATTTATTTATTTATTTTTTGTTATTATCAAATAATTAATATAAAACTTATCAGGAAATTTTTATCTGAAAAATATTTCTTTATTAAAAATGCAAAGGTTATTTGTATTTGATATTTATGAATCATAGTATTATCTACTATAATTACGTTTAAGATTTCGATGATTGTTTTTACATTATTGCTATTCAATGAAATAAAAGAATGGAAACTAAAAGATTTATTTCTTTATTTTATGGCATATGTACCCACTTGGGGACAATTCTTGAGACTATTTGAGAAGCGTCATTAAAATAAGATGAAATTATTATAGTAGTTTAGTATAGGAAACACGTTCTTAAATGATCTAGTTTCATAAAAAAGAACTTTCAGCGTTTCGAACTCAGTACATAATATTTGCTACCAGGGTCATTTTTTTTAAAATAAAATTCTACTTTTTTTTATTGGAAAAAAAGAAATAACAACTTTATCTACCAATAACAAGCAAGTACTGTAATGACACTATTGACCTTTGTACAAATATGTAATTTTTGTGCCCTTGCGTCTTCCCGGAATTTCATTTAAAAGTTGATATTCTTTCATTCAATTAAATATGCATTTTCGTTTTCACTTTTAAAAAAAAATCGGAAATTAAACGTATAAAAACTTTAAAGTATTTGATTGTTTTTGTTAGATTTTCTTTAGTGATCTCGTTTTATTGAAATGTTTTAATAGAAGGGAATATTTTTAAGTTTATTTGAGTAATTTATGTTCTGTAAATCTCAACTCACGGACTTCGTGCTTCGAGTTTTGTACTCTTTTCTTTTAATAAAATTCGCTTCGAAAACAATTGATTTTTTTTCAATTTATATTACAATTTCAAATAGAGAGTTTGCCTTCCAATGAGGAGAATTGAATGCTAGCGATGACTAGTTGATAAAATTTCCGCATCTGACTTGCACCTACGACAGTGCACCTATCCTCAGTGGTAGGCGGATTTTGGGTTAGAGTCCCCTTGCCATCAGGCTAACCGTGGGAGATTTATGAGGTTTTCCTCGCCATGTAACTCAAATGCTGGTTTGTTCCATCAAAAAAATCCTCTACGCTGGCATATTTCTCCCGATACTTGATCCAGGAGTTCCCTTGTCTTCTGGATGGGTTCAAAAGACTACGGAGCTGAACATTAGTATTCGTAAACCCAAAAAATTGGGTCGGCTTTGCAGTGAGGGTTATAAAATAAAATAAAATGCAGCTAGGAAATAAACAAAATATTCATATACTTTTCCCTGTGTCCTAAAATCTATTAAAACACAATGAAAAATTATGCGAAAAAAGGTGTGCTTTCTGTTAAGGCTGAAATTATAAGCAACTTATTTCTGTTGATAAAATGTCTCTCCAATTAATGTGTAAATAAAGTAGTCCTCTCAAGGTTTTGCATGATTTTTAAACTCCGTTACCAAGGTTTCGGAAAATCTTACTTATTCTCACGCAATATATTTCATCTTCTAAATTAGAACCGTGGTTTCTCAAGGAAATGGAACGTTCGCCTCCCAATGAGGTGACCAGGTTCGAATTCCAGCTGTGGCTGATTGATACGAATTCTGCTCCCGGCTCGCACCGATCACCGTGCTGACGTAAAAATATCTTCAGTCATGGGTTAGAGTCCACTCACCATCGGGCTAACCTTTTGAGATTTTCATAGTTTTCCACCCCAAGTTAATGTAAAAACGGGTTAGCCAAATCAAAAAATCCTCCATGAAGACTAGTATGTCCCATAGTTTGATCCAATCCCCTAGTCTTTTAGGTTGGGTTCAGAATTACAAGGCTCGGAGTGAAACATTGATAGTCGTAAACTCAAAATTGGATCGGCTGTTAAACGCCACAGTTATAAAATAAAATAAAAACTTTTAAATTAAACGTACTACCATGCGGAAGAAGCAAAATTTACCGAAACCATAGTAACGTAGAGAGGAAAAGTATGGAGCTTCGGAAAATCGCGTAACTTGAAATGCTACTTAATATTTACATCGAGTATAAGTACCAAGAAATAGGGTTAATTTGTGACACTTTTTAAAGTTTTTTTATACATATATATATATTTTATAAATTACAATGTAAAGTTTTAAATATTTTATAATATATCTGCTCCTTTTTTTTCCTTTCTGGTAAGTAAAACATTATTCTAAATAATTAGAATTATTTTTAAAAAAAAAGAAGAAAAGCTTATTTGTAACACATCCTCCAACTTAGCACCAAATTTATCACCTTAAAATCGTCTAACACTTTATTGTATCACACTGTAAATCTTTTTGATAGCAAATATAAAGAAATAATTTTTTGAATTACTAAAATCTTCTGTTAGTAATTTAAAAAAAGAAATAACTTCAATATCAGAAAATCCGAACCAAAAAATATTAGATTTAATTTAATAGTTATGAGTAGAATATACTAAACTAAACTCAGCGGCGCGACAGCCCTTGAGGGCCAAGGCCTACTGTGCCCATCTCAGCTTTCTTGACCTTGGGCTCTGGGGTGCAGGAGCAGAATATAAACAACTATATTTTTTGTTCCAGTAGAGTATTATGCATGCAATTTTTATTAATCTTGTTGCTTTCGTTAAAAATTATACTTTGAAATTAACATCAAGCAAATTAGTATTAGAAATTTTGTTGGGAAACAAGACTTGATTTCCTTTGTAGTTGACTTCTTAGTTCTTATTAACCTTTACAAAGGATGATATTGATGTATGCAAAGACTCAAAATGCAGTTTATTGAACATTTGCATTGCCGAATAAAGCGTACGCGGGGCCCTTAGATCAAAATTTTTTTCTCGTATATTTCTTATTTATTCAAATATAAAAGTATTTATGTATCTTTTCATTTAAGAAAGCATATTTAAAATTAAAATAAATTATAACAAATTAAGTTTTACTTTATTTTGTTAAATTAGAACTGAATAATAATCATAACATTTTAAAACAATTTGAAATTTATTAACACTTTACAAAATCACCGCTACTATATTTTTGGTATTCAAAAATCTTTTTTTTCTGCTCTTGCGATTAATAAACTCATCTATAATGTTATCAAAATCACGGAGAACATCTGATTCGCGATAAACATCAAACTTAGCGTGTCTAATCGTTTTCGAAACTTCTTTGCTCACTCTTGATTCGTTGCATTCTTGAAAACGAGAGCTCCTTAAAACAATTTGTTATCATAATGCGAAGGGCAGTTTCAACATTTGGAAAAACAGATCCAAGTTTGTCTTGAAATAAAGTTTCTGAATGAGTGAACTGAGTTTTTGAGGGAACTGCTTCAGTTCAGAATAAAAATCAGAACAGAACTGAAATAAGTAGAACTAAAATAAGTTCACTTATTTTAGTTCAGTTCAGAACTAAAATAAGTAATAAATAAATATGATTCTCATTATGTAAAAAAATGATTGCATTTTATTAATATATATTTGAAATGGATTTTTTTCAAAAAGTCATTGTTTTCTTTTAAATTTTTTAAAATTTATCTTCAAAAAATCCATTTTAAGGGGGCCCCTAATCATTGGGGGGCCCCAGTCCATGGCCTAGTCTGGCCTCATGGATAATCCAGCACTGATCATTTGGCTATCTCAACCTTTTCTTAAACACTTCTCCTATCAATTATTTTGAAGAAAAAAAATGCAAAAAAATCAACATATTTTTTTATTTTATTAATAAATGCAAGGAACTAAAACAAATTTTAAGTTGAAATTTGAATATTTTTTATGTATAAGAAACATTTAATTTAAAATCAGTTTACTAGCCCGAGTTATCAAGGGGAAAAGGAAGAAAAAAATAGTGCGTGGAGTCCCTCCGCGAGGAAGAAGTTAAAACTTCGCAACCTGCGACGTTAATTGTAGAAGAATTCGCAGTCGTAGAAGGATCACTAGTTCTATTCAACGACTCTTTTTCCTGCTCCGCTCGCTTCCGTGCTGTGTAATCAAGGTAATATTGTGCATTTTTCCCTCCTGGACCTCTTGAACCAGTGGAAGTGCTTGTGGTTGCCTCATCGTCTCGCCCTGGAAAATGTATTAATCATGTATGTGAATGCGTCATAATGTAATTTCAGAAGAGAAACAATCAATTGATATTCACAAGAGACGTACCTTGACATAACCTTAAATCCGTCGCATTGTCCGTGGGATTGTTTTCACTCATTTTTCACAATTGTTATCCACTAAATTTGAAAATAAAAAATACTATCCTATTAAATTATATGTGTATCAAAACAAACTAAAAAAATATTTAAAAGAAAAGCAATACTTTTATGCTAGTGAGAACCAAAACACTATGGAAATGAATGAGGGAAAACTGGATCCTACCACGTGATTTCCCGGCCAATCAAAATGTAGCGTTAAACGTTTAACGCAGCCTTGTTGGAAGTCGCATAAGAAATATAACTTCAAAAGTTAAATATGCAGGATAGTAAGGGACAATACAAAGTGATCCTTTTTCAAACGTCAGTGACGCCTCTTATTGCTATGTCAATTTAGCAATAGCACAAAACACGTGTGCAATCCAACATCAAAACTCTCAAATAAAACTTAACCAATCACAGCAGATGATGTTTTTTTTTTTTTGAAAAACGAGATAACGAGTCAAAACGTGATAAAACAAAATGCACTGACACATTCTGCTAAGCCCGAATTTTCTAGTGATGATAAATATTTGCAATATATACGGACCCGAGTTAACCCGGGATAATCAAGGGAAGCGATTCATGTCAGAAAGAAACATTGATCACCTCTCAATTTTGTTGTTTCGTTATTATATTAAATAAGACTAAATTACTTTTGATGTTTATGTTTGTTGATGTTACATGATGTTATGTTTATGTTTGTAGAAGGGGAGGGATGGACGGCGGGTGGGGATGGATGGTTGTGATTGGATCCTTCATGTGCAACGTCATTGTAGATGGAATCATATTCTCGTACGGTCTCTTTCTGCCTGAACTCGCCAAGGACCTCGACGAATCCAAGGGTCGACTGGCATGGGTCGGATCACTTCTGGCCGGTTTCTATCTCATTGCAGGTACAGTATCTCTCACGAATCACTGATTCTTTTAGTTCCCAGCAGATCACAGAAGTCAAACATCACTGGCTGAAGTCAGTGTGCGGTTGGGTGACCACTTGTATTTGTCTGCGTAGGAACCGAGGGTGTGTGGTATGGGCCCTCGTTAAACTGCTCTACCGTAAAGTGCTTGCCTTCGCGTGCAGGTCGTCGGGCTACCGAAGCGGGGGTGCCATCCCCTCTGATCAAAATTGTGATATGTCTTCGGATCTACAGGTATGTCTCCTTGACCATCGCCAATAATGCAGCTCTAGAGCGGCGCAAATAAAGTATTACTACTTTATCGTAAAGGGCTATTTTCACTACATGTGATTTATGCACCTCCATCAAAAGAAAATGATAGCTAGATTGGGGAAATATAGTTGGCTGTAGTTCATTTATGTCGCACTGGAGCTGCTCAATGGGCTATATACGACAGTCTGGAAAACATCCCTGAGGATGATCCGAAGACATGCCATCACAATTTTGATCTTTGCAGAGGGGATGGCACCCCCGCTTCGGTAACTCGACGACCTGCACGCGAAGTCGAGCACTTTACGGTGGAACAGTTTAACGAGGACCCATACCCCACACCCTCGGTCCCTACGCAGACCGATCCAAGTGGTCACCCCCCACCCGCACACTGACCGCAGCCAGTGATGCTTGACTTCGGTGATCTGCTGGGAACCGTGTCTTAACGATCAGTCTTCACTGTGGGATTTGGGGAAATATTTTCTACCGCTAAAAACTAACCAGTTGCAGGTTTTTCTCTTGAAGTTGGAGAGTATGCTGATTGGTCTCTTGTAACTTTTTCTTTTCATTCCAGGTCCCATTGTAAGTGGATTGGCGAACACTTATGGCACTCGACCTGTTACCATCATCGGGACTGTGATATCGTCTGCGAGTTTTGCAGTATCCTCCTTTTCTACGTCCATCGGTCAACTATGCCTCAGTTTCGGAGTCATTGGAGGTAACTGACAGCAAATCGTTCTTTAGGGGCCGTTCAAAATATATTTCCTCAACGGGTTCAGTGATTTGTTTATATTTTCTGACAAGAAGACCCTAACATCCTTTCATTTCCAATTTTATTTTGAAATAAATGTTTTAAAAAAGGATAAAATGTTTAAGAAAAATTCAATGAGTATACTTTTAAAAAAAAATTTTAAAAACATAAGATTTGCTTTATCTTGTAACAGAAAAAATCTCTAGCTAACAATTAAAGTTTAAAGAAAGGGGCTTTCAAACAGAAGCTTGTCAAGACTTGTTATTTGCTTATTTTTGCTGACAAGGGGAAAAGTTCAAAAATGATAAAAACATAATTACGTGATATTGGAACGACTCCTTCAGTATCCTAACCCTTAAGTCAATTATTGTTTACAATTACTTCACAAAAAGTTTTGATAACAACATTTGTGTTGTGTGATTGATTGCCTAAATAAGAAAAGAAATCAAAGACAGGTATTTTAAAATAAAATAAAATAATTTCTAAACAAAAAAAAAACTCTGTATAATGATATGTATTTAAAATTCAGAAGCACCAGAAATAATTATCTTCTCATACAAAAAAACTTTTTCGATAATTTTTTTTTTTTACTGAAAATAATAATAAAAAATAAAATCTGCAGAAATTTAGTATGCTTGTAAAATCTGCTATTGTTGAATATTTAAAAAATTTTGATTTTGTTGAAATTTTCAAGGATCTGTTCCTTATGTAAAACTATTAGACACTGTTTTTATTTAATTTTTTTTTTTACGAAAAACATTTTTTTTTCCAGAGTCGAAGCAGAAGGTCCTCTAAAATGTTGAGAAAAACACACGCGATAATAATTTTTGTGAACCGCAGCACTGGATATTTCGTACTGGCGGGCGTCATAAGGGTTCGTTTTGAACCTTATTCGCTTCTCTACCTACAGTCTGTCTGGTCAAATTATTCAACGCACTCATAAGATTTTATGTTAAATCTTAATTATGATATGTGATACTATACAGTCTTATTGTTTTTCTGCTGGTGAAGCATGTTTGCACTTGTTTAACTTATGTATCAACTGGCTTACATTGTAATGCAATACATTAAAAATACACACAAATTGGAAGTATACAAAAAGTATACTGAATAAAAACACATTACATGAGAGTTTCATTATAAAAGTATTGCCTATAAGCGCGTGCCAATCATGTCATTATTAAAAAGAACTACAGTACGTCTCGTAATTGTATCTCATTATTATAATATACTAATATAATGCTTTATATAATAAATATTCTATATTTATATAATATATCGTCTTATTTTAATAACTGATGCACGAATACAAACTAGAGCAAACAGCGCGTAAAAAACTGTAAAGCTGTATAGTATCACCTCATCGTTAAGATTTTACGTCCCGCAGTGGACAGATCGTTAAGACACAGTTCCCAGCGGATCATCGAAGTCAAGCATCACTGATTGCGGACGGGTGACCACTTGTATCAGTCTGCGTAGGGATCGAGGGTGTGCGGTATGGATCCTCGTTAAACTGTTCTACCGTAAAGTGCTCGACTTCGCGTGCAGGTCGTCGGGCTACCGAAGCGGGGGTGCCATCCTCTCTGCATTGGATCAAAATTGAGATGGCGTGTCTTCGGATCATCCTCGGGAATGTTTCCCAGACCGTCGCCAATAGCCCATTGCGCAGGCTCTAGTGCGACTACAAACATTAAAATTAAGATTTTACATAGAATCTCAGAGTGCGTCTAATATTTCGGACAGGTAGTGTATCTTCGACTTGTTGTGATTGGATCAAGACATTTCAACCTGGTTGAATGATTGTTTCAGGTATTGGTTTCGGTTTCATCTACCTTCCAGCTGTGGTGACTGTGGGATTCTACTTCGAGAGGCGACGGGCACTCGCTACTGGACTAGCAGTGTGTGGATCGGGTGTGGGAACATTTGTGATGGCTCCTTTGGTTCAGTTCCTGCTTATCCGATTTGATTGGAGGGGGACCATGCTCATCCTGTCCGCCATCGTACTGAATTGTGCTCTCTTCGGGGCCCTCTTTCGACCCCTGCCACCCCCCAAACAAGAGGCACCCACCCACGTCTTCAGGAAGAAATCCTTTGTTGGTCTGACTGCTGTTCCCCACTCGACGGTCAGCCTTCCCGAGGTACGCTTTTTTTAATTCTTAATTTTATATTTTATAGCAGTAGTTGAACAGCTGACCCAATTTTTGAGCTAACGACTCTTCGTGTCCGTCGCCTTCTCATTCTGAATCCAATCCAGAAGACAAGGGAACTCCTGGATCAAGAAGGGGGAGAAATTTGCCTTCGTGGAGGACTTTTTGATTGAACTAACCCGCATTTGCGTTACATGTAGAGGAAGATCACGAAAACCTCCCACGGTCGACGGTAAGGGGACTCTAACTCATGATCCGTCTACCACTGAGGATATTTCACGTCGGCACTGCGGTCGGTGCAAGCCGGAAGCGGAATTCGTATCGACCAGCCATCGCCGGGATTCGAACCCGGTTCACCTCATTTGAAGGAGAACGCTTTATCCCTGAGCCATCGTGGCTCTTAGTTATTTATTTAAAGCTCAATTAGATTAGAAGATATTTTGAACATTGACAATTAAAAAAGAAACTAAAAAAAATCAATAGGTCAAATTTAACGGTCGCCTTCGACCTCAGAGCGACTAAATATAAAAAATGACAATTCATCGCCATTTTTTCCCCGCAGAAAATGTACTCTATGTGCTTTTGACATCCCGTATTACTTCAATATGCTAGAAATCTGTAATGACCAAAAGGTACAGGTTTTTACTGGAGCTCAAAATGTCAGAGGAACTAAATTTGGTTGTCGTACGTTTTATAAATGGTAGGTTTAATAGAAATGTTCAAACCAGAGACTGAACAACATCACTGAGTGGAATAAGTCAATGAATTGTTGTTTGAATCATTCCTATTGGTCAATTTATATTCTCATCCCAATCGAACCTATTGATTGTTATCTGTAACTCGTTGACCATTGGATGGGTTTTTAGTCGACAGGTATAGCTCGTTCACCAGGAGTTGGCACTTGGCTCCGCCTTCATCACGTGGTATACGACGATTCTATTTCGCTATTTTTGGGAGAAGGTTGTGAGCAATCCTGAACAATGTTGCTATTTGGCGATCGTTTGGCAAAAATATTTATTTCGCAAACTTCATGTGCATTTTTTTAACAATAAATATTTAATAAATTTGATGATATTTGCACCATTTTTTATGATATTTCTTTCTTTTGAGTGAATAGTTTGTCCTTTATGAGACATTTCGCTGGGAGAACAGCAGTTTTTAAATTTAAACTATATTTAATTAGCAAGTGTAACAAAAGGTATAATAGTAGATGATAAAGCAAAGTAAGTGACTGAAAAAGAATTCACTTTTTGTGTTTGGCGCAAATTAAGGGTTGTCTCACTTTCAACAACGGAGATGTTTCTCTTCTAACTCCCGCGCTGAAATGAACTCTGCATCCCAGGAGGTGGAGTCAAGTCTCAACTTCTGGTGAACGAACTATAAATGAAGTAGCATTAGCTCAGACATTTCTATAAATACAAAACGTTTCTTCATTTCTAATTAGAAATTTTAAAACTGTAAATTTTTTAATGCGATTAAATTATTCTTATTAATTTGCATTTCATATTCAAAAAAAAAAGTTTTTAAATCAAATTGAAGGATTCTTATGGATTTTTAGCCGATGGTTTAGTTTTTAGCAATTTTTGCAGAAGAAGCATTCAAGCATTTCAGCACTATTTTACGTTCAGAAATTAAAAATATAGCAACCCTATCTGATAAAATTTTCAAAAAGGTATGAAACTAATTTATGAACCGAGGCAGTAAAACATCAACAAGAAAGCAAGAGCATAGCTTTTTCAGTCGTTTATTGTAATATCAATTTCAGTCGTATTCCTTGCATGATTGGAAAAAAAAGAGGCACTCGACTGGAAGGCGTATAATATCTATATTAGATGCCCAATAATTTATTTTGCCCACATAACCTCACAAACTTTTAAAGATAGAACCCAAGTTGAAACGAAATTTCAGCCAAAATTTGTAACATTCTATCCAATTATTCTGACCACCAAAGTCGTATTCATAAAGAAACTTAATGAGATCAAATTTTGACAGGTTTCATTTCATCGATTTACGAGGGTTGTAAATTAAATAGTGGCAACTTAACCTTTAAACTCACAGAAGGACGGGCATGCGCAAATTAGGTATGGGTGCGGTGAGGTGGCGCTGTTGTCGATGTGTAGAGTGCAATAAAAAGTCGATTAGCTTAGAAGGGTAGTTGTTGTGTGGCATTAAAGTGAGGAGTTTCGTTTCCATCGCTCTAAGGCATGTTTTCAAAAGGTGATCAGCGGTCGTGGCTTACAATCGAGGTTGCCCGTGTCAAAAATGCAACAGAATGCTATCGAGGATTAGTGGAAGCCTTTGGAGCAAATGCTTTACCATATAGGACAGTAGCACGATGGATTCAAGCATCTCGGCTTTTTTCGTCATTAAGCCTTTTCACAACATGCTTTAGAGCGATGGAAACGAAACTCCTCACTTTAACGCCACGCAACAACTGCCCTTCTAAGCAAATCGACTGTTTTTTGCACTCTACACATCGACAACAGCGCCACCTCACAGCACCCATACCCTATTTACGCATGCGCGCCCTTTTGTGAGTTTCAAGGTTAAGTTGCCACTATTTAATTTACAACCCTCGTATTCTGGAAATCAACTAGTTTTGAACATTTACTATGCTTTAATGCACTTTGAAGCTGAATGTTAGCCCAATGAAATCGCACCTAATTATTCCAACCAAAATTAATCTGAAAGAAAAAAAAACATCAAATTTTCAACACCTTTATTGTTTTTACGCTGCTGAAACCGGTTTGCACTTGCTTATGTTTGTGCGTTAATTGGTTAACATTGTAATACAATACGTTAAAAATAAATATATTTAGGAAGTATACATAAGAATCTCCTCTATAAAAACGATCTCGTATTAAAACACTACAGTGCATTTAATAATTTTGTCTAATTATTATAATATAGTAATATAATACCTGATATAATAACCATTCTATATTTATATAATATTAATTTCACCAATTTATACACGAATGTAAACAAGTACAAATCGGTTTTAGTCTCGTTAAAAAAAAAAGCTGTATAGAGTATCACCTGATAATTAAGATTTCACATAGAATCTTAGAGTGCTTTGGGACTATTAGAGCAACTTCTACCATACGCGAATTGCATGAAGCTTCCCGACCATTTCATTAAACCTATATAGAGCAGCGATGGGATAGAGCGTTCCCGGTGATCCGAATCCCAGTCGATACGAATTCCGCATCCGGCTTGCACCAATCCTATCTTCAGTGGTAGGCGAATTAGTAGTTAGAGTCCCCTTACCGTCAGCCTAACCGTGGGAGGCACTCGTGGTCTTACTCTACGTGTAACGCAAATGTGGGTTGTTCCGTCAAAAAGTCCTCCACGAAGGCAAATTTCTCCCATTACTCGATCCAGGAGTTCCCTTGTCTTTTGGATTGGGTTCAAAATGACAAGGCTACGGAGGTGAACATGAGATGAGTACTCTTAAAACCATAAAATTGGGTTCAACGAGGGTTATAAAACGATCTACATCAAAGATGTTTTACTTTGCAGATGTCAACACTGGGGAAGAAGTTGTACTCGAGCATTCCAATCACCGACAACAGTCCTCCTCCTTCTTACAGGGATGTGGTCGAAGGTGACTGTCCGGGATCGCTGCAAAAGATTAATCACTTAAAAACGAACATTCGACCTTTCTACCGCCAAGATATTCTGTATAGCGCCAGCCTCTTCCACCTTCCCGAGTTCCAGAAGTCAAATAACAATTTAAGCCTATACGCTGCCAGCGTCACAAAAATCCCGACCGAGGAAGAGGGTTGCTTCTCCCTGGCCATGAAGGACACTTTCAGGTATGCTGTGCATGGATTACTTAACACTAAACAAACTTTTGCTTCAAAAATGAGCTTATCGCTTTTGCACGTTTGACTTTTTCTAACAATTATATAGGGGAGAGTGGGGTCAATTGTAACATTTTTTACTTAACTATTTTTAACTAACAAAAAATCCAATATATTATTAGTATTAATTGACAGACGAGTGAAGTAGACCATCCTCTACTAGAAAAAAAATACCTTATTTTAAATGTTATTATATTAGTGATTAACAATTTTTGCCAGTCGTGCACTTGTTACAATTGTCCCCACTTGCGGGGTCAATTGTAACAGTTCATAATTTCAACTAAAATAAAGTTAATTATACATATTATCATAGTTGCGGTATATTTTTTTATTGATCAAGATAGTAGTGATATTTTAGGAGTAAAAATAATAATGAGCAGAGACCTAAAGGGTTAAACTTTTAACTTTAAGGAGTTATGCTGTGAAAGGTTACAAATAAAATAATGCACACGCAACATAATATGAATGATATAAGAAACTATTGGTGGTTCTTAAAGAGTTAAATAATGGTTTGTAAACATAAGATTATTTAATTTCAGCTGTTACATTCGTCCCTTTACTTATTGTTACAATCGTCCCCAAGACGCCATTTCAGCTTCATTTGTTAAAAACAATGCTAGTTAATTAACAAAACTAATCTTTTTTTTTTCAAAATGTTCATTAAGGTGTCCACTTACATATTCGGTTAATAATTTTTTTTTGTTTAAACAAGATTACTTTGTTACAATATAATATTCTAATACCAAAAAAAGTACTTATGTAGCGTGAAAATATCTTTTGTGATGCAACTCTTTTAAAAGTACATAAAAATGGTTGCCAGCAGGGGTGTACATTTAGATTTATTAAATACACCTTGTGCACCACCTAGGAACCAAATCTAGAACCCTACACTCGAAATTTTTGCTCTGTTACAATCGTACCCTGTTACAATTGACCCCACTCTCCCCTACAGTTAATATTCTATTATTTTCGTTTGTTTCGAATAATGCGTGTCGTATACTTATTTCTACAGTAACCGTTCATTGGACGGAGAAAACAATTTATAAGGTTATCGGATCAGAAGTGACGGTGTCATGCGTGTTCGACGTATTGCATTCGATGAGTTGCACGTTTCCGTAAAAACTGTTGCGTTGTTAGTTGAATCGAAATAACTGTGAATTCAAATTTCACGACAGCACCTAAAATTTTAGATAGGCATTTTTGTGTAAGAAAAAGGGACAATTATAATTATTATATATTTTTATAATTATAAGAATAGTTATCAGAATTATAATAATGAGAAGAAATATGTTTGCGGAAAATGTACAATAAAAACACCCAGTATATATGTAAGAATTGGGTTGAGCAATGAATTGAAAATTCTTATTCTTTATGTGTTGTAATACATAAAAATTGGCATTATACAATTTTGTTTAATTATATTAAAGTTGTTTTTGTTTATTTCCTTCCCAACATCCATATTTCATTCATTCAATCCAAAAACATTAAGTTCAGTTATTTGACCGGCTATGATAGAAATAGTTATACATTAAGTGTTGGTATCTTTAGTGTTAAAAGAAATAGCTCTAATCGCGTATTTAAAATGATATCTCGCGTTTAAGACCTAATTGATTATTCAAGCCCTTAACTGAGTATTCAAGTTAAAAGACACCGCTCGATTGCGTCTTACAGAAAATAGCTCCCTAATCATTAAATCCCAAACATCCATTACCATCTAATGTCACTCACTTAAGTAACCTCCTCTTAGTAAGTGGTAAGAAATGGGTCCATTTCGTAGTTCGAGAATTAGCGGGTGGCGCAGGGGAGAAACATAAATATCTAGACCAGCACTCACCAAAGTAATAAAGTTTTTTGTCAACCGAAAGAACAACAGACTTTAATGTTAAAAAAAATCTATTGCATCAGTGGAACTGTTCAATAGGAAAACAGTAATGCAATTTACTGAAAGAACAGGAATTAAAGTTTTTACAAGACCTGATAAGTAATTAGTATAAATACTGTAATTTGTTTTGCTTCTATTTAAAAAGTAGAATGCATACGATTCAATAAATATTTCTTTTAATTGTGTCAAATAAAAATACTATTCACACCATTTTGTGACAATTTCTATTAGATTCAAAGTCATGAAAATAAAACTTCACATTGATATCGCGAAAGCATTTAAAATGATGAAATAAATCAACATGGAAACGAAATCTGTAAAATGAAGCCACACTTCGATCATTCATCCAGCTACTTCGAAATATAATCAAAGGTTTTCGTTCGTTTTGTCGCAAGCCTTGTGTCCAGTAAATAGGATTTAAATGAACTCAAAGAATTAAAAATTAAGCAGTTAAGTAAGGTTGATCGTTCTTGGGACAATATACCATCTTCCAGTCAATTCTTAATTTATTTATTTTTTAAGAACAAAAAAAATTTTTTTTTGCTTTTACATTTTAAAAAAATTTGTTTTTCCCTTCATTTTCATTTTTTTCTCACTAAATGCTCCATATGCTAAACCAAAACAGCTGCGGATGTGTGGGTAATTTCCCATCTCTACCCACGACTCACACCAATTTTTCTTCTCGTTGTAACTCTCGAGTACGAGCGAACGACAGTAAGGAAACATCCTCCCGTTCATCACTCCATTTATTTAGCCTCTCTCCATCTCTTGTTTTCAATTCATTTATAGTATTTTAAGATCTTTTTTTATGGCTTTGATGGTTCTAATCAAAAACTTGTTTCACTTTAAATTTCTCAGGTACCCTTTGCAGTTTTTTTTATTTGGTTTTTAATTGCTTTTTCGAATGATTTCTGCTAGACATCTTTTTAAGACGTAGATTAGTTTCGTAAATTTGTAAATGGCATCATAAAGCTTTTTTGAGACATTGTTTCTGACTGCTTACTCTACTGATGTGGTTAGTTCATGCATAATGCATAAATCATGCACAAAATTCAAAGACGTATAGCAGCACACTTAATTATAAAAACTAAAATAATTTCAATTTTTCGATCATTATTTTTGGTCCCTGTCGGTGGCTTAACGTTATTAGATTAAGCAAAACACGTTTTCAGTGGTTCACCCCATCAAAATAAAGATGTTCAGTATCATTTGGTATGATTCGTGGTCAGCTCTTGATGGTCAAGATTAACCTCAATCAAGCCATTTTTTCGGGTACTCCTCCAATTCCCATAATATAATACAAAACGTGCCTGTTATCAAATACAACCTTTGCGCCAATAATAACATCACGATACTTTACTGGCTTTCTCCTGAACTAATTCAAAACTATTTCTGTATTATTTTTACTTTTTAGAAATAGCTTACTTTCAGTACTAGTTATTATCTCCATTAATAGCCGAAATTAATCAAACATTATTAGTTTCAATAGGAGCCACTTCTCCTAAATGAAATACAGTCAAACCCCACTATATAGCCGTGCCGCAAACAATTTTAAATAATGGTCCCCCCTTTTAATACACGTTATTTAAATAAATGACCCCTAAAAGGAAATACAAAAATGACTGAAAAATAATACGTAGTATCAAAAAAGGTGTTAACTTTTATTTCTTATGACTTGTCTATGTCTTGCGTACCAAAAAAATAGTCATCTTTAGCTGATGAACAATCCTCAGCATCAGATATGGAAAAACTCTTCCCGACTCTCCCATAATATTTCCTGAATTTGTGTTATTCCGCTTTTTAAACCTGTCTAACCAGCCATTCGAGCACATAAAAGTAATCTCACATTTGTTCAGATACAGGAAGACAGCGGCTTCTTCGAATGCTGAGCCAATTCAACAATGCTATTCAATAATAAAGCAAACGAGAAATAATTGCTTGTTGCTACATGCCATGCCTACAGATGGTTTTAAAAATCGGTATATGTATTTATTTTGAGGTAGAATTTTCAAAATTATTACAAAAAAAAATGAAGAAAATCAAAGACAGAAAAAAGTTCTTACTATCCAACTTTCTCTCTTTTTTGGTTCACTGTTGCCACAAAAAATAACATTATATGTGTGTGTAGGAAGGCACAGGAGCGAACATTTCGCTCACTATATCCGGGAGTTCACTATAAACCATGTACACTATAGCGGGATTCGACTGTAGTTCTATTTCTTGGCGAACTCCCAAGAGTTATCTGTGGTATTTCGCAACGCCACAGACAACGTAAAGTAGTTTGATGTAAAATAGTCACCAGTTTTGGGTGTTAAGATAAACATGTTGTTGTCTCTTAACAGTCAAATGCTGGACGTGTCTCTGCTTCGAAGTCCGACCTTCCTGTTGTTGGGAGCTGCCGGATTTCTGACCCTTGCCGGATTTTTCATACCCTTCATGTTCGTCGTGGACCGATCTGTGCAGTCTGGCGTCACGCTGGAGGAGGCCACCTACATCCTGCCTGTCATAGGCCTCACAAACACGGTGGGGAGAGTATTCTGTGGATGGATATCGGACAGGCCGTCCCTCAACGCCCTCACCATCAACAATGTAGCTCTGGTCATCGCCGGTCTCATCACTGCACTCAGCACCTGTCTGGACAACTCTCTGCCACTTCTACTCGCCTATGGTGCACTCTTCGGATTTTGTATAGGTATTTTCTTTTTATTTTATTTCTCTGCAGGTTATACTGTGAGTTGTCGTTCATTTACGTCGCACTAGAGTCTGCATAACGGTCTGGGAAACATCCCTGATCCGGAGACAATTTTGATCTTCCTGCAGAGGGAATGGTCACTTCGGTGATAATATTCATATTGGACCAGGTATTATATTACCGTGTACTAGTGTGCCCTATCAGGGGAAGCATCTATCGGCTTAATAGGGGGCCCAAAATTCGGCCCTACAGGATACTATGTATATATATATATATATATATATATATATATATATATATATATATATATATATATATATATATATATATATATATATATATATATATATATATATATATATATATATTATAGTATGTTAAAAGCTTTAAAATGAGAAAATTCGAAGTCAATGTTCCGTATTACAACATAGTCCGATGTCCTGCACGCGAAGTCGAGCACTTTAAACGAGGACTCATACCGCACACCCTCTGTCCCTACCCAGACTGATAGGAGTGGCCACCCATCCGCACACTGACCGCAACCAGTGATGCTTTGACCTCGGTGATCTGCTGGGAAGAGTGTCTCAGCGATCCTGCGAGGTGGTTGTACAGTGAGAGTATATCCATCGCTCACTCCGCTGCTGGAGATCAGGAGATTGTGAGTTCAATCCTAGCTAACTTAACGTGAAAGTCGGGAGAGAGTGGTGCCAGCTTAGGTATCGCTCATGTTGCTCGACTGCGGTTAAAATGACGTGGTAATCCTGCTATGGTTGGTATAGTAGTACTTAATTTACCCTAAGGCTGCACAATCAGTAACGGTCTGTGAGACATCCCTGTCTAAGATAAGACACGCCTTCACAATCAGAAAAGGGTGTGGCTCAATCGCTTTGATGACCCATGCCTCAAAGTCATGAACTTTAATGTTAATTAAAAGATCGATAACCTGGGAGTTATGATTTTGCCTTTTTTATAGAGGAGTGTATGGGTAAGAGTAAAGTACGCGTGAAAATCACATTTTTAAAACTTCTTTTGAATGTAATTTTTAAAAAATTTAAAAAAATTCCTCTTGAAGCACATCAAATTTGAATTAAAAGTAAGTTGGGGGTAATTACCATTGCAGGAAATTTCTAAAGAATGTTCTACTCAAAAATGTGAATCGAATCACACACTTTGCTTACTAAAGAGAGTTCCACAGTACAAGTCAAAGTTAAAAACGCGACTTCCTTTCTTAAGAACAAATTTGTAATTTGCTTATTTTTGCTCAAAAACATGATTACGTAATATTTAAACTGAGAAATCTCGTTCCCTCAACCTGCTCAGACTCTATAGAGAACCGAGGTTGCACAGACTGTATAACCAAATCTACCATTTAGGAGTTGACTATTTTCATTTAGTTCCTCCTTTAAAAATACTGTATTTCCTTTAAAAATACTTTAAAAATACTGTATGGAGAGGAAGACCACGAGAACATCCCACGGTCAACCCGATGGCAAGGGGACTCTAACTCATGATCCGTCTACCACTGAGGATATTTCACGTGAGCACTGTGGCCGGTGCAAGCCGGGTGCGTAATTCGTATCGACCAGCCATCGCCGTTTCAAAATTTTGAGACTAACGTAAAATGTTTTTCGAAATTATATAAGAGCACTGAATTTTATATTCATATAAGGGGGAAATCCATATTTAAAAAAATTCCTATATTCTACTTTTCATGTAGGGAAAAGTGGGGTGAGACCGGATAGTTAAGATTCTGTTGGAATTAAACTGTTCGATCGAGAAACTGTCAGATTTTAACCGACATGTAAATGCAGGAAGAAAATGAATTCATTGTTTAGTTGTGCTTAGTTCCTGAAAAGTCATAGCTGTACTACTTTTTTAATAAATGATTTATTTTCCATCCTAGAAAGTAAAATCATCCAGTCACATGCTAACACTATGGCAAATTTCGAAATTCTACAATTGCAGTGAAGAAGTAGCATTTTTATTTTATACGTACATCGTTAAGAATGCTATGCGTGTAATTTACATGTGACGTAGTCAAGGCCGTACAAAAGAAAGTAGAGAGCTGTAAAAACTTCTTTACAAAAAATCTAGTTTTTTTCAAAGGAAAAATGGCAGATAATTTCTTATCAATAAATTTTAGTATAAAAGGTCTTAAATTTTACAAGATATGAAAATAAGGTTGAGTTCGCAACACTCCTGATTTTTAGCTTCTGATTTTTGTGTGTGTTCAGAGCATCTCATTGTCTAAAGATATTTGAATAATATGTTTAAAGAACACAAAAATTTGAATTTTTGATCCATTTGTATCTAAATTATGTTAATAATACAACGCTCTCTGTATATATATATATATATATATATATATATATATATATATATATATATATATATATATATATATATATATATATATATATATATATATATATATATATATATATATATATATATATATATGTAGTGCCAGTTCCTATCTGTAGTGCCAGTTCCAATCTATAGTACCAGTTCCTGTGCTGTAAGCTGATCTAGCTAGAGATCTAACCAGATTATGACAGATTATGTAAGCTGCAAGTTAGACCCCGTGCGAATTTCCCAAAGACACGAGAGACACGGGAGCGCGTAATGGAACTAACAAAAAAGGAGACGCTGATGAATTCCAGAGAGGATTAGCGATGACGATTTTCTTTTAATTTCACGATGACGAACTCATTTATTTTGTGTTGTTCCTGTGTTTGTTTATCGTCCATCTTTATGTAAATTTAGCGTTTAATATATGTTTTGTTAAAGTACAGTGCCTCTTATTTTCAAAGACGACCACTCATGCCGTCCCCACATATATATATATATATATATATAATGTGTTCTTATTTTTCAGGCTGTTTTGCCACTCTTCGGTCAATAGTAATTGTTGAACTTTTGGGTTTAGAAAAGTTGACAAACGCATTTGGTCTCCTCTTACTTTTTCAAGGCATCGCTTCTATAGTAGGAGCTCCAATCGCAGGTCTGTTTTATTTAAGTTTTTAAACGAAAAATATTCTAAACTTATCTTTAAAAGAAAATGATGTGTATAAAGTATCATTATTGCTGCTTCACGCACACGCGACACTGGAAAGAGACACTGTTGAGACACGCCTGGCGAATCGATATTCGAGAATTGATAATCGATATTCGAAAGATCGTGAAAGAAAGATCGTGCGTACTGAATGCGTCTCACGAAAGTGTGCGCAACGCATGCAGGGAGAACAAATCTTGCAGAAATTATTCAAAACTCTTAATTTTATTCTGTTCTTGTTTAATTTTTTCTCGTGAACCGTTTAAATCTCGTGAATTTTGATCCTACACTATTTTAAAGATTTTAAATTTTGCTGTTGGTGATTGAAATGGGCTGCAGGTGGCGTAGAGCAGAACTCTCTCTCTACCTATTGCAACACTTTGTATGCTTTCCCCAGTAGCGTGTGGAGAGTCATAGAGGAAGGAAGTACGTTAGTTTCTCTCTTGATTTTCATATAGATTAAAATCTTTTAAGTTGGAAAACTATATGGAACTGAATACTACATCAAACATAGTTCTAAAGAAAAGCATCACGGAAATTTTAAAAAATACTTTTATTAAATAAAAAGGAAAAATATTAATAGAAAAGGGAAAAGTACATTCCTATACAACTGAAAAGAGGAGGAGAGGGAAGGGAGAAGGCCAAAGGCATGAAACCGGTCTCTCCCCAGATGGAGTATTCGAGCGTTGCGATCGCCAATTGAGATCCTATTTCAAAAAGTAGAAAGCAGAGAGGATTATGCTCCGGAAAAAATCCGGATTAGTTTTCGCTAACCGCGATCCGGAAGTTTCCGGAAATCCAAGGTCTAGAAGTTTCAAGAAATCATTGATCTCATTTATGTATAAAAAATTTTCTATGCTTTATTTAGAAATATTAGAACTAGAATTTATACTTTTATTTTTAAATATTTATAATCTCTCATTTGTAAATATTTTTTCTTTTAGAATAATAACTGTGATTAGACTTAAAAGTAAACTTATACATAATTATTCATTTAAATTGTGCTGCATATAATTTATTTAGAATTTCATGTTTTTAAAGTATCAATGATTTAAATTTATGAAGACTTTAATTTTTTTGACATGCGTCATTGATAATTTTACTCGAGAATTTTTCAGGATTTTTCAGTTGGGCTCACAATTACCCCCGAGAAAAGAATCGGAGTCTTTAATTTTTATTTTTCATAAACTATTCAACAACTTTCATGATTATTCTGTCGTAAGAGTTCTTTAAAAATAATTTAAGAACAGTAAAGATGATTAGTTTGCAACTCGGTATAATTGTCAATGCCATCTAGTGTCAGAAATAACAATTCATTGCACCGCTAAAATCGTCGATCAGTGTGTATTTTGAGCATCATTATCTAGTGCCAAAGCACAGAGTGAAGTCTTAACTCTGTAGCCTTTGGCATTGTCAATTGTTTAAAAGATATCGAAACAGATGCACTAGTATACTTTATTCAAAACTTCATTGATTTAAAATACAGTCAAACCCAGCTATAGTGAACATTCAAAGGATAGAAATTTCGGTTCACTATAACCAAGAGCGCGCTACATTTGTACTGCAAACAATTTTAATTCATTTTTCCAAACCCCTCTTCTTTTATTACACATTAATTAAATAAACGACCCATGAAATGAAATACAAAAATGACTGAAAAATGATACGTAGT